>NW_020838057.1:1357974-2052497 GCF_003676395.1 Aethalodelphis obliquidens | reverse complement strand
TTTATTTATTTATTTATTTATTTATTTATTTATTTATTTATTTATTTATTTATTTATTTATTTATTTTTGTGGTACGCGGGCCTCTCACTGTTGTGGCCTCTCGTTGCGGAGCACAGGCTCCAGATGCGCAGGCTCAGTAGTTGTGGCTCACGGGCCTAGTTGCTCCGCGGCATGTGGGCTCTTCCCAGACCAGGGCTCGAAAGAGTGTTCTTATGTTTTCTTCTAGGAGTTTTATGGTTTCCAGTTTTACATTTAGGTCTTTAATCCACTTTGAGTTGATTTTTGTATATTGTGTTAGAGAATGCTCTAATTTCATTCTTTTACATGTAGCTGTCCCGTTTTCCCAGCAGCATTTATTGATGCTCCATTTTATATTCTTGCCTCGTTTGTCATGGTTTAATTGACCATAGTGTGTGGGTTTATTTCTGGATTCTCTGTTCTGTTCCATTGATCTCTGTGTCTGTTTCTGTGCCAGTACTATGCTGTTTTGATTACTGTAGCTTTGTTTACTGAAAATTTTGAATCACTTGCCCCTAAGTATGCTAATTCTTTCTTCTCCTTGATTAATTCTGCTTCTGAACCCCACTAATTAATTTTTCAGTTCAGTTATTGTATTCTCTAGCTCCAGTGTTTCTACTTGGTTCTTTTGCTTGTTTGTTTCTCTTTGTTGATATTCTAATTTTGTTCATGTATAATTTCCCTGGTTTCATTTGGTTGTCTACCCACGTTCTCTGGTAACTCACTGAGCTTTTTAAAGATGATTATTTTTAATTCTCTGTAAGACAGTTCACAGATTTCCATTTCTACCATGTTGGTTACTGGAGATTTGTTTTCTTACTTTGATTGTGCTGTGTTTTCTTGATTATTCATGTTCCTTGTAGGTTTGCTTTGTTCTGTACATTTGAACAAGTAGCTACCTCTTCCAGTCTTTATGGGCTGGATTTGACTTAGAGAGATCTTCACCAGCCAGCAATTCTCAACTTGAGGCAAGAGAGAAGCCAACCCTTCAGGGAGCCCTAGTTGAGTCTCCAGATATATGACTATAACACATGAGTGACTGTAGACAAGACAGCAGAAGATCCTAGCTGGGTCCAATCCAGTCTGCAGAACTGTGAGCAAATGTATGATTGTTGGTTGTTATTTTAAGTCACTAAGTTTTGGAATTGTTACATGACAAGAGATAATCAAAATAAGCAGTGACCGACCATATTTCTACTTGTTAATTAGGGCCAACCTCAGTTATCATCATAATCTTCTTTTTGCCTATTTGTCTAGTGGTCAGAGAGGGAACCCCAGAAGGCTAGGGGACAGTCTAGCTCCAGTTATATGGAACTACTGTGTCTCCAGCTGTAGAAGTTCCCTTGGGTAGTAAGAGTTCTAAATCAACAGGCTCCCTGAAACAAGAATTTGGAGATTGGGTAATGAGATGCAATGGAAGGAAGTACACCTCTGTTTTCAATTCTTTGTTCCTGGACTTTTGTCTTCCAACTACAGACAGTAGGTTTGGGGCATATGTCACATTTGGCAAAACAGCTTTCCAACGTCAGATGGTGGCTTCTCTCATCGAAGACCATGGCTTAGTTTTCCTTAGGATATACCTAGGATGTTTTTTAGGGATTATACAGGTGTGTGGGATATAAATCATGGGAAGAGAATTCCTTGGTTAACAGCAAGGTATTGAGGTTCCATTAATGTCTCTGATTCTTCACTCCTCTCTGTCATGTGGCTTTAACTCCTTTCCTAAAGGTGGAGTATATTCCCCACCCCAAGGGGCTTGCTTTGGCCAACAGAATGAGATGAAAGTGACAGTATACTAGTTCCAAGTCTAGGCTGCAAGAGGCCGTGGGTATTTTCACTTGTTCTCTTGCATTTTGCCGCCACCATAAGGAGGTGGTCCACTAGTCTCAGGAGGACGGGAGTTGCTTGAGTCTCCCAACCCCAGCTATTGCTAGCCGACGTCAGCTGACAGCCAGCCAATCCCCAGGCACATGAACAAGCCCAGCCAAGGTAAGCAGAGCCCTCTCACCGACCTGATCCTCGATTTGCGAGAAATAAACATTTATTGGGTGTCATCGAGGTTTTGTGGGTGCTTGTCATGAGCATCATTCTGATGGATGACTGCTACATATGGTGCCTAAGTGCTGTATGAAACACACAGGAAGCCCACAGATGTTGAGAAGAGGCTGGTGGGGAGGGAAAGGAAAATCTAAATCCAGAACACATCACTGTTCCATTGAGGATAAAACATTGCCCTCTCTGTGATGAAAGGGGCTTGGTGTGATCAACCTACCCCCAGATGTCTGGCTGTTTGGAGGGTGGACATAGTACCAGTCCTGGCTTCATCCTCACTCATGCCTTCCCAGGGGAGGAATGAGTTAAACCAAGTGAAGAATTAGGAAGGTACAACTAGGAGATGTAGAGCCCAGTTCTTGGGAGCTGGCTTGCCTGTAGACAGCACATTACATCTTAATTGCTGTTCACCTTGCAATGCTCCCAACCCCAAGGATGAGTGTTTGTTTAGGTGCAACATCCACTGGTCCTTGGAAGGTTTGTTTATCAACAAATGGATTATCTCCATAAGGCACAGGTGTTATGTTTAACAGAGTCCTTCCTCAAGGGTCCCTGGACTCTAGTGACATTGTCTATAAACAGACTCAAGGACGTTGTGACTCCAGTATTGGTGGCCCTAGTCAGCCTCTTTTGGACCTAGACTTTGGCTTATTTTATTATATAAATCCTTTGTGGGGGCATCACATCCATGAATCTGTGTCAGGACTCCCATCCCCCCCAGGATCCGATTACACCAGCCATGCTTCCTCTGAGAAGCGGCCCCCTTTTCAATACTCAGTTTCTTCCCATTGCCAAGAACATCAGAGAGCATTTCAACGGCTGCCCCTCCCACGGGCAGCCCCCACGAGTTCCTCTGTGTGGGATGGAAGTGGTGAATGAGGAGTGTTTTCAAGGGTTTGGAGCTTCAGGGTGGTCTCAGTGTTTCCGAGTCTCCTAGACCCACCATTCTGATTGCCAGGATCGTGTTTCCCTAGGGCTGCCCAAGCTTTTCACATTGGGAATAGGGCAAGGCTATGGGTTTAACTGACCAAAGTCAGAGCCCTGCAGGTTAAAGGTAGAAACCCACCTGTACCTCTGATCTCGACACTCTTCATAGTCTTTTTTTTAAATTGGAGTAAAATCGCTTTACAGTATTGTTAGTTTCTGCTGTAGAACAAAGTGAATCAGCTATATGCATACATATATCCCCTCTGTCTTGAGCCTCCCACCCCCACCCCCCACCCCCAATCCCACCTCTCTAGGTCACCACAGAGCACGGAGCTGAGCTCCCTGACGACATCCTTCATAGTCTTTGGATTTGTTTGTGACAGCTGCTATCAAGCCCTTCACCCCAGGAAGCAGGTGACTCCAGATGACCGACCATGGGCAGTACTTAAATATTTTAAGGCCACATGCCTTGGTCTTTGAGTTTCCCATTCCAAGGCCCAATACTGAATGTTTCCAAGTATCCCAATTTCCCTCAGGGTTTATTATCTCCAACCCATTTCTGCATCCATTTCTGTATCAGTTAGGACTCTTTGGGGTTATAAATAACTATCTATGGCCAAGTAAAGCAAGTAAGGAATAGCCTGGAAGGATAATGGGTACTCAGAGAATCAAAGGAAGAACAATCAGGCCTCAGGAAGGACAGTTACCAGAACAGCTCTTGGCTATCTCTGTAGCAGGAACTCATGTATGGTCAGTGCTGCCACTGGGATGACTTCTGTGTGCCCTTCTGCTCAGGGAGCCTGATTGGCACAGGGCTCAGCCTTTGGACAGGGAAGGGGCAGGGCACTGTGGCATTCCCACAAGACTCGGTGGTTCCCAGAAAGGGGAAATGATTTGGGGCTGCTGAAAACAGCAAAACACTACACTAACAACAAAGCCAGCTCAAGTGCAAGGACGATTATTGTAATGAGGCAGGACTTCTTAGGGAACCCAAAGGTAGGCAGTTCAGCCAGGATCCCCAAGGCACTGGGGTGGGTGAAGCACCAGGAACCAAGTTTCCCTCTGGCACGTGGCCTTGTTCACCAACACACCCAGCCCCAGCCTGTGTGACCAGGCCCTCAGTCCGAGTCTGACTGGACACGGGGAACCCATGGGTACCAATCAGCTGAGGCCAGGGAAGGGTCAAACCTCAGGGAATAAACATGGCAGGGGCATAGTTACCCCTGCAAGTGAGGTGCGGGTGGAGAAAAGAATTCCCTAAATGCCCGTCAAGCAACTCCAACGACCCTCACTTCCTTCCCTTCCTAGACTTCCTTTCGTAGTCTTAAAAGAGAATTGACCCTCGCACCGTGACCGACGCTGGTGCCCCTTATCGTAGAAGGATCACCGACGCTGTGACCACCCTGGAGTCAGTCAGGCACCACCAGGGGTAACCATCTAACCTCACGGAAGAGTGAGGGACGGACACTTTAAAGAGACTCCACAACAGCAACGTGTTTTCTATGTTACAGGATCATTCTTGTTTTTGAGAAAATATTATATAGGATTAAAATTTTAAATGCAGACTCAAGTAACTGAAGCATACTTGTTGCGGTTATTATCAAGTTTAAAACACTATTGGAGGGGCTTCCCTGGTGGCGCAGTGGTTGAGAGTCCACCTGCCGATGCAGGGGACACAGGTTCGTGCCCCGGTCTGGGAAGATCCTACATGCCGCGGAGCAGCTGGGTCTGTGAGCCATGGCCGCTGAGCCTGCACGTCCGGAGCCTGTGCTCCGCAACGGGAGAGGCCACAACAGTGAGAGGCCCGCGTACCGCAGAAAAAAAAAAAAACACTATTGGAATATATGTTTTAATTTTATTCGTGCAGTTAAAAATGTGGGATCGTGTAGTACTAAAAGATCCCTTAGAAGTAACTCTTGATATATGCAATAATTAAAACTGGAATAAGATTTGTAAACTAACCCTAAAGGCCTAAGGAGACGCTAAGTTTTGGGATTTTTAACCACCCCAAACACTTAAAATGGACAAAAGAAGAGACTGAGAAGTATCTTATTTTTAACTTTATTTTTATTGTTGACACTATTACAGATAGATAGAACGACCACAACCATATTAACAAACCAAAAACCTGTGCACAGAAACAAGATGAAGAAAATATATGAAGATGTTAACCACAGTCTTTGGATGATGATAATATGGGCGAGTTTCTCTTCTACACTTCTGTAACTTCCAAGTCTCTGTAATGAACACATACCGTGTTTATAATGGAAATACATGTAATAAAGGTAGGTTCCCAAAACACTGTGAGAAAGCCTGTCCCAGGTAACCGAGACAAAATACTTAACTGTAATCCCACAATGACCACACACCACTTCCTCACTGCTTTCTGTGTCTCTTCCCATCTTTGACCCTCTGCATACTCATCACAAACACCGCAGTCATCAGACTGTGCACAGGTCAAGGTGTCAACAGCAATGGTTGTTGGGTGTCGGGAATATGGATGAATTTCTTTTCTTTTGCTTTGCTGAATCTCCCCGAAGTCTGCCATAAGTATGTACTATATTTGTAATGGAAAAATACATACGTGAGATTTAGTACCAAAACACCAAAGATCATTCAAGGAATCTGAGACAAAACGTTTAACCGTAATCCCATAACGACAATACTCTTTTAATTATTTTCCATATTTTTTTCATTTTAGACTTTATGCACGTGTACTCAACACTGTCATAATCACAAGCTTGTGCACTGACATGAGATGGAGAAAACAGATCAAGATGTGAACTGTAGTTATTGGGTGTTGGGGATATGGGCGACTTTTCTAATTTATTTTGTGTTTTCCAATTATTCCTCTGGGTACGTATTATGCTTGTAATGGAAACAAACATAATAAGCTTTGTTATCAGGACACTACTGTAGAGAACATCTGAAAACATTAAGATGAAAGTGTTTAACCATAATTCCACAAAGGTAACAGTTATTCTGAGTACACATTTGACACAGTTATCATCATAAACCTGTGCACAGAAACGAGGATGAACAATACAGTGAGGAGTATATCTGTCTTTGGATGGGGGGTATATGGATTTTTTCCCTCCACTTTTCTGTATTTTCCAAGTGCCTGATAATGAGTTCAAATTATGTTCACAATGGAAACGTGATTATAAACTTTTTAGTAACACTACGAAGAAGAACATTCAAGGAATTTAAGAAAATAATGCTCGACTATAAGCCTACAACACCACCACCACGACAGCTTTTGACTATAAGCATACATTTTTAAACAGTTATAACTGTAGTATAAATATAATTCTGTGTCCTGTTTTTTCCACTTAGTATTCCGTAAATATATTTCCATGTTGCTACATAACTCTCCATGATTATCATTTTTAAACAGCTGCATTAGGAGTCCACCGACAAGTTCCCTTAATTGTCCTCCTATTTTTGGCATTAAGTTGTTCCTAATGTTTCACTAAGCAAAGGCTGGAACGGACACCCTGACATTTGGCAAGTGGCTTTCTGAAGGGTTCTACCAGTTAATACTGCCAACAGTGGTGAACACAGGTTCACCCCACCGATGCTGATGCCGGCCCCCACCTCAGGGTCCTCCTCTGAGGCCGTGCCTCACTGTCCCTCAGCTCTCTCAGGTGTCCAACCTCGGGTCTTCACATGCAGCTGGCCCTCGCCTACACCATGCCATCAAAACGGCCCCTTCTTCTCAGAGGCCCAGGATACCCTGCTCATTCATTCTTCCCATCCTGGCCTTCCCATCCCCGCTCCTGATGTTGCTTCCAACTGCTTCCTCACCCTCCGAGGTCTGGAGACGTTATCAGGACTCCCCCTTCTTTGGCTTACTCTTTTCTGCTTCCTGCTCTCACCCTACCAACCTCCTTCGACTTTGGCATTCCTTCCAGCTGCGATATGCTCTCCCCGAGCCCTAACCGTGCGGACCTAGGAGAGGGAGATTTAAACACATTTCCCCAGCAGGTACTTTAACTTTGCTCGCCCAAATAATCTAGCTCTTATCTTCTGCTCCCTTAATCTACCAGATCCTCTTTAAAATTTTTTTTTAATTTTAATTTTTTTTTTTTTCCAGCCAACTCAAAGCCAAAAAGAGTTCTTAATAGTCATTACGCAAGGGGTGGGGAAGCAAAGGGAGCACAGGTGGTCCACAGAACAGGACACAGGAAACCTCGAGCTACGAGGTCGACTTGTGATCACATGGGCAACCGAGGCGACTAGACAGACGTGACGCTCTAAAGGATAGGTGACAACTGCTTATTTAGGGGGGCACTCTTTAAGAGGAAGGGACAGATGGCAACGAAACAAATTAAGGCTGCTAGGGAACCTGAGTCCACGTTAAGCTCGAGTTGACTGTAAAGAAAGCTTTTTTTTTTCAATGCAAGTTAGACACGGGGTTTAGGGTCAGACAGGTAAAGACGAGAATTAAGTTTCACGCTAGAAAGCTCTAAGGATACTCGCCCCTGGGCGCCCAGGGTGCAAAAACTGAGTTGTAGCGGCACACGCGGACGAAGCCCCGTTGCTACTTGTCGCTTAAGGCAGGGAGCGCGCAAAGGGAGTGATGAGGCAGCAGCCCCGTCCTAACTTACACGAGAGCCCCCACGGTTCTCAACCTCATCAGGCACGCGCGCGATCTAGGGATGGCTGCAACCACTCTTGAAAGGCAAAGACGCAAGATGCACAGGGAGAAGCTTCAGCTTTTGTGAATTCACTATCCTACAGACATCAAGTTGGTTTAAAAACAAATAACAAAACTTGGAACTATTTTTTGCATGAGAACCACTGCAAAGTACAAGGTGGCAACCAATCAATTTGGGGTTACAAAAGGCCAATCCACGTATCGTAAAGGCTTACACAGCATTAGGTTCCAAAGTGTTAGTGTAGACGAAATGGCTGAAAAGGAAGCTCCAAGTACTTCCCCTTTCAAACAGCAAAGCGGAAAAGACATTTTATCTTTCATGCCTACACCTTTACGGGAATATTCAAGAGTAAGGAACAACACAGTCAATTACTCAAAAAAATATGGATAGGATTCAAATAACGCACAATAAATCTTTCTAAGGATCTAAGATGCTTACAAATATATTCTAATTTGTTGCTCTCTTCCTCCTCCAAAAAAAAAAAAAAAAAGAAAAAAAAATCAAAGAGTACCAGGTAAGGAAGGTACCTCTGCAAGTGAACTGTAACTGGATACCATATTAAGTCCCAATATGAGTACTGTTTGCTATGATTTGCTATTCTATATACATCTCAGGAAACATTCATTATATATAGGTTCCAGGAGTGTCATTTACAGATGTGGGCCATTTCTGTAGCCTTGAAAACCCCTCCAGCTTTCCATCAATGCAGTTACTCGGGTGGAAGGTAAGACGTGTGCTATGGCTTTCCCACATGCATACGCCGATGTTTGATGGGGAAGAGCTAAGTCCGAAGGAGTCTCCACCTTCAGTTTCTTTCCAGGCTGAGTTGTCTGATGTTCAAAGTCAGGTGTGTATACGCCAAGGGAAGCCTCCTTCCGACATCATCGTGGGTTGGTTCCAATTATCTGTAGTTTAGTAAGGGTCCAGTCCTAGTGAAGGTTTTCCAACCTTGACACCCGAGTCCTCAGCCGGTGTGGGTGTTCTGGTGCCTGGCCAGGGACAGGCGGTCAGTGAACACCTGCCCACAGACGTCACACTTGAAGTACTTGTCATCAGCCCTGCCGCTGTCATTGCTGCTGGTGCTGGCGTGCTCGGTGTAGTGGGAGCTTTCCCCGTAGACGCTTCCAGGCTCGAATATTATCACCCTGGCATGGGTTTTCAGGTGCTCACCATAGGCCGAGTTGGAGGTGAAGGTCTCGCCACACTCCCTGCAGTCGTAGTAGGGCTCTTCCACTTGGATCTCCTGGTCGTCACCTTCCTCTTCTGGGTCCTCGATCCCTGCACCGTCCGGCTCATCCGCATCTCCCTCTGGCTCTTCGGCTCTTTCCTCTGGGTCTTCGATCCCTGCCCCGTCTGGTTCATCAGCATCCCCGTTGGGCTGTTCGGCCTCCCCGTTGGGCTGTTCGGCCTCCCCGTTGGGCTCGGCGGCCTCCCCCTCCGGCCCCTCGGCCTCCCCGTTGGGCTCGGCGGCCTCCACGTTGGGCTCGGCAGCCTCCACCTCCGGCTCTGCGGCCTCCACCTCCGGCTCTGCGGCCTCCACATTTGATCCCTGGATCCGCAGAACTTCCCGTGGAACGAGGACGTTGGCTTCAACTTCCTGGGCGGCTGCTGCTGCTTCCTCTTCCTCGAGGTGCAGCTTCTGATGCTTCGTGAGGACTGTGTTGTGGATGAAGGACTTGCCACAGTCCTTGCACTCATAGAAGGGTGAATCTCTCTTGGGGGGCTCGGTGAGGAAGGAGGTATGGACGAAGGTGGCCCCATAGTCGTAGGGCTTGTCCTTCTCGTGAATCCTCATGTGCTCCCGGAGGTCGGCCTGGCTGGGGAAGGATTCTCCACAGGTCGCGCACTCATAGTGCTTGTCCTTGGCCTGGTCTCTCTGAAGGTCTGTGGGGGCCGAGCCTGGGCTGACCGCATCTGTGCTTCCCTGGCCCTGCTCCAGCAGGCTGTCTCCAGCGTGGACTCTCATGTGTTCGTTAAGGACAGAGCCGTGGATGAAGTCTTGTCCGCACACTTGGCATTGCAGGGACGTCCCAGCAGGAGGACTCTTCTGTGGGGCCTGAGGCCGCTGCGGGCTAATGACCAAGGGCTGCATAAAGGGTTCATCATACCTCCTGTGGCCGTAAAACTGGTCTTGCTCATGGATCTTCTGATGCTCGAAAAGGAATGAGCTATGAACGAAGGATTCCCCACATGCCGGGCACTCGTAAAGCTGCTCTCCAATGTAATCTTTCTGATACTCGCTGACAGAAGGGGTGTGCGTCACAGAATGCGCGTACTCGCGGCTGTCGACGAGGTACTCTCTGCCGTGCACCTTCTGATGGTCCTTGAGGTCTGTGCGATCCACGAAGCCCAGCCCACAGTCCTTACACCCATAGATGGTGTCTTCAGGCTCGTCTGGCTCGTCTGGCCCTTCCTGCCGAGGCTCTTCCTGCCGAGGTCCATCAAGGCCCACACCCTGAATCACAGAGTCTCCAAACAGCTCCCCACCATGGAATTTCTCTCGGGCATAGATTTTCTGATGTATGCCAAGGTCTTCAACAGTGGCAAAACACTCCCCACACTCCTTACATTCATTGCGGACTGGCTGTTCAGCGTAACTGATCTGAGCTGGTGGTTCAGCGTAACTGGTCTGAGCTGGTGGTTCAGCGTAACTGGTCTGAGCTGGTGGTTCAGGGTAACTGGTCTGAGCTGGTGGTTCAGCGTAACTGGTCTGAGCTGGTGGTTCAGCGTAACTGGTCTGAGCTGGTGGTTCAGCGTAACTGGTTTGAGCTGGTGGCTCAGCGTAACTGGTCTGAGCTGGTGGTTCAGCGTAACTGGTCTGAGCTGGCTCTTCAGCATAACTGGTCTGAGCTGGCTCTTCAGCGTAACTCATCTGTGCTGACTGGCCCGCATAACTGGTCTGAGGATCCGTGGAGGCTATGCTGCGAATGACAGACCGTATGTAGTTTTCACTTCCAGAGGGCTTCTTTCTATCGTGGATCTTCTGATGCTCAGTGAGGTCGGAGCTATGAACAAAGGACTCTCCACACTCCGGACATTCGTAAAACTTCTCTCTCGGGTGAAACGTTTGAGGTTCACCAAAACGCAGGGGGTGGATTACAGAGGTCTCATAAATCCTACGCTCGATGTTCTTCTTCTTAGCACGAGCCTTCTGATGCTCGCGCACATCTGACTTGGGAACAGATGGTTCACCATCCTTCTTCCATCCACTGGGGCCCTCCCCAGCGAGACTGTCCTGAGTTACGGTGTGGGATGCACCGTGCACAAAAGAGCCCTTGAAGATGTTGTTCTTACCCCCTGCATAGGGGCTCTCTAGGGCAAGGGTCTTCTGCGGCTGGCCACAAGGGTCTGAGAGGTAAGCGGAGGACTCCTGCTGCTCGTCACAGCCAAGGAGCTCATTTCCACCGCGACCGCGGGGAGGCCTGAAAGCAGCTAGGCTGTGGATGACGGACCTCTCATACCCCTTTCTTTCAGAGGTACTCTCCCCAGCATGGACTTTCCAGTGTTCAGTGGCACCCGAGCTCTGAACGGTCGCCTCTGCTATCACTCTCGGTTTGCTGTGACTTCTGTGAGCCCCAGGGAAGGCTGAGCTGTGAATCAAAGACCTCTCATAGGGGTTCCTCTCGTAGGACAGGGCTTCCCGGCTGTCATCAGGATTGGAGCTGACAGTGAATGCCTTCTCGTCTTCCTCGTCCTCAGGTGGCCTTGTTATAGTGTGACTCTTCTGAGATTCGGGGAAGGACACACTGTGAATGACAGACTTCTCGTACCCCCGGCCTTCAAAGAGGTTCTTCCGAGAATGAATTTTCTGATGCTCGATGAGGTCTGAGTTTTGCCTAAAGGCATCCCCACCATCTTGGAAGTCGTAGGCCTTCTCCGTTGGGTAGGTTTTCTGGCGTCTTTTAAGGGACTGACCAGGAATGAAGGTTTCCTCACACACTTTGCCCTTGTTTTCAAATGGGTTTCCTCGGGTGTGGATCTTGTGGTGCTCTTTCAGGGATGCGCTGTGATGAAAGGTCTCCCCGCACACCTTGCACTCGTACATTTTCTCTTTCCCATACATCTTCTGAAGCTCGTTAAGCGCTGGGCTGGGTTTGAAGGCTTCCCCACGCTCACTACCTTTGTCATCTCGGCCATGGGTTTTCTGGTGCTCGATCAGGGCAGAACTATGAAGGAAGGTTTCCTTGCACACCCTGCATTCATAGAATTTGTCCTTCCCGTATATCTTCTGGAGCTCCCTGAAGGTTGGGCTGGGCATGAAGGGCTCCTCGTACTCCTCGTCCTTACACCCCGCAAGGCAATCTCTAGCGTGAATTTTCCGATGCTCGGCCAGGGCGGCGCTCTTATTGAAGGGTTCCCCACACTCCTTACATTCAAAGCGTTTCCCTCCGGCCTGCCTTTTCTGAACCTCACTGACGGCCACACTATGAAGAAAGGACTCGCCGTACTCATACAGATTCTCCCTGGTGTGCGTGATCTGATGCTCCACAAACCCCGAAATCACGCTGAAGGACCTCCCGCACTCATCACACACATAGGGCGTCGCCCCAAAGTCGAAGGGCTGCAACTGGGGGACGGGCGGCGCGCTAAGGCTGCTCCCGCTAGCGGCCTTCCTCACCTCGCTGCGCTCAAAGGGCCGCTTCCTTGCACCACCTCTCCGACCGTGCATGGAGCCCTTCCCATCTGTGTCAAAATGATAGCGCCTTTTTCTCTCAAGAACTCTCTTTCTGGAAACAAGGTTTGAGTTCAAATTAAAGCCTCCTCCCCCAAAGGCATTCCCTTCATGGCCCCTCTCCTGAATCACCGACTCCCTCTTGTTGAATGGAACTTCCTTCCAGTCACTGTCTGGCCTCCTGGGGAACCTCTGCAGCCGATCGCTAGGTTCCCTTGCCCTTCCCGACTTGGAGTTGCGCGAAACGTCCTTGATGAACTTTTCCATTATCACCCCGTGGGAAGATTCATCTTCACAGATCCCCCGCCGATGGGCTGACTTTTTGGTTTCAGGCATAGTTTTCAGACCTGAAAAGAAATCCCAAATGTAAATGCTCCCTCGTCCCCGTACTTGTGCAAAGTAACACTGGGACCTCCGTGATGGTGGTGTGAAGATAAACTGTACAATGCTCGTGTCTTTGTGCATCAGTTGTGTATCATCATGTGTCAGTGTGTGCGGACGGCTCCCATCTCACTGGTGCAAGCGCCACTCCACGGGGCCTTGCGCGCTCACCTCGACTGGTGCTCGGGTAGGCACTTCTCTTTGACCGTGACGAGTGGCCCTGGGTCATGTGCGAGTGGCCGTCGTCCTCGGCAAGCTGAACCCCTGTCCACAGGAAGAACACAACATCTCACCCTCGAGTTGGGGACCAAGGCTCATCACCATAAATGATGTCTGTCTTTCTCTCAGCCACGAAGTGTGAAGGGGCCCATATCCAAGCCCTACCATGTCTTCTGTCTGCAGTCTCATTTCCTTATTATTCATTCCTTAGCCTCTGCTGGTCTGAATTTTAGTTAATTCTCCTGACTCCACCTAGAAGTTTGTACAGAGACCTCCGAGTGCCTTCTAAATTTAGTGCGTTCTTTTCAGTCTTCCCCTTCTCGTAACCACCTCCTCAGTCCTGACATCCTTTCACTGGGCTTCCTGGCTCTCCTCCTGCTCGTGCCTGTTTTCCCCACCTGGTCTCCAAACACGGGAGCTCCTCAAGGCTCCACTGCCCACACAACACTCCTGCAGAGCCAACCGCCTACTAGGACCTGAGCCAGATGTCATCCGGGGGAATCCAAACTGGAACTTGGAACCCCATCCGAAATGAGTATTTAAATTTCCAGGGTCAGCACTCTTGGGGGCAAGAGTTGTCTCCTGGGCTCCCTGACCCCACACTATACACTCTTCCCCCAAAGCCAGAGGATTCGTAAAACACAGCCTCATCGTTTATGCCTCTGCTGGGAGCCGCTTGAGGGCCTCTGACCCCTCGAGTCCACACACACTGCGGACCCTGACTCCGTGCAGCAGCCTGAGGGGCCAGGCCGGGAGAGCAGCGCTCACCCAGCGAGAGCAGCTTCCGGTAGTTCTCCATGTTGTCCTGAACCGGGTTCTGGGGCTTCCGGTCCTCGGTGAGGGCCACCATATCCTGGTACGACACCGCATCCTGCAACAGCAAATGCACACCTCTCCTCAGTGGAGTCCACTCTCGTGGACGACAAGGACAGGACAACGCTTGGCGGCATGGGAGCCACACACACACGCGCACACGGTGTGCAGCCTTGCCCTCATGCAGCTTATCATTTGTTTGGAGAGAAACAATCAGAGAACAGTAAACAACAAAGTGGGGTGCAGAGAGTCAGCGCTAAGCGGCTTTAGCGGGGGGACAGCTCAGGGTGGGCTGGGACGGTGAGCAAAGACCGCAGAGGCCGTGGGTGGGGTGGTGAGTGGTGGTGGGACTCTGGCCCGGACAGGGGTGGGAAGCTTCAACAGGCTCAGTGTCAACTGCACACAGCGTTTCCAGACACCTGGTCAGCAGAGTGACCGGCTTCCATCCCCAGGCCCGCTGTGTCCTGTGTCCGCCTCCGCCGTACACTGTGGGCCCTTCTGGGTATGGACAAGTTCTGAAGAACCCGGGGGTGACCTTAAGCACAGAGCACCTTCCTCTCCCAGCTGCCTTTTCTGCTTTGACACACATTCCCTTGCAAAGCATCTTAGGAGTCCCTACATCACGCGGGACAGCCTCCTGCACAGGACCTCACAGGACCTCTTCTCACTGCTGCACTAAAACGTCACTAGTTTCGGGGAGTCGTGGTCCCAGGGAGCCTGGAGACAGACTCAAGGAGCGAGGTGGAGCCGTGGGAAGCCCGCAGGCTGTGGGGCCAGAGAAGACTCCAGGGTCAAAGGAGCTTATGCACCGTTTACGACCGAGCAACCCTGGGAGCAGACGTCTTTCCAAACCTCAGGTCCTTCATCTGTGAAATGGAGAGAAGGGCATCGGCCTGCCCTGTAGCACTGTGGGAGTGGATGTCCTGCGATGTGATTTGTTGTTTAAGCATGGAGAAAAAGGTAAATTGTTGTCACTACTGAACTATTATGTCAAGATATTTTGATATTAAATTTGCTACAGTTCTGGAAAGTGGCACAGATATTACAGCCATGCATAAATGCACACACACACATACAAAAAAAGACACAATCAGGTGCATCGCCTACTGAAAAAAATAAACAGGCACAGGCACTGGGGTCTATGAGGAAAGCCTCATTTGTAAGACAACTGCCCATGTGCAGTGATTAAAAAGCAAAAGGCCACCACCAACACTAAGCAGAACTTCAAAAACGAACTCTTACCAGGCCAGGCCTTAGGATTTTTAGGACAACACACTACAAAAGATCAGGAAGCACTCACTGCAAAATCGGCTGGGACCACCACCGGCCACCCTTTCTGGTGGGAGCCTGTCTCCTCCTGTCAGAGGGCGGCTCCCCAGAGCGGGCACCCCGCTGGGCTCGGGGCCGATAGTGCCTCCATCCTAAGGCCTCAGCCCTGGATTATTGCAAAGCGGGAGAAGCCCGCTGGGAGCACAGTTGTATTTGTGGTGGGAGAGGGAGGGAACCAGAACTCCTAACTTGCGGGCTGCCAGAGAGCAGATGAGGTCAAGACCCCGGGGGGCTGAGGGTGCCCGAAGGGCACCAGCCCTGGTGCTAACAGACGCCAAAGGGCGATGGCAAAGGGAAGGGGCGTTGCTCATATATTTCTCTCCGCTTGCCTAATCTGAGTAACATAAATGTAATGTATGTTAAATTTTGGACTACGTTGTTGCTAGGAAAGAAGAATGCTGCTTTGACTTAAATTAAGTTGACCTATTCAAGTGGGTAGCCCTAAGCAGCTGTTCTCTTTGTATCTGTGATCAACCACGGATCTAAGGTGGCACAGGCCACTGCCACGTTCCCTGTTACAGATGCTGTCCGGAGAACAGCACCCACACTGCTGCATCCTCACATGACCTACACGCATGAACAATGCATGCTGAAGGAAGATGAGAACTTTGTTTGTTATTTCTATGACACCAAGGTAGGAGGAACCAGTGGCTCCCAGACCTCTGGACCACACACAGGGGACCAACGCTTTCCAGTAGCGAGGACGGGCATTTGAAAAGCAAAATAAGACACAATCCTACTGCCAATCTGCTATCACCTTCATTTCATAAGAGTACTTTAACACCCCCAAATAAGGACACCCGCAGTTCCTGTTTTCCCTGAAGATGAGTGAACGCTTGGTCCCAGGCTTACAGAGCAGTTAACTGGAAACCCCTGACATCCATCACTTCGTGGGGGCAAATGCACACTAAAGAGGTTTCTTCTTCAGAGTTTCTACGATTTAATGTTTTTATCTGGATTCCTAAAATTTGGTCAATTTGGTTTCTCCAAATAAGAAACCAAAATTAGTGACAAGCTAAGTGTGTCCCACACATGGAGGCCTCTCCCTGGGACAAGGTCATAACACACATCTGGAGCACCGGGGTCACCTCCGACCCAGCCCACCCTCCACATCCCCTCCCTCCCTTCCACATCCCCGCCCCCATCGGTACTGCTGCCGCAGAAGCTCTGCTTTCAGTAACGGGATGCCATCCCCCTCCTTCTCACACACCTGCACGTTCTGGCTTGCCTCCAGGACACAGGACAAATGACAAGAGTTTTGGGGGTAGAATTCAGAGCCCTCTGTCACCTGACCCCACCTTTCAAACCCCGCTACAGGGAGTACCGTTACCGCATCTCGGGGCACTGGGGACAGACTGCACCTCTGCCCTTGCATTCCACCCACTCTGGCTTTCATCTGGTGCCGCTTCGGGGCTTGCGCCGGGCTCTCCTGAACACCTGGGATCCCCCGCCCCAGGGGGCACCTGGCCAGCTGCTCCTGTCCCTGTGACAGTCCGCTACCCTGTCTCTTCCTTAAGAGCGAGCTGGACAGCCAGCGTCAGGCACAGCATCTCTCTCTACAGAGACTCCCCGCATGCTTGCTGAACACCCTCCTGTTACAAGACAGGAGGCTCCCAGGACGGGTCCCGCCTGGTCACCACCATGCGCCCAGGGCCGCAGGCCCCGCACCCTCCTCCACGCTGCCGTGTCACATGTGACCCTCTCTCTCAAGGCCCGTCTTCCCTGTACCCACAGCCAGTGATGCCCACAGCGCCTCCCTCGTGCCAGGCATCGCACTGCGCCCATTCCATCTACGTGTGACTCTCACCCACTCCTCACAACAGCCCGCCCGCTTCACAGATGAGGATACCAAGGCTCGGCTTCGTTAATGGTCTGAGGCTGCACAGCTAGCAGGTGGCAGAGCCAGGCTCCAGACCCAGCTCTTCCAGGCCCCGGGGGCTTCTGCTCTCCCCCCAGGTCTGCTCTGTGGATGTGCAACTTTCCTGGCTCCCTACTGAGGACCAGAAACACCTGCAGGGTCGATGGGCTTCCCTGGCCCAGGAGGAACAGCCGTTGCGGACGACGCACCACGTGACACAAACGCTGAGCGGAAAAGCGCTCCTCTGATCCCGTGGATGAACCAGAAAACAGGCAGCAGTTCCCCAGCCACCAGTCACCCCTGGGGACAGGACAGGCTCCTGGGGAGTCGCTGGGGCTCTCCCCAACCCAGGTAGGATTCTAGCGGGCAGATAACTCAGCCTCTCGGGAAAGAAAGGCATCTCTGCCATGAAATGAAGACAGCCTTCCTAGAATGAGTGGAGACCTAAGCATACCTGTGATCTTGTCTCGTAATCCATCACAGAGTCCCGACGTTTGTGCTCTCTTTCCTTTGCAAAAGCCACTTTCTCCATCAGAGGAAGGGAAAGATCCCGCTGATGAAACCCTGGAAGACAACAGGCGTCATGAGGGAACAAGGCACAGTCAACCTGGCACGCGCACTGGGGAGCAGTCGGAGGAGGACCTACTGCTCCTGGGGCTCCGGGCGTACGGCCAGCGGGCCCGGGACTCCAGGTCCCTGCCTCTGCCCTTCCGGTGCTCCCGCTCGTGGGCTCGCTCCCAGTCTCGGTCCCAGTCTCGGTCCCAGTCCCGGTCCCAGTCCCGGTCACCTGAGGAAGCAGACATTTCAGGAGCTGACCACGTGTCCTGACACGAGTGCGCTCACTTCACGTGCACATACCCCTCTGGAAGGGATGCTAGGAGACGGATCCTGAACAGGGGTCCCAAGTGCAACCCGACACCCGGGCCCCGGACCACTGTTTCTGGGGGCCTCGCCTAGGTGGGCCTGGTCTCAGTCAGGGCTAACACTGAGCTGAGGAGTTGGTTCCCCCTTCAGGTTCTCCTGGTCTCCCAACTCCCACGTGGTCAGGTCCACATTCGGGAAAATGGACTTCAGACCCTCCACCGCCTCGCTTACCCCAGTCAGTCTTAATGTGCACGTAACTTTACCCCAAAGAAATGAAACACCCACCTGCCCCAAAAGCAACGCTCCTTCAAAAAGTTCACCGAAGAACCTTTAACAAATAAAACAGCTTTGGAGGCAAAGGGGTGATGAACTCTGCCCCTCCTGGGAGGCTGTGGACACAACCTGAAACAGCCTACTGCAAAATTCACATAGCTTTAAACATTTTCTCTCATCATTAAGAGAAACAGCTGTATTTCACGCCACACACGTGTCTGCTTCGACGTAAGAACGACTCCTTCCATCCTCACTGATTTCCTTCCCCCTCAGACCTCTGAGCAGCAGCCCTGCCCCAGGGAAGTCCTGCGCGGCCTGGATGGCGCGGTGACCGGGCTACTCACTGCAGCAGGCGGAGTGTGGCGGCGGGGCCTCTGCTGCCTTCCGGCTCATGCTGCCTTCGCTGTGGGCGTCACTGCTGGTGTCGTCTAAGAGGGCACCACACACGACTTAAGGTCTTGTCCGTGCTCGCCAGTCCCCTCTAAGTAGCCCCCCCGGCTGGCCCCCACCCCTTGCTGCAGTGGTCAGACCCTCTCGCCCCGCCCTTCCGCCCCCGCTGGGCAGGAACGAGGCTGTGACCCTCCCGATGGCAGCGCCAGGTACAACCTGCTGGGGTGCCCCCTGCCCCCGCCCCAGTTCCACAGAGCCTGGGCCAGGGCGCTGTGTGTGCAGGCTCCCTTCCAGTCAGAGGCCCACGGTCTCCTTCCCTCTCGCATCCTAACCAGGAGGGATTCTGCTCCGCGGGGACACGGGGCACCGGCTCTCATTGGGCTGTCACAGCTGGGGAGGGAGGTGCAACTGGCACGCTGTGGGCAGAAAGGCCGGGAGGCCACCTACGTCCTATGGCAGGGCAGTCCCCCACTCCCCGCGAAGAGGACGATCGGCCTAGAACATCAGGGGCACTGCGCGGGGCACCCCAGGGAGCTCCGCCTTCCTCTCCCGCTCACCTTCCGGTTCGTACATCTCCTTGTAATTTTCCAGCAGAGTAACGAGCTTCTCGCAGTTCTCTGGCTTTTTTGCACGCACCCAAGGCTTGATCTTTTCTGGAAGGATGGTCAGGTACTGCTCGAGGACCAAGAGCTCGATAATCTCCTCCTTGGTGCGAGTCTCCGGCTGCAACCAATCGAGGCAGAGGTTTCGGAGTTTGAGCAGGGTCTTCCGAGGCCCGACAAATTCCACGTAGAGGAAGTTCCGAAACCTCTGATGAAAGAATTCAGAGTCAGTGGCGGCTTCTCCTATGGCGGCATCCGGCTCCTGAGACAAGTCACTGTCTAGCTCACACAGATTTGGGGCCCAAGACCTCTTGGGTTTGGTGGCAGACAAGTACTTTGGAGGCAGCATCTCTCTAAGGAAAATTTTCACTGGAGGAACCCAACATGAGTCAACAGGAAAGACGCGGCAGCCTGGGACAGTCAGTACTCAGGGACCTGCGGATCGTAAGGAGACATACACATGTCCCAGAAGTCGAGGACCAGGCAGCAGTGTGGGGCTGCCCGACAAGGGCACCAACAGTGCTTTGTGAACAGGCCAAGGGCAGAAGAGAGGCATCAAACCCCAACACACAGACACATGCACAGGCAGGCGTTAAAGCACCACACACACCCGTGTGAGGAGTGAGCTCTGCTACTAACTGGTTCTGTGACCCTGGGCCACACAGCCCATGTCCTGCCATCTGTCCCCTTATCTACAAAATGGGAACAACAGACCTACACCCCTTCTAGAACTGTGAGGCTTAAATAAGCCAATACACCTAAAAGGCCTAACCACCCAGCACACAGCACATGGGGATGCCCAAGGTGCTGGCCATTACTAAAATGGGATGTCGGTATTTTTTCTTAGCAAAAACGGAAAGGGGGTCGTGAGGGGCTCAATTCTGCCATTTCTGAGCATTTCTTCCCCTAACATGGTTGTTAAAACAGCATACAACACGTGAAAGGTAGAAGACCACATAAAAATGTTACAAGTGCTCAGCTCTGGGTAATGCGATTGCAAGTGCTCTTAATAATTTCCCTGAACCCGCGCTGCTGTTAAGTTAAAATTCAACGAAATTAAAAGTTCAGCTCCTCTGTCACACCAGCTACATTCCAAGCGCCAGTGGCTACCCTACTGCACAACACGGAACATCGCCCTCGTGGGAGCAAGTTCTATTGGCCAGAGTGGCTGGACAGCATCTGAGTTTGCAGGAAAGCTCAGGACCCCTGCGTCAGCAGTGCCCACCCTTCTGAGGAGCGTCTGCCCCACAGCCCAGCCTTGGGCTCGTGCTAACACCACGTCCTCTGGGACCCTTCCCGAGACTCACTTCCTCTACTAGTGTTCCAAGCACTTGCTGCATTTAGTCTTAAATATTTGAGCTCACGTGCCTATGCCCCCACTGTAAACTCTGGTAAAGGGATGAGAGACAAACTTTTCCATCACTGGAAGAGTCAGGTATCAACACTGATAGAGCATGTTGACGATAATGTACGCAAACCCATTTTAAAATTGGTTTTAGACACAGGCATGCATTCTTACTACAGGCCTGCAGAAGCAGAGTGCAGTTTCTGGGTTAAGCTCTGCAGCACTGTTTCCAAAAGAACACCCTGGCATTTCACTTACCCTCACCTGCCCACTTTTCTACCAGCCCCTTCCCGGTATTCCCGACAAACAGGCATGGGAAGCACTGTGCGGTATATGTGGAGCTCTCTTACAGCGCTGCCTAGCACCGAGGGGGAAGGTTAAAGGAAGTACCAGTGAACCCACAGAAACCCTACACAGGTGATAAACACCTATTATTCATATCAATGGTGAGAAAGTGATCAAGCGACCATAGGACTTCTTCACACCCCTGCACATCCTCCTGCTTTTATCAATCTTTTCAAATATCTAGCTTGCCTCCACAGAACCAGCTTTCTACTTTGATAATCCTCTGTATCATTTATTTCCTTACTTGTCTTTTAGTATCTGCTCCCTCCCTTCTTAAGAAAACTTTTTAGACCAAGTATAAAAGCTGATTTTCCCTTTTCCTTTTGTTCTAACGTAACCAACTAAGGCTATATGTTTCCCTTCACCTAAACCATTTTAGTTGCATGTGGTTTCTATTATGTAGCCTTGTTATTAGTGGTCAGCCACAACTGGAGCAAGAAAGTAGGCAATACAGGAAAGAAATCTAGGTTTGGGTGAATTAACTTACCTGACAGTTTTGTACTTCTGGCTTTACTTCCAGAGAAGAACAAAACCACATGCAGCAAAAATTCTTTTTGTTTTAAAAGGAAAAACCAGTAAGTTAAAAAGAATTTTTTTTTAATGTCTAAAGAGAAAACAAAAGGTGTTTCAATTATTCAGTCTCAAAGTAGCCTTCATCATTTGGGCATGAATGCAGGGGACTCTCTCCAGACAGTGGTGGGCTCCGCTCCGCCCCGTGTAAACTGCCCTCCCACTCTCTCTGCATCATCCTCTGGAGCTTCAGCACCAACTACACAGATGCACCTCCATTCGGAGACCCTGGAGACCCTGCCACTCCCGCCCTGCCTGCCCTGCCCTCCTCGATGACAAACAGGACACTAGACAACACCCTGCTGGGCAGGGGAAAGAAAGGGCAAGCGTCCAGGCTCTGGAGAGCTGATGAGACAGCTGGGACAAGAGAACACAGTCGAGTTTACCCAACAACTGGCTAAGAGGGACTGCCGTGACAAGAGCAGGGCCCTCAAAAGCCAGCAGGCCTGTGCGGGACAGAGGGGCGGGCAGGGAGCCCAAGCCTGCTCTGTGGCATCCAATTCCAGAGAGAACTCCAGTCCCCTAGATGACAGCAGCCCCACCTCTCAGAGGCCACAGGACACCCTTGGGTATGTAAATCACCTGTTTGGGAATAGGATCCTTTCTGGAACTTCAGAACAAGTGTTCTTATCCACAGGAACAGAGTCAAAATGCCAGGGACCTGCAGACATTTTAAAGAAATACATGGACAAGTAAACATGGAAGAAATGTAAAGAGTGTCAGAGAATTCACTCTCCAAATGGCTGTGGACCAAGATAGCATTGGGAGTGAGGCCTTATATACCATATTCAAGAAAAGGCCCATTCCCATGTCATATAGACCAACCAGAGACAAGAAGCAGAAAGCTTTCAAATTTTCTTTATGAAACCAGAATAATTAAAACATCTAAGACAAAGAGAGCACTAGCAAACTGCAGACCAAACTCACTTATAAAAGCAGACATAACAGTCTTAACACTATGGCTAATGAACATCATTCTACAGAGTTTCAGCCAATTACAAGAAAATCTGGGGCATGAACAAAGAAAGATATAAAATTATCACTCTCTTATGTAAGACCGTCCACTCAGATATTGCAAATCAGTGGAAACAGACCTTATAATAGTAATAATAATTTAGTAAGAAACCCATTTATAACAGACTCCCTAAATATGGACCGACAATAACCAATTTGAAAAAATGGGAAGAACTCCATTGTAAAAATACAAAAGATTTAACAGAAGAAGACAGCACCCATAGGAACAAACTTATACATTATATGGCAATAGAAAAGGCAATAACCAGAGAGACACAGGATAATCATGGAAAATATACGGATCTAGCATATGAAAGCTCTAAATACCCCCTATACTACCTAGCGGAATTTCAAAGAATATAAATGTTGGGGAACTTCACAATGGTTCTAAAGTTGACCTGGAAGAATTTCACTTGGATCAATATTTTGAAAGTTCATACATCAAAAGGCCAACAAACCACACACAAAAAAGAAGTATCTTAATATAATCTCAGGGTTAAGAAAGTTCTTTTCTAGTATGATGCCTAAAGGCAGAAAGACGACAAAAAAGTAACAAATGATGTTCTTGTTTATACCATCAAAGCCAAAGCAATAAACCAACCACCTAAAAAAGGACCAAAAAAGACAAGAAGACTGATTCATTTAAGAATTGTAATATAAGTTTACTGTATGTACACAATTGAGTATGTAGAACTCTATGAAAGTGGCATTAAAAAATAGTAAGGAATGCATATAGATTACTTCAATAAATAATAATGGTAACAGGAGATCTAGCCAATCATTCACTTGGGGAAAGAGGTCACACCATATATGAAAATGCTAAAACTAAGATCAAAATAAATAAAAGATTAATTTTTATAATCCTGGAGCAGGGACGGGATCTTCTAACCTGACAATAAAATTGGGAAACAGGGACAACTTTGACTTTGTATACATACTTCTCTAATCGCATTAATTTTTCTTCCCACTAGGCATGTGTTTGAAGCATAAAGCACCAGTAGGTAAAAATTATACTTAAGAACTGTAAGGCTTAAAAAGTTTGATAAGGAAGCAACAATTTTGCTAAGAAAATATAAATATTTGGTAAACCTGACTCAGGAAGCAGAGGAAAATCCAGGGAAGAAATTTAAAAAGATGAAATGACCGAAGGAGCAACTTCCCATAAAATTTCCATGAGCGAAGTATTTACCATGTTATAAAAACCCTTCCAGAGCACAGAAAAGAGACGGAGGACTTCCTGCTCATTGATAATATGACCATGTGAACACCCTTAAATATCCTGTCACAAGGTAGATGCCAACTTGTATGCTGAAAATTCACCTATTCCTTTTCTCAATTCAAATTCAGGACTAGAGTCAACAAATGTGATCTCTGTTAAATGTGCTCAAGATTTTCTGACCAGGCCGACGAAACAGCCCTTGGTCTGCAAGGGCGTTGAAAAAGAAAAGATTTTTAATAGAAAAACCTGAAAAACAGTTGGACCTTACCTACTCCTTCCCACAATGGCAGAGGAAATTCATTTGAGAGTAAGAAAGGGCCTTGGGAACAGAATAATCATAAAGATAGATAACATATATGTTGTGTGAAGAAAAAACTGGAGACACATATCCTGCAAATTTTATAAAGGGCAAATTGGTTACTTATCAAAATTAAAAAATGTAATATCCTGTCCTATTAACTCTACTATGAATTTATCCCAGAGATATGTAATGACATATGTGCAAAAATATATTCATTGAAGTACTGTTATGACAATGGGCAAAATATGGTATGTTTATGATTATGAAACCTTTTAAAATAACGAGGCAATTGTAAATAAATGGATATGAGACGACCTCTAAGGTAGTTAAGTGCAAAATGGGACACACCAATGTGCACAGCATTCTAAGGAATTATAAAAACAGATGTCATTTACTTAGACGGTTTCTGGAAGGACACAGAAGAGACTGTTAATAGTGATTAATGGGCGTCCCTGGTGGCGCAGTGGTTGAGAGTTCGCCTGCCGATGCAGGGGACACGGGTTCGTGCTCTGGTCCGGGAAGATCCCACATGCCGCGGAGCGGCTGGGCCCGTGAGCCATGGCCGCTGAGCCTGCGCGTCCGGAGCCTGTGCTCCGTAACGGGAGAGGCCACAACAGTGAGAGGCCGACGTACCGCAAAAAAAAAAAAAAAAAATTGTGATTAATAGTGACTGCCCCTGGGGAAGGGAACTGGGGGCCAGGGGAGGAAGGGCGACTTAACTTTTTCATTGTATATTCCCCTTTTGTTTTTATTTTATCATGACATGTATTAACTAGTCAAAAAAATAAATTCACAGTTAAAACAAAATGATAAACAAAAGCACTGGTGGAGGTCTTTCGAGACCATGCTGCCCACTGAGTAGGTGCTGGCAGCACGACCACCTTAATGCTGAGGGGTCTCCTCCCCTCCCTGTCCACCACCCCACCCCACCCCACCCCCACCCTGGTCTGAGTCCAAGGTCACACCCTAAACTGGCCGTTTGCAGATGATATGATAGGCAATTTAGAAAACCCCCAAAAATCAACTTTGAAACTCCTCAGACCCAAGAAGTACTTAGGGAAACTGCAGCTCCAAGCTGAAACAGCACTCACAACTCTAGCAACTATTAGTACATAAATGCAATGCCATTCGCTATCCTGGCGATTCCACTTCTGAACTTGAACTGACAGACCTATGTGCCCATGAGCACAGACACAGTTCTCAAGGGTGTTCACAGAAGCACTGTTTACAACAGTGAAGAACAGGGACAGGCAGGAGAATGCTCGAGCAGATTCAATGGCAGAGACCACTGACGGCTACGCAGCAGACATGAAAATAAAAACGGTACACATTTTCCACGCTATAAAAACTAATCAGAATAAAAGCAAACCAGAAAAGGAGGGGGAAAAATATTTTGCAGCATAGATGACAGTTAATAGGTCTTAGAAAGCAGTGAGAAAAAAGTAAGTGGCTCCTCATGAAAATAAAGGACATTAATACACAGCTCCTAAAATCAGTGACAGGAGCCAACATCTGTATCAGAAATCAAAGAAATGTAAAATATTACGGTGAACACGTTTTACGCTTACCAAATGGGCAACTATTTCAAAATAAAAATCAGTGTTGGTGGGAAGCTGGCTGGTACAAGTGTGAATCCTATTTCTGGATATCATTTTGGCATATATCTAAAAAACATTAAAAATACCTATTCCTTTTGAAACAGCAAGTCTCCACTTAAGGACAAAGACAGTCAAGTAGATAAAAATATAAGTTAAAAAAGAAAAAAGCTACAAAGTCAGCTGCCCACCACCACTAAGTCCTTGTATGTACATCTACTCTCAAATATGTTGCAGGAGTGATGGCAGGTGACATAACGTCACCCAAGGAGCACATCCGGGAACATGCTATTATGCAATGGCGGCCCTAACACAGGGCAGATCCCTGCACAGCAACCAGAGGCAAAGCAGGGAAAGGAAGCACGGGTCAATGTTCTCCTACAGGCTTACCTGACTGCAGGTGGCCCCTCAGGAGGAGCCGAGTGACCCAGCCTTCAGCCCCGACTCACCCTGTCCTCCGCTGGCAGCCCAAAGGGCACCCAGGAATGAGGCCATTGCTGAGTTACCACCTGCCAGGACCCCATACTCACCTCACCCTTTGGAAGACCCAGGTGAACTCCTCCTGTGACAGCGACTCTGGCCAATCGAAAGCATAACTGCTCTTCCCACTTCGCCCCCACTTCCCCAGTCCAGCTCCTGCCTCCATGGCAACAGCCATGCCTACCACTGAAGAGGACAGAAGATACGTGTCGGGTGTGGCTGAGAGGAAGAAAGCATCAGGGAAGAGTCATCCACGGGCTTGCCTGGCATGACCAAAGGCAGTGTTGAGGCCGAGGGGGATGCCTGTCCAAGGACGGCCCAGAAAGGCCATCACAGAATCAAGATGTGCTGGGGGACGCACAGCCCAACAGAGAAAGGGAGCACCTGTACTTATGCCAGGCCTCAAAGTCCCTGAGGCAAGGACTACATCGCCTTTCTCATCACTGTATTGTTACCTTCACAGGACTGGCACGTAGAGGGTGTTCAACAAACTGTGTTTGGGTTTTTTTCTACTTAGATGCAAAAACATTTAAATCCAATCTAGAAAAGTCTAAATAGTAGCCCTTGACCATGAAAGGTTATTCCAGGAATACAAGGATGATATCCCATTAGGGTAGGCTGTTATATAAGGGATTAGAGGGGGAAGGGGATTCCATGAGCATTGTTGCACATTACAAAGCATCTGCAAACTTCAACCTTTCCTTGTATGTCCCTAGCAAAGAGTAAGACTAGGAGACCATCTAAACACAATAAAGACTTATCTCAAGTGCAAGCAAGCATTAAACACTAAAGGTAGGGAAGCCCTCCACCATACCCACCATTCAGCACTATTTTGGAAGTCCTAGCTAATGCAACTGATAAAAAAGAAGTGAAAGGTATAAATGTGGAAAAAGCATTATTTTGAATTCAAAAACCTTGGCAGTTAATACAGCAAGAAAAAAAATTCCAGGAATAGCAAAATAAATAAACCAATTCTCATTAATAAATTCAGTGACGTATTTGCAACTCCAAATAAAATTTTTTTAATGTACAGAAGGACACAGAGCAGGTCCTAAATAAATGAAGACATGTTTTTGCACAGGACCATGAAAATTGTTGTCAATCCTCCCTTGAATATAAGTTAAAATCCAATAAAATGTGGGAGTTTTGACAAACTGAGAATCCAGTTTCTCCAGAAGACTAAATGTACAGAAATATCAAGACAATTCTGAACAAGAAGGTATGTGTGCAGCAAGGGTGGGGGATTGTCTGTAAAGTGACCCAAACATATAAGAACACGAAGTATTCTTTCCAACACAAGGATGGGGGTGCAATGATAAATACACTGATGGAACAAAATACACACCAGAATCTGACTCGTGTGAAAGTATATACACATGTGGGAATTTAGTTTATAGTAAAGAAAGACTTTTAAATCAAGAAAAGCATTAACTGTTTAAATACGAACTAGGAACTTCCTTAGGAGTAAATGATAAAGGGTCTTTTTAAGGAAAGTGGCAAGAAAAATCAGCCAACACTTCCATTTCTGACCAGCTATTCGAGTATGGATGTCTAAGAAGGTTGGAGCAGGCCTCTGTCTGACATTAGGAAAGACCAATAGCATCAGTGCCAGTGTCTGGCCTCTCCTCCAAGAAATTCGGTATTTCATCTCTAGAAGGCAAAGGCCACTAAGGCCAATGACAAACATACTTTGTTTTCAGAAAAATAAATCATTGCCTTCAAAAGACACCATTCCTCCAAAATTTCATCATGCAAGAAGAAATGAAAACAGATAGAATCTTTAAGAAAATGTCATGTAACATTAAGTCATGTTGCCAAGAAACTTTGTAGCTTTATTTTCTGATTACAAACATAGAAGACAGCACAACATTCAAACATTACAGATTATCCAACGTAGAAATTGCAAGCCACATCCAGTGATCACATTTGTTCCTATACTAAACCTTTTAAAGTCTGTACATATAACATCTTATTTTTACCAAAATGAGATCATACCAGGAGTTCTGTGTGTATTTTTAAACCCAGTAATTTTTGATAGACATCTTTTCAACCAGTACATATAGATTTATATCATTTTTTCTAAAGGCCACATAGTCTTCCATTCTATGGATATACCAGTTTATCTACACTTGATGGAAATGACCAATGTAAAAAATGTTTAAAGCATTAAATGAAAATACAAGGGCATAAAATTATACAGCATATGTGGCATTCTTACCGCAAATATACTCATTTATATGTACACAGAAAACAATGAGGATGTCCACACAATGGAATAAAATGAAGTTTTAGAAATCAAAGCTGCAGATGGAGATCTATTTATACAGAAGTTATTGTAGATGTTGTTAAATAGCTGCACAATATTACGTTCACACACACAGAAACATGCATATAATGGAGACTGTAAACGTGATGGGCACGTGATACGAGCTCGCCAGGTGGCACACCAGGCACTCCCCCACAACCAAATATTACTGCCTAACACCCCACATACTTTACTCTGGTAGCCTGAGTTTGAAGTGTTAGTGAATTGGGCATGATCTCATTTACGTAAAAAAACCCCAAAAAACAAAAAACTACATAGGTACTTAAACGTATGGAAGTACATACAAAACCAAACCGGAAGAAAACTTCCATAAAAACTTGTATGAAGACCATGCGTAAAGCGGGGAAAATCGAAAAAATAAATGATTAATAAAAGATACTTCATTTTGCATTTCAACTTAGAATGTTATTTTAAGTTCACCATCAGAAAAAAATACCTGAATATAAATTTGGAAGTTCAGCTGCTGTCTGTCTGTCCTCTCCTCTGCGCCAGTCACTGAGCATTGGCACCCCCTCCCCTGCGTGGCTCCCCCTCTCTCCGACCACCCACAGTGCTCCCGTGGAGTCCTCCACTCCCCACACACCCTTTGGGCCAGAACACCACTGCTGGGGCGCCACACCTAGACCCTGACCTCACTGCCAGCTGTCCTCTCAGTCTCACTGTTCACACTCAATTCTGGCCACGTGGCAAACCCATCAGCTTTGTTTCCGGGCCTGGAGGTGGGCTCTCACACACCCTAGTTACTGAAGCTCCCACATCTCCCTCCGCACTCTCTCTGCAGCAGGAGTCCCAGCATGAGTCAAGTAGTACCCAAGGGCAGGATTTTAAAAGCCAAAGGTCTGACCACATTCAGAGGATGGGGGCGAAGATGGGGACACACAGGGACCCAGCCTGACTCTGGTCGTAGGGGCCAAGGGAGGCCACTAACTCCAAGGAGAGGGAAGGAGAGGAGACAAACAAGGACAACTGGTCAGAAAAAGGTCTTACCCTCCACACCGGGCAGAGGAGCTTACGGGGTTCCAGCTGTTCTTCAACCACCAAAGACCTGTTCTTAAATACACGGGACATCTAAGCATGAAATGTGTGTGTCGTAAGCACTGTATGCAGAGTTAGGTTCGGGCAAGAGCTGGACCCCAACCACAGGGCAGTGGTCCTGCCTGATGGACAAGTGTTGCCACTGTGGTCCATGTGGAGGTGTTTATGCCATTCTCTGAGTATTTTACAGCCCTTTACTTCTATTTCACAAAAATGCATAGAAAACAAAAGCACAGTCTCACAATTAATTCATCTGAAACAAAGATGGAAGTCATCAGGCACCCCTGCCACAAGTGGGGGGGGGGGTCTTTGGCCTCAATCAAAGGATCAGTGGGTCAAGTGTTCAACTGAACTGGAAGGAACTCAACTAGTGGTGGCTGGAAATGTGGCCGGATGCGCGAGGAGAGGTAAAGAAATTCTGTGGCCCCCTGTGTGACCTCAGGTTCCCCACATCCCACCACGAGTGAGAAAAGCTCATGGTCTCTTCTCCAAGCCCGTTTCTACTTACTTAGTTTGGTGCCTCATGACGGTGCACCTAGATTCAGCCCCTCTCTCGTTCTACCTACCTCATTAAAGGGGGCTGGAATTGAGAGCTTTAAAGTCACGAACCGAGGACGTTACTTTCTTCGCTTCTCAGGGACAGCAGGGTGTGCGGTCTCTTCTCTGCTCTTGTTTGCTCCTTTCTCCTGCCTCTTTCTGCAAACCGACATTCTCTCCTTCAGCACCACGTGGAGGGAAGTGCTGTCCCAGCCTGGGCCCGCCTCACCTCCCAGCTCAGGTTCCCAACACTAGCAGCTGGGCTAGCCCGTGCCTCTGCTCACCCCCACTCCGACATTATGAGTGCACACTACAGCTCGATGCCTTCTAGGGTGTGGTTCTCAAGCCTGGGGTGACTGGGAGAAATGCACCAGCCTTTCCGGGGTGGGTATTTAGGAGGTCTGTGGCTCCCCAGGAAACAGCCATCCAGGAAGCACGCCAGGAGCTGTACTTTGAGAACCACTGCTCTAGGCTGATGCGTCCAGTGTGGTCCAGTCAACCATGAACAGGTACATGTGGACAATAGAGGCTGTTTGGGTAACAATTTCACAGGGGAATGTGAGCATGGAGTAAACAACCACTACCCCTACCGTACCAGCCACGACTCCACCCTCTGGACTCTCAGGTGGCTCCTCGCAGATAATCGCCACGTCGCCCTGGGCTTACCTCCATCATATAAACTGAGCACTTACCACTCTGCAGCAAAAGTTCCTTATCGTTGTCCATTCTGGAGGAATTTCCCCAAAAATTTCAAAAAAGAGGAAACAGTAACTAAGAGTTTAGTTTTATGGTCAGCCCCCAAATGATTCAAGAAAAAGAGTTACTTTAAAGAGATAAAACCTCTTCTGTGCCAGTAGGACATATCTGACCAATTTTTACATCAGTAACTGGCTGATCAGATTTTTGTTTTTTAAAGGGGTGAGGGCATGAAAAGGCAGACCACAAAGCATGGTTCATTTAACCATCTATAGGAGAGAGCACGCTACTCTGGTCAGACCTAATGTGAATGGAGACTGGGGAGAGCGGGGGCTGCAGACAAGGGGCTTCTGGTGTCCTGGTGACCCTAGCAAGAGCTTCACTGCAACCAGATGGTATCCCCAGGTGACCTTACAGGCCAGCGCAACCAAAGCTTTTCCACATCCTCTCATTCTGATTCCATACTCACCAAGCGAGCTCTCGCTATGGCTTCCTTTCCCATGTAGGTCTGCCTACAGGGAGAGAATGTGCTGATCATGGGTACTTTTGAATATCTAGGTTCCTGTGGTAGTGCTCTCCCACCATGAATCGATTACCAAAACTGAGAAAACAGGAACGTCGTATTTGGTCACACTATTTTCCAACATAAACCAATAATTCATTATGGCTTAGCTTCGTTAACGTGGATCTACTGATGTAAGATGAGTCCTCAGGTGAAGTAGGGCCTCTGAGTCTCCAAAGGCTTGAGTGCCAGACACGGGACTGCTGTCTGAAGCATTCACCAAGGCCAGAAAAAACCAACCCACCCCCGGGGGCTCACTGGGACAGCATGTTAGTCTTTCCCTGGGTGGTAACATGCCATCAGCATGGCCACCAATCTTGGTAAGCATGTTTTCTTACTCTCCACTTAACTGGAGTTCTCATTCAACAGACACTGAGACCAGGGATTACGTCACTCACTTCCGGAGACCCGAAGTCCAGCATGATCGCGTCCCAGACCAGGCAAGTATCAATGCTTGCTGACAGAATGAGCAATATTTGGCTATGTTGCTCACTTCCCCCCATGATATGATTCACTGAGTATGGTCTGAATCAGTCAGCAAACCATGAACAAAGAGTACAAGACCTGCTGAGTCCCCGGTTCTTCAGTACCTCTCTCAGATCCATCCAATTCACTTACCCCTCTTCTGTGACCCTAACCCAAGCCACCATCTCTCACCCAGATCCGAAGTGGTCTTCCTGGACCCACTGTTTCTACCCTCCCCTTCTGAACCCTGCAACCACATGATATTTTTAAAACACAAATCTGATTATCATGGTGCTGCCATGGCTTCCCATAGTGCTTCAGATCAAGCCCAATTACCTACCACGGATTGCAAAGCCTTTCACAGTGCAGCTCCACTTTACCTTTTTCTCATCTCAAACACCATTCTTTTCTTTCCTTTGTTCTAGGCTTCTAGTCTAGACTAGATCCTGGACTCCCAGCTCCCTTAAGACTGCTCTTCTCACAACACACTACCATCCACCACGCTTCAGGGCTCAGCCTTAATGTCCCTCACTTTCTCAGGGAGACCCTACATGGCCTCTCCCAGATTAAGTTAACTGCCTGAAGTGAACCTTCTCTTTCAAAGGCGTGAATCACACAATTATTTTTTCAATGTCTTTCATTACCCAAAAGACTATGAGCTCCAGGAAAACACTTCCTTTTCCACTTGAGGCCATGTTTGATAGATGAATCAATGAATTTCTCATGTTTGTTTATTCACCCAATAAGAAAGAAAGGGCAGACCTGAAGGAGTAGCTGAATGTTGCGAAGACCAAGGAGAATTTGGTGAACACGTGACCCACCAGAAGAGCCTGTGCATTCTCAGAGAGCACACAGGGTGCTCGTGTGGCCACACGGAACACGTGTACAGTAGGAAAGTGTCAGGTTGAGGAAGGATGTGCTCACTCCAAGGATGGGTGTGGCACTGTGAGGAGGGAATTCAGCTCACCTGGACACCGCCACCTAGCGTTTGGACCTAGTCCCTCTTCCTCTTGCAAGTCGTCTCGGAGAAGGGTAGAGCTGGGGAAGGAAAAGAAAATGTGAGCCACCGAACTTACTTCCCAATTACTGAATTTCCAGGCTGGAAATGACCCCACACAGCTGCATCTTTGCCTCCTACAGTGGTAGAGGTAAAATGATACCAAGAAGAACAGCTTTTCCTCCCAGGGTGGAAGGGCCATCGGCATTGCTCCCTGGGGTGTATGTTGTACCCTGGCTATAATCATAGCTTTTTTCCAGTGAGGGTATGTCAATCGTGTGCAAGCCAATCTCTGAGTGTCTTAGAAACTTCTCTAACAAGCAGAGCAAAACAGTAAAGACTTGGGATTGAGAAATCCTATTTAAGACCCCAATCTCCCACTTATTAGCTATGCTGCACTGGCCATCCTTCTAAAGGCAAGGGACACACACTGCAGGTACAAATTGGAGGGAAAAAATGGCTAAGAAGGTAGTATTATTTACTGCTAATTACGTGCCTCATACAGTGCTTATTAGCACCTTACTTTTAGCATCTCTGTTAATTCCCACCACAACATAATTTTCTACTTATTTCACACACAAAAAAGCAGAGGCTCAGAGAACTCAACCTCAGAACTCATGGCAATTACAGATCAACTAACGTCTTTTTGGAAAACAGTAATCTACAGACATTTTTCATGGAAACCTTGTGGAATAATGATATAGGCACCCCTTAGAAAGGTGAGTAAAACTCCAGTTCTGCCATGCGATAGCCAGTGATGCAATGCCAGAAATTTTACTGTGCTGTACACCTAAGTAGCATGAAAGACTAGCTTATATTACAATCTTAATGCCATTATCAACATTACCAGTAGATAATGGTATCATTACTTAACCTTACACAATAGCTGAGGTTGTCAACATGATCCCCGTGGACGACACATGTTTCAAGCCCCACTGTGCCTCAGAGCATGCGTTCAATCAATCAGAGGCCCCGAGGGGGATGCACCTTCAGGACTATGGCTCTGGTTTATGTTAACGCTGTCAGTCATGGGCAGATATATAACTAGGTCCCGCCCACAAACAAGGAATCCAGGGCTGCTCCCTCTCGCCCCGCCCCTCCCAGCCCCGCCCCACCTGCCAGCCCCTCCTCCGTCCCATCATTTCTCATGCCACGCCTCCCTCATAACCGCGCTCCGCATTCTCCAGGCTGTCTACGAGATTGAGGCCTTTTCCTTCATGTCACCTCCCACCGCCCTCAGAGCCTGCCACGCTCTCCTTCGCCTTCTCACTTAGATCCACCCCTTCCCCAAATCTATTAAAATTCCCACTTTCCTATGTGACCCCCGGCCATGCGCAGTTGAAACCCGTCCCACAGTCCCAGGGACAAGGCTCTGCACGCCCTCCAGGGAACACGACGCCGTCGCGCGGCCGCCAAGATGTGCCGCAGCGGCAAGCAGTGGTCCACCTGGAGCCTGCGCAGCGAAGACGGCGGGGTGAGTTCCACCTCCCAGGACGCCATACACAGCCCGCCCCGCAGTCCTACTGGCTCTCAATATGGCGCATGCGCAGAAAGCAAGGGCCGCAGGGCTCCACAGCCCCGTCCTCGGACCCGCCCCCTGTAGCCGGCTCAGTGTCAGTCAAGATGGCGCCTGCGCAGTAGGCCTCGGCTGGCACCTGTCGGCCGGCAGAGCACTAGGTGGGCAAGGGCCTGGAGCCCCTCCCTCGGGCTGCCCCTGCAGTACCACTGTCATTCAAGATGGCGCCTGCACAGTAAGCTTCAGCTACCACCCCTAGGCCAAAGTACACAGCGCTAGATGGGAAATGGTCTGCAGTCCCCTGTTAGTCATACAAAGCATAAAAGCCCCTCCCTTGGGCCCACCCCAGCAGACAGCACCGCTGTCATTCAAGACAGCGCCTCCACAGTAAGCCTTGCTCGCCACCTGTCAGTCAACAAACAGCACTAGAGTGGACAAAGCTCTGCAGCCCTCCCTCGGCCCGCCCCCTGCAGCCCCACAGTAGTTCAAGATGGCGCCTGCGCAGTAAGCCTTGGCGCCACCTGACGGCCAACAAACAGTGCTAGAGTGGGCAGGGCTCTGCAGCCCCTCCCCTGGCCCGCCCCCTGCAGCTCCGCCCTCATTCATAACAGTGCGGGCGCAATAAGCCTCGGCGCCACCTGTCGGCCAACAAGCACTGGATCAGAGTGGGCGGGGTTCTGCAGCACTGTCAGTCCCCAAAGACGGCCCGTGGCCCCACCCCCTCAGCCCAGTCGACAGGGCACCTGCGAAACACGGCTGGGTGGCACCCCCCGCCCCAGCCCTCCCCCCCAAGCCAAAAGATCTAGCCAGAAACATCCCAAGGTGAAAGCAGTTCAGGAAGGCAACGACAGGGGAAGGGGTGATGCTCTGCAACCCCCAGACCAACCAAGGAGAAACAGCGGGCACAATGATAGCCCGTAGCCCTCTCCCTCAGGACAGACAGCTCTCCAGCAACAACAGTGTCGGCAAACTCTGGGCCACATGGACCCTGCCGATAAAACAGCCCCCCAGTCACCAGCCGTCGCCCAATCTCAAGTCAGACCTCAAAACCTACGCTAGTCAGGGTGGCACGTCGCGGCAAGCGTCCGCGGCAAGTGTCGGCGGCCAGGCCCGTGACCAGCAAAGAAGGTGTGAGGTAGCAGGACCCCCGCAGCCTTCAATCACAGCAAAGAACACAGGGCACCGCTACCCTCAGCCCCGCCCCTGCGGCCACCCAGCCAAGACCAGGCCGCGCATGCGCAGCGAGCCTCAGCCGCCCCCATCAAAGATGGCGCTGAGGTAGGCGGGGCTTGACCAGTCGATCTCTTTTGAGACCTGCAGTCAAGACAGCCCTTGGCCCCACCCCAGCCCGCACCAGCCAATCAGGACAGCGCCTGCGCAGCCACTCTTATCTGACACATCAAAAGTGACGCCAGGGTGGGCGGGCCCGCAGTCTGTCACCGCCCAGAGAAAAACATCCCACAGCACGACTGCCCTCGGCCCCGCCCCTTAGCTCCTCCCGCCGCCACTGCGGCAAGCAAGTCCCGCCCCCAAAGACCGGCAAGGATGCAGGGGCAGCCGGAGCAGACCTGGCCAATCTGGGACCCCGTGGGATGGGGTGTCCTCTGCAGCCCCCCGACCAAGCTGAGGAAACGGGAGGGCGGGGCGCAGGGGGGGGCGCGCTGAGCCTTTCCGCGCTCGTTAGGTATGGCCCGCCACTTCTCCGGCACCCACCCCAGCGGACTGCGGTGACAGGAGCCCGCGGCCTTCCCGCCCCCTACCGAGGACGGCCAGCCATCCCTGTCCTCCACTATGCCCAGGAAAGGTGGCATGGGAGCCCCCACCGCAGACTCCGGCTGGCAGCGCAAGATGGCGCCGCTGCGGCAAGCGCGGCAGCCCCGGCCCGCTGACCAGGGTCTCGAACCTGCGGCATCCCATCCCCGCGCACCGTCCAGACGCGGATGTGTGGGCCGAGGCGGCCGGACTCACCTCGCCACACCGCACCTCAAGGCACCGCCCCGCCCCTGGCCGAAGGTCAGCCACGGCGCAGCCCGTGCACAGTCTACTGCCCCCACACGGCCCCGGGCACCCGGCAGCACCACCAGCCCATGGTGGACATGTCCACTCTTCCGCTCCGACCTCGTCCTCCCGCAGCTCCCGGCGTCTGCACCGAGCCCCGGCCCGCGACTCCTTGTCAGGCTCTCTGCAGAGGCGGGGCCCCGGCGCGGGCAAATCAGAAGCAGCGCTACACGCCCTGGGCCCCCCTCGCCACGCCCCCAAGCCCTGCCAATCAGGCCGCAGTTGCCGTGGCGACGGCTTGGCGCGAAGGCAGCAGGCTGACGTCAACGAAGCCCATGCTAGGGGCCCTGAGGAAGGGTCTGGAAAAGGGGGAGGGGGAGTGAGTGTGCGACCCCCAAACAAAGAAGGGGGGTGACGCAGAGAAAGGCCCGCTAGCGACTCCCAAACGCAAAACCTCTGAAGAAAAAGAAAAAAAAAAAACCCATACATTTGTCTAAGAAAATGAAAATCCGGCGGACAAAAATATGTATGTTGAAGTTAAAGACAAACGAGAAAGTGGGAGACGAGACTTTTCCGCCTGGGACACATGAAAGACACGGGGCTAACTTCCCTAATAAACGAAGACCTCTTGGAAACCGATACGGTAAAGACCAAAGTAAGCCAGAAAATTGGGCAAAAAGGGAAGAAACTGGCAATTCACAGGAAAATACAAATGGCTGACAGACCTACAGGACAAAACTCACGACCTGACTCCCAAAGAAACGTAAAACCGAGAGCCCGGACCAGCGCGGTTTAGCGGATGCTCTCCTGAGGCGGCCTCGCGCGTCGCCGCCTGGGACAGGCTGGGTCAGTCCCACCCGTGGCCACCCGGACCGTCGGCCGTGCAGGGCACACAGACGCGTGAGGAAACCCGTATGCGGCGGGAAACGACGAGGTAGCGCCGCTCGGGACGAACGACGGCCGAGGACTTAATAGAGTTAGTCAAACACTCAAGTGGCCGAAGTTTGTAGACATGACCCGGTAAGTGTTTTCATTTGTTTGTTAAGGATGAACACACACACAGGTAAAACCTCTGGGAAAGTGTACAAGAAACTGTTAGCCGGTTACCTCTAGGAAAAAAGGATGAGGGGAAGGAATATGGAGGAGGGATCTTTCCCGTCTCCAGTCCATACTGTTTGAATCTCCTGGCCAGAAATATGCATTTCTTTCCCAGTAGTAGAATCAATGAATTACAAAAAGCTCACTGATGCACCCTTTGATCCAACTATTCCACTCTCCAGGAGCTAAGGGAAACGAACTAAGCTAAGAGGTACGAAAGATTATATGCAGGCATATTCACGTAGCATTTTTTATTAGAAAAATGTACTCTGCGGAAGAAATAAATTGTATTTTGGCAAAGCCATACACTGCAATTTTATGTGGCCAATTAAAATGTAATTTTTTAATTTTAAAGGAAAAGATTCATAAGATACAGTTAATTACAAAAAGCAGGTTACCTAAGCACAAAGAACATGATACCCAGATTCAAATTTTATACTTAATAAGTATAAATATTTATAAATCAGTGGTTGCTGGGTACATTAAGAACTACTGGCTTTTGGGGTGGGGGATGTTTGAAACTCCCCAAGTCTTCAGCAGTCTCTTCTCACCCAGCAGTGCCACATAAACATAAAATCTGAATGAAAACATTGTGTTTGCTCTGTACCTTTGAAAATTATTCCCCGGGAGCTTCTATAGAAATTCTAGAGGCACCACTAGAAGTGAATGTGGTACTACCCTTAGGTCAGAGGTTTTCAAATCTGGCCGCACATTAGGATCCCCTGGGGGAGCTGTCAAACATTGCAGGTGCCCAGGGTCCCAGAGAGGTGTTTGTTTTGGAGCTCCTCAGGGGATCCTCAAGTCTGGTTATGGTTTAGGAGGTGATTTTAATGCAATTTAGGGACCCCATCCCCTCTTTCCTTCTCAAAGACCTCTATCTGCAACACAGCTTTTTCTCTGGATCCCAGGTCGTTCATTCCCATCAAATATCACATGCTCTCAGAGCTTCTCCAGCTACTACCCCTTTTCTCAGCACTCTCTCCCTGCCCCCACCAAAAAAGCCCTCTTGATAGAGTGGCCTTCTGTCACCGACTCAACAGCCTTACCGCACATTCTCTCCCCCTAGCATGCCACACGGGCTTCCATCCTTTCCACACCCCTGAAACTGCTTGGCAATTTCAGCAGTTCTCCATGTGGCTAGGAAACTTGTTCTTAATCTCACTTGATCTTTCAGTAACATTCAACATCCTCATTAAAACAAACAATGATAACAAAAACTATCTTATTTTCAGAGACACTATACTGCCCTGGTTTTCCTCCCATGTCCTCTTATCTGGCTTCTGCTTTGTTCAACCTCCCAAGGCTCAGAACTCAGTCACTAGCCTTCTCCATCAACGTCTACTCCCTAGGTAGCAGTCTCACCTAGCCGTATGGTTTAAATAGCACCTGCATGCCAACAGCTCCCTCTGCCCCGGAACTCTCCACAGAGGCCCAGTCTCATATACCCAACTATCTGCTTAACAGCTGACTGTTCTACCACGATGCCTAATGGGCAACTCAAAACATTGAAAACAAATAGTAATTTCCCTTTTCCCCATTTCTATAAACAGCACCAGTTGCAGTAGCCAAAAATCTCGCAATTGTTCTCGATTCCCCTTTCCCTTACCATCAACATCCAATTCGTCAGCAAGTCCTGCTGACTCTACATCCAAGATACATCCCAAATTTTTCCTATGTTTTTCCTCTGCATGATAGTCCTAATTACCATGATTTCCCCTAGATATTAGCCCACTCATTTGACTACCTGATTCCATTCCAAACCCTTCCCTCCAATATTCTCTAGACAGCATCCAGGGTGATCTTCTTTAACTGAGAATAAGACATCGTGTTGCAGCTTGAATTACCTCCTATTCCCTACCCCAATCACACTTCAGTATAAGTCTAAAATCCATATAAGGTTAAAAGGCGTCAATATCTTTTGTCATGGAAGAATGTTAAATATTTGTGCTGTAAAATTTAATAATCTTTTCCTTCAGATTTCTGCATTTTTTACCTTAAGAAATCCCTCTCCACATTGAAGTCATAAAGATATTATAATAGCCTTAAGTTTTACTTTTTTAGGTTTAGTTTTATATATGTTCTGTGGTATGGATCTAATTTTTCTCCTGACATATGTCATGTTTCTGTACAAGTGGACCTGCTCCTAAACTCTCTAGTCTGTCCCACTGGCCCATCTGTTTATCTGTATGCATTTTACACATCATATTAATTATTGGAGCTTTACAGTGTCTTGATATCTGGAAGGACACTTGCCCTAGCTTGTTTTTCAAAAGTGTCTTTGGTTATTCTTAGCCCTCGACTGACATTTTACTAAATCCATAGAGAAATTTAAAGAGAACTAAAAACGTTTTATCAACACCTCCCATCTTTGCCTATCGTCTATGCTACCCATTTATTCATGTCATCTACAGCCATCAACAGTACATTGTAATTTTTTTCCCTTTAAGATCTTATTTGGCTTTAGGAGGTCTTTCTTCCTATTACTTACCTAACTGGTTATTTCGGGGTTACAACAGTAGTATAGCTTTTTAAAAATAACTTATTTACAGAAAAGGTGCAAAGATAGTGTAAACATTCCTTACCCAGTTTCCCCTGATGTTAACATCTTACCTAACTTTGGTACGTTGTCAAAATGAAGAAATTACCATTAGTACAAAGCTAGTAATTAAACTACAAACTTTCCATAAATGTCTTCCTTCTGTCCCAGGATCCCATCTAGAACGCCACATTACATTTAGTTGTTATGTCTCCTTAGACAACTCCAGGCTGTGACAGCTCCTCGGTATTTCCTTGTTTTTCATAACTTTAGCAGTTTTGAGGAGTACTAGTCAGGATTTTTAGGAAATCTCTCAATTTGAGTTTGTCTAATATTTTCTCATGATTTGTCTTGGGTTATGAGTTTTTGAGAAGAATTATCTGCTCTTGCCTTTTATATGTTGATTTTTTAAATTCAGTGAATTTGCTGACCTCTCCTTGTTAGTTCTAATAGTTTCTCTCAGATTTTCCTGGATTTTTTAAAATGTTAAACTGTTTATTAATGACGATTTTTAATTTTTATTGACAATTATATCTCATTTCTATCATAATGCGTTCTGGGGTGATACGGAATAAGTCTTGTTCTAGACTTGAAAGGGGATACTTTTCTTTCAGTATCAAGTAAAAATGTTCACAATAAGCTTTTTTGTAGAGCGTCTTTGTTGGGGGTTAAGGAAATTCCCTTTAATTCTAGTTTTCTAAAGATTTTATCATGAATAAGTTCAATTTTTATATAATGACTTTATTATCTATTGGGAAGATTATACTTTATTTTATATAATCTGTTAATGTGGAGAATTAAGGCAAATTTTCTGATGTTGAAACATGTTGCGTTCCTAATCCCTACTTAATCATGATTATGAGGGTCTGATTTATATACACATACAGGAGGATTCTACTGGGTTATATTTTACTTTTGTTTTTGCACCTAAGTTTTTACTTTATTATACTTGTTTCATTTCAGTATCAAGGTTACACTAGCCTTATAAAATTATTTGGATTATTACCTTGCTGCTTATATTCTCTACAACAGTTCATAAAAAATAGAGATTCTCTGATTTTTGAAAGTTTAATATAACACTATAAAATTGTCTAAATCTGATATCTTTTTGCATGGAATATTTTTGACTTAGTTTCCTTAGCTTTGTACTTATATTTCTGCTTTGTCTTGAGTCAATTTTAGTGATTTATATTTTCCAAGAAAATTGTCCACCTCACTTAAATTTATTAGCACATAATTATTCACAGTATTCTTTTGATTTTTAATCTAGTCCTCATTGGTAATTAATAATTTGTCCCCTTTTCTGTTACTAATATCATTTAATCTATTCTTATTTTTATAATCAGTTTCACTAAAGATTTGACAATTTTATGTCTTTTAAAGTGCTTTTGGTCTTTTGACCATATTCTTTCTTCTTTTCCATTTAATTTATTCCATTGTTTCAATTAGATTTCCTCTTAGTCACATTAAGGAATGTGTTTAGGTTTTCAAGTTCTTTAAAAATCTTTTGATTATAGATTTCTAATTTAACTGCATTATAGCCAAATGATATGGCCTATATGTTATTACTGGATATTTGTTAAAATTTCCTTTGTGATCTTAGGATGTGATCAATTTTTAATTGTTCGATGTATTAGAAAAGAATAAGCATTCTCTAACTATCAGGTACCAATTTCTATTTATGTTCATAAGAGCAAGCTTTCTTTGTGTTTACATTTTCAGTATTCTTATTAATTTTCTGTCTGCTTGATATATCAGTTCTAAATAATTATAATAAAATCTCCCATTATGCCTACGGTTTCACCCATTGCTCCTGGTAATTCTTTTAGCTTTTGCTTTATATATTTCAAGGCCATGTTTTTAGGTAGGAACAAGTCCATGATTTCCTCTAAATCAGATATCAAAGAAATTAATCTAGAAGTCTGCCTTTAACAGAGGAGTTAATCGATCACATTTTAAATTTCTGATATAGTTGCTTGTTAAATGTGCCTTTTCCTTTGCTTATTTTCTCCTTTCTTGCCTTCTACTGAGTTGATCAAGTTTTCTTTACTTCTCTTTTTTCCCTTTGCTAATTTGAAAGCTTTGAATTATATTTCAGTTGTTTTATTGTCTATCTTTAAATTCCTAATTTATATACAAGTACATATTTTTTAAGAGTATAAAATAATAAAGGATCCTGGCATATCTTAGCAATTCATTGAATTTCCTATACCCACTTTCCTGGTTATTGTCTAGAATTTTGGCTATATATTTTTAAAACAACTAAAAGCACAATTTTTACAGTCAATGATTAATTATATTTATTGATATTTTGATAATTTATTCTTGTTTCTTGAATTTTACTCCTTCCCTCTAGGTTCTTTTTTTTCTCATTGTAATAAATCCTTAAATAAGCCTTTCAGACAGTCTATTTGTATTTCTAACAATGGCTTTAAAAGATATTTTTTGAATGACGGTTTACCTAGGTATGGAATTCTGAAGTGACCCTTATCTTCTCTGCTTATTTTGAAGATATTATTCTATTGTCTTCAACATTTAACATTGCTGATGAGGTGTGCTATAATCTAAATGTTCCTAACACTGGTTTTTCCCTCTGTAGCTTTTCAAAAGGTGTTTGTTACATATGGATTTATTTTTGTTTATCCTGCTCAGGAGTTGTGTGACCAATGAAGGTCTTTCTTCCATTCTGGAGAATTCTTGGCCAATATATTCTGTCATTCCAACTCTATTCTATTTTTCTCAAACTATTAGAGTATATTGGCCCTTCTTAATCTATCCTCCATTTATCGTCTCTATTTTTCATATTCTTTTCTGGGTTGTTTTCTGAGTAACTCCTCTTTCTAACTGCATCCAATGTACTGTTTCCCTTGATGTGTTTTACAATGGCTATTTTATTTTCATGTCTAAGATTTTTAATCAGTACTCTTTTATATCCACCTTTCTCAAATGGATGAACATTTTATTCATACTGTTCTTTATCTTTCAAGAATCTTAAAGTCAAACTAAAACTGTTAGAATGGCATTTTGTCAGGAATGAATTCATATCCTGACTGACTTTGTTGTCTTATTTATTTTAAGTTTTCCTACGTTTAACTGAGTGCTTTGCAATTTTAATTTCTAAGTGTTTCTCCTATGGGATATCTCCCCCTACCCCACCCATCTCTTCCCTCCATATCTAGCCTTTTTTTTTGGTAGTGTCTGCTTTGCCTCTGAGAAACTTAGTCGTGAGACAAGTCTTATATCATCAACCGGGGGCTCTGTGCCATGTGATAAAGGGGTAATATTAGTCACTGAGCAAAATTTAAGCTTAGACTGGGTCCACTCTGCATGGCCATGTTTTTATCTCCTGCCACTGCTCATAATATAAGCTGGAGCCCTGAGTAACTATTACTGGCTTTTTGCAGTCTCATTTCATGTCAGGAGAATATCACCCCAGCCCCTATTTGACACAATGAGCCTGGGACCTCAATAGGCACAGGGTACTTCTGGACCTCATTAATCCACAGCAGTCAAATTGTTAACTACCTCTGCCTATTTAAAGATCAGAAGTCCAGCAGGTTCATGTCTTTAACCCCACAAATCCTTGTTTTTCTGTTCAGTTTTTGATCCATACAGATGTCATATATATCTAGATCATTACAAGTTTATATTTAAAAGAGGTTGGTTTGAAGTGTGAATGCAGAACTCACAGCACCATCTCAATCAAAAATATTATCTTCTAAATTGTCTATAGCAGTAGTTCTCACTTCTTTCCCAAGTGTACAATGGAGTTTTACTGGGGCTATATGACATGTGGTATCATGACAGAGTGAATGCTGAAGCAGTTGAGAATCTAGCTGTTTTCATTTAAACCAGATGTTAAGAGATTTGCAAAGATGTAAAACTATGCCACTCTTCTCAGTAATCTTTTGTCTTGGGAATTATGTCTTTTTTTAATTTAAAAAATGTTGCTTCTATTAACATGTAATGGACTACCTATTTTTAAATTAATTAATATACATTTTAAATTCTGTTTTAATTTCTAAAACTATGTATATTGATAGGTATAATCTACATAAACAAAAGTTCTTTGGAGTCCTCAATCATTTTCAAGAGTGTAAATGGGTCTTGAGACAAAAAAGTTTGAGAACCTCTGGTCTACAATAAATCTATACTAGATTGGGCTACTATCTGGGTGGTATGATCCCATGGATTAGCACAGAGCTTAATACATGTAAGTCTCTCAATGAATGCTTATTCATCCATTCTTTCAACAAATATTTGACTACCTACTACATATAAGGACCAGTGCTAGGCCAGGTTCTTGGCTCATTGCAAATAAAATTGAAATGGCCCTTGCCCTAATTCATTTATTTGATATATATGTCTTTGAGCTTCAGTCTAGCTGGGAAGATACATACATTAAGTTGACAAAATAAACCTTTAAAAATTGCGGTGTGGACTTTGAAGAAAAAACCAGGATGCTGAAATGAGGTGGGGAGGGGGAGGGTTTTATATGGTGGTTAGATAGGGCAGTCAGGGAAGGCTTCTCTGAGGACAAGGAGCTAAAACTAAATTGTGAGAAAGAGCCAGCCCTGGGAAGAGCAAGGGGAAGAACATTCTAGACAGATAAAATAGCAATATACAAAGACCATAAAGGAAAAAAATGGAAAAGACACCAGAATGTCTGGAGGATAGCAAGAATGGGGTAGAAGGGCATAAAATGAGGTTTTACAGGTATGCAAAAACCAGTTCTTTAGGAACTGTAGGCCAAGATAAAAATCTTGAATTTAATCCTAAATGTGATAAGGAGCCATTAAAGACTTTTAAATAAGGTCTGACATAATCCACTGAGAGATGATTCACGTTGCTGTGTGGAAAACTAGAGGACTAGAGATAGGAAAGAGAGGAAGCAGGAAGACCAGTTAGGAGGCAGCTGTCCAGGCAGGATGACAGTACTCTGAACTAGCATGGTGGCAGTGGAGACAAGGAGAGGTGAACAAATACAAGACACAAAAGAGACAAAAATTGCTGATAATTTGTGTATGTGTGGCAAAGGAAAAAAGTATTGCAAATGATTCCTACATTTCTGGTTTGAGTGACTGGGTAGATGGAAGTGTTATTTAGTGAGTCTTCGAGTCTCAGGTTTGGGCAGGGGAAGAGCAGAAAACCTAGAGCTCTCTTTTGGATATGTTATATTTGAAATGCTTATGCTCAAGCAACTGAAGGTGTTGAGTGGGTATTCGGGAGCGGTCTGCTAGAGCTCTAACTCTGGAAGTTTTCCGCACAGAGCTGGTTTGTTGCGTGAATAGTCAGGTTAAGATAAACACTACTTTACAAAATAAATTTAAAAATCAGTTCTTCAGGGCTTCCCTGGTGGCGCAGTGCTTGAGAGTCCACCTGCCGATGCAGGGGGCACGGGTTCGTGCCCCGGTCTGGGAAGATCCCATGTGCCACGGAGCGGCTGGGCCCGTGAGCCATGGCCGCTGAGCCTGCGCGTCCGGAGCCTGTGCTCCGCGACGGGAGAGGCCACATCAGTGAGAGGCCCGCGTACGGCAAAAAAAAAAAAAAAAATCAGTTCTTCAGTATTTAGTACTCTCGCGTACACATTCAGTGCTGGATAGGTAATTATCTTAGTATACAAATTTGTATAGTTCCTCAGTAATGCAAATCTAACCAATTTTTTAAAGAGTAAACTTACTTTTATTTGTTAACCCTCTCAAGGAATTTCAAGATAACAGAAAACCAAACATTCACATTAAAAGCAACCATTTCACAAAAACTGCTTCTAAATTCAAATATTAAACAAACAGTTAATTACACATAAGATTAAAGATAGGCAAAGGAGAACCCTGTCACAAATCTGATGTTAGAAAAGAAAAATGCTATGTCAAGTCTGGCAGATGGGGTTAAGGTTCAGAACTACAAGAGTTCCTGTATGCCGGGAAGGCTCATCTACACAAAGTTCTACTCACATGTCCCTGTCCAAGAGGACACTAGGCACCTTCTCTCACAGGAAGCAAAATCACTCAGAAGTCAAGTTATCACATGCTAATCAAAATACTTTTTTAAAAAATACAGGGTTATTCACATACTTTTTTATTTTTATTTTTTTTTCCGGTACGCGGGCCCCTCACTGTTGTGGCCTCTCCCGTTGTGGAGCCCAGGCTCCGGACGCGCAGGCTCAGCGGCCATGGCTCACGGGCCTAGCCGCTCCGCCGCATGCGGGATCCTCCCGGACTGGGGCATGAACCCGTGTCCCCTGCATCGGCAGGCGGACTCTCAACCTGCGCCACCAGGTATTCACATGCTTTTTTCTCACATTGGTTTGCCAACCAGAAAGCTCTAATCCTGAACTGGCAAAATGGTAGACACTCATTTATTCAACCATTGAATAAACAGGTATTATCAAATACATCCAGATACTAGGGATAAAATGATAAAGGAGATGCAGTTGCTGCTTTCGTGGGGTATATGGTTCATGGATGACACCAAACGATTAAAAATAGCCATACAAATAAGATGAGTGACAAGCAGTAAATGTGATGAAGATGCATTGTGCTATAAGCATGTATAATGAGAGAATCTGATCTACACTGTGCTATAAGCATGTATAATTAGAGAATCTGATCTGGACCAGGTGCTGAAGAAGGACATTCCACGCCTAATTAACAGTACGTACAAAGGTTAGGAGGCAGAGAGGAGTATGGAGAACCATGCAGCTAGAATACAGACTGGCTTAAGACAAAGGATGGAGCAAGAAGTCAGACCTTGCAAAGCCCTGTAGGCCATTTAAAGACTGGAGATCCCTGACAACCACAACCTTTGGCATGCCACAGGAATTCCCCGCAGGGGTGACCAGCCAGCACTCAAACCTTACACAAGTCTCCTGAAAAGTGGCATGATTTCCCCACATACTCACATGTCAACACCTCAGAACGTGATTAGAATGTTATGGAGAGGTGATCTGGCTTCCACAATGCAGATCGTCAGGCCAGGAGAACATGCACTCTTATCTGGTTCGTTTTGCCAAAGGCCCATCAAATATAAATCTAAAGAGAACAGGAAAAAGACAATGAGATTAAAGTAAAACATGAATAAGAAAGCAGAAAAAGAGCTGGAGATAAAAGATACATATTTTATAAATTATACATATATATACATATACATAGAATACATATATATTCAGTAGCCATAAAAAAGAATGAGAAATATCTTATGGAATGATTTCCAAGATACATTGTTAAGTGAAAGCCAAGGTGCTGAACCTTGAACACAGTATGCTTCATTTGTTAAACTAAAAGGCAAATGCAATATATACATATTTGCTTCAATATGCATGAAATACCTTTGGAAAGATAATTCACAAAATTAGTGATGCTGGTTATCTGCAGGGAGGGAAACTGGTGGCTGAGAGAAGGGATATGGGAAGCAAATTTTCAGTGTATACCCTTTTCTCCGTTTTGAATTTTGAGCCACACAAATAAATTACCTATTAAAAGTTAAAGCAAACACATTAATATTAACTTGATTAATATTAGTCAAAGTTCTAGACTAATGCATATGAAGATTTTAATAAAAATGAACACTGTCAAGGAAAATAAAAATTACCAAAACCGACTAGCAAAGGAATAGGAAAAAAAAGTAGGAAAAACCTTACAAAGAATTCCTATGTACTAAGACTCTCTAGAACATTTTAATAGCCTAGCACAGGGATTTTCAACCCCACAGGCTCTATGAGATTAAAAACTAATATTTACTGAGCACTTCCTGTATGCAAGATACAGCATCAAGCATTATATGTATTTGCAGCTCCTCGTAAAATATCTCTGAGATACGTGACCTCATGACCTGTTTTACATGTAAGGAAACTGAAGGTCATGGAGTCTCACTCAAACCTGCATACCTAGCAAATGACTCCAGAGTCAGACTCTTCAACCACTATGCTAACATAATTTTATGCCAACAAATTGGGAAAACCTTGAAGAAACGTATCACTTTCTAGGGAAGCAGAAGTTACTTGAAATCTCAGTTTGACTGGAAATGTCCTTCAGATGCCCAAGGAGCCAATTATTCTTAGTCTGTACAAATTGTTCCAGAGCATTTAAAAAGACAGAAGGCTTGCCAGTTTATTCAACTAAATTAGGAGTGGCCTTCAAGAACATATTTCTTACAATGAAATAGCTGTCTTGTATGAGGCACTTGCTCTATGTCAGGCTTTGGGTTAAGTTCTTTAAAAATGATCCAGGTAGGACTTCCCTGGTGGCACAGTGGTTAGGAATCTGCCTGCCAATGGAGGGGACACGGGTTCAAGCCCTGGTCCAGGAAGATCCCACATGCCACAGAGCAACTAAGCCTGTGTGCCACAACTACTGAAGCCCATGCGCCTGGAGCCCGTGCTCCGCAACAAGAGAAGCCACCGCAATGAGAAGCCCGCTCACCACAACTAGAGAGAAAGCTCGCGCGCAGCAACAAAGCCCCAATGCAGCCAAAAATAATAAATAAATAAAATTAAAATTAAAAAAAAAAGATCCGGGTGCTGCTTGGAAAACAGTCTGGCGGTTCCTTAAAAGGTTAAGCAGTTACCACAAGACCCAGAAATTCCTTTTCTGGGTGAAATGAAAACATATGTCCACATAACAACTTGTACATGAATGTTCACAGCAGCATTATCATAAGAGCCAAAAAGTGGAAACAACTCAAATGCCCATCATTTGATGGACCCATTGTTTGATAAATGGATAAATAAAATGTAGTATATCCATACAACAGAGAATTTGGCAATAAAAAAGAATGAAGTACTGATACATGCTACAGCACTGATGAACTCTGAAAACATTATGCTAAGTGAAAGGAGCCAGTAATAAAAGCCCAGAATACTGTGTGATTCCATTTATATGAAATGTCCAGAGTAGGCAATGACAAAGTAGATTAATGGTTGCCTAGGGCTGGGGCAGAAGGGAATGGAGAGTGAGGATTTCTTTTTAGGGTAATGAAAATGTTTGAAAATTGACTGTGGTTATGGTTGCACAACTCTGAATATATTAAACACCACTGAATCATACACTTCAGGTGGGTGAATTGTACGGTATGTGAATTAATTACAGCGAGATAAAATTGTTATTTAAAAATATGCAGCTGGTTAAATTCTCCCAATAATCTTAATGAAACTAGAACTAATATACTTGTTTTATGGATGAGAAATCTGCATCTCAGATAGGACGTCATTTACTCAAGGTCGTAATCTAACTGGTTGAGAAAGCCAAGATTCACACCTAGGTCTTTCTGTCTACAATGCCTACTACTTCCCAACACAATCCTAATGGAAATACAGTGAAAATCTTCAAAAAATGGCCCCCTTTTTTGTGAAGACATAAACTGATGGCTAACAGGTTCACAAGGGCAATCTCCTAAGAACAAAAAAAATTCCTGTATTATTAAGCATTCCAAACCTACAGTAAGAGAGAAGGCTGCCCATTTAAAAACCTGGCAAATGGTTTTCCATCTCAAATGGGTTTTACTTTAAGAGTGCCCTGGAGGACAGTAAAAGTAATAGCTATCGTTTATTAAACTTTTACAATGGGCAAGGCCTGGCACCAGGCACTTTATGTGCGTTAGTATGTTTAATCTTTATAACAACTCTATGAGGTAGATACTATTATTATCCAAGTCTCATAGATCAGAAGTGAGCATTGGGAGGTTAGTATCTTGTCCCAGGTTACATGCTAGTAGTTGGTAGAGTCAGGAATCAAACCCAAATCTGTTAGACGCCTGAGCTCTCACTATCACTGGATACATTTCTAGGCTATTAAATTTGAAAGCCATAATGAAATGGATCATTCTTGAGAGGAAGGCAGATAATAAAAACTTGGCAAATATCAAGGGAGTGCTTTCCTTAAAAAGTGCTGTAAGCCCTTGCCATTTACCGGCAACTTTCTTTTCATTTCCAAGAAACAAATCCTGTGCCTTATAAATTGTACCACTCCAGGGAAGAGAGACGAAAGTCTTTCATTTTAACAACAAAGCACAGGAGTTTTAACCCCAAATATGTCTTATTGTGAAACAGTGACAGCTAATATTAATTGAAAATTTATATGTGCCAGAAATTTTTCTAAGCAGTTTATGAAGTGTTAGCTTACTTAATCTTCAAGACAATTGTCTGAAGTAGGTACTATTATGATCCCTATTTTAGGGATGAGTTAAGGGAGGCATAGAGGTTGGGTGACCAGCCCAAAGTCACATGGCTAATAAATGGCCAGGATTTAAACCCAAGTCATCTAGCTTCACCCTCTAGCACTTATTCTATTTGACTGATTCTCAAAAAAGAATGTGAGATAGCTAATATTTGACTCACTAGACACCCAACATTATGCAAGGCCTTTCACATGTATTGATCAACTTAACAACCTGAGGAGGTAGGTATGTTAGCATAATACCTGTTTGTAAGATGAGGAACAGGAGGCTTAGAATGCTGGTTAACTTGCCCAAACACAACCAATTAATACATATCAGAACCAAGTCTTTCTGACTCCATATCGTACCACTAGTCACTGTGTCATGAAATTCTATGGGGCCAGCAGACTACAGCCTTCAGGCCAAATCTGGCCCACTGTTTCTCAACAGTCCACACATAAAATAGTTGAATTAAAAAGTGGCTAAGTGATGGGGAAAAAATCAAAATAATACTTTGTGACACATGAAAATTATATGAAATCCAAATTTCAACGTCCATAAATACAGTTTTATTGGACACAGCCACATCCATGTTTATATACTATCTACGGTGCTTTCACACTACAATGGCTCAGCTAAGTAATTCCGAAAGATACCACATATCCCACAAAGCCTAAATATTTACTATTTGGCCCTTTACAGAAAAGGTTTACGGACACCCATTCTTTAGTATTAAATTTAAAACTCTTAGTGAAATGGAGGGGGAGTGTGTAAAAAGTACTCCCCAAAAGGAAGAAAAAGCATGGCTTTAAAGGGTGACTGGAGTAGGAATGGAAACTTCCAACTATCAAGGAACAAATTTCTCTGTTCCATAACGTGTTCCAAGGCCTCGAAAACAGTGGAGGGCTTCCCAGTTCCTTTGAATTAACTGGTTCACAGAGGTTTACAATCCCTAAGCTGTTTTAATTGGAAAGAACTTTGCATAATGAAAATAACAACAGCTGATAGTTATAGAACTAGCCCTACGATTCCAGGTGCTGTAACATAAGATTTCCATTTAATCCTCTGACAACCAGGGAAGTTAGGGTGCCATTGTTATCCAATTCTGTGGATGAACTGGAGCCTCAGGAGGTTAAGCACATTGCCCAAGGAACTAAAGCTGATAAGAGCTCAGGCCTCTAACCCTGGCTTCTGCCTTCAGAGACTACACTCTTAACAAGACACCACTTAATTTTAACCTAATAAATCTGCAAATATTGAGGACATGCACAATTTCCTGAGAAAATATAAAGTACGAAAACTATCAAAATACCGTTGGGGGGGTATACATAAACTTCCTACCAACTCCCAGGGAGCAAATAATTGTGTGCCACAAATTGATCTAAGGGTGTGGAGAGAAGGGAGCCCTCCTACACTGTTGGTGGGAATGTAAATTGGTATAGACATCGGAGAACGGTATGGAAGTTCCTTAAAAAACTAAAAACAGAGCTACTGTATGATCCTACAACCCCACTTCTGGGCATATATCAGGAGAAAAACATGGCCCGAAAGTATACATGCTCCCCAGTGTTCAGAGCAGCACTATTTACAATAGCCAGGACAGGGAAGCAACCTAAATGTCCATCAACAGAGGAATGGATAAAGATGATGTGGTGCATATATACAATGGAATATTACTCAGCCATTAAAAAATAAAATGCCATTTGCAGCAACATGGATGGACCTAGAGAAAGTCATACTGAGTGAAGTAAGTCAGAGAAAGACAAATATGAATAACGGAATCTAAAAAAAAAAAACTTATCTACAAAACACAAACAGACTCACCGACTTAGAGAACGAACTTATGGTGGGGAGGGAAGAATTGTTATGGAGTTTGGGATTAACATATACACACTACTGTATTTAAAATGGATAACCAACAAGGACCTACTGTATACCACAGGGAACTATGCTCAATATTATGTAACAACCGATTCTTATCGAAGGCCATTTCCTAGACTCAGTGCTACGCGTCTCACAAGCTTCCTCTTATTCAAGTCTATGGTAATCACTGGAAATCCCGAATTCAGAGGAAATACTGCGGTGGAACAGACTTAGGGAGGCGGGCCCGGGACTTCAGCAGCTGTTCGTGGACAGTTTCTCGGTCTCTCGCTGTTTAAAAGACCCGGGGGCGAGGCTGGAGGTCTTCGCTGGGCCCAGCTGAGAAGCAGCCCCGCAGAAGGGAGAGGGTGAGGGAACCGAGATTGTGCGGTCACCGGGGAGCGCATTTCCTACGGCCTGAGTACAGCACGAGGCCTGACGGGGACGCCAGGAAAGTTGCCGCAAAAAAGTGTAATCCGACGCCCCGAGAGACCCCACGACGCTAGCTCACCGACTTCGCAGGCCCGAACGCCCAGGACTGGGCCGTATCACTTCCCACAGCGGTTCGAGATAGTGCCGAGGGCCCGAGGCCCTCTGCGCATGCGCCTTGGGCCGGCCTTTTTGTTGGGCTCACGACAGAGCGTCGGAGTTTCCGGGGTTCTCCTATGGCTGTGGACTAGTTGCCCAGTCCCTCGGTAGAGAACAGTCAGTAGAACTATGACCTCCAGCCACTACTGTCTTAGAGTCACAGGTCTCTAAGTTGAGCCCTACTCACGGATTAGGACAGGGATAGGACCCAGGAATGGGCGTTTTCTTGGTCAGTGAGTACGAACTTTGTGCGCAGACGCGCCGTAAGGGCCCCCTACTCAAGGGCGCCTAGGAAACCGTCAGTAAAACGAGACGAGTCTTGCCCTTAAGGAGCTCACGGAGGAACCGGAAGCAGATAAAAAGCAACGGGCGAATGTAGGGTATCCGTTAGCTATACCCAAGCGTCTGTTATAGAGCTTGGTGAGCTGTGTTTTGAGACACATTACTTTCATATCTTGATCTAGGCAGTGGATTAATCTTTTAAAAATAAATTTCAGTTTTAGAATTCCATGAGATCATATTTTGAATAATTTCATTATGTTCTGGGGAAAAGAGAAATTGCATGACAGAATGAAAACTGAGAGAGCAGGCACTTGTCAGTATGAGTATCCACCGCACCTAAACGGTGCCTGGGACAGAATGGATGCTCAGTGAATGGTTCTCAGATCACAGAAGTCTTTAAAAGGGCGTGCTGCACCAAAAGTTAGAGTTCCGGGTAAGTGAACCATCCGCTAGATTGGCTGATAAAACCAAGTTTTCATTCGTCACAAGGTAGCCTAGTGTGAGAAGTAGGGTTGCTTGATTTAGCAAATAAAAGTACAGGATAACCCAGTTAAATTTGAATTTCAGATAAACAACATAAATTTTTTAGCCTTATTATGTCCCATACTGGATTTCCTATATTTTATCTGGCACCCTAGCGATAAGGCAACGTGTTAAGGTGGGGAGAGAAGATGATTTCATTCCTCTTAGAGCATTGGAGAAGGGGGAAAAAAGCACATCTGGAATTTATAAATAAATGCCTCCAATTATGAAGCACGACTGAAGACCGTGCTTGAGAAACTTTGATATAAAAGTGCCTAGCCCTGTGCTAAAGATTGTATTTACATTATCTTAATTGAAATGTCCCATGCAGTAGGATAATTATTTTTATTTTACAAATGAAGAAAGAGGTTGCTTGTCCAAGTTCCCACATTTTCGTTCAGTCACCCCAAAAATAGTTATTGAGGATATTTTTGTGTGCTGGTCTGGTATTTTTATTCCACACACAGTCTGCCTCTGAGTTTGAAAATTTCAGTCTCTGCTCACTCCTTAGGCTCCCCGCCGCTTCCCCACTCCAGCTGCAGTTTCCATGGTAACAAACTGAGCCTGCCTCTGTAGCTAACTAGAGATGAGAGCTCTTGAAGGGGAACAAGCCGGAACCATTGACGTCAACCTAACCTGGCTGGGGGATGTGGAGGACTTCCTGAAGCCCTAAAGCCGGCTCCTTCAGTGGTTTATGAAATATGTATGATGTGTTAAAATCTGTCCTTGGACGGGGTCTCTGCAGAAAAACAAAAAGTTGGCTATGTGAACCTCTGCAGACTCCACAGAGTCATAGGTTTTCAGTTCAGAAGCTGCTGCAAGCAACAGGGAGATTAACATTTTGCATGTTTAACACTTATTAATTCATTTAGTCTGTTGGTTGATCATTTAGTCTGATCAACCAATAATTATCAGAAGGGACCTGTTTGTTTTTTGTTTGTTTGTTTGTTTGCGGTATGCGGGCCCCTCACTGTTGTGGCCTATCCCGTTGCGTAGCACAGGCTCCGGACGGGCAGGCTCAGCCGCCATGGCTCACAGGCCCAGCCGCTCCGCGGCATGTGGGATCTTCCCAGACCGGGGCACGAACCGGTGTCCCCTGCATCGGCAGGCGGACTTTCAACCACTGCGCCACCAGGGAAGCCCGAAGGGACCTGGTTTTCTATGTGTCAAACAGTGCTAGATCCTGAAGATACAATTGCTATCAAAACACTTACGGTCTCTACCTTCCTGTTCCTTAGAGTCCAGCAGGAGAGACTTTTATTTATTTGTTTGTTTTTTATGATCTTTTTTTAAATTGAAGTATAGGCTTTCCTGGTGGCGCAGTGGTTAAGAATCTGCCTGCCAATGGAGGGGACACGGGTTCGAGCCCTGGTCCAGGAAGATCCCACATGTCGCAGAGCAACTAAGCCTGTGTGCCACGGCTACTGAGCCCACACGCCACAACTACTGAAACCCACGTGTCGAGAGCCTGAGCTCTACAATAAGAGAAGCCACCGCAATGAGAAGCCCTTGCACTGCAACTAGAGAAAGCCCGCACGCAGCAACGAAGACACAATGCAACCAAAAATAATAAAATTAAAAAAAAAAAGAATAAGGCCACACAGTAATTTTGGCCCTTGAGATCAAAAAAAAAAAATGAAGTACAATATTATATGTTACAAGTGTACAATATAGATATTCACAATTTTAAAAGGTTATACTCCATTTATAGTTATTATAAAGCATTGGCTATATTCCCTGTGTTGTACAGTATATACTTGTAGCTTAGTTTATGTGTAATAATAGCCTGTACCTCTTAATCCTCTACCCCTATATTTTCCCCTTCCCTCTTTCCTCTTCCCTCTCCCCTCTGATAACCACTAGTTTGTTGTCTATGAGTCTGCTTCTCATTTGCTATATTCACTAGTTTGTTATATTTTTTAGATTCCACATATAAGTGATATTATACAGTATTTGTCTTTCTCTGTCTGATTTATTTCACTTAGCATAATCCCCTCCAAGTCCATCCATGTTGTTGCAAATGGCAAAATTTCATTCTTTTTTATGGCTGAGAGTATCCTATTGTATGTATGTACCACATCTTCTTTATCCATTCATTTGTTGATGGACACTTAGGTTGTTTCCATATCTTGGTTATTCTAAATAGTGCTGCTGTGGACACTGGGGTACATGTATCTTTTCAAATTAGTGTTTTCAATTTTTTCAGATATGTACACCTGAGGAGTTGAATTCCTTGGTCAAATGGTAGTTCTATTTTTAGTTTTTTGAGAAACCTCTGTACTGTTTTCCACAGTAGCTGTACCAATTTACATTTCCACCAACAGTATACAGGGTTCCCCTTTTCCCATATCCTCGCCAACCTTTGTTATTTGTGTTCTTTTGTTATTTATTTGTTTCTTTTGTTATTTTATTATTTGTTCATTCATCACTATATTCTGAGAGCCCATTATGTGTGAGACATATTAGAGTCTGGGGGATACAGAGTGAATTTAAAAAGCAGAACAGGGCTTCCCTGGTGGCGCAGTGGTTGAGAGTCCGCCTGCCGATGCAGGGGACACGGGTTCGTGCCCCAGTCCGGGAGGATCCCACATGCCGCGGAGCGGCTGGGCCCGTGGGCCATGGCCGCTGGGCCTGCACGTCCGGAGCCTGGGCTCCGCAACGGGAGAGGCCACAGCAGTGAGAGGCCCGCGTACCGCAAAAAAAAAAAAAAAAAAAACAGAACAAGATGCTGTGCTGCATGGAAACAAACCTGGTAGGATTGAGGTCAGGTATTAAACAGATAATCACAAACATGGCAAATATTTACTAAGTACCTACTATGGTGCCAGGCACTGTTTTAGGCAAAGGAACTATAGCAATGAACAAAATAGACTTGGTATCTGTTCTCATGGAGTTTACATTATGGTAGGAAGAGGGAAATATATGTAAATGAATCAATTAGTGTTCTTTTTCTTTCAGTTTCAACATACAGGATATTCAACTCAAATTGACTTAAATAAAAAGGAGAATTTATTGGCCTAATTAAATGAAAATGTCAGAGGTATAGGTGGTGTCATCTATTTAGAGACATAATTTATATCATTGCAGATTCTATGCTTTTTTTGCCCAATACTCCCTCCCCCAGCTTCTTGCCACAGAAGCCCTCTGTTCTACGGAGAACTGGTTATTGTTTGACCCAGGCCTGGTCACTCTATTCTATTGCTGTGACCACTGTGATTGGCTCAGGGATGAGCACATGACTCCAGGTGAGCCATTCAGAGACTCACCTGGAACTTTTCCCTGAGGGCTATAATGAATGACATTCTCTTTGCTGGGGTGCTAAACTGGTCTTGTCTGCCTATTAGGGAAAAAAGCAAGAGAGTTAGGGTGCCCCCCCCAACTCTCTCTTCTGATGCTTAGAAGAGATAATGTCTGTAATGGACTTAGTGCAAAGTAAGCTCTCAATAAATGTCAGCCACTTTTGTGAGTGAGTTACAAAGGGAGCATGAGGAGAAATTCTTTGTAGGGACTGGAAGATTGTGGGTTTGTTGACCACTTCAAAATAAAGTAAATCAGGAGGTTTCTTGGACAGCATAGAATGAAACAAATGTAGATGTACTGTACAGAGGAATATTTCCTCCAGGCCATGATGAGGTTTTATGAGCTGTCCAGGATTCACTGCAGAACACAGTTGCCTGGAGGCAAAATGCTTGGACCAACCCATTCAAACTTTGACTGACACTGTCTTAGTCCATCAAGGCTGCTATAACAAAATACCGTAAACTGGATGGCTTATAAACAACAAACACTTATTTCTCACAGTTTTGGAGGCTGGGAAGTCTAAGATCATGGTGCAAGCAGATTTGGGGTCTACTGAGGGCCCATCTTTTAGCTGTTTCCTCACATGGCCAAAGGGTTAAGGGATCTCTGTGAGGCCTCTTTTATAAGGGCACTAATCCCATTTATGAGAGCTCTGACTCTCATGACCTGTCACCTCCAAAAGGTCCCTTCTAATACCATAACCTTGGGGGTTCGGATTTCAACATATGAATTTTGTGGGAGACAAACATTCAATCCATAGCAGACATCTTCCCTGGATAAGATTCTACAGAAGAAAAGATACATAAGACTTGATCCCACCCATTAAATATTTTACAATGAATAGGGTAGCAGAGAAGGCAAGAACCAGTAACAATGCAGGTCCCCTGAGCGTCTACAACAGCCTCCATTTATAAGGCTGGAGGAAGATGGGGCAAGCCCCATCTGCACATTTATTCACATAAGGAATATTTTTTACCATATGTAACATGCCGGGCATTGTGCTAGGTGCTGGAGATTTTGTTTTGAACTAACTTGATGTCTTTTTCTTATTGGAACCTATAATCTAGTGGTCAGCGAACTTTCAGCGAAAGAAAAACAAAAACAAAAAACCCAGATAAATATTTTAGGCTTTGTGGGCCATACAGTCTCTGTTTTAACTATACAACTCTGACATTTTGTGCAAAATCTACCACAGACAATCTGTATGTAAATGAACGTGACTGTGTTCCATTTTATTAGGGACACTGAAATTTGAATTCCACATGATTTTCCCATGTCACAAAATATTCTTCATTTGATTTGTTCTCAACCATTTAAAAATATTAAAACCATTTGTCACTCATGGGCCATACAAAAACAGGCAGTGGGCTGGATTTGACCCATAGGCCATTAGTTTGCTACCTGCTGGCCTCATGAGAAACACAGTTAACAGACAAATAAATCATCAATTAATTACGTTGTTGCAAATTTCTCTTGCCTTACTGGGTTCACCACTCCCTTCATGAAGTATCTGGTTTTTCCTGGACGGAGGGTTGAATGGACGGATGGACAGACATTGTGTATAAACTGAGTATTATAAATACTCAGTTTTGAGCACACACAGTCTTATGTCTTACTGGGCTGGTTTCTGCCTTCTGGATGTGCCCCCTTGCTGGATGTCTGCATCACCAGCCTGAGAAATTCATGACCTTAAGAATGTACTATTAGGGAATTCTCTGGTGGTCCAGTGGTTATGACTCTGTGCTTCCACTGCAGGGGGCACAGGTTAGATCCTGGCTGGGGAACTAAGATCCCGCATGCCACATGGTGCGTAAAAAAAAAAAAAAAAAAAAAAGGTACTATTACTGGGCAAGAGTGAAGGAGAAAACAATGAAATAATGAATGATTCAAGACAGGACCTTTGTCTCAGGATGTTAGATAACTTCTGTGGTTTCTATAATGTCTTGTTCATTGAGATTCGTCCTCCCAACTAGATGGTAAAAACCTTAATGTTGAGTTCATCACAGCTCCATCCTGGACCGGCTCTTCTCCATCCACGCTAGTTCCCTGGGAAATCTTACACACCCATACGGCTTCAAGGGCCACCTGCCTTTAACATCTCTATCCTCAACCACAAACTCTCTTCTGGGCTCCTAAACTGTATATCCACTTATGACCTGGGCATTCTTCCCAGGTGGAACTGATACCTCAGACTCAAAAAAATTCAAAATTGATCTCATCAAGCCCATCCCCCCTACTCCACCCCTCCCCAAATCCACTTTTTCCAATTTTCTCAAACTCACAAAATGGTGCCACCAGCTGTAAAGACCAGGAATCTGGATGGTATCCTTGACTCTCCTCTATTCCTCAACTTCAGCATCAAATCCATCAGTCCTGTCTCCAACATGCATCTTCAGCTTCCCCTCCTCCTTCCTATATCACCCTTGATTCCTGCCACTTCTGTTTCATCCGGTCCCAGCTCCCTGGTCGATTCCTCATTTCTCTTGGGTAGGCAACTGTATTAGTTCTCCAGGCTGCCATTAAAAAATGTATCCTAAACTGAGTGGCTTAAACCATAGAAATTTATTCTCTCTCTGTTCTGGAGGCCAGGAGTCTGAGACCAGGATCTTGGCATTTGTTTTCCTCTGAGGACAGTGAAGGAGACTGTTCGTGCCAGTCTTCTAACTTCTGGTTCTTCGCTGGAAATTCTTGGCATCCCCTGTAGAACACCAATGCATGCTTGTAGGTGCATCACCCAGATCTCTGTCTTCATGTTCACAAGGCATTCTCTCTGTGTGCATGTGTCTCTGTGTCCAAATTTCTCCTTTTTATAAGGACATCAGTCATATTGGATTAGGGGCCCACTCTCCTCCAGTGTGACTCATCTTAACTAATTACATCTGCAACAACCCTATTTTCAATAAGGTCCTATTTTGAGGTGCTGGGGGTTAGGACTTCAACATAGGAATTGGCGGTGAAGGGGTCGGGGGGACATAATTCAATCCATAACAGCCAATGTACCAGCCCCTCTGCTGGTCTCCCTTCCTTCCATTCATTCCCCAACCTGGACAAGAATGAACTTTATAAAATGCAGCAACTTTATAAAAAGGAGCCTGCTGGAGTCTTATTCTTATGTGTCTCCTTTCTCCTCCCCTCGCTCTTCCTTCTCAAGGACCCAGTTCTCCTTTGAGAGGGGGGCGCAGGGGAAGGGGGGAGGATATGGCCCCCACGTACCCCCAACACTTTCTCTCTCAGGCATGGCCAGTGTAGAGGGTCCAATGGTTACCCCCCAAAGATACGTCCTCATCCAAATCCCTGGAACTTGTGAATGTTAACCTTTGGAAAAAGGGTCATTGCTGATGTAATTAAGTTAAAGATGTTGACACAAGGTCATCCTGGATTGCCTGAGTGGACCCTGAATCCAAAGGCAAAGGTCCTTATGAGAGTGAGACAGAGAGAGATGAGATAGACAGAGGGGAGACGATGGGGAGGAGGAGGAAGGGTGCCCTCACTGGGCAATCGGACGGGGGCAAGACTCTTACCCTCCCCTGATTCAGACCTTTGGAAATGGTCCATCCATCCAGTTATGGATGAGAAGGGGAAATACTTGGTTGGCTTCCCTGCCCTGACCAGGGCACGATGCTTCACTCTGGCTCAGATGGGAAGAGGAACGTAGCAGCTGGTGGGCTCTGCACACATATCTGAATCACGGAGAGGGCTCCCAACTGCCTGGGAGGGTCTGCACTCACCCCACAACTATCCCTGTACCCAAGGGGGCAGGGCATCAATTAGCAAAGGGAACATAGCAGGATGGGTCATGAGCGAGATCATGAAAGGAAGGAAGGAAACAACATTATATTTTAATACTCTCAGTGCACACTTTTTCATGCTTTTCGGACAATTTTCATTTTACACTGGGTCCCACAAGCTGTGTAGCCAGCCCTGCTTTCAGGAGGTAATCTCTTTCCTCCCAGAGGGTGGACACAATTGGCTCTACCTCCTTCTAGAATTCCTCTGCCCAGAAAGGCACATTTAGACACGATCTTGGTCCTACAGGGGTCCCGCCCTCCACAGACACTGTACGGCAGTTCTTCTCAGGGGCCAAGGCAGGAATGTGGGTAATGTCCTTGTCAGTCTCCCTTCCACACCTGGCACATACCATCACCCGCCAGCCCCGCCAGTTCTGCCTCCTGAAATAGCTCTTTCCTCAGACCTGATCTCATTGTTTCCAATACAGTGAAGGCCACCACTACATTAGCTTGGGTCCCTGAAATCACATCCTATCTCCCTGGCATTTTACCCCCTGGAATCCATTCTCCATAGCCTTTTTAAACAAATAGAAGTATAGTTGACTTATAATATTGTGTTAGTTTCAGGTATACAGCAAAGTGATTCAGTTATATTTTTTTCAGATCCTTTTCCATTATAGGTTATTACAAGATATTGAATATAGTTCCCTGTGCTATATAGTAGGTCCTTGTTGCTTATCTATTTTATACTAATATATAGTAGTGTGTGTCTGTTAATCCCATACTCCTCATTTACCCCTCCCCTTTCCCCTTTGGTAACCATATGTTTGTTTTCTATGTCTGTGAAACTGTTCCTGTTTTGTAAATAAATTCATTTGTATTGTTGTTTAGATTCCACATATAAGTTATATAATATTTGTCTTTTCTGACTTACTTCACTCAGTATAGTAATCTCTAGGTTCATCCATGTTGCTGCAAATGGCATTATTTTGTTCTTTTTTATGGTTGAGTAGTATTCCATTGTATATATGTACCACATCTTCTTTATCCACTCCTCTGTCGATGGGCATTTAGGTTGCTTCCATGTCTTGGCTATCGTAAACAGTGCTGCAGTGAACATTGGGGTGCATGTATCTTTTTGAATTAGAGTTTTGTCCAGCTCTATGCCCAGAAGTGGGATTGCAGGATCATATGGTAACTCTATTGTTAGCTTTTTAAGGAACCTCCATACTGTTCTCCATCGTGGCTACACCAATTCACATTCCTACCATCAGTGTAGGAGGGTTCCCTTTTCTCCACATCCTCTCCAGCATTTATTATTTGTAGACTTTTTGATGATGGCCATTCTGACTGGTGTGAGGTGATACCTCATTGTAGTTTTGATTTGCATCTCTCTAATAATTAGTGATGTTGAACATCTTTTCATGTGCTTTTTGTATGTCTTCTTTGGAGAAATCTGTATGTCTTCTTTGGAGAAATGTCTCTTTAAGTCTTCTACCCATTTTTTGATTGGGTTCTTTGTTTTTTGATCTTGTATATTTTGGAAAGTAAGCCCTTGTCAGTGGCATCATTTGCAAATATTTTCTCCCAGTTTGTAGGTTATTTTTTGTTTTGTTTATGGTTTCCTTTGCTGTGCAAAAGCTTATAAGTTTGATTAGGTCCCATTTGCTTATTTTTGCTTTTATTTCTTTTGCCTTGGGAGACTGATCTAAGAAAATATTGCTACAATTTATGTCAGAGAATGTTTTGCCTAGGTTCTCCATAGCCTTTTAAAAATGAAAATCTGACTGTGTTTTCTTCTACCTAAAATCCTCCAAAAGATTCCTATAGTTCTTGAACTGAAAACTCAACTCCCTCCTCACCAAGGTTTGCATGGAGCAGAGACTCCAAGTTCTGTTTGGAAGATCCATGGGGTGGCAACTGGCTTAAAAATAGGTGAACACAGGTTGTGCCTGAATTCTACTGGAAGCTACACTTGCATCCCCTTATGAATGTCTACATCTTATTACCATTCCAAAAAATAGACAATGTTCATCAATACTTACTTATGTTTTGGTGTGTGTGTGTGTGTGCATGCGTGTGTGTGACACACAGAGAGAGAGTATAGACACAGTGAGCTGACAAACAATAACACTGGAAATATTCCCATTCTCTTATGGTTACATTCAGGATATATTTTGGAATTTAGTTCCAAATGGCAATAACCAGGCCCTTCCTCTGTGCTGGTCATGGTCAAAGAGCTTCAGGACACTGAGCTGTTTTATTAGAACATGAAGGGAAAAGACTATCAGCCCCTGAAAATGGGAATAAAACTGGTGAAAAGTAGGATCCAAGGATAACCAGTGAGACACACTGCTCTGGACGACCCAGTGATATGCCTGGGTCCCGTTGCTGGGCTCCTCCCTCTTTCGTTGCACCCTCTCGCCCTCCCCAGGAGAAGTCCTCTCCCTGGGGGCATGCTCTTCAAATACAATCCAGGGTCCACACACCCCTAATTGCTCCCTTGTCCGCCTCTCACATCCTGGGCCACCTTCCTCTGCTCTCATCACCCCAGAGCCAGGTACCAGAGGACTGGGGACGTCCCATGGGCCTCAGAACCCGCTGAAACCATTCCAACTAGCCACTCCTAAGCTGGCTTCCTCTAGTCGCCCGCTGCCCCCCCAACCCGCACCCGCACCCGCACCCGCCCGCCCTTGGAAACCACAGCAGAGGCTCTTGCTCACGGTCCCCCCTCGCTCCCTCCGCCTCCTGGGCAACCTTGGTGCTTCCCTGTGTGGCCTGCCATGGCCCGGTGTGCCCCCTCCTCTTGGGATCTGTGAGTCACAAACTATTTTTTTTTTTTTTTTGTGATTGAAGTATAGTTGATTTACAATGTTGTGTGAGTTTCTGGTGTACAGCAAAGTGATTCAGATATATATATAGATAGATTCTTTTATAGATTCTTTTCCATTATAGTTTATTACAAGGTATTGAATATAGTTCCCTGTGCTATACAGTAGGACCTTGTTGGTTATCTATTTTATACATAGTAGTGTGTACCTGTTAATCCCAAACTCCTAATTTATCCCTCCTCCCACCCTTTCCCCTTTGGTAACCATAAGTTTGTTTTCTGTTTCTGTGAGTCTGTTTCTGACAAACTATCTTTTTTTTAAAATTAATTTTTATTGGGGTATAGTTGCTTTACAATCTTGTGTTAGTTTCTGCTGTACAGCAAAGTGAATCAGCTATATGTATACATATATCCCCTCTTTTTTGGATTTCCTTCCCATTTAGGTCACCACAGAGCGCTGAGTAGAGTTCCCTGTGCTCTACAGTAGGTTCTCATTAATGACAAGTCATCTTCTGATCCGTTGGCCTTCACATACCTCAGATTTTCTATTAATACAACATATTTTAGGACACACTCTCTCACCAGTTCCTTCTAAACAGGTTTCCACCCACCCCCACGCCTCTGCAACTGCTCTGCTCAAAATCCACCATTGTAGTCAGATCCAGCTGTCACTGTCTGTCCTCGGTTATGTGGCTTCATCACAGCCGTCAACACCGTCGACTTCTTCCTCCTCCTTGAAAACACTTTCTTCCCTTGCCTTCTTTGAACCTCTGTTCTCCTGGCTTCTTGGCCCTGCCTTCTCCTTCAGGCTCCTCCTCTTCTGCTTTTAGGTATAGAAACTGAAGATGTGCACTTTTTTTTTTTTTTTGGCCACACCTCTCGGCTTGCGGGATCTTAGTTCCCCGACGGGGGATTGAACCGCTGGACCGCCAGGGAATTCCCAAGATGTGCACGTCTTCACCAGGCCGCTCTCACTCAAGGAGCCTAGATGCACGCAGGAAGGCACACTGACCCGGGAATGATCATAATTTCCAACATGTACTGAGTGCCTACTCTTTGCCTGTCACATTCCAGGCACCGGCGTGCGTTTAGATGAGCAATTCAGATCACGTTCCTGTTTTCAGGGAGCTGACAGCCTTGTGGGCCACCGTCATCCAGCAAGCAGCATGTAAGAAAGTTCCCACAAGCTTCAAAAAAAGACAGACTGGTTCTCCAGCCAGGGAAGAGCAAGCCACCATCAGAATCCGTTTAAAACCCATTCGACTGATCCATGGCAACTTGCCTCAGAGAACGCGCTTTTGCGAGCCAAACAATACGTGTCACCGCTGTGCTCTGGAAAGTCAGCCAGGGAAAGAGACTATCAAGGACGGACTCGCTCTGATCAACACGCCTCTGGGTGCCAACCAATCAGCATGGGTCTCACTTGAGAGACCACAGTCCTACAGACAACGTGAAGCTGTTGATGCCTCCAAAGGCCCGCCAACCTCCGAAAGCCAAACCCTGCATGAAATCAGTCCATTCTGTGCAGAGAGACTGCCTGACTATCACAGCTCGCCCTTGTCATGGTGAAAAATAAACTCGGCCCTGTCCTTTCATTTCAGATGTTAAGTCGTATTAGTCTGCTAGGGCTGCTGTAACAAAGCAGCACAGACTAGGGGGGCTTAAACAACAGAAGTGTATTGTCTCATGATTCTGGAGACTGGGAGTCCGAGATCAAGGTGTCAGCGGTGTTGACTACTCCTGAGGCCTCTCTCCTTGGCGTTTAGACAGCCGCCTTCTGCCTGTGTCCTCACACAGTCTTCCCCCTGTGCGTCCCTATTCACTCCTATAAGGACACTGATCAGTGGATTAGGGCCCACCCTAATGACTTCATTTTACCTTAACTGTCTCTTTAAAGGCCCTAAATCCAGTTACATTCTGAGGTGATGGGGGTTAGAACTTCAGTGCATGAATTTGGGGGGATTAGAATTCAGCCCATAACAGAGTAGTAGTCTCATTGTATTTTGACAGAGTAAACGCACAACCACATACATGGTAACAGGTGATTTCTGCATTTCTAAGCTCTCTGTGCTTTCCGGGGACATGTTTCTTTCCTCCAGTGGGAGATACGAGGTCCTTATTATCCCTGGTTTTTGGACACATGCCATGAGTTCTCCGTAGGAGCCAAATGCGTTTCCCATAAATTCTCTCTCTCCTGGAATGCGCACTGGTCGCCTGCCTGCCCCTCCCACCTGGGTCAGCTTCAGCTTGGGGAATCTAATGTTCCTTGAGCAAAAGTCGAGTGGAGAATAGTGAACGTATGGATCCATCACACTCTAGCCTCTGCCTGTAGGTGTTAATTAGCCCCAGAGCATTGGGGTCACTTCTCCCTACATGTCCTGTCCTCCCAGTTGGAAAGTAAAAACCCTTGCGGCGAATTCCACAGGGCTGGAACCAGCACCCTGCACTTCGCACCAATTAAGGGCCCAGGCGGGGTTAGGTGAGTCTCCCCAAAGTTTAAGGAGGCACCAAAAAAACCCTCAGTAATCAACATGTATGATATTTTAGATTCCACATATAAGCACTATTATAGACTCACAGATGTAGAGAACAAAATTATGGATACCAAGTATCCAAGGGGAGGGGTGGATGGGACGAACTGGGAGATCAGGATTGACATATATACACTACTATGTATGAAATAGATAACTAATGAGAACCTGCTGTATAGCACAGGGAACTCCACTCAATGCTCTGTGATGACCTAAATTGGAAGGAAACCTAAAAAGGAGGGGATATATGTACATGTATAACTGATTCACTTTGCTGTATAGCAGAAACTAACACAACATTGTAAAGCAACTATATACTCCAAAAAAATTTTAGAAAAATTTGTTTAAAGATATACAATATTTTAATACAATGTTTTTTAAGAAAATCACATCTAATGCAAAACAATCCATGATGAACGATTCACGCTGGGATTCCCAGGCATTTCAGGCCCGGGTAGGGCAGCAGCAGGAACCCTGGCCTCTCTGTGACCCAGCAGACGGGGCGGCAGCCCAGCCCACACTTACAGGAGAGATTTGTTCTTGCCCATTTCCGATCTTCTGCCCAAATCTGCCTCCTGGGGCCCCAGTCCTTTTTCAAGAGGGGCACTTAGGAGGATGAGAGAAGCAGAAATGCCCCCCGTGCTGCTCCCAGACTTGTCCTGGACGAGCTGGCATTCCTTCCCGGGAAGGAATTGATCTCTCGTTCTCAGGGAGCAAGACCTTTGGCTGGTCATTAACCTCCAAAGTCTCTGGGAATCCAAGCCCCACCGACACATCTCTTGGGGAAGGGAAATACCTATCACAGGCAGAAGCATGGATGTCAACACAAGCCTCTCCCGGCCACAGTCTCCATATATAGTAAGTCCCCTGCATACGAACCTTCAAGTTGTGAACCTTCAAAGATGCATACGTGCGTTCGCATGTCCAATCACGTAAGTTAGTTCACGTGTCTGGCGTACGTTGTCATGTGCATGCATCCTCTACAAGTGGTTGTGGTCTTGGGTACTTTACTGTACAGTACTGTATAGAGTACAGTAGTACAGTATCTTTAGTTCAAGCCCAGGTTGTTCAAAGCAAGCAGCGGTGATGTAGCTGGTACTGCTAAGAAGAGATTCACAACTCAGGAAATGGCAAGGGGGCTTTCTTTATTTGAGGAGGCAATGTTAATTTTTGAGGCACAGGACCCAAATGTAGAACAGTACACAAAGGTTGCAGTGGCTGTTCAGAATGCAATCCAGTGCTTCCTGGACGTCATCTATGACAAGAAAAAAAGAACTACTACCCAGACATCACTGGATCGTTTTTTCAAGAGGGTAGATAGAACTGAACCCAGCAAGGAACCAGAACCTGTGCCATCCACGTCAGGCGTGAGTGAAATTGCAGCTCGCCCTCCGTCTCCTATGGCTGACGATCCTTCAGCTCTACCATCTCCCACCTCCCCTTCCTCCTCCAGTCAGTAACTCTTCTTGCCTGTTCACTTGACGCCAGCCCCTGGATGCCAGGCGTTGTACTGTACTACTGTACTTTTCAAGGCACTGTATATTAAAAATGTTTATTTTTTGTGTTTTTAAAAAGTCTATCTATTTATTTATTTTGCGGTACGTGGGCCTCTCACTGTTGTGGCCTCTCCCGTTGCGGAGCACAGGCTCCGGACGCGCAGGCTCAGCAGCCATGGCTCACGGGCCCAGCCGCTCCGCGCCATGTGGGATCTTCCCGGAACGGGGTACGAACACGTGTCCCCTGCATTGGCAGGCAGACTCTCAACCACTGCACCACCAGGGAAGCCCCTATTTATTTATTTTTAACTGCATTGAGTCTTTGTTGCTGCGCATGGGCTTTCTCTAGTTGCAGTGAGCGGGGGCTACTCTTCGTGCAGTGCGCGGGCTTCTCATTGCAGTGGCTTCTCTTGTTGTGGAGCACAGGCTCTAGGTGCGTGGGCTTCAGGAGTTGTGGCACGTGGGCTCAGTAGTTGTGGCTCACGGGCTCTAGAGCGCAGGCTCAGTAGTTGTGGCGCATAGGCTTAGTTGCTCCGCGGCATGTGGGATCTTCCTGGACCAGGGCTCGAACCTGTGTCCCCTGCATTGGCAGCTGGATTCTTAACCACTGTGCCACCAGGGAAGTCCTGTGTTTGTTTTTTATGTATTATTTGCGTGAAAAGTATTATAAACCTATTACAGTACAGTACTATAGAGCCGATTGTGTTAGTGGGGTACCTAGGCTAACTTAGTAGCTTGGACTCTAGGTGGGCTTTCAGCTCACGAATCAGGGGAAATTCCATGGAAAGCTGTTGGCCTGCAATTTTCACCTGGACACTGGGCCTTGTGTGAGTGTTGTAGTGAGATTTCTAGGCATAAATTTCCCTCCTCACTGCCGTCTTTTTTCTATCCCCACCATCAAAATCTATCTCAAATCTCTCCACTTCTCTCTATCCCCATCGTACTGCTCTGGAGCCGACTGCCATCTGTCCCTCGACGCGGGCAGTAAATTTCTATCATGGCATCCTCTCTCACCCCTGCACAACCGTCTCCGAACAGCCATCAGACAAACATGAAAACACAGGTCATGTCTCTCCTAGCTTAAAACCCTTCCTCGGCAAACTACCGCCCCAAGCGCCTCACACCATCGGGATGGCTACCCTCCGAAAAAGAAAAGGCAATAACAAATGTGGACAAGGATGTGGGGAAATTGGAACCCTTGTAGAAGGGACAGATACTGCATGATTCCACTTATATTAGGTCCTTAGAGTCATCAAATTCTTGGAGACAAAGTAGAATGGTGGTTGCCAGGGGCTGGGAGAGAGGAGGTTGGGGTGTTAGTGTTCAATGGGGACAGAGTTTCAGTTTTGCAAGATGAAAACAGCTCTGGAGATGGATGGTGGTGATAGCTGCACGATGTTATGAGTGTATTCAATACTGCTGAACTGTATGCTTAAAAATGATTAACATGGTTAGTTTTACGTTGTGTGTATTTTACTACAATTTTCTTCTTTTTTGGCTGCGCTGCACGGCTTGCAGGATCTTAGTTCCCCGACTAGGGATTGAACGCGCACCTTCAGCAGTGAAAGTGCAGAATCCTAACCACTGGACCGCCAGGGAAGTCCCAATTTTTTAAAGAAAGAAAAAAAGGATGTCAGGCAAGGTTTCAGTCATCTGAAGGCTTGACTAGTGGAGAGCCACTTCCAGGGTGGAGGCTGGCTTACCACGACCAGTAACAGTGAAGGAAGAGTGTAGAAGTGGTTTCTTCCCCAGAGCCTCCAGAGGAGAGCTCAGCCCGGCCCACAACTTTATTTCAGCCTCGTGAGACCCTAAACAGAGACCCAGTTGAGCCTGCTTGGACTTCTGACCTACAGAATGGTTAGGTGATAAATGGGCACCTTCTCCAGCCACCAGGTTTGTGGTAGTTTGTTACAGAGCAATAAAACACTAACAGTTATTGTCAGAATGGACCGTGGAATTTAAATTAGACCAGGAGGGGCTGAAGTCGGCTGTAGTGAACTGAATGTGCCAATAAGTCACAGAATTGTGTGAGGGCTGGGAGGAGGGAAGACCAAAAGGGACCAGGGCCAGCGATGAGAGCAAAGATGAGTTAATATCGAGATTGCAGTTTCCGATGATGGCAAAGTCTACGTAGGTAGGTAGATAGATAGGCAGATAGACAGACAGACACATAGATAGGTATGCATAGAAAAAATAATGGAATAAATATCCCCAAACCTTAAGAGTCATTATTATCTCTGTGTTGCCTGATCGTGGAGAATTTTTTTAACTTCTGTCAAGAATCTTCAACTATTTTCCCATTGACCAAATATTATAATTCTACTCCTGGGGATTCTCTGTAAGAAAGGAAGTGGCAGGGCACAAAACAATGCATGTACAAGGATTTTCATTCTTTTTTTTTTTTTTTTACATGTATGAAAAAATGGAAATGAGCTGGAAAGTCCAATTATTTCTGAATGGCAAACGCATTTTAGTATATCCATAGGATGAAGATGTAAGCTGTCATTACAAGTCATGTCTCTAAAAAATGTTTACTGAGGGGAGGGGCAGTGTTTGTGAGATAATCTTAGATGAAAAAAGCAGAACGTAAACGCCACAAAGGCAGGGAATTTCATGTTTTGTTCGCTTTTGTATCCCTGGCACCTACAACGATGCTTTGCACGTAATAGGCACTCAGCTAAAAACTGTTGGATGAGTGAATGAATGGTACCTCACAATTTCGTTAAAAGTGGTTTTCACGAGTATATATGCGTTGAAAAAAATGGGTGAAAATACTCTAAAATGTTTCCAGGGACTTCCCTGGCAGTCCAGTGGTTAAGACTTTGCCTTCCAATGCAGGGGGTGCGGGTTCGATCCCTGGTCAGGGAGCTAAGATCCCACATGCCTCGCGGCTGAAAAACCAAAACATAAAACAGAAGCAATATTGTAACACATTCAAAAAAGACTTTAAAAAAATGGTCCACATCCAAAAAAAAAAAAATCTTTGAAAACAATAAAGTATTTCTGGGGTTCATCTCTTGTTGGTCTGCTTGTAGGTGATTTTATTTTTTCTGTAATTTCTTTTCTTTGCATTTTTATTTTATTAGTCTTCTCTCTCTCTCTCTCTCTCTCTCTCTTAACTGAAGTAGAGTTCCTTTACAATGTTGTGTTAGTTTCAGGTGTACAGCAAAGTGATTCAGTAATACGTATACAAATACATATACATACATATGCTTTTTCAGATTCTTTTCCCTTATAGATTATTGGAAGGTATTGAGTATGTAATTTCTTAAGTAGCCACAATATCCCTTTCGACGCGAGAAGAACAAAACAATCTTCTCTAAAAGAGAGAACCAGGGGACAGGCCAGCCCAAACGACCGATCCCTTCCACCGCCAGACAGCTGTGTCCCATGAAGTCTGGGCTCCGCGGCCCCAGCCCTCCCTGCCCCTTCCTGCCTTCAGCCCTCTCCACCCCCACAGCCGTCATCTGATCCACGGACACACTTGCAGGCCCAGCAAGTGGGGAAACACGCAGCTGGCCCTCCCTGGGGAGGTCCCTGCCCAGCACCTGCTAACCTTTTCGACCTAAGCGTGCTCCCATTTTTAGGGAGGGGAGCTACCGGTCAGCCACACTGTGTGCCAGGCGGGAACCTGGGTGCCTTCAACGGCTTCTCCAGCCCCATGCCTTGCACGTTAAGTCGCGTCCAGCTGTCCATCTAGATGCCTTTCGAACCATCCCTCTTCCTCCTGAGTCCCTGGCCACATCTTTGACCTGCGTCTCTGGATTTTGCAAAGAGCTCCGAACCCATCTTCTCCACTCTGATGGCTTCGGGTGCACTCCGGGCTTGCAGTCAGAGGGGTCTTCACCGGAGAAAACCCTAAGTACGGCACCCTCCCTGCTAAAAACCAGCTGGCACCCCTTAGGATGAAGACCGTGCCCCTTAGCGTTTGTTGGAAGTTCCCATAGACCCAGCCTCTGCCCCACCGACCTTGCTTTTCTTGCGGCTCTTCCCAGCCAAGGGGTCTCACCACTCTGGGCCCTGTGGAATGGGTGTCTTAACAGTTCCTACCTCAAAAGAGATCACATATTGGGAGTTCTTGGCAGTTGCTGGGTACACAGGGAGGGCCAAGGAAGCAGGACTCTTTCCAAGACCCTTTCTAGGCATAGCTATTACCTCCGAAGACCTTCCTGAGGGCCAGACACTGTGCTGGGGCAAAAGGAACGTGCAAAACAGACTGAGTGTCTATCTAGCATTCCCACCTCTGGGCCTGCACCCCAGAGAACTGAAAGAAGGATCTCAAAGAGATGGGTTTTTAAAATTTTTTTTAAAAATTTTTATTTATTTTCCTTATTTTCTTGGCTGTGTCGGATCTTAGTTGCGGCACGAGGGATCTTTTTGTTGAGGCATGTGGCCTCTTTCATTGAGGCACACGAGCTCAACAGTTGTGGCACGCGGGCTTTGTTCCCTGGCAGCATGTGGGATCTTAGTTCCCCGACCAGGGGTCAAACCCGCGTCCCCTGCATTGGAAGGCAGATTCTTTACCACTGCACCACCAGGGAAGAGATATCCCTCAAAGAGATATTTGTGCAGTCACGTTCCTAGAAGCGTTATTCACAATAGCCAGGAGGTAGAAGCAACCCAAATGTCCCCTGATGAATGAATGGATAAAGAAAATGTGGTCCATCCACACAAAGGAATGATCCAGCCTTAAACAGGAAGGAAATTCTGACACCTGCTGCAACACGGATGAACCTTGACTTTGTCAGAGCCCCCACTCCCTACTCCACCCGCTCCAGGGGGAAAGGAACATCTTCCTGAGCTCCTGTGACTCCCCAGAATTTAGCACAGTGCCTGGGACTTAGGCATGCAAAATACTTGCTGGATGAGTGAATGCTCCATTGTTGGTGTCTGATAGAATTTTATTTATAGTTCACATCTGACTGTCGCAGGCAAGGTCTCAGAATTCCTCTGGTTGCCACCACAGAGGGAGAACAGGGGCTTCCAGAGGGGACCCACCTGTCACTGTCCTGATATCTGGCATCTAAGGGACGGACCCTAGCTCCTGGGGCCCCAGAGGGCTCTGCACCAGGGCTGGAAACTGGGAGCCATCTTGCCCTTCAGTTTGCGGGGTGGATGGGCTGAGACCCTCTGCCTCCACCCCCAACTCCCCTCCTCTGGTTTGCAGGAACCCGAGGCCTCGTGGGGGCTTAGGGAAGGCTGAGGCTGAGTGGGGCTGCAAGGGAGGGAGTATGGCAGAAGCTTCCGTTGTTGTCTGACTCCTTCTAACGGCCTCTGGAGACAAGCTTTATTGGGTCACCTGCCCCAGAAGGGGATGGGAGTAGAGGCAGGAGCTCTGTCTACCATTCCTGGTCATGGAAACATTTACAGGCCCTGTGCTTATCCCCTTCCTGAATATGGAAACATTAATAGGGTCAAGGCATCCTCCACTCCTGGATATGGAAGGAGTAACACTTTCTTTCCCTTCCTTGCCAGATTGCATTCCCTAGACCTCACTGGTGTAGAAATTCTGTCCCTTTTTATGGCTGAGTAATATTCCATTGTATATATGCATTTGCATTGTATATATGCAACCTAGAGACTGTCTTACAGAATGAAGTAAGTCAGAAAGAGAAAAACAAACATTGTACATTCACGCATATATGTGGAATCTGGAAAAATGGTGCAGATGAACCTATTTGCAAAGAGAAATAGAGACACAGACATAGAGAACAAACATATGGACAGCAAGGGGGGAAGTGGGGTGTGGGATGCATTGGGAGATTGGGATCGACATATAAACACTATTCGTACTATGTGTAAAATAGATAACTAATGAGAACCTACTGTATAGCACAGGGAATTCTACTCGATGCTCTGTGGTGACCTAAATGGGAAGGAAATCCAAAAAAGAGGGGATGTATGTGTATGTATAACTGATTCACTTTGCTGTACAGTAGAAACTAACACCACATTGTAAAGCAACTCTACTGCAATAAAAAATTTTTTTAAAATTGAAATCTGAGAAAAAGAAAGTCTGTACCTCAGGTGCTCGGCTGGGGGCTCAGGCAGCGCCCCTCTGCAGAGGTGGGAGATGGAGGGGAAAAACACAAGACAACAAGCCTTCTGGCCCCTCCAAGGGCCTCCAGACCCAGCCAGAAGGATTAAGGAGAGGAGGCTCCTGGCGCCCCACAGTCTGGTGCAGCTGCCTGGGAGTGTCCCGGGAAAGACGGAGGGGGCCCAGGGCTGGAGGCTCCCAGAGGAATTGGGGACCTTAAGGTCAGTAGAGCCGTGGCCTTCAAATTAGGTCACTTGTAACCCCAGAGGCATGCACGCCCTCCAAGCGGAGAAGAAAGGCTGAAGAGAGGTGGATTGTTGAAGAGAAGCGGTTTCCACAGTGAATTAGTTAGTGTTCCCTGTGCTATACAGTATGTTCCCATCAGTTGTCTATTTTATACATAGTATCAATAGTGTATATGTGTCAATCCCAGTCCCCCAATTCCTCCCACCCCACCCCTTTCCCCCTTGGTATCCATACATTTGTCCTCTACGTCTGCGTCTCTATGTCTGCTTTGCAAGTAAGATCATCTATACCACTTTTCTAGATTCCACATATAAACAATATTATACGATATTTGCTTTTCTCTTTCTGAATGGGAGGGAAGTCCAAAAGGGAGGGGATATCTGTATGTGTATGGCTAATTCATTTTGTTGTGCAGTGGAGGCTAGCACAACCTTGTAAAGCAACCATACTCCAATAAAAGATTGATTTAAAAAAAAGAGAGAGAGAAGCGGTTTCCCAGAGAGGCGCTCCAGGGTTCTCCTTTCACCGTGGCTCTTCTACCACTTTGCAAATGAAAGGCTTCCCATCCCAATCTCTCCGAGGCGCTTTGTCCTGGGGTTTAAGAAAACCCTCGGGATCCCCAGGCCGAGAGACCAGTAGAAATACTGTTTAAGGCAGGAGGGAGTAAAAATGCCAGAATTAAGGTTAATGCAGCAAGCCAAAGACATATATTGGAAATAACGCAGCGTCTTCCATTTTCCCGGGCGTCTAGGAGAAAGGCTTCTGTTAGCTTCTGCTGGAAGATGATTGCATATTGTATGTAGCCCCATCTCCCAGATTCCAAATACATATCCAAGTCCCTGTTAATCATTTCCCCGCCAGTTTATTCCTACCAAGCACTGTTCCACAGGGTCAGCTGAAATGAGGACCTTGTTGTGGATTCTACAACAGGTGATGGGCAGTCTACAATATGCTCATCATGTATTATTAGTGTTGATTATTACATAATTATATGTTAAGGTCAGTGTATTCATATATAATTATGTATATGATTATTACATATAACATTGTATTATATATTTAATTCTACATTATATATAAGATTATTATAATAATAATACCGTACAGTAGGTAAGGGACATAGTCCTTTTGTAAGCCCTGCACTTTGCTGATACCTGTCTTCCTGAATTTCATTGAATACTGTTTCATTCTAGCAATAAGTAACATTCACCAAAGGGGGCTTCCCTGGCGGTCCAGTGGTTAGGACTCCATGCTTCCACTGCAGGGGACATAGGTTCGATCCCTGGTAGGGGAACTAAGGTCTCACATGCCGTGCAGTGTGGCCAAAAAATAAACTAGAAAAAAAATGTTTTTTAAAATAAAAATAAAAACGATAAGTACCAAAGTAAGCATTCTCACAATGTGTTCTCACAATAATCCTTGGGAGGGATGCCTTCAGAAATCCCTTTTTTCCATGTAGGGAAAGTGGGTCCTGAAGGGAGGGGGTAGTTTGTCCACTAGCTTGTACACAGCAGGGCCGGGTGGTCTGGGAGGGAGAGCCCTGGTTCCCGGCCCCTGCACAGTGCTTGCTTCCTTATTCCTGGAAGCCCAGCACTGAAGGTGTGGCAACGGCTCCTAACCCACTGTTTGAGTCAAGAGGGAACTGCACACTCTTCCAACACCGCCTTCGTACCCGCGTCTGGGCCCTGGGAGCCCTCCTTCCACTGGTGCTGTGCTCCTCTCCAGGCCACCCTGTCCCCGTGGACCCCAGCCTCCTCTCTGTTCTTGCACTCTCCCCCTCTCCTGCATCACTGAGACTCCCTCCTCTCCTGGACCATTCCTGTCAGTCCACAGACACGCTGTCATAGTAGACCCCAGCCCACAAAGCCCACCTTGACCCCACATCCCTGTTCAGCTGCTGTGCCGTTGCTCTCCCCTCCCTTTGAGCTAGCTCCGCAGTCCCTCTCTGCCTCCAAATCCCCCTCTCCGTCTTCACCCCATTCCGATCCTTCATCTCTACTGTCCTACCGAAAGGCCTCCAGCAATCTCCATGTTCACAGACCCAACCGTTGAGTCTCACCTCCCATAAGCACCTGACAGTTTATCACCCCTTCCTTCTCGATGGAGTCAAGAGACAGCACTGAACCAGCCCTCTGCCCAACTAAAACTACTTTAGACAAAGGGGGGGCATTTCTTGGCTCCAGTAACCATATTCCGGGGAGGGAAGGTAGGGGTGCAGCTGTCCTCGGGGTGATGGAGAGCAGCCAGCAGCTGTCTCTCTACCACTTGAGTCTGAGCGCTGGCAGCGTGCTGTCATGTAAGGCCTCCCCATGAGGTCACAACGGTGCTACTCCTTGGTCATCCATCTGCGAGGACCAGCCTTGCTTCCCTGGTCCCCAGAAGAAAGGTTTTCACCCGCCCAAGGCTTGAGCCACACTCTCACCCTGTGTCCAGGGCACACAGAACACTGCAACAGGTCTCCTTTGGTGGGTAGAGGAAAAGCAGTCCCCAGAATAAGAAACAGGGTTAGAGCCCCCAGTGAGGCAGGGAGTGCTACATAGGTCAACCCACTCATACCCACTTCGGACACCGAATCTCATTTGTGGGGGTCTCAGGACCACCTTCCTGGAGGGGTACCGTATGTGATGAGGACACAAAGCTGAGCAGGAACTTGTTGAAAAGAGGGGAACAGGGGAATGAGCGTTGGGGTTGAAGCCGAATCCGGCCTCTGGACCCTGACACCAAATTGATTCCCGGAGACAGAGTTTTGGGTGAGGTAGAAAAGAATAGCTTTATTGCTTTGCCAGGCAAAGGGGGCCACAGCGGGCTCATGCCCTCAGAACTGTGTGTCCTGACCTGGAGGGGGTAGTGAGGAGTCTTATAGTAATGGTTCAAGGAGGGCGTGATCAGCTCGTGGACCTTCTTCTGATTGGTTGGTGGGGAGGTAAGTAGCAGTCAGCGTCATCAACCTACAGGTTCCAGCTGCCCTGGGGTCTCCATGCCTGTGGGCAGCATACCACCTTTAATCGTTTAACTTCTTCCACGTGGAGGGGGTTTCAGTATCTGCAAAACAGCTCAAAGATATTGTTCTGTGTATCCCTTGGGGGGGAACCAGGACCTTGCCCCCAGGGCTGCTCCTCCCTTGTCTCACATCCCCTCCCTTCCCTTATTAGCAACTGTTTGAACCTGCCAGTTGGAACTCAGGGAAGGTCATGGAGGCTGAATGAAGCCCATTTCCTGTAATCAAGAAATGGGGGACACAGAAGGGCTTTTGTGTCCAGGAGCCCCACAGGGTCCTGCTCGGGTATCAGGGTTGAGAGTGCAGAAGTCTAAGGATGAGAGGGAAGTCGAGGGAAGTAGGGCCGTTTATTCTAACTAGGGTGTGGCAGTGGCAGTGGTGGGCAAGGTGAAGCATGACTGCAGAGGAGACTGCAGGAGAGCCTCCTGGGGCCTGAACTTGACCTCAGAGATGCTGTGTGCTCGGCATGGGTGCAGTGAGTATAAGGTTTTGTTCACCCAGTATTCACAGTTTTACCAATAAAGCCCTCTTCCTTTAGGAAGCCTTCTTTCCAGCCCCTTCAGCGTAGGGGGCTTATGTGGGGCTGGCTTCTCTCCTCCACACCTGTGGCCCCTACCTGGTCAACAGAAACCACTGTAATTGGCCCCAGGATGATCACGTGACTCCACCTGGGCAAGGAGACACAGCCCTAGGATTTCTGTGGAAGGGCTGGGGATGATTCCTGCTGGGGAAATCAGAGCTTAGAGATAGCGGGGAGATGGATCTCTGACGAACGTTTCTGAGGACCTGGGTCCACCTAGGCATGAAGCCAGCTACTCCTGAGCTCTTCAGTAAACAACTCTTATTTTTGTTCCTTTGTCTTTGCGTTAACAGTTAGCATTTCTGTCTCCTGTCACTGAAGAAACGTTTCTAAGCAGGAGAGTAGCCGAGTTACATTTGTGTTTCAGGAGGATGTCTTTTTTTTTTTTAAAGATTTTTTTTTTGGATGTGGATCTTTTTTTTTTTTTTTTAAAAGAGGGACAGTTTTTCAAATCTTTATTTTAATTAATTTATTTTTGGCTGCATTGGGTCTTCGTTGCTGTGCGTGGGCTTTCTCTAGTTGCAGTGAGCCGGGGGCTACTCTTCGTTGCAGTGCACGGGCTTCTCATTGCGGTGGCTTCTCTTGTTGTGGAGCATGGGCTCTAGGCACGCGGGCTCAGTAGTTGTGGCACACGGGCTTAGTTGCTCCATGGTATGTGGGATCTCCCCCGACCAGGGCTTGAACCCATGCCCTCTGCATTGGCAGGCAGATTCTTAACCACTGTGCCACCAGGGATGTCCCTGGACCACTTTTAAAGTCTTTATTGAACTTGTTGCAATATTGCTCCTGTTTTATGATTTGGTTTTTTGTCCATGAGGCATGTGGGATCTTAGCTCCCCAACCAGGGATGGAACCTGCTCCCCCTGCATTGGAAGGCGAAGTCTTAGTCACAGGACCACCAGGGAAGTCCTGGGATGTCCTTCTTGAGATGGGAGAGTGGATGGAAGGAGCAAGCAGTGGAGAATTAATGGGGGGTGGACTAGGGTTCTGTAACTCAGGAGGTATATCAGTGTGAGAGATGGGAAATGGATGCAGAAGAATGGAAAATGTGAGACAGATGGGAGACACAGTTATGGGGTGGACTCCACGGGACATGGCAACTCTCAATATGGGGGATGGAGAGGAGGGAAGAGTCGGGGTTGAGGTTAATGTTTTGAAACTGAGTGGTAACAAGGGCTTGGGATAAGGGTTACCTGTTGCACGGATTTCAGATGTAAGTGAAGGGAAAATGAACTCAAACTGGCTTAAACGAAATAAGTGGGAATGTATTGGCTAAACATCTGTGAAGCCCAGGGTGCTTTCAGGTACAGTTGTATCCAGCATTTCAAACGATGTCATCAAGATGCAGTCTTTATGTCTTGGTCTATGGGGTCTGCTCTTCCCTGATCCAGCTTCCTTCTGACATAGGCCCTCCCTCCAAGGTGGCAAGGATGGGTACCAGCAGCTCCAGGCATGGGCCCTACCAGCTGAACATACCCAGTGAATCAGTGCCTCTTTCCTGTTAGTTCTGCTAAAGTTCCAGGCCCATCCCTGAGTCAATCCCTAAGATGCTGACTGGCCAGACCTGGGACATACATCTGTCCATTCCCAGTTCAGGAAATGATGTCATCTCCACTCAGACTGCAAGGGCGGAGAGTGGGGGTGGTCTGGCTCCCCAGGCAAAGCACTATGATCAGAATGAAGGGGGAGTGGACCTCGGCTGGGGGAACCAACAGGTGCCCACCTTGATGAGTATGAGATGGTCTTCTGAGTAACACAGCGGTGGTGATGGTGGTGGTGGTGGTTTTTATTCTGGGATCGACAGAATGTGTGTGGAGGGTTCAGGAAGCCCAGTGGCATGGAGGGTCTGGGGCGGAGGGTTAGGGTTAGGAAGCCTGGATTTAACAGCTATTTTATTTTTTATTTATTTAAAATAAATAAAAGTGTAGTTAAATAAATAAAGTATAGTTCCTTTAAACTGCTGTGTCAAGTTCTGCTGAACAGCAAAGTGAATCTAGTTATACGTACACATATATCTCTTCTTTTTTAGATTCCCTTCCCATTTAGGTCACCACAGAGTATTAAGTAGAGTTCCCTGTGCTATATGGTAGGTACTCATTAGTTATCTATTTTATACATAGTAGTGTGTATATGTCAATCCCAATCTCCCAGTTGATCTCACCCCCCCCCAACCCTTACCCTTTGGTATCTATACATTTGTTCTCTATGTCTGTGTCTCTATTTCTGCTTTGCAAATAAGATCATCTATACCATTTTTCTAGGTTCCACATATAAGCGATATTATACAATATTTGTTCTTCTCTTTCTGACTTCCTTCACTCTTTGTGACAGTCTCTAGGTCCATCCACGTCTCTGCAAATGACACAGTTTCATTCCTTTTTGTGGCTGAATAGTATTCTATTGTGTATATGTACCACATCTTCTTTATCCATACCTCTCTTGATGACATTTAGGTTGATTCCATGTCCTGGCTATTGTAAATAGTGCTGCAGTGAACACTGGGGTGCATGTATCCTTTTGAATTATGGTTTTCTCTGGGTATATGCCTAGTAGTGGGATTGCAGGATCATATGGTGACTCTGTTTTTAGTTTTTTAAGGAACCTCCATACTGTTCTCCATAGTGGCTGCACCAGTTTACATTCCCACCTTCCCACCAACAGTGTAGGAGGGTTCATTTTCTCCACACCCTCTCCAGCATTTATTGTTTGTAGATTTTTCAAGGATGGTCATTCCAACCGGTGTGAGGTGGTACCTCATTGTAGACTTGATGTGCGTTTCTCTGATGATTAGTGATGTTGAGCACCTTTTCATGTGTTTGTTGGCCACCTAGCTGCTATTTTAGATGGAGGAGTTGGGGGAGGCCTCCTCGAGGAAATGCTGTTGAACCCGAGCCCCATGAGGTGTGCAGGAGCCAGCCCTGACGGGGGCGGGGGAGGCTTGGAGGTGGGAATTATGTTGGAAAGATCAAGGAACATTAGGAAAACCAGGGAGGCCAGAGTGTGGTGAGCAGAGGGGACCTGGGAGGCCGGACCCCGTGGGTTGGGTAAATTCCTTGTTGAACTCTTTCCGGGGAGCCATGGCAAAGTCATAAGCAGGTTCAGTGGGGCACAGTGTCACCAAGGAGGGCAGACCCATTGTAAGTGTTTTGAAGAGATGTGACGGAGGGAAGAGAAACAGGGAATTTCAACACTACCTTCCCACTCTTTTGAGGCCGTTCTCGTGCAGTTCAACACAACCCAACCAAGACTGGTGTTATTGCCCTCATTTTGCTGACAAGACCCCTCTGTTGGAGGAGTTAAACCAGCATCCCTAAGCCCTACATCTGAGTAGAAAGATCCTCATCTGGAAACCAGGTCCAGGAAGTGCCCGGTGGGTTACAAATCTCAAGGATTCTACCTAGCCGTCGACCATGTCGGGTCCTGCTGAGCACATTTTGCAACGAAGGAAATCAAAGGTCCTGGAAGTCCCAACACCCGGCCAGGGCTACCTGGGCCCAGGATGCCCCTCAGCTCGAGCTCCCCAAGAAGAAGGGGTTAAACCCTTCAGCCTATTTGTTGTTGGAACCTCAGCTTGCATCCCACCCTGAAATTCTCCTCGGAGCTACAAAGCCAGGCCAGCTGCCGGGTAGCCAGGCAACGCGTTGCTCCCTCTGGGAGACTCACAATGCGCTCGCTGTTCCGTCGATGTCAAGTTCCAGATGGAAGAGAGACTTCCATCCTCCAGCTTCACGGCTGTTTGACGCATCTCGCTCCTGAGATCCCGTTTTGGCTAGTTTTTACCCCGATGTTCCCGCGCGGCCATTTTGTCCCATTCTGTCTCTGATGTTGAATGTTTAATCCTTTACAAATTGGTTTGTGTAGAAGGGAAATTGGAGGGAAGACTGAAGGGAAATGGACACAGTTAGGGACAACACCTAAGTGTTAAGATGAAGCCATGGGAAGAAAATTATTAATAGAGAAAAGGCCAGGAAGGTTTGGAGAAGAGGCACCACTTCTTGGGTGATTAGGGACTGCAAGTCGAAATAATGCAACGCTGGGTTTAACTTGCAGACTCACCAAAACACGAGAATATCGTCAAAGGCCAGGGTTGGGGAGGGCGAGAGTGAGTTTGTACTCGGTTTCGAGGGCATGACCTCTTGGAGGGGGATTTTGTAGGAGGCAAAACTCCTCGTTTTGAATAGGCATCACCCAGACACAGAAAACATACTTCCAGTAACTAACCCTACAGAAGGACTCACAGAAGTGCACATTCTATTGGAAAATATTGTAGATACTCTGTCCATCAATATGGGAAGGGTAAAACCGGTGGTCTTGTGTCCATTCTGTGGAGTCGTAAGCCACTGTCCAGAGGTTGATGCAGTGGTGCGTTTGGGGATAGAAAGTTGCCTGGGACATGCTGAGGGGTCACAAAGAGCAAAGACCATCAGGTCAGTAACAGTACATAGAGTCTGAACTTGCTCCTATTGAAAAATGTGTGTATATTTTTCTATATGTATTTATATTTTTGTACACACAAAGAAACCTCTGGGAGGAAGAACAGAACATTAATAGTGGTTACGACTGTGGGGTAAAGACTGTCCAGGACAGACTGTTGGTTCAAAAAACCAAGAAGGGGGGCTTCCCTGGTGGTGCAGTGGTTGAGAGTCCGCCTGCCGACGCAGGGGACACGGATTCGTGCCCCGGTCCGGGAAGATCCCACGTGCCGCGGAGCGGCTGGGCCCGTGAGCCATGGCCGCTGAGCCTGCGCGTCCGGAGCCTGTGCTCCGCAACGGGAGAGGCCACAACAGTGAGAGGCCCGCGTGCCGCAAAAAAAAAAAAAAAAAACCAAGAAGGGCAACTTGCCACACAAAGTGTAGAATATGATTCCATTCCCATAGAAACAAAACTGTGTGTATGTATGTACACGTGTGCACACGGACACGTACACAGGTACATATGCATCTTTTGTACCAAAAAATTTCAAGAGGGAAAAAACAAGAAAACGTCAGTAGTTATTGGCCCTGTGGAAGTGGAAGGGATTTTTACAATTTTTCTTTCTACATTTCTGATATAGTTTGAGGTTTCTCAAAGATTGCATATTATATTTTTAATTTTTAAAAAATCTTTAAAAATACCTTTAAGAAACTATCGTAATCATACCACCCCAACATAAGTATTTTTTAGCAATTTTCTACATGAATGTCTTTCCCCCTCTACACACACACACATACACACACACCTATGATATATATCAGAATTTATATATGATAAATACATAATAAATATATAAATTGTTATATATTAAAATTTCTATATTATATGTGTGTATATACATAATATATATATCCATATATATACATTATAATGTCTGATAGAGATACACATGTGTATAATGTTGGAGAGATGGAGGTAGATATATAAAATATTAATATTGGACCTATGATTGTCATACTGAGTGAAGTGTCTTTCTCAGACAGAGAAAGACAAATATCATATGATATCACTTATATGGGGTATTTTAAAAAACGGTACAAATGAACTTATTTACAAAACAGAAGTAGAGTTACAGATGTAGAAAACAAACTTATGGTTACTGGGGGGAAAAGGGGGAAGGGATAAATTGGGAGATTGGGATTGACATATACACACTACTATATTTAAATGGATAACTAATAAGGACCTACTGACTAGCACAGGGAATTCTACTCAATACTCTGTCAAAACCTGTATGGGAAAAGAATCTGAAAAAGAGTGGATATATGTATGTGTATAACTGATTTACTTTGCTGTACAGCTGAAATGAACCCAACATTGTAAATCAACTCTACTCCAATAAAAAGGGGAAAAAAAAGAAAGAAAAAAAAGTGAATATTTTTGAAGGCTCACTATGTGCCAGGCTCTCTGTGGATGGGCTGCCGTGACTACCAGACAGGAGTGTGGGTTGATGATGGGAAGCAGAGGTTCAGGAAGGCTTTGGGGAGCTATTGGGTGCTCCGGCTACCCAGGAACCAGGGATGTGTGGGTTAGAGTGGGCCGCGGGCAGCAAGGGTGGGGAGACATGGATAGATCCAAGAGAGATGCAGACTTCAAGTGAGGACACAGCCCTGAAGAGGACGAGCTGAATGGGGGTGGGGGGACAGGGACATTTCAAGCCAGAAGCAAAGGGACTGGATGAGGGAGGGGAGGGGGGAGGGCGAGAGAGGGGCCAGGGATGAGCCTGTGATTGAAGCGATGGTGACAGAAACATGGGAGAGGCTGCCCTCTGGGTGAGGACGGAGGGAGGGAGGGCTGATGTTGGTCTGGTGTCTGCCAAGTACAATACTAGGGCAACTAAGCCAGCAGTTGAGAAGGAAACAGTATGGTGGGTCCTCAGAAACTCAGACATAGAATTAACATGTGATCCCCAAAGTTCCACTTTGGGGATACACTGAAAAGAAAGGGAAACACAGCTGTATAACAGATAGAACCTTGTTAAGAGGGTATATCTTAAGAGTTCTCATCACAAGGAGAAAAATTCTTTAATTTTTTTCTTTTTTTTCTTTATATTGTATCTGCAGGAGATGATGGATGTTAGCTGAACCTATTGAGATAATCGTTCTACGGTAGTATATGTAATCAAATCATCATGCTGTATGCCTCAAACTTATACAGTGATGTAGACAATTATTTCTCAATAAAACTGAAAAAAAAACCAAAACAAAACCAAACCAGAACAAACAAACAAAAAAAGAAGGGGAAGCATGAATTCAACAAAAAATCCGTGCACCCCTGCTCAAAGCAGCATTATTTGTGGTAGGCAAAAGGTGGAAGCCACCCAAGTGTCCGGGGAGGGGTGAATGGATACACGGAATGCGGTGTGTGCATACAATGGAATATTACTCAGCCTTTATTTTTTTTAATTAATTTTATTGGGGTATAATTGCTTTACAATGTTGCATTAGTTTCTACCGTACAGCAAAATGAATCAGCTATACATATACCCCTCTTTTTTGGACTTCCTTCCCATTTAGGTCACCACAGTGCTTAAGTAGAGTTCCCTGTGCTCTACAGTAGTTTCTCATTAGTTATCTATTATTCAGCCTTTAAAAGGAAGGAGTTCTGACACAGTACAACACAGGCAACCCTCGAGGACATTCTGCCTAGTAAAGGAAGCCACTCGCAAAAGATCAACGCTGTAGAATTCCATGTCTCATTGTTTTTTTTTAATATTTATTTATTTAGTTGCATCTATGTTGCAGCAGGCAGGCACCTTAGTTGTGGTATGCATGCGGGATCTAGTTCCCTGACCAGGGATCAAACCTGGGCCCCCTGCATTGGGAGTGTGGAGTCTTACCCGCTGTGCCACCAGGGAAGTCCCTGTAGGATTCTATTTCTATGAGATGTCTAGAGTAGTCAGATACAGAGGCAGCAAATAGAGGGGTGGGTGCCAGGGGCTGGACGGAGCGGGGGATCGGGAGTTAGTGTTCAGCAAGTTTTGGAGGTTCAGTTTTGCAAGATGAAAAGAGCTCTGGTAATGGCTGCACAACGGTGTGAATGTTCTGAATGCCTCAGAACTGTACACTTTTTTTTTTTTTTTGCGGTACGCGGGCCTCTCACTGTTGTGGCCTCTCCCGTTGCGGAGCACAGGCTCCGGACGCGCAAGCTCAGCGGCCATGGCTCACGGGCCCAGCCGCTCCGCGGCATGTGGGATCTTCCCGGACTAGGACACGAACCCGCGTCCCCTGCACCGGCAGGCGGACTCTCAACCACTGCGCCGCCAGGGAAGCCCAGAACTGTACACTTAAAAGTGGTTAAGATGGTAAATTCTGTTTGGTTTGGGTTTTTTTTTTTTTTTTTGAAGATGGTAAATTGTGTGTTATGTGTATTTTACCACAATTAAAATTAAAGAAGAAAGAAAAGGGGGAGGCAGTCTGGCCATGAGTGGAGGTTGGGGGTTATTTGATTGTGTCCTGTGATGGGGAACAGCAGAGCACAAGGAGAAGAACGCTGAGAATACTCCACGTAGGAACTAAAAACTCGAGGGCATGCAAGGCCAGCAGCTGTCTCTGAGGTGATCCCGGGGGCCCGAGGGTTGGAGAAGAGGCAGTGGGGATTTCCACTGGATAGACCACTCCAGGGTGTGTGACCATGAGCCCTCCTCATTTTGTAAAGGCAGATTTATGCGATAAAATTGACATACAATAGACTGTGCATAGTGAAAGTGTATAATTTAGTACATTTTGACATATACGTCTCTCTACATATAGGTATACAAAACCTTCACCAAAGTCAAGATTGAACACATCTGTCACCCTCAAATTATCTTTTTTCCCCTTTGCAGTCTCCCCTTGTGCGTCCCCACCCCTCCTACCTAAGAAACCACCAAAGTATACTTTGTGCCACTATATTTAGTTTGCCTCTTCAGTTTTACCAACATCAAAGCATATAGCATGTACTTTTTTCTTGTCCGGCCTTTTAAACTCAATGTAATTATTTTGAGGTAATTACACATTGATGCAGGTATCAATAATTCATTTCTGTTTTAGTAATATTTTATTTTTAAATCTTTTTATTGACGTACAGTTGGTATACAATATTATATAGTTACAGGTGTGCAATATAGAGATTCACAATTTTTAAAGTTGATACTCCACTTATAGTTATTATAAAATGTTGGCTAGGTTCCCTGTGTTGTACAGTGTATCCTTGTAGCTCATTTTATTTTTTCTTAACCATTTTTTAAAATTGAAGTATAGTTAATTTACACTGTTGTGTTAGTTTCAGGTGTACAGCAAAGTGATTCAGTATATATATGTATATATATTTTTCAGATTCTTTTCCATTATAGGTTGATACAAGATATTGAATATAGTTCCCTGTGCTATATAGTAGGACCTTGTTGTTTATTTTATATATAGTAGTGTGTATATGCTAATTTATCTCTCCCTCTCCCCCGCCATCCCCTTTGGTGACCATAAGTTTGTTTTCTATGTCTATGTCTATTTCTGTTTTATAAATAAGTTCACTTGTATCATTTTTTTAGGTTCCACATGTAAGTGATATCATAAGATATTTGTCTTTCTCTGTCTGACTTACTTCACTTACTATGATAATCTCTAGGTCCTTGTAGCTTATTTATTTATTTTTTTGGCCGATCCTCAAGACATGCGGGATCTTAGTTCCCCAACCGGGGATCAAACCCATACCCCCTGCAGTGGAAGCGCAGAGTCTTAACCAATGGACCACCAGGGAAGTCCCTCTTGTAGCTCATTTTCTACCGAATAGTTTGTACCTATTAATCCCCTACCCCCATGTTGCCCCTCCTCCTTCCCTCTCCCCACTGAATAATTCATTTCTCTTCATTGCTGTGTGGTAGTCCACTGTGTGGCTGCACCACAATTTGTGTATCCATTTACCTGTTGATGGACGTTTGTGTTGCTGCTGGTATGTGCCTACTACGGACAAAGCTACTATGAACATTCACGTACAAGTCTTTGTATGAACATAAGTGTCATTTTCTCTTGACTAAGTATCTGGGAGTGGGACAGCTGGCTTATGTGGTATGTTTATGTCCTTTTTTATGGTTCATGGGACCCTGATTCAGTTTGGGTGGCAACGTTGGATCATTTTTTAGGATAGGTATGTCCCAAATAATGCATGCATTTGTTGTTTATCTGAAATTCAAATTGAACTGGTATCCTCCAGTTCAAATTGAACTGGTATCCTTTTTATCTTCTCCATCTGGCAATTCCATCCCTCTCTCACTTCTTAGAGGTCTCTGCTCCAACCCTGGTCATCTCCCCAACAGTTCTTCACTGACTGCTTTCCCACCCTGCATTCAGATGGCAGCCCCTGCACCCTCCTATAGCATCTTATCCCGCTGGTTTTGTTTTATGCCCTCCTCACAGCCTGGCCCTGTACATCCAACAACCAGATGAATTGGTTTGCTCACTATCTGTCTCCCCAGTGATAGCATCAGCAACACAAGGTTAGGGCTTTTGACTGCTCGTCTACTATTTTATCCCCAGTACTCAGAATAGCATCTGGCACGCAGTCCACATGCAAATACCATGCTGAATCCATTTCAACCCATCTTCCTTTTGCTTCACCAAAGCCCACAGACCCTGCCGGTAGTTTTAAACTAAGAACAACCGAAATCTGCCAAAATCATGTGCGCACACATGTATCCAGGCAGCTGCGTCCAAGGACACGGTTAACTGCTAAGCCCCCCTGGATCTATGCATTTACTCAGTCAGCACATTCTGTTCCCGGGAAAGCAGCTAGAAGCCTGATGACGTTGCGAAACCCTCACCACACCCCATGTGAAACAAGTCCTGTAATCATTTCGGTTTAGAGATGCAGGATTTGAAGCTCAGAGCTGTTAAGGGCAGATCAAAGTTGGTTGTGAGGCTGGCCCTGTTTTATGGAGTGGATGGTAACCAGGGCCCCAAATAGGGATCAAGAGGAGAAGTCTATTTGTGGGTGGAGGGATGCAGGCAGTGACCTGAGTGTAAGAAGTCTGAGAGCCTCAGGCGGTGGCATTTGGGAGCTGGGTCTGAGGAGGGAGATCTGGGCTGAAGTTGGAATACACTGCTGGTGACTGGACTGTGGCCTGAGCTGAGTTATCTGTGGAGAAAGGTTAGTGAGGAAGGTGGTTGAAGAACCTTCACATCCTCTGTGCTTGAGTTCTGTTGGGAGCAATGTCAGTTCAGCCCTATCTCAATTGCACACATGAGAAAAACCTACCACAGTGACTTAAATGAGTCAGGGCTTTATTTTTCTTCCCCAACTCAGGATGGACTGTTATGGCTCAATAACTTCACCAAAGACCCAGTTTCCTATTCTCTTTCTTCCTCACCTTTCATAGTGTAAGGCTGTCTTCCTCAAGGTCACAAGATGGCTACTGCACTTCCAGGCATCACACCCATGTTCCAGGCAGAAAGTCAGAGGGAAGGCCAAATGCCTCCTCCTCATGAAGCTCTGCCTTTTATTGGAGAAGGAATGCCAAGAGGATTTTTGTCCTTGTCTCATTGGCCAGAACTGGCTCATCTGTTCATGCATGTGCAAGGGATTTCTGGGGAGGTGGATATTTGTAACTGAACACATTGCCATGCTGAGCAAAATCAGAGTTTTTAATTTTTTTTAAAAAGAGCAAAATGGGTGTGGAGTAGGCAACCAGAGTGCCTGGCATAGCCAGTGATTAAGTGGGGAGAGAATTTAGAAAAGAGAGGGGTATGAACAGGGTCACAGAAGCCTGGAGAATATTTAGGAGCAGGGCTGAAGACTTTTTCACCTTAGGAGTCAAGATCTGGAGAAGAGTGGGGAAGGGAATTCATTAAAATACCGCTCTTCTTTATCAAATGCTTATTATGGCTCAGACACTGTACCAAGCCTTTTCCTAACTGCTCTTCTTAAACCCTCACCACTAGCCACTGATGTCGACATCCTCACCCCCTTTTTACCGATGGCAGAATGAAGTCTTACCAGAGTTAACCAATTCTTGTCCTTGTTACAATTTCTTTTTATAATTTTTTTTTTTTTTTTTTTGGCCATGCGGCATGCGGGATCTTAGTTCCCCGACCAGGGATGGAACCCATGCCCCCTGCAGTGGAAACATGGAGACAGCCAGGGAATTCCGGTTACAATTTCTTGAAACCTTTCATTTATTTATTTGGTTACGTAGTAAACATACTTGATACAAAGATCCAAAAAGGAGAAAAGACTACCCATTCAAGAGTGAATTTTCCTTCCCATCCCTGTGTCTCACCTACCTGGTCCTCTTCCCTACAGACAACTACTGTTAACAATCACAGTCCCTCTTTGTTATTCACAAATTCCATTGTCTGCAAATTCGCCTACTCCCTAAAATGTATTATGACCCCAAATCAACGCTCACCGAGGTTTCACGGACTTATGCCAAGTGGTGAAAAAATTTAAGTAACTCCTCATGAGGTTCTGCCTTCTTGTTTCAGCTTTTGTGCTGTAAACAGGTGTCTTTTTAGCAGTCTGTTTAGTGCCACCTATGAGAGCTGCTGAATTCCCCACACTCTGGCCAACACAGCATGTGATCAAGTTTTTTTTCTCGGTCTGACTGGTGAGTGGGAGATGGTACATGAAGGTTTTACTCTGGGCTTCTCTTACCGTGGCTGAGGCTGACCATCTTTTCACACGTAGAAGAGCCATTCGTGATTCTTTTTCTGTGGACGGGTGGCATTTACATTTACTTGAATGAGCCGTTGTTTGCTATCCATCCCGCCATTTGGATTTAGACTCCAGGAGGACAGGGGCCATGCGTGGTGCTGCCTCTCCGTGGCCTCCTGGCATCTAGCACAGAGCTGGGTGGTCCCACGGGCAAACCTCACAGCTGGTCAGTTGCAGTGCTGGGAGTGGGACCCAGGTTGCTTGACCCTCAGATGGCCGGCTGCCTTTGGTATCGCGAACCCACTGCCAGACACACGGTCCTGGGTGGTTTGTATCAAACATTCCATTGGTCTCTCACTGCCTTGGTGTGGGTCATTTCCGCACCTCACCAACGGGTGTCAGCCTCCATGTCACATGCCTCCCGAGCAGAGGGAAAGGATGGATGGATTGGAAAGTTGGTGCAAACTGAGACAGCGCAGTTTGATTTCTAACACATGGCCCAGTTTCCAGAGGCAAGTTCAGTTCATCAACCTATCATGGGATTTTCCTCCAGGCTGAAAAGCCAGGTTGGATTCCAAGAAATATATACATTGCCGCGTAATTAAGCAACGGAACTGCGTTCTTGGAGCCTCAGCGCCCTGTGGTCAGTGTTAAGAAGACGTTCACTTCCTGACAGTAAACAGATTTAAATACACCCTCTGTTTTGCAGTTATTTCCCTAGACCTGTTTTTAGTCAGTTTCTCTAATTTTCAGGTTCTGACAACCTTGTTTTCTTTTTCTTTCTTTCTTTTTTTTGAATGATGTAAAACAGTATTTGCTTTTATTTTTTTCATGTGCCAGGTTTGATTCTTTTAATTTACATACCTTCATTTGTTCCGTAAAAGTAAAAAGCAAGCCTTCTTTCTGGTTGTTTGTTTTGTCATCATTCACAATGAGTAAGAATTTACAGAATCAGTATTTGGTTTGGTCCTCTAACTGGGAGAAGGTCATTTTTAAAAAATTTTAACATTATATCAATTTACTATCATTTTATTATATTATTTTTAATTAAAATAACAGACTTTCTTCTTGAAAAGTGAAAATTACCCATTCCCCATAGCATGTTCCACAGACTAAAGGGCAAATATCCAATTAGTGTCATTTTTTTGATAGATAGACATGGGAAAAAAAATTGATATGCAGGAGATGGGTAAATGTGATAATGTGGTCTTGAAAGTCTGTGAACTTTGGACAATTCCATTTACGTCTCTTCTTGGGACAGCAGAAAGTCCCTTTGGACAAATTCTTATGGGAGGGCATTTATTACAGTATCTGTTGTTGTAGTTTGTAGTTTATCCCCACGATTTGACACTTTGGGGCAGAAAATAGCGAGGTGTCAGAAGCCTCTCCTTATTCACACTGTGAACTCTCGAGTGTGTGCTAACAAATTCCCAATGAAGATGGAATACATTAGCTCAGTCTTGGGATACCGTTCAAAGTGGCTTTCTAAAACTCAGAATGTTGATGTTTTTAAAAGTTGCTCTTTTATTGTTTTTATTTTTAATTATAAAAGTATTAGGTAAACAACAAGGTCCTACTGTATAGCACAGGGAATTGTATTCAATTGCATTCAATATCCTGAGATAAACCACAATGGAGAAAAATACAAAAAAGAATGTATACATATGTATAACTGAATCACTTTGCTGTACAGCCGAAATGAACACAACATTGTAACTTCAAAAAAAAAAAGTTTTAGGTGTTTTTCATATAAAGAAAATGAATTCCCCTTTAATGGGGAACATTCCCCTTTAATGTTCCAAGGTAATGTTAAGAGACTTCCTGTATGTTTTTCTACATCTTTCTTTCTGCCTCTACATCTGCCTCCTGGCCTGGTGTGGTCTTTCTTTCTTTCTTTCTTTCTTTCTTTCTTTCTTTCTTCCTTTCTTCCTTTCTTCCTTTCTTCCTTTCTTCCTTTCTTCCTTTCTTTCCTTCTTTCCTTCTTTCCTTCTTTCCTTCTTTCCTTCTTTCCTTCTTTCCTTTCTTTCTTTCTTTCATCTTTATTGGAGTATAATTGCTTTACAATGGTGTTTTAGTTTCTACTTTATAACAAAGTGAATCAGCTATATATATACATATATCCCCATATCTCTTCCCTCTTGCATCTCCCTCCCTCCCGCCGTCCCTATCCCACCCCTCTAGGTGGTCACAAAGCACGGAGCTGATCTCCCTGTGCTATGCGACTGCTTCCCACTGGCTATTGGTCTTACGTTTGGTAGTGTATATATGTCCATGCCACTCTCTCACTTTGTCCCAGCTTACCCTTCCCCCTCCCCGTGTCCTCAAGTCCATTCTCTAGTAGGTCTGTGTCTTTATTCCTGTCCTGCCCCTATGTTCTGAATGACCTTTTTTTTTTTTTTTAGATTCCATATATATGTGTTAACATACGATATTTGTTTTTCTCTTTCTGACTTACTTCACTCTGTATGACAGACTCTAGGTCCGTCCATCTCACTACAAATAACTCAATTTCGTTTCGTTTTATGGCCGAGTAATATTCCATTGTATATATGTGCCACACCTTCTTTATCCATTCAACTGTTGATGGACACATAGGTTGCTTGCATGTCCTGGCTATTGTAAATAGAGCTCCAATGAATATTTTGGTACATGACTCTCTTTGAATTATGGTTTTCTCAGGGTATATGCCCAGTAGTGGGATTGCTGGGTCATATGGTAGTTCTATTTTTAGTTTTTTAAGGAACCTCCATACTGTTTTCCATTGTGGCTGTATCAATTTACATTCCCACCAACAGTGCAGGAGGGCTCCTTTTCTAATTATTTACTTAAAACTGTTCCAAAGCCTATTTCTAGCTTTGCACACCCCTTGCAGGTCCCTACATACTGTTATAAGCCTGTGTCGTTTCACAGGGAACCATGGGCAGGTTTCCTTTAACCTTCTTCATTTATGCTATCAGACAATTCTTTTTTTTTTATTATTTCCATTTAATTTTTTAAAATTTATTTTACTGAAGACTGAAATGATGCCATTTGCAGCGACATGGACGGACCTATAGAGCATCATACTAAGTGAAGTGAGTCAGACAGTTCTTATTACATGCCTACTATGTTCCAGGCCAGTGCTTCCTAAATTTCCAGACAGTTACATCCACTGAGTGTCAATCCTGACCTGCTGAAACCATTCCATCCTCACTCACCCACTTGGAAATGTCTACAGGGTGGACTGGATCGCAACGCACATCAGCATCTGGGTCTATTACAACTCAGTGCCCCAACCAAAACTTTTCATGAAACCCTTCTTTTGGGGAAAGCAATGCCTCCCCGAATTAACTTACAGAATGCCTGTTTGCTGAAAGCCTGTTCTCCAAGTGATCAAAATTTTAAAACATCCTAATTTGGTGTTTTAACCCAGGGTTTTTCTCAGCAGGCCAATCTGAAACATTTCACTTATTGGAATCAATCTCACTTAACAAATATTTGTGGGCATTTACTATCAGGTGCATTTCTAAGTGTTGAGATTAAAATAGTAAGACAGCAGACGTTCACATCCTTATGGAGCTCCCAGCCAAGTAGAGGAAACAGGCAAGAAGCGCATGCATAAATATGGAATACATGAGTGGTGTAGGTACTACATTAGGTGGTCATGAAAACATGTAGCGTGAGGTAGTGGGGAAAGGCAGACAATAAATAGTATAAAGTAACAAAACAAATGATGTAGCATAACATAATGATATATGATATAATGTCATATGTAACAATATAGTGTATAATAATTCAATGCAGGGGATTTCCCTGGCGGTCCAGTGGTTAAGACTCCACACTTCCAATACAGGGGCCGAGGGTTTGATTCCTGGTTGGGGAAATAAGATCCCACATTCCGTGTAGCCAAAAATAAACCAATAAATAAATAATAATAATTCAATGCATAATGTAATATAATGTAATTCGTAATATAGTATAATATGCTACAATGGAATATGTTTTATATAATGTTATAATATATGCTGATACAATGTATAAGGTAGCAGAATATAGTAATATGATATATGTAATATAATAATGTAATACGATACAATGCAATAACATAGTATATAATAATGTAACAGCGTGATGTAATACGCCAGATATCCAGAGAAGTAAAGCAGGCTGAGGGGTAGAGAGTGAGGTGCAGCACCATTTACGCGCGTGGCCAGGCGGCAACTGAGCTGAGACCTTTCGGGTGTGGTTCAGCCGCGAGAAGAGCAAAGGGAACAGCAGGTACGGAGGCTCTACATGGAGACTTCCAAGAGATGGGAGGGAGTCCAGTGCCACAGGAGTGGCTTGAATGAGGTAGATGGTCAGGGAGCAGCCCCAGACCCCCTGGGGCCTCGGGGGCACATGGGAGGGGTCTGGATCGTACCCTGAGCAGGCAGAGTTCGGATCCTGGTCTGAGCGCTGTGAGAACCTTCCTATGGTGTAACTCAGGGTGGGGATGCCTTACTTGCCTTTTGAGAAGGCAGCTCTGGCTGCAGTGCGGAGGGTCACTTGCCGGGGAGAGGATGCAAGTGTGCAAGCAGTTGTGAGGCTCCTGCAGTGGCCCAGGGGAGAGGTGGTGGCCCCTTGGGCTGGGATGGCAGCTCCTCCTTGGAGGAAGTGAACGCTGGTTGGAACCCAGATGTTTTGAAAGGAAAAGCCAACAAGACGGGCTATCGGTTGCCCTTGGGGGTATGAAGGAAAGAAGACAAGTCAGCGATGACACCTGGGCAGGAGACCCAACAACGGGATGAGTGGGGTTGCTATTTACTAGGGTGGGAAGATCGGGGGAAAGAGCAGGGTGGGTTAGTCAGCTTGGCTGCAGTAACGAGATACCCCAGGCTGAGGGGCTCAAACCACAGACATTGATTTCTCACAGTCGTGGAGGCTGGGAGGCCAAGATCAAGGTGGCAGCAGATGCAGTTCATCTGGGAGCTCTCTTCCTGGCTTGCAGATGGCTGCCTTCTTGCTGTGTCCTCCCGTGGTAGAGAGAGCGAGCGAGCGAGCGAGCCCTGGCACCTCTCTGTCTTCTTGTGAGGACAGTAATCCCATCGGGAGGACCCCAGCCTCACCACCACATCTAACCCTAATTACTTCCCAGAAGCCATACCTCCCAACACTGGCACACAGGGGCTTAGGGCTTCAACTGGCGAATTTGGGAGGGGTGGGGGGCACACAAACATTGAGTCTACAGCGCAGGGCTGGGAGGAGGTCAAGAGTCCCGTTTTGATTATATCCATGTTGAGGTGTCTATGAGATACCCAAGTGGACATCGTAAGTGATGATAAGGTGGTTGTGAGAGTGTGGACCTCAGTGGAGGGCTGGGATAAGGAGGCAAGTTTGCGAGTGTTCGTTTCCTAGGGCAACAAGTTACCCCACACTTGATGCCTTGAAACAACAGAAATGCATTTTCGCAGAGTTCCGAGGCCAGAAGCCCCAGATCAAGGTGTCGGCAGGGGCATTGGGTCCTTCTGGGGGCTCCACCTGGTGCCTCTCTCTTAGCTTCTGGTGTTTGCCCCCACATTGTTCCATCCGTGGGCTTGTAGCTACACCACTCCAGTCCCTGCCTCGGTCACTGCAGGCACTCATCTCTGTGTGTCCTGGGTCTGTGTGTCCCCGTTTCTTACAAGGACACCCGTTATTGGAGTTAGGGGTCCACCCTACTCCAGGACGACCTCATCTGAACTAATCACATCTGCAGAGACCCTGTTTCCAAATAAGGTCACGTTCTGAGGTTCAAGCTGGACATGAGTTTGGGGGTGGGGGGAGGACCCTACTCAACTCAGTACGGTGAGTAATGGGCACAGGCTTAGTACTGGAAATGCTTGGCCTGCGGAGACCACCCAGTGAGTGGGGGTAGGTAGAGAAGAGAAGCGAGTAGAGGATGAACCCCACACACCCCTACAGGTTGAGGGGATGAACAGGAGGAGGGCGGGTGAAGAAGACAAGGAGCAGAGAGGTGCTCCTTTTCTCGGGGGGAAGCTGGAGACGGCAGGGTAGGGAACCCAGGGGAGGGGGGAGGGGGACGGTTCCACATCATCACACGTGGTCATGACATTGGACGGGATAAAGACGGAGAACCAACACTGGTTTCGCGCAACTGGAGGGTCCTGGTGAATTTGACAAGAGTGGGTCATGTAGGCTGGAGGAAAGAGCCTCGTACCAGTGGGTTCAGGAGAGAATGTGCGGGCAGGAGTGGAAAGATGCTTTGGGGTCAGGGACATGGGGCAGAAGCCAGAGAGGGATTCAGGGTCTAGAGAGCACTTGTTTTTTAAGACGGGAGCTATCACATCATGTCTGCATGCTAGTGGAAATGACCTAGTGCAGAGGAGGACAGGGCACGGTCCATACAGAAGAGAAAAGATGTGGAAGCAACAACCCCAAGCAAAGGCTACGTGCAAAGGATGCAACATTTCGGGGAGGCGGTGGGGGGGCGGGGGTGAGCGCAGGGCGGTAGCTGGAAAGGGAGTTTGCTAAGTCGGTGATCTGCAGAATTATGCATTCGCTGTCAACTAATTTCTATTAAATATTTATGAACATGACATCGAACTGTGCCACACGGCACGAGTCAACCTCAAGGGTAATTTTTTTTTTCCTTTGCTGTTTCGGTTTCACTTCGGTCGAAACTAATTTCGGTTATGCCCTAGTTTTTGTTTCACTTGGGCAGGTTTATCTCAGCCTCGTAGCCTGATCTGCAGATCCAGCTCAGTCACCCATCAGATGCGGGCGTGATTCTCAATTAAGCCACAGAACCCCTCTCAAATGTTTAAAACATGTCATAATTTATGTGATCGTGCCGGGTGAAACATCTGTACCTTAAGAGAATTTCAAACGGCAAAGCCAGTCACAAAAATAAGTTGGATGATAGAAACCTGTTCTCTCCTTTATGACACCCTTGACATCCCAGGACCCAAGGAATACTCTTGGTTGAATCGCAGAGATTCTTATTTTAAAATATAAAAATCCTCAGAACACACGAAACTTTCATTTGGCCACGGCGAAACAGCTGTAGCCAATGTAAATCTGAACTCAAACTCCACTACCCTAAAAACGAAACTAAAACCTCAAATCATTCAAAGATCACAACCATCCCCAGAAGCTCTCTTCCAAGTGGGATTGCTGTACTGTCAGAAAGAGTTCAAAGAAACACACTTTTTGTTGTTGTCCTTAAGTAGATAAAGCTGATAAATTTGGCCACTTTAGGGAATTAGCCATGCAGCAAAAATGGTCATTTGGAGAACTGATTTTCAGTCAGTCTGAAACGTGAGATCTGGTAGAAGTAAAAGTAGCATGTCCCATAGCTGGGCTTTAGTTTTATAATTGTCTTTAAAACGTCCAGATGCATCTTCTCATACATTCTTCTCTATGTGTGATGTAGTTCACTGTAAGATAAGGAAAGAAATTCCCATGGCTCATAAGGAACGGAAACGGGATTTGAATTCAAGTTGTTTGGGAAGGAGCTGGTGGGCGTTGAAACAGGAGATTTAGAATTTAAAAAAAAAGTCTCCTTACCAGATGCTATCTCTGCCATGGAATCCTGCCCCAGGGTACAGACAAGTTTTCATTCCAACAATACACACAGTGCAGTGAAGTCAGGCAAAGGAATGAAGTTCTTGAACACACAGCCCTGTACTTCCCCCTTTGCCCTGCAGCAAACAGACTTAATACATCATCCGTTTGCCGACACTAGCCATGCAACTTTTTTTTTCTTTCAGCTTTTTTCTTTGTAATTTTTGTAAACCTTTTCTTTTCTTTCTTTCTTTTTTTAAAACAGAGACTTGTATTTGTTTTTGTTTACTCATGGGCTACCTACAGTCGTTCTCAAATTAGTTGATAGACCCATGTGTGTTGCATAAAAGGAAAAGCATCACGTTTTGTTTCTTCTGGTTCTGGTTACAAAGGTTAAGAACTTTCTAAACGGAATTTGATTGTATTCTTTAATAGGGAGGTGTTTCGTCTTACAGTATGGACACCTGAAAAAAAGACAGCTAATACACAAAAGTTGGTAAAATTTGCTTATTGATTCTTAAAATCTGATAAGTAGAAAACCATCTGATAACTCCAGTTGTGTTCCTCTGTTTAGGACTTCTGATTGTGTGTGTGTGTGTGTGTGTGTGTGTGTGTGTATATATATATATATATATATATATATATATATATCTCCTTGATTTTTTGGCTTTTATAAACCGTTCAAATATTTGGGGACCTATTTTTTTGTATCTAGAAACAGGAAGAACTTTCAAGACTCCCCATGTCTGTGCCATGGGGCCCCCTGTGAATTGTACTAGCAAATTCCAAATGAAGGTATGGAGAAAACACCAGAAGAAAGTAGCTCAGCCTTTTTTATTCAAAGACAATTAATTGGCTCTATGTGTAAATATATTTATTCTAGACTTTTGTGCTTCCGCTTTTAATTTCGGAATAAACGCAAGCTTGTTGTAACAGAACAACAAAATAGAGGTGTCTGAAAACCATGCTGCATCCCTGCCCCCTCCACCACCATCCCCTGATGTAACAGTATGAAAAATGTTTTGCATTTCCTTTTCCTTCCTGTAGAATCACACACCAGCCTCACTTTATGATCAGTTTTATTCCAGTTCTTTGCCGACACCTAATCTTATACGGATCAAAACTAATAAGTTTTTTTTTTTTTTTGGTAAATAATCACTGTCCGCCCAGCATAAAAGTTTTCCACGTTAAATGCTTCCTTCCAGGTTTTAATTTGTATCTTCACATGGTTACAGTAACTGCTGACGTTTACAGAGTGATTATCATGAAGCAGGCACTGTGCTAAGCACTAACAGGCGTTCTTTTATTTATTCTTCCAAAAAAAAAATTGCTGGAAGTAGATTTCCTCTCCTCTCATAGACGAAGAAGCTGAGATTCTGAGGCATGAAATGACTTAACCCAGTCACACAGCTAAAATACAGCAGAGTTGGGATTCAAACCCTGATTTGCCTGTACGGACACAAAATGGAGTGTTTTGGCTGTGCTGTTTCAGTTTGTTTCGACTTTTGTTTTTCTTAATAATACCTCATAAGCATGTTTCCATTTTTTAAATACTCTGTTAATTTCTTTATTAAAACAAGTATTAATTGGGAATTCCCTGACAGCCCAGTGGTTAGGACTCTGAGTTTTCACTGCTGAGGGCCTGGGTTCAATCCCTGGTCGGGGAACTAAGATCCCACAAACTGCGTGGTGAGGCCAAAAAAAAAAGTATTGACTACAGGACTACTCTCTGCTAGGTATGAGCTCTAATCAACACAATGGCTACGTGGCTATTGAGGGGACCCGAATACGCCACCCCAAAACCATGCCTCTTTGGCATATGGATTATTCTGAGTTTAAAGCCATTGAGAAACAGCAGAAGCAGGAAAAGCTCCTAAATCAGGGCATGAGTTTTCCTGTCTCCCTCTGCATAGCTCATATTAAGATGTCTCCCTCTTGATAGCTCGTATCAACGGAGGAGGCTTCAACCTAAATCTGCATAACATAATAAGGACCTACTGTCTAGCTCAGGGAACTCTACTCAGTACTCTGTAATGGTCTATATGGGAAAAGAATCTAAAAAAGAGTGAATATATGTATAACTGATCCACTTTGCTGTACACCTGAAACTAACACAGTATAGTAAATCAACTATACTCCAATAAAAATTAATTTAAAAAAAATCTACGTAACAACCTTAACTAAACAACCCTTGTCTGCGATACTTTCCCTGGTCACCTTGGCCATAACTTGTTCCGCCCCACCCCCCACCCCCGACAGAAGCCCCAAACCTCTTTTCCTTTGTTGGTATTTAAACCCAGGTTCTAACCCTCCTCTGGGTTACCCATCCATTCCCAGTGCTTCTATGTGTACATGCAAGATGCACTGCTCTTAAACGTCTGTTTGTTTTCCTCTTGTTAACCTGCCTTTGGCCATTTACAAAGCCCCAGCAGTAGGTGGGAACCTAAGGCGGGTGGCAGAAGGACTTTTCCCTCCCCTACGCTATAGAGCGTAGGCCCCTCTGATTTTGGACACTCAGTATTCTCAGTGCTCTCGGGGTGCACCATCCAACACGGCAACCACGTGCCCCGCGTGGCTCTTGGGCACTTGACCTGTGGGTTATCAGACTTGAAATAGGCTCCACCATAAGTACAAAATGCACATTAGATCCAAAGACGTATCATGACAAAAATAATGGAAGGTACCTCAGTAATGTCTTCTATAGTGATGACATATTGAAATTATACTCCTCTGGAGACGTTGGGTGAAATAAAATGTATTCTTTAAGTTAATCTGGCCTGTCTACCTTTATATACATACATATTTTCTCTGCTGCACCACGTGGCATGCGGGATCTTAGTTCCCTGAACAGGGATGGAACCCGTGCCCCCTGCAGTGGAAGTGCAGAGTCTTAACCACTGGACCACAAGGGAATTCCCTACTTTTACTTTTTAAAAAATGTAACTACTAGAAAATTTAAAATTTAGATGTGGGGTTGGCATTATATTTCTTTTGAAAAGCCCTGCTCCGACTTCTGACTTCTGTTACATTTTCTCCTCAGAAAAAAAAATCCTGTGGAGTTTTTTTGTTTTGGGGGAGGGGTTTGCTATGGGGGGATATCGCTATAGAGTTGGGATTTTCTCTAAAAAGTTAGAGGAAATAGCCCACCAACTTGTAACACTCACCACAGTGTGTGAGAACTCCAAGTTCACAGCCTTCTTGCCTACATAATGTTTCCTACTGTTTTATGGGTTTGAAGTACTTCCAGGGGGAGATAGAGTTGATGTTCGTGGGAGAACAATTCAGTGGTTTTTAGTAGATTCACAGAGCTGTGCAGCCATCACCAGAATCCGTTTTTTAAAATTTTTAAAATTTTTATTTTTGGCCTCTCCGCGCGGCTTGTGGAATCTTAGCTCCCAGACCAGGGACCGAACCCGGGCCCTCGGCAGTGAAAGTGCGAAGTCCTAACCACTGGACCGCCAGGGAACTCCCACCAGAATGCATTTTAGAACACTGTCATTGCTAAAAAGAGAAACTCCATACCTTTAGCTGTCACCGCTTATCCTTCTATACCCTCCCGCCCTCGGCAGCCACCAATCCACTTTCTGTCTCTGTAGGTTGGCCAGTTCTGGACCTTACGTACAAATGGTTTCATATAATATGGCATCCTTTGGGACTGGCTTCTTTTCGGACTTAGTGTGATGCTTTTGAGGTTCATCCACGTTGTAACGTGTGTCAGAACTTCATTACTTTATATGGCTGAATAATATCCCATTGTGTAGATAGACCACATTTTGTTCATGCATTCATCCGTTGATGGACACATGGGTTGTTTCCACCTTTTGGTTATCGTGGATAATGCTGCCGCGAGTATGCATGGACCAATTATTTGTTTGAACACCTGTTTTCAATTATTTTGGGCATTTACTTTTTAGTGAGAGAGAGAAATGAGGAACACACACACACGCACACACACACACCTTGTCTGTGAAAACTAGGACCCGAAAATTAATTGGGTTAGGTTGTGAGAGGTAATACCCGTGCATGCCCCAGTTTATTTGCTAACTGAGTACCTACTTTGTACTGGCTGTGGATACAACAGTGAACAAGACAGAGAAGGGCCCCAGCCCCACGAAGCAGAACTTTCAATGGAGAAGGTCAAGGATAGCGGTGTAGTCGTGAGGAATGGGATTTAAGACAGTGATGAGAACAGTGAAGGAAATGACACAGTGGCTGAGGTGGGGGGGGGGGGCATGGGTGTGGGGTCAGGGATGGTCTCTCTGGGCTGTGACTGACCTCTGGGGTGAGGCTTGAGTGCTGAGAAGGAGGCAGGGATGTGTGTGTGTGTGTGTGTGTGTGTGTGTGTGTGTGTTTCTGTGTGTCACTGTGTGTTTCTGTGTGTGTTTCTGTGTGTGTGTGTCTCTGTGTGTGTTTGCATGTCTGTGTCTGTGTGTGTTTGTGTGTGTGTGTCTCTGTGTGTTTGCATGTCTGTATCTGTGTCTCTGTGTGTGTTTGTGTATCCCTGTCTGTGTGTGTTTGTGTGTGTCTGTGTGCGTCTCTGTTGTGTCTGCATGTCCGTGTCTGTGTATGTTTGTGTGTGTGTCTCTGTGTGTGTTTGCATGTCCGTGTCTATGTGTGTCTCTGTTTGTGTGTCCCTGTCTGTGTGTGTTTGAGTGTGTGTGTGTGTGTGTGTGTGTGCATCTCTGTTGTGTCTGCATGTCCGTGTCTGGGTGTGTTTGTGTGTGTGTGTCTCTGTTTGTGTGCCTGTGTCTGTGCGTGCTCTGGGGCAGAGCACTTCGCAGGTGTGTCACGCAGGGCCCTGTAGGCCTCGGGAAAGAGGATGTTCTCAGCCCTAAAGCAATGGGGACCTCCTGGTCCAGCTTCCCTTCAGAAGCCTGCTGCTCCCATGAGTGGGGTACAGGGGAGGGCAGAAGCAGGGCTGCTGTCGCCTTCAGGAGAAGAGAGGCTGGCGTCTGGGCGGATGAGGGGACACAGATCCCGGCGAGCTGAGGACAGGGGAGCGGCAGGCCCGGAGCCCTCCTGTCTTCGGGTGTGGAGCTGTGGAGGGGCTTAGCGGGGCTCCCTGAGGCTACGTCCTCGCCCCAGCTGCCACTCCTCCCTCTCTGGGGTGGCGGGGAGGGGGCAGGAGCACTGAGCGGGCTAAGCTGGGAAGGAGAGAGGAGGCTTGTGAAAACAAGCCTCCCCTGGCGCAGTTGTCCTGCTCCACCAGCCATCCCCACCCTCCCCAGCCCCCACCCTCACCCCAGCGTTCCTCCCGTCTCAGTGCAGCAGGGGTCCCCACAGCTGCCGGCTGGAACCTCACGCTGCACGGCCCTGGTCAGGTCTGAGTGTTACTTTGGGGCGCTGTGACTCCCGCCTGGAAAACAGCTTTGCCCCTGGGGGGCCTCTGGCTCTGCCTTCCCATCTCTGCCCGCCTTGTAGCCACTCATGGGCAACTCCCGGAGGCAAGCTCTCCCACCACCCGCCCCGCCCCGCGCATTCCCTCCTGCTTGCTATCCCACCGCCCAGCACCCCCTGTTGCTAAATCCAGCTGCAAGTTCCCTGCCCTCGCCCTACTCAGCTTCTCAGTGTTGGAAAAACCTCACCACCCGCCGTGGTTAGAGAACCCTTTACATCTTTACATCTTTCTTCTGTGACCCCTTCCTCATCATCCTCCCAGCTCCTTGTGTAACCTAAAGTGGCGTCAGGCTGCTCTCTGCTCAAAAGCCAATAAAGAGGCCAGGTTGGTGGAAAGGAAATTCGCTTTATTCTGGCTGCCGGTTTGTTTCCATTTTCTTTGAGGCAAATTCTTGGAATGGCAGCTTATGTCATGGCCACAGTCTGGTCATCATATAATTAACTTCTTCTACCTGGTGGGGTTTCAGTATCTATAAGACAACTCGCAGGATATGGCTCAGAATATTATCTATAGCCCTTGAGGAGGAGCTAAAGGTCCTTGACTTTGCTTAATGACTAAACTATTATTATTTGGTCTCCGTCTGTTTTCCTTTGTTTCTGCGTTTTCTCACTTCTCTGATTAAACTTATTCTTTGGCTTAAGTTTTTTCACACGCAAAAGGCAGGCTGAGGACATGGGGGGATGGGAAGGACCATAGGGTCCTGCTCCGTTTCACTTGGACCTCCTTGCTCATGGACCTGGGCTGGTTCCTTCTGCTTGACCTGACCTCTCTGAAGGGCTGTGTCCTGGACCCTCCACATCCTCTCCTCATGGGATTTCATTTGGCCCTGCGGCTCTGTGTGCCACCCATATGCCCCGTCTTCCCATTTTGACATCCTACATGCTCCCCCATCTCACCTATCCACCCACCGACTTGACATCCTGATTTCTGTCAAGGGCGTGAAGCTGCAGTGGCCCGCCTCCAAGGTGGTCCCCGAATAGGCTTGCCCTCTGCATTCCTGTGCTCATGTGGTCTCCTCCTCCCTGATCTTTGGGACCGTGGGATCCTGTGAAAGCAACAGTGCATGACTTCTGGGGCTGGGACGTAAAGTGCTCAGCCGCATCTGCTTTGGCTTCCTGGAGCACTTGCTCTGAAGGAAGCCAGCCGCCATCTCATGAGGACACACACGCAGATCCAGGAAGAAGCCCAGGTGGACGGGAGCGGAGCTTTCCCTCCCGGAGTGAGCGCTACCTTGCCAGGGGGCAAGCCACCTTGGAAGCAGATCCCCCAGCCCGTCAAGCCGTCTGATAACCGCAGTCTCACGAGGCATCTTTGACCGACCCACAGAAACTTTACTGTTCCAAACCACCAAGTTTTGGGGAATTCATTTGGCTGCAATGTGTAGGTAACACATAGACCTACCACTTATAAAGTGGAACTCTTGCATCCTCACCACCCCCCCAACGAAAATTGCAAATCCACCCCACATCCACATCAGAGTGCCTCTGATTTATCTGCCATAAACCCAGTTTCTCCAGTCAGGAACCTATGATTAATTCTTTTTTTTAAAATTAATTTTTATTGGCGTATAGTTGCTTTACAATGTTGTGTTAGTTTCTACTATACAGCAAAGTGAATCAGCTATACATATACGTATATCCCCTCTTTTTTGGATTTCCTTCCCATTTAGGGTACTGAGTTCTTGTTGGTTATCCATTTTAAGTATATCAGTGTGTACATTTCAGTCCCAAACTCCCTAACTATCCCTTCCCCCTACCTTTCCCCTGTGGTAATCATAAGTTGGTTCTCTTAAGTCCATGAGTCTGTTTCTCTTCTGTAAATAAGTTCATTTGTATCATTTCTTTTTAGATTCCCTGTATAAGCGATATATGATATTTGTCTTTCTCTGTCTGACTTACTTCACTCAGTATGACAATCTCTAGGTCCATCCATGTTGCTGCAAATGGCATTATTTCATTCCTTTTATTACTGAGTAATATTCCATTGTATATATGTACCACGTCTTCTTTATCCATTCTTCTGTCGATGGACATTTAGGTTGCTTCCATGTCTTGGCTATTGTAAACAGCACTGCAGTGAACAATGGAGTGCATGTATCCTTTTGGACCGTGTTTTTCTCCGGGTATATGCCCAGGAGTGGGATTGCTGGATCATATGGTAACTCTGTTTTCAGTTTTTTGAGAAACCTCCATACTGTTCTCCACAGTGGCTGTACCAGTTTACATTCCCACCAACAGTGTAAGAGGGTTCCCTTTTCTCCACACCCTCTCCAGCATTTGTTCTTTGTGGGTTTTTTCATCATGGCCATTCAGACTGGTGTGAGGTTTTGATTTGCATTGCTCTAATAATTAGCGATGTTGAGCATCTTTTCATGTGGACCACACATCTGGATGGGGAGAATGTTACCATCACACTGCAGTGGATCCTGTGGGCTGGGAGATATTGTGGTGTTATTTTTTGTAAAACAAGGTATTGTTTTACATTTTTGTAAAACCCAGACTGCCGTGACCCTCATGTCCTCTGGCTCTCTCCCCCCCTCACGGAAGTACAGCTACACGGGTCCTCTCTTTCATTTCCTTAAGTGCCCAGTACTCTTTGCCCCCCGCTCCTTCTGCCTGGAGCACTCAGCATGCCTACCAGCCCCTCATCCTCCTCCAGTTTTCATCCCATCAGAGCAGCTTTGCCTGACCGCCAAGGTTGGGCCTCTAACTCCCTGAGGTGAGCTTTCTCACATACTGATTTGGTTCTGGCATAATCCTCACCACAACTTGAAACCATTTTATCTATTATTTACCCTTATTATCTCAAACACACAGAAGAAATACAGAGAATGACATAACGAATGTAACACCCAGATTTATCAAAACTTTACATTTCCCCATATTTGCTTCTGAACACTTTTAAAAGAGAAATTGGATCCAGGGACTTCCACGGCTGTCCAGTGGTTAGCATTCCGCGAGTCCACTGCAGGGGGCGCGGGTTCGATCCCTGGCTGGGGAACTAAGATCCCGCATGCTGAGCGGCCAAAAAACAAATTAAGTAAGCAAGTAAATAAATAAATAAAAGCTCTTACTATAAAAAAAAAGTGAGGTCTTGCTAATTCACTAATTAAACAAAATTTCAAAAAAAAAGAAATTTGACACAAATGTAGTTGAGGGTCCTTGTGCTCCCCTGGAAATCTACCCACCTTCCTCCACCAACCATATTTGGAAACTGCCATTCCTGTGCATGCTTTTAGATCCTTCCTACGTAAATATGTATTGTTGCTAAAAATGATAAATGGTAATTTACCATGTCCCACACTTGTGTGCATGGCCTTGTTCTGCAGCTAGGTCCTAATGTTCTTCCTTTTTATTTATTTATTTCTTATTGGGGTGTAGTTGCTTTACAACATTGTGTTAGTTTCTACTGTACCCCAAAGTGAATCAGCTATACGAATACATATATCCCCTCTTTTTTGGATTTCCTTCTCATTTAGGTCACCACAGAGCACTGAGTAGAATTCCCTGTGTTATACAGTAGGTTCTCATTAGTTATCTATTTTATACATGGTATCAGTAGTGTGTATATGTCAATCCCAATCTCCCAATTTCTTCCCTTTTATTTTATTTTTTAAATAAATTTATTTATTTATTTATTTTGGGCTGTGTTGGGTCTTCGTCGCTGTGCGCAGGCTTTCTCTAGTTGCGGCAAGTGGAGGCTACTCTTTGTTATGGTACGCGGGCTTCTCATTGCAGTGGCTTCTCTTGTTGTGGAGCACGGGCTATAGTCACACAGGCTTCAGTAGTTGCAGCACGCGGGCTCAGTAGTTGTGGCTCATGGGCTCTAGAGTGCAGGCTCAGTAGTTGTGGCTCACGGGCTTTGTTGCTCCGCGGTATGTGGGATCTTCCCAGACAGGCCTCGAACCCATGTCCCCTGCATTGGCAGGCGGTTTCTTAACCACTGTGACACCAGGGAAGCCCCCTTTTATTTTAAGGTGACGTTATGTTGTGTAGCTCTTGTCCCTTCACTGAAGGTGAATCACAACACGACAGTGTATGGATGTACCCTCTTTTATATGCCCAGTTTCCTCGTGAAGACATTTAGATTGGTTCTAGGTTTCAGTATTGCAAATGAGGCTGCACGTCCCCAGGCCACACCTGTCACACAGGTGACACTCAAATAAGATTTATCAAATTCGGGTACGTTGCAATGAACACTCTTCTCCGTGTCACCCTGCCTAAATGGGGGGAGTTTCTCTAGGGAACGGTCTCAGCGCGGAATTGCTGATGGGGGTTGGGAATGCACTCTTTTTGTTGTTGTTGTCCTTAATTTTTAATTCAAGTACAGTTGATTTACAATGTTGCATTAGTTTCAGTTGTACCGCAAAGTGATTTAGCTATTTACATATATATATATAAATATATATATATATTCTTTTTTAGATTCTTTTCCCAAATAGGTTATAGACAAAATATTGAGTATAGTTCCACGTGCTATATAGAGTAGGTCCTTGTGGATTATCTATTTTATATATAGTAGTGTGTATCTGTTAATCCCAAACTCCTAATTTATCCCTCCCCACCCCCCACCCCCCGCCACCTTTCCCCTTTTGGTAACCGTAAGTTTGTTTTCTAGGTCTGTGAGTCTATTTCCCTTTTGTAAGTAAGTTCATTTGTATCATTTTTTTAGATTCCATGTGTAAGTGATATTATATATTTGTCTCTGTCTGACCTACTTCACTTTTTATGATAATCTCTAGATCCATCCATGTTGCTGCAAATGACGTTATTTCATTCTTTTTTACGGCTGAATAGTATTCTATTGTGTATACATGTACCACATCTTCTTTATCCATTCTTCTGTTGATGGGCACTTAGTTCACTTCCATGTCCTGGCTATTGTGAATAGTGCTGCCGTGAACACTGGGGTGCGTGTAGGAATGCACTCTTTCACCTTTCTATATATTGTCAAAGTGCATTGTCGAGTGGTAGTTTCTTTGTGCCTGTTTCTCCCATTAAAATGGAAGTTTCTGGAACACAGTAAACTTGTCTTTCTCCCCCCCCCCCACTGTATTCGTCTGTTTCACAGAGTTCTTGTTGCACAGAGCTGCTCAATAATACTTGTAATCCTGTGCTGTCCAGTATGGGAGCCACCAGCCACATGTGGCCAGTGAGCCCTGGAAATGTGGCCAGTGCCACGTGTTGAAATGATCATACCTTGAATAGGTTGGTTTCAATGAAATAAACCATTAAATTTATTTTTACCTGTTTCTTTTTACATTTTTAAACGTGACGACTAGAAAAATTTTAATTATGTATGTAGCTTGCACTACATTTCTATTGGACAGCTCTAGATTATGTATAAGTGAATGAATAAAAGAAAGAATGGATGGATGAATGTATGATTTGGGCTCGACATTGGGATTAGGGTCTGTATTGGTGGTTGTCAAGCAAGGGAGACTTTGCTTCTCTCGAGGACACTTGGCCATGTCTGGAGACGTTTTTCTTGTCACAACTGGGGAGGTGGGTGCCACTAGCATATGCTGGGTGAGACCAGGGATGCTGCTAAACAGCCTGTAATGCACAGGACAGCCCTCCCCCACAAAGAATCATCTGGCAGTCAACGTCAATAGCATGAACGTTGAGACACTGCTCTGGGTAAAGGCTTATATCCTGATTTTTCTCCCATTAAATATATCACGATACTAAATGTTCTTCAAAAACAAATTTTATTTTTAAAGGAAGGCACTGACTTTTTCAGACAGTAAAACACTACCTCATATTCACACTTAGTGTTCTTGTGTGTGGTTATATATACTTTTTGCCCCCAATTTTCTTGACCTCGTGTTGCATCGGTGCCCTACAGACATGTCATACTGTAAATATTCTTGTAGTCCAGAAGTGGGCTTGCTTGTATGTGTTTAGTTCTGTCTGTCCTTAACTCTGACACTTATTGCTCTATGTTCTCCAGAAAGGCTTGTGCCAACCACACACACACCTTCCAGTAGCCTAAGGCTTTTTCTGTTTCTCCACATCTCAGCAACCCTGGATGTTGCTGCTTTTTTCATCTTTCTCAGTCTGATGGGAGTAAACAACACCCCATTTTGGTTTAGATGTCCAGTTTTGGGTCCCAAGTAAGGAGGTGTTTTTCAACATTTGACTTTTCTTCCCTCCTTCCTTCTCCATCTCCTCCTCCTATTTCTTCTCCTTCTTCTCCTTCCTTCTCCTTCTCCATCTCTTTCTTCTTCTCTTTCTCTCCCTCCATATCCTTTGCCTACATTTCTTCTATTTTGAGATTCTTTCTCCCCCGTTTTTGACCTCTTCACACTCTGAGTTCCTTGTGCCTGTATAGATATGCTTTGAATATATATTTTGTGACATTTTTGCTCAGTTGTTCATTAAGTCTTATTCATGATGGAGTTTCCCCATTTCTAATTTTTCAGTTTGGGGAGACAGACTTATTAATATTTTCTTCTATATTCGCTGGCTTCTTTGTTAAGTTTAATGGGACGTTCCCCCATCCCACAATTATAAGAATACATATTCACCTACGTTATCTCACGGTGAGGTGAGCAAAGGAGTTCTTTACCTGCTGTAAACACTTCCTTCCATCCTCAGCTTAGACATACATGCCATGTCCTTCAAGAACCAGTTGCTAAAAGCAAGATCTGGGGGCTTCCCTGGTGGTGCAGTGGTTAGGAATCTGCCTACCAGTGCAGGGGACACGGGTTCGAGCACTGGTCTGGGAAGATTCCACATGCCACAGAGCAACGAAGCCCGCGTGCCGCAATTACTGAAGCCCTCACCCCTAGAGCCCATGCTCCACAACAAGAAAAGCCACCGCAATGAGAAGACTGTGCACCTCAATGAAGAGTAGCCCCTGCTCACCGCAACTAGAGAAAGCCCGCGCGCAACAATGAAGACCCAACGCAGCCATAAATAAATAAATAAAAGCAAGATCTGGACCAAAAACTGAACACAAAAGGGGGTTCCGTTGGAGGTGATGATTTCTCAGAAAAAGCAAATCATCTCTGAACGCTAGCCGTTAGGATGTCAGCTTGGTCCCAGTTGCCAAATAAAATGCCAGGGCAGCCACCCACCATGGAATTTCCCCTGATTAATGACCTACAAATGCCAGGCTCAAGTCCAAGCTCCATATACATCGACATCCAACTCAGGACAGGAACCGTTTTGACAGGAACCGTTTTCCCAGAAACCGCACAAATGCCCAGTATTCTGGAGACGTCCATTTCTAAACCATAAAAATACTAAACATTAGCCATCTGTTTATAGATTATATCCCTGGGTCATATTCATAACTGGGTTTTCTCTGGCTTTCTGGGGTGAAAAATCCTGTGTCCTTGTTTTGAGATGCGTTGAGTGTTTCTTCCAAATGCCCGTGATGACCCGTGGTCCACTGTTTTCCTTATGGATGATGGTTTTAAGTGTTGACACATAACGGCAATCCACTTCCAGGTGTGTTTGTTGAGCTAAGGTACATAAACATTGGGATAATAACTCTAACAGTGTGTACATTTTCACTCCTATTCCTCTGTACCTAACTTTATAAATCCCTAAATACATGCATTCAAAGGAGTTGTTTGCTTTCTTTCCAAGGGCCGTCTTGTGTAACAGCGAACATCATTGTGCAAACACCCCTGCAAGGCAGGTCCCTGAGCCCCCCAACCTCCAATCTTGCCCCCCTTAAGCCCCTTCTGTGTGGAAATTCCAGAGTTCCCTCTATTTGTAGTTCCTCGTAAAGAGCTGGGTGTGCATCTGAAGAGCAATGGCATCTGTTGAGGTGTTCTTATGTGGGGACGTGATCCAATTTTCCTTTCACACATCTACTCTTTTTTTTTGACATTTGATTCTCCAGTTTATTATTATAATTTATGATATAATTTAGTCTCATTGAAGAACCTCTATAATTTTTTTTCTATTATTTTTAAAATTCTTTTCCCATTTAGTTTATTACAGAATATTGAGCAGAGTTCCCTGTGCTATACAGTAGGCCCTTGTTGGTTATCTATTTTAAATATAGCACTCTATACATGTCAGTCCCAAACTCCAACTTCTCCAAAGAAGACGTGCAGATGGCCAAGAGGCACATGAAAAGATGTTCCACATCGCTAATTATTAGAGAAATGCAAATCAAAACTACAATGAGATGTCACCTCACACCAGTCAGAATGGCCATGATCAAAAAAATCTACAAACAATAAATGCTGGAGAGGGTGTGGAGAAAAAGGAACCCTCCTACACTGTTGGTGGGAATGTAAATTGGTAACAGCCACTATGGAGAACAGTATGGAGGTTCCTTAAAAAACTAAAATGAGAACTACCGTATGATCCAGCAATCTGACTCCTGGGCATATATCCTGAGAAAAACATAATCCGAAAGGATACATGCACCCCAATGTTCATTGCTGCACTATTTACAGTAGCCAGGACATGGATGCAAGCTAAGCGTCCATTGATGTATCTACTCTGATGCTTGTGAGGAACATAAACTGAAGACCAGGGATGGTGGATGCAGGAAACCAATGAAGAGATGGCTGGGGATGCAGGAGAGAGAGGACGGAGGTGTGGCTGAGATGGGACCATCGGGAAGATGGAAAGATGTGTCCATGGTGAGGTTCTACTGGAACACGGCCACACCCATCTATTACTATCGTCCACGGCTGCTTTCATGCCCCAGTGGCAGAGGTGAGTGGTAGTTGAGTCAGAGACCATATGGCCCCAAAGCCTGAAATATTTACTATGTGACACTTTGCAGGAAAAGTTGCCCCAGCCCACAAGTCGAGTCTAATGATTCAGAACTCTGCGTGGACCCAGCTTTGAGGAAAATTCCACAGAGCCCCTTCCCACATAGCTGGTACCCCCAAATTCCTCTAAAGAGAGAATCTGGGGTCCCTATAGCTTGGAGACTGTTCTGAGGAGGGTGGAGTTTATCCTAAGAGCAACAGGAATCAGCTGAAAAGTCTAGCGGGTGGTGGTTTGGCCAGATTTTCTTTAAGAAGGAAGAACAGTTAGGGTTGTTTCTGTAGTCGCTTAATGGAGAGATAAATAGGGTGGGCTGGTGAAAACCGTATTTCTGAGGCAGAGTCAGCAAGATTTGGGGAGCATTTGGCTTCAGGGCTGTGAAGAGGTGAAGTTAGCATTGATGTTCCTGTTTTTTTCGAGGACACATGAAGGACAGTTCTCAGGCATGGTGAGTGAAATAAAATAGATTACTAGGACTTCCCTGGTGGCGCAGTGGTTAAGAATCCGCCTGCCAATGCAGGGGACATGGGTTTGAGCCCTGGTCCGGGAAGATCCCACACGCCATGGAGCAACTAAGCCCATGCACCACAACTACTGAGCCTGCGCTCTAGAGCCCGCTAGCCACAACTACTGAGCCCACGTGCCACAACTACTGAAGCCCGAGTGCCTAGAGCACATACTCTGCAACAAGAGAAGCCACCTCAATGAGAAGTCCACGCACTGCAACAAAGAGTAGTGCCCGCTCGCTGCAACTAGAGAAAGCCTGTGTGCAGCCATGAAGACCCAACACAGCCAAAAGTAAAATATAAATAAATAAATAAATTTATATTAAAAAATATATTACTAGCATTCATTTTAACTTCCTTTTTTTTTCCTCAAAAACATGGGTACTAGAAAATTTTAACTTATATACACAGCTTGAATTATATTTCTATTAGACAGCACTGGTCGAAGGAGAATCATGACCTGACTTTCTGATCCGCTAGGTGTTTTGTAAATGATGTGCCCAAGTGTGAAATGTGTGGAGTTTGAAGTTGTGTTTTATAATTTTTTGGAGGTGGAATTCACATACCATAAAATTAACTATTTTAAAGAGAACCATTCAGTGGTATCTGGTGATTTCACAATGTTGTACAACCACCACCTCTATCTACAACCAAGATATTTACCCCAAAAGGAAACCCTGAACCCACTAAGCAGTCATTCCCCATCCCCCCAACTTTCTCCCGGCCCCTGGCATTTGAGTGTATGAGGAGCTTAGCAGGAGGTTTGGGATGGAAAGAAATTGGAGACATCAGAAAGCAGATGTGAGTGTGGCAGGGAGAGTGCAGAGAGTGAATATCCCTGGGCTTAATGTGGACAGAATTCCAGAGACCGGCGAACTCCATGTTAAGGTCTTTCATTAATAATGGGATAATAACAGGGAAAATATTACCAACCCCGATAGGTGTCCATCAGTAGTACAGACCAATGGTTCTCAAGCTTGAGGGAGCATCAGATGCACTGGTGGGTCCATGAAAGTCCGAGGAGGGGCCCCCCAAATTGGATTTCTAACAAGTTCCTAGATGCTGCTGCTGCTGGTGGCCCAGGGGGCTATGCTCCATTGTATAGACAGATGACAGTTGGTCCATATTTCACTCATCCTCCCCATTTATCCCTCCATCCTCCCCATTCATCGCCCACCTTTGCCCCAGGAGAAATAAATTCTCCAAATCATGCTTTTCTCACGTGGCTAGGATTTTTTAGTCGACAAGAAACTGCTCTGAGGGAATTCCCTGGCGGTCCAGTGGTTAGGACTCAGCACTTCCACTGCAGGGGGCGAGGGTTTGATCCCAGGTCGGGGAACTAAGATTCTGCAAGCCGCATGGCTCACCCAAAAAAACAAAAAACAAAACAAAACAAAAAACCAAAAAAAGCAAAAAAAAAAAAAGAAACTGCTCTGAAAAGAAAAAAGAAATGATCATTATGCTATGTGATAGAGGTGTTAGTTCACGGGACAGTGGTGATCCTATTGTAATCTATAAATGTATCAAATTGAAATGTTGCATGTCTTAAACCTACACAGTGTTACATTTCAATTCTATCTCAATGGAAATTTTAAAAAAATTTTAAGTCGAAAAAACAAAAAAGCTGCTCTGGAATCCAGAAACTTGGTCTGGAATGAAATCGGTTCTGCAGAGGGAGTCTGGGAGGATCCACAGCTTGGGGGATGGTGAGCATCAGGCCTCCGGAACTCTTCCCCGTACCCCACGGCAATTTCATCAGCCGGAGCTCTGCTTTGTTCTCTCTGCGTACCTGCAGTTACAGCCGCAGGCTTATCGGTTGCCATGGAAACTGCCGGCTGGGTTGGGAGGGGACAGAGCGGTGGAACAGGCAGAGAGCTTCCGAGGCTGGAATTTTCCAGGCTCTAGAGGTAAACATGTACGGGTTTAAGAAAAACGCCAGCATATAGTTGTCACGTCTATATGCTTCTTGAGAGAGGGAACAACAAATCTAATTACGCTAGTAGAAAAAAACTCTCCACGGAAGGTTAGAAATCCCCGGAGTGGACGTCAGATTGCAGCAGACATTCGCTCCTTAAAGCTGCCCTTGTTAATTGAATTATGGCTGGTAGAACTCTAGACAATAACCAAGAGCTGTGAACACTCAAAGAAAGAAGATCGATGGATGATCTTCTGAATGATGATCATACTGAGTGAAGTAAGCCAGATGGAAAAAGACAAATATATGATATCGCTTATATGTAGACTCAATAAAATGATACAAATGAACTTATTTACAAAACAGAGATAGACCCACAGACATAGAAAACAAACTGATGGTTACCAAAGGGGAAAGGGGATGAGAGGGGTAAATTAGAAAGTTGGGATTAACATATACACCCTAATATATAAAACAGATGATCAACAAGGTCCTACTATATAGCACAGGGAACTATACTCAATATTTTGTAATAACCTATAAGGGAAAAGAATCAAAAAAGAATATATATATATATATATATACAAATATATACACACACATATATATGTATAACTGAATCACTTTGCTGTACACCTGAAACTAACACAACATTGTAAATCAACTCTACTTCAATTTAAAAAAGAAAAAGAAGAAAAGTGGGGGGGGGGGGACAAAGAAAGAAGATTGTTTCAAACAAGTGCAATGGGGAAAGTGTCATTGGGAAAGGTGATTGACAGCTGCCATTGGTGGCATCATGGCATCGTCTTGGGACTTCTTTTCCTCATGCAGTAATCATGTTCCTGAGGTGTATTCATGTGGAAACTTGGAGCTTTGGTTCATTCATTCAAATGGCTGTAGAGTATGTGAATCCACTTTGTTTTGTTTTATATATCCATTCTTTTCTTGGCACAAGTCTTTGTCAGATAAACAACTGTTGCAATGTTCATTCTGGCATTTTTCTCATTGCTCACATGTGGAGAGTTTCTCCAGGATGTTTGTCCGGGAAGGGAATTAGTGACTAATGGGAAATTCATCGTTTCAACCTATCTATACAGTACCAGATTGCTGTCCTGTTGGGTAGTTTGTTTTCTGTTTCTCCCATTAAAAGGAAGCCTCACGAGTGCAGAGACTTTTTCTGTCTTTGGTCTCCATCGTGTTCCTCGGATCTTTCAGAATACCAGGTATATAGTAAATACGCAATACAGTTTCTAGACAAATGGTGAATGTGTGAATTATTTTTTGCCCAAAATTGGGATATGTGAGTTTTAATTTTTTTTCATATAACATGCTCTCATGATATTAAGTATTCTTGAAAACATTGTTTTTAAAGAGCTTACTCCAGACATCCTTGGGGATATGTTATATGTACTTGTTTTTAATTTTTTGCATTCAGAGTCAATGCCGTCATAACCCCCATGTGGCTGGGTGCTTTTGTGGGGATTTAGATGAGCAGGGACAGATTCCCACAAGTGGAATTATTGGATCAAAGGATATGTGCATTTTAAACTTGTATAATTCTTGCCAAAATGTCTGCTGGGAAGGATGAGCTAACCTGCTCTCTCCCAAAGCCAGCCTGTGAAGATGTCCATTCCTTCATTCTCTTGTCATCCTTGGGTGGTATCAATCCTGTCATCTTTATCTGCCTGATAAGGAAGAAAATGATGTCTCATTTTGGTTTCAACGTCTGGATTTGGGGACATAAGAGAGGGGTTATCGAAAATTCGACCCGGAGTAGATCCAGGCTTAGTGGGGTCTGAAGTTTGACAGTTTTGGGGGTGGGGAGGCTCTTTGAGGAAGATAATACAAAAATGACAAATACGAAAACTTGATACACAAGTGAAAATGTACTCAGGATGAGTATAGAAACAACAAAACCACTCAACATGCAACGAAATGGCTCAAATACCATAACGTTATCACAAAGTCAAAAGTGACATAAAATGTCTTATTAATGAACTGCCTGACACACCTCTGGAAGGCTTTTCTCCTGGGTGTTTTGTTTGTTTTGGCTACATACTTGTCCATTACCTCTTCTTACGGAAATAATTTTGCTCTAGAGTGGTTAAACAAAAGAGACAACAGCTGTATGATCCCACTTATATGAGGTCCCTAGAGCCGTCAAATTCAGAGACAGGAAGAAGAATGGTGGCTACTAGGGGGTGGAAGTAAGGGGGAATGGGGATTTGGTGTCTAAAGGGTACAGAGTTTTTGTTTTGCAAGATGAGAAAGTTCTGGAGGTTGGCTGCACAACAATGTGAATGTACATTAACACTGCACAACTGTACACTAAAAAGTGGCTAAAATGGTTAACCTTATGTGATGTGTATTCTACCACAATTTTAAAATTTTTTACGTGGGATGAACCCCAAAAAGAAAATACGTAACAGTTGCAACACACGGAGACAGTCAGCAACCTCAGACCCTGTAAAGAAAGGCAGCGCTTTCTCTGCGGAGATTAAAGGGAATGAGTGGCATAGGATACATTCCTGCAGATCTGCAGATTTATCAGTGTTTGTAAAGGGGGTTGCTGCTTTCTGCTTTCAAATTTCCGAACAGCTGCAACTGTCACATACCAACCAAGAATGCTGTTCGCGGTGGATCACAGCCGCTCAGAACTTGTTTGACTTTGTTGAATACTGTCTCAAAGAGATGGCTTGCAGCAGGCAGAAACGCTCCCCCAAAGTGTCTCATAGGTCTCCCCGCGATAACAAACCCAAGTCATCAACATCTGAACAGTCCCCACTACATTCGGCGCAGAATCGTAAAAGTATAGTTATTTGGCATCTGGCCTGGAGCGTTTGATTTGCCGCTTTGTTTTGTAAACATTTCCCCCATTATTTAAATTAATTCTTTATATAGAGTTCTGTTTAAATAAGGCACATTTGTTTTCTCACTTTGATTTCCACCCCCCCAAGTGCACAAGATGAGTATAATAATAACTCCCATGAAATTCATTTAAAGAGTTATTTGAAAAGTAAATAATCCTTCTTGTCTGGTCTAGTGCATTTGTGTTTGAATAATGTATCATCTGAGTAAACACAGCCTTCTGTGCTCTAAGTAGAGTCTTTGTCACGTTGCTGGGCTTGCGATATATTTACCTCCTTTGAAAACCCGTTTGATGCAAGTAATGCTGTTCTGGTTGAAAACCATTTACAAACAAAACGATATGCAAACTTTAGTGTTCAGAAAAGCTAGCCTGGATCTCATAATAGACTATGTATTGTAACTGCATATTCAGTGGATTCTTTGTAACTATTACTGAGATCATGCTTTGGGGGGAAAACACCCAAAACCAGTTTTTCAATCATGTTGAACGGAATATGGCTCATTACAACAGGTCATAATGAAAGCTCATGGTCCTTATTAAAATCAACAAATTTTATTGAAATGAAAATCCTGCCGACCTCTTTGACCATTTTTTGGTGACCCACAAATTATGGTTTTTATTTGCTATTATTTCCATTTTTCCTTCTGCTTTTAATTTCCTGTTTGGAAGAGTCCTGGGTTCTGGTAATGAGGAAAAAAATGCCTTCTGCAGTTGTTTTCATTACTTCTATCTTTTTGGCTGTTCTAACTCTGTTTCTTATCACTATGATTTTTGTCTAACAGCTTTTTTAGTTATCTTCGTATTTTGAAGCCCCTGCCAGACTTCTTTCTTTCAGACTGAAACTTGGCTTCCATGAACATATTTCATTTTCTGGTGTATTTGAATTCTGATGTGATCGATAATTCTGGGGAAAAAAGTATATATATATATATATACAAATTTGATCTGAAATTAAATCATACCGAAGAGCGGTTCAAATGCTTTTTTAAATTGCCATTATGTTGTATTGGGTGGTGCTGAAAAACTGTGCAATCAGATTACTGTTTCACTAGAGTAATTGATGGATGGACTGTTGGATGAATGTGTACAGGAATTGGGTCATTGAAGCATTTCCTTCCTCAGTTCACTTCTCTGCATCAGAGAGAATTTTATGTGACATTTTGGCTGGAACCACCAGGTTTCCTCAGGACCAGAAGCGTCAGACACACACCTATACATCTTCACAAATAGTCTTACTTGCTGTCTGTCCATCAGGTTTGACCCAGGGAAAACAGGGATTCTGCTAAAATCTATATCACAATTTCCCAAAATGTTATCACCATAAACACTGCCCTGAGGAGTTAATTGCTGACAGGGAATGATTTGTATCTTGGCTAGGGGTTAGTGACAACTGAATCCTCCACTTACAGATTTACATTTCTCATGTTTAGAAGAATTTTCCACAGACCAGCTTCTGCTTTGTACATTTCAAACCTTATTTCTTCCCCACAGTTCTCAAATTTCTGGCGCCCTGCACCACAAGACACGTTTGTAGCATGAGAAGCATCTTCACAAACTGATGTAGGGTTAGCAATTCTCCTGGAGCTATTCTTACACCAGGATGGTAACTAATAACTCTATAGTTATTTATCTATAACTATATATTATTATATATGATATATATAAACATATGCAGTTATATAGATATAACCTTATCTATAGCCTTATATGTATGTGTATATATAACCTTATAACAACAAATAACACAGAAATAGGTTGCTGGATAAAATTTGAATTTCACATAAGCAATGAATCCTTTTCTAGTATAAGTGTATACTATACTATATGTCTCAACTATTGCATGAGACATACTTGTAGTAAAAGTTATCCGTTGTTTATCTGAAATCCAAATTTAATTGCATATCCTGTATTTTTATTTGCTAAATCTTGCAGCCCTGCACATACATATATTCCACTAAATCTGCCCCCACTCAACTTGCCTTTAGTCTCAAAAATGCCCAGGACCACCTCAATCCCATCAAGTCTGAGGGTTCTTTTCAGGAAGGAGACATCAAACTAGAAACAAATGGTGATTTCAACCAATTACAGTTAAAATATCTCACTTCTGCCGCCTTTACAGAAACACCTTGCTAGGCTTTTGGAAGGGGCAAAGGGGAAGCTTGAAGCTTAACCTTCATTGGAAATCTATATACTGTGAACAGACATTTCAAGTGACTCCACCTTTTGCCTGTTTTGGTGTTTGTAGTGGGTCATATGGTGTCCTCCACAAAAGTCATGTCCACCTAGAACCTTGGAACGTGACCTCATTTGGAAATAGGGTCTTTGCAGATGTCGTTAACTAAGTGTCTCGAGATGAAATAATCCTGGATTTATGATCGGCCCTGGATCCAGAGACTGGGGTACTTAGGAGAGAAAAGAGAAGGAGGTTTGGAGACACAGAGACCCAGAGGAGAAGATGGCATGAAGACAGGGCCAGAGATTGGAAAGACACATGTGTAGGGCAAGGAACGCTAGGAGGATTCTCCCCTGGAACCTCTGGAGTGAGCGTGGTCCTGCTGGTCCCTTGATTTCGGACTTGTGGCCTCCAGAGCTGTGAGAGATCAACTTCTGTTATTTTAAGCAACACAGTCGGTGGTCATTTGTTACGGCAGCCTTGCAAAACTAAGACAGAGTACCTGTTATTGATCTGTCACTGAAATGTATATAACTAGCAATTAGTGCTAGGGATTCGATCGTCAGACGTGCTGGGAAAAGTTTTACCTAGTGAGCCATTTAAACACTTCTCATGGTGACTGTGTAGGTTTCCCAGAGCTGCCCTAACAAAGCACCATAGACCAGGTGTCTTAAACTCCAGAAACGTTTTATCTCCCGGTTCTGGAGGCTGCAAGTCCGAGATCAACGTGTCGGCAGGGCTGGTTCCTTCTGATGCCCTGAGGGAAGATTCCTTCCAGGGCTCTGCCCTTGGCTTATCGATGGCTGTCATCTTCCTGTGTCTTTTCACGGCCTTATTTCTGTACCTGTCTATCTGCAGATCTCCTCTTCAGATCTCTCTGTTTTTTTTCCCTTGGCGGGGCAGGAATTTTGCTGTACCTGTCTGTCTCCAAATTTCTTCTTATCTGGACTCCAGTCATATTGGATTAGGGTCCAGCCTATGACCTTATTTTAACTCGATTACCTCTGCAAAGACCCCCCCCCCTCCAAATAGGGTCACATTCTGAGGTCCTGGAGATGAGGATAGATGATGCTAGTTATCACTGGAACTTGTGGGAGGTTTGTGATCTCTAACGGGGTGTGCCGAGACCCCACAGAAGCCAGTTTTGTTTCCTTTTGCAAAGACCCTGTCTGATGATGCAGTTTTTTTCATACACATATGCTGTGACTGAGACATCACTGGGGGACTGTCTGCTGAACACTTCCCCCAGGCCACCCCATCCCCCAGCCAGGCTATGTTGTTTTAGTTGCTTTGCTCTGTTCATCCCTCAAGAGCTTTCTCACTGCAAGGGCTGGCTCCAGCTGTTGCCATGGAAACTGTAGCTGGGCGTGGGCAGAGGAGCAGGGCTGTGGAAATGGAGATAGAGCCACAGAGTCTGGGATTTTCTGGGCTCTAAAGGTGAACACATGTGGCTTCAAAAATGTCTCCACACACTCTAGACCTGGGGTGTCCAACATGGTAGCCGCTAGCCATCCGTGCGGCTAACCAGACACTCGAAATGTGTCTGGTCCCAAATATCGTATGATATCGCTTACCTGTGGAATCTAAAAAAATGATACAAGTGAAATTATTTACAAAACAAAAATAGAGTCACAGAAGTAAAAAACAAACTTATGGTTACCAGGGGGGAAAGGAGGGGGAGGATAAATTGGGAGATTGGGATTGACATGTACACACTACTATATATAAAATGGATAACCAATAAGGACCTACTGTATAGCACAGGGAAGTCTACTCAATACTCTGTAATGACCTATATGGGAAAAGAATCTAAAAAAGAGTGGATATATGTATATGTATAACAGATCCACTTTGCTGTACAACAGAAACTAATACAACATTGTAAATCAACTATACTCAAATAAAATTCTTTTTTTAAAAAAAAGAAATGTGTCTGGGTCAAATTGAGATGTACTGTCATTGCAAAACACTCAATGGATTTCAAGAAATTAGTGCAAAAATATTTTTTTTAATACCTGTTCAATACTTTTTTTTTTTTTTCGGTACGCGGGCCTCTCACTGCTGTGGCCTCTCCTGTTGCGGAGCACAGGCTCTGGACGCGCAGGCTCAGCGGCCATGGCTCACGGGCCCAGCCGCTCCGCGACTTGTGGGGTCTTCCCGAACCGGGGCACGAACCCGTGTCTCCTGCATCGGCAGGCGGACTCTCAACCACTGCGCCACCAGGGAAGCCCTGTTCAATACTTTTTGTTGATCAATTTCACCTATTTTATCATTTTTATTTTTGGTGAAAGCAGTCACTAGAAAATGTAGTTACATATATGGCTTGAATTGGGAGCTGTTATGTTTCTATTGGACAGAGCTCTTTTGGAGTATATATAAGTGAGTGAGTGAATGAATAAAATATCTTTGGTCAAAACTGGAATTATCATATACTGTTTTCCATCTTGCTTTCTTTCTCAAACAATTTATTTCTTAAATAGGTAATTATATATCTTAGTGGAAGAGTTTATGAATATAATTTTCAGTAGTGAATTAAAGTGGGAATTAATTACAATTTTCCAACTCTGGCATTAAAATACCATTTATATTTTTAAAAAGGACCCACCTGCTCCTGACTGTAAAACTCTCTATTGTTGCGGCAGTTGACACCCTTGTGGGTTCATCCTACGCACCGGCTTCTAATGTCGTAACAGCCCCCGCATAGACAGGCAGACCTTCCCGATTTTCATGTTGACCAGATTCCCAGAAACAGGATTGCTGAGTCAAAGGGCATCCCCAAACACCTGACGCTTTGAGACCTGTTGCTGAAATGCTCCCACAGAGGCTGTGCCCACCAGCACCTATTCCCACCAGCCTGATCTAAAGGGGTCTATTTACCCTCCACTCTTGCCAGGTCTGGGTGTCATTGCTTTGTTCATCTTTGTCAGAGCAGTGACATTTCATTTTGGTTTTGACTTCTAGTTTTCTTTTTCTTTTTTTCACTTTTTTATTTCTTCCCATTCTATTGAGATATAATTGACATATAGCACTGTATACGTTTAAGGTGTACAGGACAATGATTAGAGTAGCACGCCTCATGAAATGATGGCCACAGTAAGTTTAGTGAGCATCCCTCATCCAATATAGATACGAAATTAAAGCAGCCGAAAAAAACCATTTTCCCTTGTGATGAGAAACGCAACACACAGCAGTGTTAATTATATTTGTCATGTTGCACATTACACGCCTAGTACTTATTTATCTTATAACTGGAAGTCTGTACCTTTCGACAACCTGTGTCCAGTTCCCCCTCCACCCACCCTTCACCTCTGGTAACCACAAATCTGATCTCTTTTTCTCTTGAGTTTGTCTGTGTGCTTTTGAAGCATAACTGACCTACAACACCACCACGTTAGTTCCTGTTACACAAAATAGTGATTCGATAACTCTATATATTTCAAAATGATCACCACGCCAAGTCTAGTTACCATTTGTCACCATACAAAGATATTACGTAACTAATTGTAGTAGAATAACCATAATATAACATTTACCCTCTTAACCATTTTTAAGTGTACAGTTTGGTGGCATTAAGTACATTCACATTGCTCTGCTGCCATCACCACCATCCATCTCCAGAACTCTCTTCATCTTGCTAAATGGAAACTCTGCGCTTATTAAACAATAACTCCCCATCTCCCCTCCCCCAGCCCCTGGCAACCACCATTCATTCTGCTTTCTGTCTCTATGTGAATTCAACTACTCTAGATACCTCATGTAAATGGAATGCTACAGTATTTGTCTTTTTTTTTTGACTGGCTTATTTCACTGAGCATAATGTCTCCAGGGGTCCTGTACAATGTGGTACGTGTCAGAATTTCCTTCCTTTTTAAGGCTAAATAATATTTCATGTATATAGTACCTTTTGTTTATCCCTTCCTCCGTTGATAGACACTTGGGTTACTTCCCCCTTTTTGGCTGTTGTAAATATTGACTCCCAGTTTTGCATTCCAAGGAAATTGGAACACCTTTTCATGTTTCTCTCGAAATGTTTGCATTCTCTCTTTCAGGAGCTGCCCGTTCAGGGTCCTTTCCTGCTTCCCTATTTTGATGTTCAACTTTTCCATCTTGACCCATTAGCACCCTTTGGGTATTAGCAGTTGAATCCCTTCAATTGTATGTGATGCAGTGATTTCACCCTGTTGGTTACGTTGATGAAAAATTAATCGATAGTCAATCTAAGGAAGAAATGAAAAATTTTATTTGAGCCAACCTGATGATTATAACCCAGGAAACAGCCTCTCAGGAAGCTCTGAGAACTGTTCCAAAGAGGTAATAAGGGGAGGCCAGTGCTTATGGGATTTTGGAAAACAGGTACGTGCAACCAAGCACACATCTCGGGAGGAGGTTGCAGCTAGTCACGAGGACCAGATATCTCAGCTAACAATTTGAGTGCTTTTCTAAGTATTCTGAGAAGATGCAAGAATTTGGGTTCGTAACCTCTCCTGAAAACATCTGACTGAGGGCCTGTGCTGTCAGTTTCCTTGGAGCACAAAGTGCCTCACGCTGATCTTCACCCTGGATCCCTTTCAGGGTGCGCTGTAGGTCAGCGACTGCCGTGGCTCATGACTTGATGTTTGTAGAACTCAGTGGTGGGCAGCATTCTTTATGTTACAGTCACTTCCCTTTCGGGCTTAATGTCAACAAAGGTTTAGAAGGCATTTTGTGACCAGTTTGTCCCCAGGGTGGTAGGAATGCGCATTCCCAGGTCTAGAGAGGATTTCAATGATAGGCCACTCAATGTGCTGTTACTGGACTAGGCCCTGTTAACAGTAGACAAAAGCCTCTGGACCACCTGTCTCATCTGGTCCAGGTTCCCTCTTGTTGCTTCTTCCCATATCTAGAGTTACTATATATTACAATCCTTGATCTTACAGAACTATCTATTTGGTCCATCGTTTCAAGTTGCCTAATCATCACTAATTTTATCAGAGCCTCAGTCACACATTTGGGAATGCAAGAAAGAATAATTTTGTAAAATAGGCAGAATACAAGTAATATAGCTAGTGACACTAGTAAGGTCACGAGTAAGTATTTGAGCTAAGATCTTCTGTTAGATGTGGCTCAGTATCTGCCCAGGTCATCTGACCAGTCTGTTCTGTACCAATTGCTGTCTTTAAGGGAAATGATATATTGGCCTTGTACATAACATTCACCAGTGTCTGCACGTACAAGGCAAGTGGTGGCTCATCTTGACCCCTTACAGGGCTGAGAAAGGAATGTTATCTTCTTCTAAGGAGTCACAAGGCTGGCTCCAGAAGGAGAAAAATTGATCCTCAGGGTTGAGCAGGTATTTCTGCCTTTGGGGAGGTCAGGTGAACACATAATGAAGATGCACAATGCACCTTAGTGGGAAGGGAGGAAAGGTCAGAGAAAAAGCTTTATGTTTACATCTTTCTTGCCTTGCCTTACTTAAAATGTGAGTTTGTATTTCATCAGTCATTAAACCTTATTTGTGATAGGGGTTTACGTGTTCTTGCGTTTTTGGTGTTTATGGAATCAGGTTAAATACTTTCTTTTTGTGTTTGCTGAAGTTTGGATTTTCTTGAATAAGTTGTCTCCCACCCCACGATTACAAAAACTATCCTCCTGTTTGTTTGTTTGTTTTGTTTTCGCCCGACTAAGGACTGAACCCATGACCCCTACAGTGGAAGCTCGGAGTCCTAACCACTGGACCGCCAGGGAAGTCCCTCTCCTGTGCTGTACTGTGTTGGGCTCAGAAAAGAACCCTCTCCCTGTTCAGAAACTGCCCCCCCAACACCCAGAAACTCTAGCCCTTCTTAAGGATCCTGGATCTCAATGTTACAGGAGGGATTTGGGCCAGATCTGAATTCAGTTGGGAGACACATGTCTAATTGGTAACTCATAGTTGCCAATAAACTCTGGAAAAGAAGGAGTTTGGATGTTGCTTCCTGGCCCAATCCTCATTATATTTTAGTTCAAAGACTCACCGTGGTTCATTAGCTCAGCGCTCGGCTAGAAACCAAAAAATACATACATTGCGTCCTTAGCAGGAAGTGGTTGGATTTCTTGGAAACAACTCAACGCTGACCTCTGTTCTAAAGACATGGGTTTCCAAATCATGAAAATATTTAACACTAGCCATCTCCTTTCCAGACCATATCCTTTCATGTTCTTCCTTCTTCACTTTCCCTTAGTTTTCTGGGGCGAAATCCCAGCCTCCTCATTTTCTGATGGACTGGGGGCCTTGTTGGGTCTTGGCCCCAACACAACTGGTGCTTGTGGGCACACACTGCAGATTTTTATACATAATAGCCATCTGGTTCCAGATATGCTCCGTTAAACCAAATTACACAATGCATGGCAGTCATGGCTGGGTCAAAGAGAAGAATTTCACTTCTGTTCCTTTGTATACACACACATAAATGTATGCACATATATTCAATGAAACCGCTTGCATTTTCCTAAAAGCATCCTGTGAGAGAGTGCATTCCCCCGCCCCTTCTCCAGCTCTGCTTCGGTAGAATTTCTGGAGGAGTGCCAACTGCTTGCATACCTTGGTAGGGAGCTGAGTGTTTGCTTAAGGGGCAAAGGGATTCCACCAAAGTGATTTAAGCAGAGATACAGTCATACTTTCCTTTGGGACATGTTATGTCTTGGGGTGGGAAAGGGAGAGGAAACATTTATATTTATGCGTGTGTGTGTGTGTGTGTGTGTGTGTGTCTCCAATAACTGGTCAAAGAGAATGAATATATTTAGGGCTCTGGACTTCAGTGACCAAATTTTCTTCCATAAACAAGACAGCCCAGTGAAAAACATTGGTTATATTTTGCTGCATTTTCCAGTCTTTTCTCTATGCACATCTCCACATGATGTTTTACATGAAATTGACGTGGTTCTTTATTTTCAGTCTAACATCTCTCTTGTTTAGTGCATGAGCATTTTCTCATGCCATGAAATCTACTTTAAAGTGTGACTTTAGGGGAATTCCCTGGCGGCCCAGTGATTAGGACTTGGCACCTTCACCGCTGGGGCCAGGGTTCAGTCCCTGGTCGGGCAACTGAGATCCAGCTAGCTGCGCAGCACAGCCATGAACAAACAAAGAAACAAAAACAGCAAAGAAAATATGACTTTATTTTGAGAGAGAAAAAGAGCTTGATTTTTTGTTTCTTCCCTCTTCCCCCTTGGGAATTTCATTACCTTATTTTATTGTGGTTAGAACACTTGAGATTAGCCCTCTTAACACATTTTTAAGTGCACATACAGTGTTGTTGATGCAGGTACAATGTTGCACGGTAGACACCTAGAGTTTATTCATCTTGCTTGACTGAAATGGACAGCTTCTGGTTAGAAAAATGCTGCCTGGTCACTGTTTACCGTCCTGGTAAATTTTACAGACCCACCTGCCACTTGTGTCTTTTAAAAACAAGGCTGCTCAAATCTCCACTATATAGACACTGCCACATTTGGGCGGGTTTTCGTTGAGGATAAATTCCCAGACATGGAATTGAAGAGCGGGTCAAAGAAATGAAATTTCGTGGAAACTCACAGTCCATCCCTGGACTGGGAGTTTGGGATTGGTAGATGCAAATTATTACATTTAGAATGGACAAACAGCAAGGTACTACTGTATAGCACTGGGAACTATATCCAATCTCCTGGGAAAACCATAATGGAAAAAAACGTTGTGTTTTTTTTGTTTTGTTTTTTTTTTTGCGGTACGTGGGCCTCTCACTGTTGTGGCCTCTCGCGTTGCGGAGCACAGGCTCCGGACGCGCAGGCCCAGCGGCCATGGCTCACAGGCCCAGCCGCTCCGCGGCATGTGGGATCCTCCCGGACCAGGGCACGAACCCGCGTCCCCTGCATCGGCAGGCGAACCCCCAACCACTGCGCCACCAGGGAAGCCCCAGAAAAAAATGTTTTTTAAAAAAAGAATGTGTATATATGTATAACTGAGTCACTTTGCTGTACAGCAGAGATTGGCATAACATGGTAAATCAACTATACTTCAATTAAAAATAAATAAAATACAAAAAAATTAAACTTTTTATTTAAAAAAAATCGAATCATACAGGAGTGAGAAGAGTGCAGTGAACACCTACCTATCTGCTCAACGCTTTGCTTCAACACCTGTGAATCTGTAGTCGTATATGTTTTAGCCATATATACGTGTCTATTTCAAAGTTCATCATTTTGTCTAAACATTGCAGCATCTCACTCCTAAATACTTCAGAGAATAAGAGCAGTCCCCTGTATGACCCCCAATACCATTTTCCCACCTAAGAAATTAAGTCATGCCCTATATGAATGAATGAAATGAACACATGTAATATTCTGCTCCAACATTTAGAAGAGGACATGACTGAATGCTGGCTTTTTACTTAAAGTTTTTAGTTTGAGATGATTATAGATTCACAAGCAGTTTTTAAAAATTTTTATTTTATATTGGAGCATAGTTGATTAACAATGTTGTGCTAGTTTCAGGTGTACAGCAAAGTGATTCAGTTATACATATACAGGTATCTATTCTTGTTTGAATTCTTTTCACATTTAGGTTAATACAGAATATTTAGTAGAGTTCCCTGTGCTGTCCAGTAGGTCCTTGTTGGTTATCTATTTTAAATACAGCAGTTACATTCACAAGCAGTTTTAAAAGCCCATGTACACTTTACCCAGATTCTCCCGATGGTGACATCTTGCCAAACCATAGTACAACATCACAACCAGAATACTGACCAGATATAATCCAGCCGTCTAATTCATATTTTCCCACTTCTTGTGTGTGTGTGTGTGTGTGTGTGTGTGTGTGTATTTAGGTGTATGCAATTTATCATACACGCAGTCTCCTACATCTGCCGCCCCATGTAAGATGTGGGTCAAAGTTAATTTCTCTGCCTGTGGATGTCCGATTGCTTCTGCACCATTTGTTGAAAAAGCTTCACTTCCTGTAGTGGATCATTCTTGCGCCTTTGTCAAAAATCAGTTGGGGGCTTCCCTGGTGGCGCAGTGGTTGAGAGTCCGCCTGCCGATGCAGGGGACACGGGTTCGTGCCCAGGTCTGGGAAGATCCCACATGCCGCGGAGCGGCTGGGCCCGTGAGCCATGGCCGCTGAGCCTGCGCGTCTGGAGCCTGTGCTCCGCAACGGGAGAGGCCGCAACAGTGAGAGGCCCGCGTACCACACACACACACACACACACAAATCAGTTGGGATCCAGACAATGGAATATTATTCAGCACTAAAAAGAAATGAGCTATCCAGCCGTGCAAAGACATGGAGAAACCTTAAAAAATGCATATTCCTAATGAGAGAAGCCAGTCGGACAAGATTACGTGCTGTAGGATTCCCACTACTTGATATTCTGGAAAAGGCCAAACTATGGGGACCATAAACAGATCGGTGGTTGCCAGGGGTTGGGGGGAGGGAGGGATGAACAGGTGAAACTGTTGTGCATGACACTATAATGATGGATACAAGTTGTTATGAATTTGTCCAAACCCATATAAAGTACACCACCAAGAATGAACCACAATGTAACCCATGGACTTCAGGTGATAATGATGGTGTCCCTGTAAGTTCGTTGATTGCAACAAATGTAACCTTCTGGTGGGGGATGTGAGCACTGGAGGGGGCTTTTGGGTACGTGGGGACAGGAGGTGTGGGAAATCTTTATATCTTCTGCTCAATTTTTCTGTGAACCTAAAACTGCTATAAAAAATAAAATCTACAAAAAAATCAATTGGGCATGTTTGTGTGTGGCATGGTTTTTTAACCCAGTTTTCCCCTTATGCCTATTTCCTAAAGGGTATAAGCTTGAGTGTCTGTCTCAGGGCTGATTCACAGTTATTACTCAATGACCTATTTTCTTTTAGATTCTTTCTGTCATCAGTTACTCTAAAGTTGTGGTTCTCACAGTGTGTTCCTTAGGCCAGCTGCATGGGTATCACCTGGGAACTCGTTAGAAATGCATGTTCTATTGGCCTTACCCCAACCTACTGATTCAGAAATTCTGGGGTGGGACCCACCACTCCGAGCATGAACAAGCCCCTCTAGGGGGTTCTGATGCCCTCAGGTTTGAGAACTGCTGGTCTAGACAATAGCCTTTCTCTACTGGGTTCCTCATGCGAGCCATAGAATTCTGCAAATGGTATTTCAATCACTATTTCTCAATTCTCCCAAGGATGTTACTTGCCTAAAAGCATTCTAGGTGCAGAAAGAAAAGCCCATTGGTTACATCCAATGGATAGAAAATCAGAGGAGAAGAAAGTAAAGGACAGTTTCACAGAAAAAGAGATCAGATTTGTGGTTATCGGAGGTGGGGAGTGCAGAGGAGGAATTGGATGAAGGTGGTCAAAAGGTATAAATCCCAGTTATAAGATAAATAAGTACTAGGGATGTAGTATACACATGATCAATATAGTTAACATTGCTGTATGTTATATATGAAAGTTAAGAAAAGTAAATCCTGGGAATTCCCTGGCCATCCAGTGGTTAGAACTCTGCGCTTTCACTGCCGAGGATGTGGGTTCAATCCCTGGTCGGGGAACTAAGGTCCCGCAAGCTGTGTGGTACGGCCAAAAAAATAATAATAATTAATTAAATTAAATTTTTTAAAAAAGAAAAGTAAATCCTAAGAGTTCTTATAACAAGGAAAATATATTTTTTCTTTTATTTTACGTCTATATGAGATGATGGATGTTCACTAAACTTATTGTGATAATCACTCCATGATGTTTGTGAGTCAATTCATGATGCTGTCCAGCTTAAACTTGTACAGTGCTGGATGTCAGTTATATCTCAATAAAACTGGAAGAAAAAAATTAAAGCAAAAGAAAGTAAAACAGTCATCCGTGACATAAGATGTGTTCTAGAGACAAGACTCATTTTGTTGTCCACAAAGAGACGGATTTTGAAATCCATGGAGCTGGAAGTCCAAACACACATGTGGTGTGGAATGTGGACGGAATTCAAGAGAGAGGTCTGGGTTGGGAAAAGAGACATGGGGTGGGGAGAGGATGACCTTGTTAGGTGAGAGTAAAGAGAGAGGGAAGGGCCAAGGACTTTGGTTGAAGTTTGGTAGAACTCAACATGAACATCTTTCCTACCCAATAGGAAGGTGTGACATGATCGGGGAACATTATAAACCCAGAATCGTGCCCCAGTGGAGTACGTCAGTGCTTCACCACCCTTATGGTGCCCGTCAGTCACCTAGGAGACCTTGCGAAAATTCAGATTCTGACTCAGTGCGTGTATTAGCCGCTCAGGCTGCTGTACACCACAGATGGGGTGCTGACACAACAGACTTGTTTTCTCTCAGTTCTGGAGGCTGGAAGTCCAAGACCATGGTGCCAGCAGGCTTGGTTTCTGGTAAAGACTCTCTCCTTGGCTTAAAGAGGTTGTCTTCTTGCTGTGTCCTCATGGCCTTTCCTCTGTGTGCGATTCGTCGGGGGGAGAGAGAGAGAGAGGTCTCTGGTCTCTTCTTAAGGCCACCATCCTTTTGGATTAGGGCCTCACCTTTATGCCCTTATTTAAACTTAATTACCTCCTTCAACACATGAATTTTGGAGGACACAACTCAGTCCGTAACAGAAGGTCTGGGGTGGGGACCCGAGATCCTGCATTTCTACAAAGCCCCCAGGGGATGCCCAAGCTGCTGCTCTGTGGACCACAAATGAGCAGTAAGTTCCATAAGGTAAGGTAGTCAGGGTTAAGATTGGTCATTCTCTAAATGTTAGATACGGACCACTTGAAGCATCCTCTGGGAGCCTGTTAGAAATGCAAACGCTCAGGCTCCACCCGGATTTAACTGCATTGGGAACTCCAGGTGATTCTGATGCACACTTAAGCCACATATCTCTCAACCCCGCCCTTCATTTCCCACCTTAACCTCAGAGAATCAGATTCCCCCAAGTCATGATTTTTTCCTTGTGGATGGTGTTTCCAGCCCTCGAGAAGCTGGAAATGAGGATGCAGACGTGGTTTCAGATGAAGTCGATTCTGAACAAGGGATTTTGGCACCCACCCCTGTTGGGGGTACAGTGGGTTCCAGCCCACCCTGAAGTCCTCAGCTTTTTCCCACTGGAGTATTTCATGGTCAGGAGCTCTGCTCTGTTCTTCCCCTTTACCTGCAGCAGGTGAGAGAAGCAGGCTCAGGCTGTTGTCATGGAAACCACGGCTCCAAGGTGGGGCTGGGGGGCTGAGGAAAGAGCTTCTGATACTGGAATTTTCCAAGCCCTGCAAAAACAAATACCTGCAGGATCAAAAAAAAAACATCCGGGCACAGAGTTGTGGCATCATCTATGCCTTTTTGAAGGACGGATAAGTGTATCCCACCCGGCCCCCCACCATAAGCCTATCTGTGCATAATAGAAAGTTCTCATTCCAGAGCAGACATCAGTTAAGCATTGGATTCTAAGCAACTTTTCATTTAGTCCTGGTTATTTCAAGTCAGGGAGTGGATAACAAAGAAATAGGAAGGAGAAAGGAAAGATGGTACTCTCAGATGATGGTAGAGCAATGAAGAAATTAAACCAAGCCATGACATAACAGTGACCGTCTTTGGGGTGTTATACCAATGGTGTCATGGGCATGAGGTCTATGGCAGCCTCCTGATGGCCTGTGGGGTGTCAGACCAATGGTGTCACGGGCATGAGACCTATGGCAGCATCCGACAATTTGCTGCCCTTGATCAGTATCCTATTCTTGAGATTTATCCATGTCGATCCAGGTAACGTCTGCTGCCGTGTGATAATCACTGTGTGACTACATCATCATTCATTGATTTATTCTCCTCTTGACGGGTGTTCGGGCTGCTCCCCATGCTGATTTTTTTAATGTTTTATTTGCAGTATCCACAGATCACAGTCATTCCTAATATCTTGCACTGTGCCTGATGCAAACATATATTGAATGAAAGAATGTTGCAAGGAATATACTTTTATCATTGCCTCGCCCACGGGGTGGAGAATTTCTCCAGGTCAAATAGATACAGGTGGAGCCACAGGGAAAACACGAATTCTGTTTTTAATAGCGCCAAATTTCTGTCTAAGGGGGTATTTTCTGTGTTTTCTCTTGGCAGCTCCATAAGCAAGGACCTGCCTTGATTTTGTTCTTCAAAGTATCCCCAGCAACTGGTGCAAAGTGAATCCTCCGTTTGTGTATCTCAAATGTGGGTGAGTAAATGAATGGATTATTTTTCTTAAAATTGGCATCGAGGTGTCTAGACATCTATTTATCCTACCATTTCATTGAACATGTTATCATGACATTAAGTGTTCCTCTAGAAACAAGATCTCTTTTAGGAGGAAAGAGTTTATTTCATTTTGATGATCACGTGTGGTATCATGATTGCAGATGAATACCTTTGTGCGTGCGTCGTACACACTTGTTGCCAACTTCTTGCTGTCACAGAGACAAAGCTGATGACCGCTCTGTAGATTTCCGAATATTTGTGAATGTTCGTGGACATTCGATTCCCAGAAATAGACTTGCTAGGTCAAAGCACACACACTTTTTAGACTGTGGAACCGATCACCAAACACATACTCAGCCACCAGCATTTGAGAATGTCCACTTCCCTGCAACCTTCCTAACTTTATTATTCTTTATTCAGCTTTGTCACTTCAAAATACCACCTTCCCTAAACCTTTTGATTCAGATGTCTGTTCTGATATTAAAAGTGTAATGGCATATCTTTTTGGTGTTTATTGCACATGTAAATTTCCTCCTGTAAATAGTTGATCCACATTCTTTGTCCGTTTTTCTATTTTGGCGTTCAGCTTTTCCTCTGACTAATTCTTCATGTATTAGTGAAATTAAGTCCTTGACTATAATCTCTATCTCTACATATTTGACCTGGGATGACCATTTCAGTCTTATTTATGGTGGAGGTTCCCCTCATACGTGCGTTTTCAATTCTCGTGGAGTCAGATTTATAGGATTGTTGTTATTGTATGGTCATTGACTTTTTGCCATGTTTAGTAAATCCTCCTTCATCCCATAGCTTCAAAAACATTCCCTTCTGTTTCCTTGCCATGACTATGAAATGGAAGCTATGAGTCCTCTCCTCTGCCCCAAACACTGCTTTCCCTAGTCAGACAAAACTCTAGGGCCGAACTCTTCAGGGGAATAGCCACTGGTCACTTGTGGCTGTTAAGCATTTTATTTTATTATCATTTTGTTTTTCTTTTTGGCCGCACCACACGGCATGCGGGATCTTAGTTCCCCGACCAAGGGTCGAACTCTGGGCCACGGCAGTGGAAATGTGGACTCTTAACCACTGGACCCCCAGGGAAGTCCCTACTAAGCATTTTCAACGTGGCTGGACTGAACTGAGATATGCCACACGGTGGGTTTCAAGACTTGGTATGAAAAAAAGGATGTAAAATATCTCATCAACAATTTTTACATCCATTACGTGTTGAAACAATAGCATTTTTTGATATACTGGGCTAAATGCAATGTAATAGTAAAATCAATCCCACCCATTTTTAAACAGGGAATAGAAAACAAAGATGGTGAATGGTAATGGCTAATAGAAAACTTAAAGTTTCAAGGCAGCTTGAATCGCAATCCTATGGCATCACTCTAGGGTCCTTCAAGACAGCGTCTGTTGCCTCAGGAAAGATTTGTGCCCAACCTAAATAAATAGAAAAGAGGTTTCGATGGCAGAAGCCTTTCTGAGTGGAGACTCTCAGTCCGTGAGAAGTCGTTTGAATGTCAACATCTGACCCGGTTGCCAGATAAAACCTCAGTTCAGCAACCCACCGTGGAGTTTTTCCTTGATTAATGACCTCAATGCTGGACTGCAATCCAAGCAATATATATGTTGCCATCCAACTCAGGAAGGGACTGGCTTTCTCGGAAAGAGCACAACCCAGCCAGTGTTCTGAAGACCTCTATTTCCAAACCATAAAACTATGAAATGCTAGCCATCTGTTTTGCAGACTGTGTCCCTGATTTTCATCCTTCCTTGGTTTCCTTCCCCCAACCCCCTCTTCCTTTTCTGGGGGTGAATATCCTACCCTCTCATTTTCTGGGTTCCTGTTGTGAGGGGCTGTCAGGGGTCCTGGTGTGCGGAGAGTGGTTGTGTGTGGATATTTCACCTTGTGGTGCAAGATGCCAGCCTACCCCCAACTGAATAAAACTCTGTAATGCATTCAGAACAAAACTAAATACGTGAGAATACACTTTTTTTAATGTTTTCATAACAGCTTTATTGAGATATCCTTCACATGCGCTACAATTCACCCGTTCAAATGGTATTATTCAAAGAGTTTCCGGAATATTCAGAGTTGTATAACCACCATCACAATGAATTTTAGAACGTTCACTCCAAAAAGAAATCCTGGGCTCATTGGGGGTCACTTTCATTTCCTCCCAACTTCCCCCAGCCCTAGGCAACACAGTATTCTGCTTTCTGTCTCTATAGATCTCCTAGCCTGAATCATACAATATATGACTTTTTGTGTATAGCTTCTTTCACTTAGCTTAATATTTTTTTAGTTCATCCATGTTGTAACATGTATCAGCACTTAATTCCTCTTCATGACTAAATATATTCCATTGTATGGATAGACCATATTTTATTTATCTGCTCATAAGTTGATGAACATTTCAGTTGTTTTCACTTTTTGGCTATTAGGGATAATGCTGCTGTGAACATTTAGGTACAGGTTTTTGTAGGGAGTTATGTTTTCATTTCTCTTAGGTATATATCCAGGAGTGGAAAACCTGGGTCATACGGTAATTCAGTCCTTAACCTTTCAAGGAGCTTCCACTGTTGTCCAAAGCAGCTGTGCCATTTTACTCATTGTGGTCGTGATTTAAATTTCCTTGATGGCTAATGATATCGAACATCTTTTCATGTGCTTATTGGTCATTTGTATATCTTCTTGGCACAAATGTCCACTGAGAACCTTTGCTCCTTGGTCACCCTACACCCATCCAGTTTTGGAACAACTGGTCTACCCATGACAGGTTAAAACTTTGAATTTCTGTGGCTGCAGTGTAATTGGGGAAAACAGAAGGGGTACAAGACTGATTTAGGCAGTAACCAGAGAAATTGTTTAGAGACAGCCTTAACCGGATCTGTTGATGGATGAGTTGTGTTGTACAAGATGAGGTCAATTTTGAATTTTGTTGAGGCTGAACCTCCTAAACCGATAGAGCTCGGAAAGGTTCCCAGTTAAGGCTGCAATGTTGAAAGGTCACTCTGGCCTCAGGGAAAGAGGCGGGAGGAGGAGAAAAAAAGGGGGCAGGGAGATACCAGGGGAGCTGGCCGGGGCCACTTCCATGCCAGGAAATATAGGAAGTAGTTAAATCTTCTAAAGTACTTTTATAGGGCTTCCCTGGTGGCGCAGTGGTTGAGAGTCCGCCTGCCGATGCAGGGGACACGGGTTCGTGCCCCGATCCGGGAAGATCCCACATGCCGCGGAGCGGCTGGGCCCGTGAGCCATGGCCGCTGAGCCTGAGCGTCCAGAGCCTGTGCTCCGCAACGGGAGAGGCCACGACAGTGAGAGGCCCGCGTACCGCAAAAATAAATAAATAAATAAAGTACTTTTATAATATGAATTTATTTGTAAAGCGTATACACAGAAAAATGTTATGTGCAAAATAAAACTTAGAAAATTTCCAGAGTATAAGATAAAATAAAAATAGGAGTTCCAGTCATTTACTTCTGCACGTGACCACGTTTGAGACAACTGATCTAAGCACCACACTGTGGAGCGAGCCCAGGGTAACGGCAGAGTTTTAGGAGAGGATGAGGAGGATTGGGGAATTATTTAGGGGTGAGTGCAATGGCTGAAGATACGTTTTGGAGGGTGATTTGATCTGATGTGCAGATGGACTCGGTTTCTCATTTCTCACGTGATCCATTGTGAACGGACCGAGATGTAAGTGCCAAACCTCATCTGATTTGCAATTTATCTGCAACTCCAGAGGGAGGTCTGGGCTGTGGGGTCACTGGGCTGGGCATCGTGGAGAAACAAATTGTTAGGTGTAACTAGGGGAGAGGAGGAGATGGCAGTGAGGAGAAAGAACCAGAGCAGGAGCCAACACAAAGTCCTAAAAACTCAACCTGGAGATACGCATCTCAGTCTCTAGCCTTCCTTGAGAGTCTGGGACCTACCCGGACACTTTCAGGACCTCCCTTTCCCGTGGAGGCAAGACACAGTTCATTCCTGTTGAGGCAACAATTCTAACTCAAAAAGCAGTGGCTCACACGCCCTATGGCAACCTCCTCTCTAAAGAACTCATCCAGTGAGTATAAGGCTGTTTCATCAATGGTAGATGACAACTTAGAAACCTTGGATAAATTTATGTATTTTTTCTTCGGAAACATCTGAGAGACTTATTGACAGGATACCATGTTATTTTCCCAGGTGTGTGGGGTTTTTTAAATTAATTAATTAATTTGGTTGCGCCAGGTCTTAGTTGCGGCAGGCAGGCTCCTTAGTTGCGGCAGGCATGTGGGATCTAGCTCCCTGACCAGGGATCGAACCCAGGACTCCTGCATTGCGAGCGCGGAGTCTCATCCACTGCGCCACCAGGGAAGTCCCCCCAGGTGTGTTTTTAATTTTGAAGATTTTAAGTTTTCATTTGTAAAAATTTCATTATAAGTTATATGTGGGTCTCTCATTTTTGTTAAGCTTTGTGTATTTTATGAAATTGCATTTAAATGATCTTCAAAAAAAGAACTCATCCAAGAACATACTTTAAAGTATATAAAAACCATGATGTGAGCACTGGTGGAGAACACTGCAGGCTTGAGCCCCCTCCCCCATCCGTTTCAAGAGCTTTAATCTGCTGTGATTGGCAGGTTCAAGCTCCAGCCATTGCTGTGGAAACCAAGGCTGCAGAGAACGACATTTGCTAGGGCTCTGGAGTCAGCTGTCTGCGGGTTTAAGACCCCAGCCTTGGGCTTCCCTGGTGACACAGTGGTTAAGAATCCGCCTAGCAATGCAGAGGACACGGGTTCGAGCCCTGGTCCCAGAAGACCCCACATGCCACGGAGCAACTAAGCCCGTGTGCCACAACTACTGAGCCTGTGCTCTAGAGCCTGCAAGCCACAACTACTGAGCCCACGAGCCATAGCTACTGAAGCCCTCGTGCCTAGAGACTGTGCTCCACAAGAGAGGCCACTGCAATGAGAAGCCCCCGCACCGCAACGAAGAGTAGCCCGCACTCGCCATAACCAGAGAAAGCCCACGTGCAGCAACGAAGACCCAACACAGACAAAAATAAATCAATAAAATAAAATAAATCTATTAAAAAAAAAATTAAGATCCCAGCCTCGCATACAGCAGGCAGTTAAGCAATGTTTGTAGCGGGAACAAATCTTTGTCTCCTCCACCCCCAACATTCTGTGCGGTAAAAATGATCTTCTCGTCATGAAAGAAATATTTGGAAAGCTGAAATTTTTAAACAAATCCTTCAGGTTGTTGAGGTATGATTTACATATACAACGATTTGCCCACTTTTACTGTATAGTTTGATGTGTCTTAGGGATGGTACTCCGTCATGGAACAGCCATCACAATCAAGACAGAGAATTTAAAGGACTTCCTTGGCGACCCAGTGGTTAGGACTCTGACATTTTTTACCCAGCATAATGTTTTTGAGAGGCATCCATGCTGTTACAGATTAACGTTTTGTTTAGTTACATTAATTATTAAATAATTAATGTTTTATTCCTTCTTATTGCCCAGTAGTTTTCCATGATATGGATATACGACAATTTATTTATCTATTTTCCTGTTGATGGATACCAATAGGTTGCTTCCAATTTTTGGCCGTTATGAATAATGCTGCTATCAACATCCAGCCTTTCTATCAGCATTTCAAGATTTCTCCCAGGTGTTTGCAAACCTAAACTATTGTACTTTTCTTTCATTCTTGCCAGTTGCATAGAGAGAAGAACGATCTCTCCTTTTGATTTTGCTGTCCGGTTTTTAGATTACAAATGAGATGGACCACCTTTCACTGTTCTTTGCATTGGACTTCCTGTTTTATGTTCAGATCCTTACCCATTTTTTCTATTTTGACGTTTGACTTTTTCTCACTGATGTGTAATTACAAATTATAAAGTAGCATATGGTGCCTTTGACGGTCTTGTATGTTACAGTGATTTCCCCGTTTTCTTCTGACTGGTTTACGTTTTTCTCCACTCCCCGTGTAAATTTTCAATTGCTCTGCAGCCACATTTATCAACATTTTTGTTTATGGGTTTTGGTTTTAGCATTATAGGTTGTGTTGCCCCATCCACCCCAAGGTTATAGAAATATTCCCCCATGCGGTCTTGTGATGCGAGAGATGCCCTTCTCCATCCCAACACTGCCCTCCTACCCTCAGGTGGAAGCTCTAGCCCTCCAGGGACACTCCACACTCCCAATGCTCAAGGAGGAATTTGAGCTAAACCTGAATAGAAAAGTGGGTCAGAAGGGAATGACATTTCTGACTCAATGCCCACAGTCCCTGAGAAGATGCAGTTAGAATGTCAACTGCCAGATGAAATTTCAGTTCAATGACCCACCGTAGAATTTTCTCCTCGATTCAGAAGCTAAATGCCCAGCTGGAATCCAAGCAGTGGAGATGTTGCCATCCACACTCAGGAACAGAACGGTTTCCTCGGAAACAGCCAGACCTGGCCACTGTTTGGAGACCTCTATTTCCAAACTGTAAAAATACTTCATTCTGGCTGTCATTTTACAGACAGTGTCCCCTGGTCCTGTCAGTAATCATTTGGGGGCAGTTTTTTCCCCCTTCCTTATTTTCTGGTTCCATGACGTTCAGCTGTGACTCCAGTGTAATCCTGAATACACTCGTGGGAATAAATTTCTATAATTGGTTCAATTCAAAACCAGATCAATAAGAACTTACTTTTATTACTTCACCTCCCTGTGTATGTGTAAATTAAGTTCACACACACATACTTCTCTCCCAGGGTTTGTCTGCCTTTTACATAACTATTATGTGTTCTATTCTAACTATGATGCCTATTTTGCATAATAGTAACTTTGTGGAAACACAGCCTCACAGCAAATGACCCGTTACTTCTTGTTATGGGCTGAATTGTCTCCCCACAAATTCATATGTCGAAGTTTCAGCCACAGCACCCCAGAATGTAACCTTACTTGGACAGAGCGTCTTTACAGAGAGAATCACGTTAAAATGAGGTGATTAGGGTGGGTCCTAGTCCAGTAGGGCCAGTGTCCTTATAACAAGAAGAAAATTGGGACTTCCCTGGCAGTCCAGTGGTTAAGACTCGGCGCTTCCGCTGCAAGGGGCTCGGGTTCCAGCCTGGTACCGAGGGAAGACCCCGTGAAGACACGGGGGAAGACGTCTTGACAGCTTACAAACAAGGAGAGAAGCTTGGAACACATCTCCTCAGACCCCATGAAGACACAGGGGGAAGACGTCTTGACAGCTTACAAACAAGGAGAGAAGCTTGGAACAAATCTTCTCTCGTGGTCCTCACAAGAAACCAACCCTGCTGCTGCCTTGATATCAGTTATGCACCCTCCATACCTGGGAGACAATGCATTTCTGTGGCTGAAGCTGCCCCATCTGTGGTACTTTGCTCTGGCAGTCCTCGCAAATTAATACGCTTCCCCAGTCAGAGTGTCCCCAGCCCCATCCCATGTAGGAATTCTGGAACTTAGATTTCTTGCAGATGATGATAAGAAGCTGAATCTTTATCTAAAGGGCAACATGAATCCATCAATGTGTTTGAACCCTAGAAGTGGACATGGGTGTCTTTTCTTCCCTCTCTGTGTGTGTCTGTGTCATAATCTGCTCCTCTTATAAGGACACCAGTCAGATTGCATGAGGGCCCAACCATATGACTTCATTTAACTTTTAATCACCTCTTGGAAGGCCCCGTCTCCAAACACAGTCACCTTCGGAGGTCCTGGGTGTTAGGACTTCAATGTATGAATTGGGGTGGGGGACACAGCTCAGCCCAGGACACCACTGGTTCTGTTTCTCCGGTAGAACTCTGACTGATACCGGAATATACATTTCTGCTTTAGGGAACTGGGCTGGCAGCCTCCCCCTCTGAGAAAGGGAAGGATTTGGAAGTATAAAGTGTAGAGACCTCCTAGGAAGAGGAAAGAGCTTGGTCTGCCTCTGTGATGGGAAAATGTTTTTCTAACATTTTACTCTTTCAACAACAACAAAAAAACCCGAATGCCCAACCTCCATTCAGATCTGTCTCTGTGTACCTCATTAATTCCCTAGAAAGAACTTCTGCAAGTCCAATTACTGGGTCAAAGGGGATGCATGGTCCTCGTGATTTGCTTGTATTCCTGAATTTTATTCCCAGCCATAATCCCTGTTTATTTGTTGTTTTGTGTTTCTGTTTAGTCATGTTCCGTGCACAGACGGGCATAGTGTTTTGCTTGAAACTGAGGCTATTGGGACTTCCCTGGAAGTCCAGTGGTTAAGACTCCGAGCTCCCAATGCAAGGGGCACGGGTTTGATCCCTGGTAGGGGAACTAAGATCCCGCATGCCACACAGCACGGCCAAAAAAAATAGAAATTGAGGCTGTCTATAGTTTTGCAGTTTATCATCCGTTTTTTTCCACTGATGAGGATGTCTAAGGGATTCGTTATTTTCTCTTGATCACCACAGTGCTAAATTCTCATCTGATATGCCATTCTTGTATGTTAAGGTCTTGTTTCTAATTATTCCCTCTCACCAACATGCTGTGACCATCCCCTTCTGTCTACATCTTTGTGCACTTGGGCTGCAGTAATGAAGAATCAATCCTTTGAACTGGATTAGTGGGAAGACCAAACCAGACACATTATGGCCTTGATGTGTACAGCATTGACGAACCGTCTGTCAGAAAGGTCACCGTCTGGCTGATCGGTGGAGGAGGGAGTGTGGAGGCCGAGGAACAGAGAAATGCTGCATGATTCACCCAGTGCAGAGGGGAGGAGGGAGAGGCTGTGACAGCCACCCAGGAGTCTGGCCATGGACGCTTGGGCCAGCATGGTGACAGGGATGTGGTCAGGAGAGCAGAGAGGGCGCTGACATGGAAAGCGAAAATGGAGGGACTTCCCTGGTGGTCCAGTGGTTAAGACTCCGCACTTTCGATCCCTGGTTGGGGAACTAAGATCCCACATGCCTCTCTATGCAGCCAAAAAAACCAAAACAAGTGGGAATGGAAAATGGGAATCGTGCAGTGAGGGGAGATCTTGACCCCTGGAGAGAAGGTTTTAGAGTGTCCAGGGACCAGATGAAACCTCACACAGCAATCTTGGAATGGTCCCTGATCTGTGAGATTGATTCCTGGCTGTAGTGCCAAATATATATAGATATTTCTATTTCTGTTTGGGTTTTAGGGGTTTTTGTTTTCTTTTGGTTTTTTGGGGGGTTTTTGTGGTACGCGGGCCTCTCACTGTTGTGGCCTCTCCCGTTGTGGAGCACAGGCTCCGCATGCGCAGGCTCAGCGGCCATGGCTCACGCGCCCAGCCGCTCCGCGGCATGTGGGATCTTCCCAGACCTGGGCATGAACCTGTGTCCCCTGCATCGGCAGGTGGACTCTCAACCACTGTGCCACCAGGGAAGCCCTTTTTTTTTTTTTAATTTTATTTTTAATTTTTTTTTTTTTTTTTTTTTTGAGGGGGACGGTTTGGCTGTGCCACGCAGCATGTGAGATCTTAGTTCCCCGACCAGGGATGGAACCCACGGCCCCTGCAGTGGAAGCGCAGAGTCTTAACCACTGGACCTCCAAGGAAGTCCTCTATTTCTATTTCTTTATAAACATATATCTCTTATACATATATATTTCTATATAAATACATATATCTTATATATAAAATATATATAAATATACATATGACATATATATATATTTTTTCTCATCTATATAAGGAAGGAGAGAATTTCTTTCCCCAAAGAAGCACACTGTAGATGCTACTCTGGAGATATCCATTTCTAAAGCATACATAGTTTTTTTTTTTTGATAATCACTCCTCTTGTAACTGTTCCAAAGTTTTAATCATAGAGAAAAGGAAAGAACACTACCGTGAAGAGCAAGATATCCACCGTGCGTTCAATAATTGCTTCACTTGTCATGTTCGTCTGCATGTCTGTTTATGTCTCATTTGTGGGGAGCTGGGGGGGACAGATCTATTTTCAAGTAAATTTCAGACTTCCAGGCCCTTTATCCCTGGACACGTCAGCACGCACCCTCAGATAACAGGAACCATCTCTTATATAAATACAATGCCATTAGCTCCACTAAACAAAATTAACAACGTCCCTCTACGCAAACACAGGTTACATATCAACCAGCTCTTTGGGAGATAGCAGGCTTAAATCCTGTGTTTACCAAGTTTTTCTCAATTTGTAGGAAAGGCTGATAATCCTACATGCACAAATCTAAGTAAATAGATGGATGTTTTATCCTGAAGGGCTGTCACAGATCTGGTACACAGTAAATGCTCAATAAATAAATAAATACTACCTGGATTCTGCAGTGCATCCCAAGTACACTCAAGCAACATGAAGCGTGTCCATCTGTTAATTTGTGCCCTGACACAGCGTACATGTCAGCGCACACGCACCGCCACATCTCCACACACACACACATTCGTGGGCATGGCAGCGCCTGGCGTTTTAGGGTTTAGAACTCTTTGTGAACGAGCCTGCCAGAGAAATCCTGCTAACCTTCTCCGAGCAAGCCCGCCTCCCGCGGGCCCCTCCTCTAGGAAAATTCTGAAGCTCTCACTTGCTGTAGGCCTCACTATGGGGTGGGGGCTCATCCTAAAAGCACCAGCAGCACGACTCAGAGAGGGGCCATGCCGTTTTTAACTTGGGGAAGGAAGCAGGACCACAAGGAGGTTATTGCAGGAGATGAGAAAGAGATGGTCAGCAAGGATACACAGAGTGATCTGCAGGCAGACACAGCGAGACATAGGGATTGACAGGGTTTCCATGTCTGGGAAGGAGGCCCCCGAGGCCTCATGCTCAGAATGAGAGAAAGGGGACTTCCCTGGTGGTCTAGTGGCTAAGACTCCGCACTCCCAATGCGGGGGGGGGGGGGGGGCACGGGTTCAATCCCTGGTCAGGGAACTAGATCCTTCATGCCGCAACAAAGATCCCGAGAGCCACAACTAAGACCCGTCGCAGCCAAATAAATAAATAAATAAATATTTTTTAAAAAGAAGAAGAATGAGAGACAGAATAGATAGAGGTGTTCATGGTTCTCACAGGTCCTGCGTGCGAGGTAAGAATTGCAAGTACATGTAAACGAAGGGGCAGGGACCTGTTAGTAGGAAAAAAAGACTCATATGGCCTGAACACCTCCCTCCCACTGCCCTCACCAGATGGTCTTCTTTCCACCCTCATCAGCACCCCCATCATCTCTTCTGTGGACAAGACCCGCGTCCCCACTGTTCTCCCAGTCTCCACGCTTCTCATCCTCATCTGCACTTAGGCTGCTCTTTTGCTTCCTGGGGGTCCCTGAGCCATGCCAGGCCCTGCAAGATAAGCGAGCCAGCCCAGCTCTGCGGTGACCCACTGGCTTAAAATACAGATTTATTATTTTTCAGGTATGGCCAGGCCAGCAGACCAGGAGATGACTACCATCGAGAAGATAACTAGGGACTTCCCGGGTGGTCTAGTGGTTAGGACACGGCGCTTTCACTGCCATGGTCCCAGGTGCAATTCCCGGTTGGGAGACTAAGATCCTGCAAGCCTCTCAGTGTGGCAAATAAATAAATAGATAAATAAGATTATCTGTTACTCACAATTCCCAAGAGGAGGGAGCACAGCCCGCACACGACGCAGGGCCACACGGGAAGCACCAGGGTCCAGCAGGGGGCAGAGGGAGCGAGGGGCGACGGTGGGCAAAGCCTGGAGTGTGGCTTCAGGGGGAGGAATGGACAAGGCAGGGTGAGATGACTCCGGATGGGCTGGTTTGCATCATCTCGGCGGGTTCTGGAGCGTAGCCGCTGCTCCTGGTTGTCGGGTACATGCCCTGGGGTGATGGGGCAGGTGGATGATGGCTGGAGTGTATGAGCCTGACAGTAGATGGTGGGTAAGGGCTCTGGGTGGGTCGCTTTGCATATAAAAGGCACACTCCCAGGCCAGTAGTTTGCACTCTCTAGGAACTGGCCAACCCTGACAGAAGCCATCTCTTCGGGGTCAGAAGGACCCCAAGATGCCCAAGCATCAGAATGTAGAAAGAAGAGGCACGGTTAGTACACCCGGGAGAGGGCTGAGGCAGCTCCAGGTCCCTCCGTCCTCCTACTGGGTGGTGAGGGTAGGGGGTCAGGGACGGACAGAGCTGAGGGTGAGGCAGGATGCTGCCCGGTGAGGCTTGGTCCCACCAGCCTCCTCTCTCCTTCTCAGCTCTGCCTAATCCAAAGCAGAGCTTCTCAAATTTCAAGGTGCATTCAAATCCCTGGGGGGAGCTGATTGAGTAAGTCTTGGATGGGTGCCCATTATTATGCATTTCTAACAAGTGCCTGGGGGTTAAGAGTGCTTGACCTTACTTTGAAAACAAACTTAGGTTTACCAAAGGGGAAACGTGGGTGGGGTGGGAGCGATAAATTAGGAGCTTGGGATGAACATACACACACTACTATATAGAAAATAGATAGCACAGGGAACTCTACTCAGTGCTCTCTAATGACCTATATGGGAAAAGAATCTGAAAAAGAATATATATATATATATATATATATATATATATAACTGAATCACTTTGCTGTACACCTGAAACTAAGACAACATTGTACATCAACTATACTCCAATATAAAATAAAAAATTAAGTTTAAAAAAGAGTGCTTGGGGACTTCCCGGGTGTCCAGTTGTTAAGACTCTGCACTTTCACTGTGGAGAGCCCCAGTTCGACACCTGGTTGGGGAACTTGGATTCCACAAGCCACAAGGCATAGCCAATAAATAAATAAATAAACAAAAAACATTTAAAAAAGTGCTCAACCTTACTGGTTGGGCGGGGCCCTCAGTCTTGGCTGGATCCCAGGGAACCCGTTGGCCCCACGCAAACTGGGGTGGTTGGTCACCTCACCAGTGATGGCAGTGGCCCAGTGGCACTTGTACCTGGGCCCTTGTTTGAGCAACAAAATCCTGTCTGAACTCGCCTTCCTTCCCAAGACAGTTGCTCAGAGATGACGGGGAGGTGACATTCTCCACTAGCTCTCAGCCCAGTTCTCTCTGGGTTGACCTTTCCTCCTGGTGGGCACTGCATCTTCTCCTCCTAGAGTGTGGACACACTTGGGTTTTATCCTGCTGGACAGTTTCTACCCATCCAGACACATTTCAGCGTGACCCACCTCAGGGTCAGGACCCACCATCTGTAAACATGTAGATTAATTTGCTGTTTTCCAACTGCCCCAAGGCACAGTCTTCGGCTGCTTTCGGTCCACACCCTGTACAACAGCTAACCATTAACCACCTGAATCCTCTTTTCTATTCGTGTTGAGCCCCAAACTCTTCTGCAAGCCACCAGAGCCCGGAACCATCTGCTCACCACAAGGCAGACAGGGAGAATATTTTAATAAGCGTGTGGTATGAAACAGCTCCCTAAGGAACAGGGCAACAACCAGTATACATAAAAGAAGAGATGGGTAAATATGACTCTGTATATATTGAACAAACATACAGGTAACTGGGGAGAATATACTACACACACAAAAAAATTGAACAGAGAAGCTGCCAGAAACAGATGCAACATAGTCAAAAATTATGCGATGAATATACAGAGACTACAGACAGGTCCAGAAGACAAAAATGAAGACCAAAAGAGGTTGGGAAGAGTCGAATTCCCTGGCAGTCCAATGGTTAGGACTGTACTCTCACTGCTGAGGCCCCAGGTTCAATCCCTGGTTGGGGAACTAAAATCCCACAAGCCGCACGGAGCAAAAAAAAAAAAAAAAAAAAGAGGTTAGGAAGAAGCTGCTTAGTACAAGAGAAAATTCAGATTATGAAGAACTGTGAAAAGATATTCCACTTAAAGTCTGACAAAAAATCAAAACATGTCACTTTTCACAATTCAGACAGAAACAGATAGAAAAAAATTAGTATGTGGGGAGGGTAAGGGCATGGCATGGGGAAACGGGTGCATTCACAGGCTGGTGTGAAAGTGTAAGTTGGTGCTACATTTCTGATCCATATTTTAGCAATAAGTTTGAATGCACTTTCATATATCCGGAGAAAACTGTAATTCGAAAAGATGCATGCACCCCAGTGTTCATTGCAGCACTATTTACCATAGCCAGGATGTGGAAACAACCTAAATGTCCATCAACAGAGGAATGGATAAGAAGAAGTGGTGGGACTTCCCCGGTGGTGCAGTGGTTAAGAATCCTCCTGCCAATGCAGGGGACCTGGGTTCGAGCCCTGGTCCGGGAAGATCCCACATGCTGCAGAGCAACTAAGCCCATGAGCCACAACTACTGAAGCCCACGTACCTAGAGCTCGTGCTCCGCAGCAAGAGAAGCCACCGCAATGAGAAGCCCGCACACCGCAACAAAGACCCCACGCAGCCAAAAATAAATAAATAAATAAAGTTTTTTTAAAACATGGTACATATATACAATGGAATATTTGCAGCAACATGGATGGACCTAGAGGATATCATGCTTAGTGCTTCTATTTGCAGCAACATGGATGGACCTAGAGGATATTATGCTTAGTGAAATAAGTCCGACAGAGAAAAACAAGTACCATGTGATATCACTTATATGTGGAATCTAAAAATATGACACAAATGAACCTATCTATGAAACAGAAACGGACTCACATACTTAGAGAACAGACTTGTGGTTGCCAAGGGGGAGGGAAGGATTGGGAGTTTGGGATTAGCAGATGCAAATTATTAGATGTAGAATTGATAAACAACAAGGTCCTACTGTATAGCTCAGGGACCTATATTGAATATCTTGTGATAAACCATAATGGAAAAGAATATGAAAAAGAATATATATATATGTATGTATGTATAACTGAGTCACTTTGCTGTACAGCAGAAATTAACACAACATTGTAAATCAACTATCCTTCAATAAAATAAATTTTTAAAAAATGTTTAAATGCCCTCTGATGGAGCAGTTCCCCATCTGGGAACTGGGTCTTCATCAAAACTGAAAAAGAATACACCAGCAGGGTCTGCTCCAGCAGAACAAACCCAGGCAAGGTGCCTTCCCACAAAGAACTTCAGTTAAGTAGGAGAACAGATAGAAAAAAGTGCAAAAGAGGTAGGATGGCGATTTGTCAGTGTCTGGAAAAGCTGGAAATGTGCTTTCTCTGTAGCCATTTGTTCTCTGTGGGGGGGGGGGGTGATTTTTGCCTTTTCCACCCCAGGGGGTATTGGGCAAGGCTTAGAGACCTTTTTGATTGTCACAACCAGGGGGAAGGGGCGCCACGGTACACAGTGAATAGAGACCAGGGATGCTGCTAAACATCCTACAATACACAGGGCAGCCTCCCACGCCCCCCCAGAAAAAGAGTAACTTGCCCAAAATGTAAGCTGTGTTGAGGTTGAGGAAGCCACTCTATAGCCCAGCCGTTCAGCTTCTGGATAGAGGCTCCAGGGAGGGGGGGAGCTTGCCCCTGTCCCCCCCTCAAGTACAAGAGTACCCATTGCAGTATTTATTCAGTGCCATTTGTGTGCCAAGCACTGTCCTAGGGAGGGGGCTATTTATAGTCTTTGTAGTGAAAATTAAATGTCTACCGATAGGAGTGTGGATCAATAACTTGTGGTTCATCCCTACAGCAGAATACGATGTAGCAGATTAAAGAAGGAGGTAGTGTATCCATCTAGATATTGATACAGCTCAGCAGGCGAAAGCAAGTTGCACTAATCCGACAGCCCACCCTTCAGCCAACCACACCTCCCAGCCACATGTGTTTGATCCTACAACTGCCCCAAAGCCCTTCTTTCCCTGGGGGGGTTTACAGCTTTTTTTTTTTTTTTTTTTTGGCCGCACCCTGTGGGATCTAGTTCCCTGACCAGGGCTCGAACCCATGCCCCCTGCATTGGGGAGAGCAGAGTCTTAACCACTGGACCACCAGAGAGGTCCCCAAGGGTTTACAGCTTTGAGTTAGCATTTTGAGTTCCCATCACCATTCAGTGAACAAAGACCACAGGGCAATCACACATAGACACACAGATTTCTACCCTGCAGAGGGGAGACAACTTTCCCCAGGCATCTGTGGACTCAGGTAGGGGCAGGAGGGGCAGATCATTCATTTCTTTTGACAAACATTTATTATGCACATAAAGTATGCTCGCCTGGCATTTTGAACACCCCCACCATCACCACCACACACACACTCTGACATCAGACCCTGGAAAATTCCAGTCTCGGTGGTGGTGCGGTCCCCAGCCCCCTCCTTCCCCTGCTCCAGCTGCAGTTTCCATGGCAACAGCCTGAGCCTGCCTCCTTCTCCAACAGGTAATTGCTTTCGAAGGGAAGGGGCAGCTTGGGGGATGGGAAGGCTCAACCCACAGGCCTCCTGCAGTGGCCTGTGCAGGATCTCTGTGCCCCTTAAAATACACCCTTGAATGGGAGCTTTGCAAAAAGATCACCAATTTGCCTGTGAGGGCCTGCCCGTGGACCCGGTGAGAAATCACACACGTCATTTAAGCATCAGTGACATCAGCTATCATTTCTTCTTTGCTCATTTATGTATTCATTTATTCAACAAATATGGATCAACTGTTCTGGGAGCTGGTGGGATGAGAAAACAAACAAACAAACAATCACTGGGAAAGGTACGCTCTTTGGTCTGAGAGCCGAGCTGCCAGCGACATTCGTTCCTTCAAACAAGACTTTTTTAGGTTCATTTAGCAAAAGTTTATGGAAGGACCACCGCATGCCAGGGGTCATGGGAAGCGTAGGGAATACATCATAAAGAAAGAACGTCAAAATCCCTGCCCAGAATGCCGGGCACTTAGTAGGACCTTCAAACATTTTTAGAATATGAATAAATGAACAAATGAATGGATTCTGTTCAGCTCAAAAATTGGATTCTGGTGCCTTTATTCATTTAACATGATGGCATAGCATTAAGTTTACTTTCTTGGATGGAGGGGCAGTTGGTTGGATGCTGAATACCCTAGAATTTGTCTGAGTAGGAAGCAAGAGGGCAACATCTGGGCAGGGAGAGAGCTGGTGGCCTTCAATTTTCTGCTCACCAGCAGAAAGCTTGAGTGAGTATTTTTTACAATTTGAGTGGAGAAAAAGCTCGGTAAACACAGTGCTAGAGCTTACAACCACAGAAAGAAAAAGATAAATTAATCTGACTCCGTAAGAGCTGAAAAAGTAGGTACAGAAGAAATCAAAAATAATATAAGCCAAAATAAAGTGACAAAGTGGGTAAAACTACTTGCAACCCAATGAGAATCAAAGAAATTACATCTTTCACATGTCAGTTGTATTTACAAGAAATGAATTAAAAACATGGGAGAAAATGAACTTCAAAATACAGGACTTCAAAATGGACAGAAAGGCTTTAAAGGAGAACATTGAAATGTTAAAAAAAAAAATGACAAAATGACATTCCAATCTTTGTACTCCAAGAAAAAAAAACAAAAAAGGACATGAAAACCAAAGTGGCAAGTCCTTTTTCCATTTGTAAGGTGGACGAAAATGAAAATATAGACAAGGAGAATTGGTGATTGTATGAAAAATGGATGCCTTCCCAGGCTAGTGGGGAGAATGCAATTTGTTATAAACTTTCTGGCAAGTTCTTTTGGCAGAAGGCATCCAGGTTTAGTATGTGCATGCCCTTTGACTCAGCAAATCCAACCCTGGGAATCTCCCCCCTGCAGACACTCACAAAAGTACACACACCCACACGGTGCTCAGGGCAGTGTTGCTGGGGGAGTGACTGATGGAAAAGTCCTAGTATGTGTGGCATGTAAAAAGTGCCAGCAGCAGGATCTTAGAGCCCAAAGACAAATTTTTTGCATGATGAAGAAATTGTGTTTTGAAGGCTATTGAATGTTAGCATTCCATGTTACGTAAACAAGAGCTGGAATAAATACCTGTATACGCATCATTATCTAAATGTGAGCCAATATAACCCGCTCGCCCACATATTCACCTCCTAGAAACATCTCTTGAATACCTGTGGTGTGCCAGACACTCCATCAGGGAATGATGGACAACAGAAAATGTGTCTATTGTCGGAAAGTTTGCGATTAGCAGGTGCAAACTATTACACATAGAATGAATAAACAATAAGGTCCTACTGTATAGCACAGGGAACTATAGTAAATTTCCTGGGATAAACCATCATGGAAAAGAATATGAAAAACAACGTACATATATGTATAACTGAATCCCTTTGCTGTACAGCAGAAGCTAACCCAACACTGTAAATCAGCTATACTTCAATTAAAAAATTTTTTTTCTACATAAGTCCAAGGCCATCTTGGAGAGCAGTTTGACAATATCTAGAAGAGCTGGTGATGTGCGTTCTCCCACCACTCAGAAAATCCACTTTGAGGTCTGTGCCCTAGAACTCTCCCACGTGTGGAAGGAGACCAGTTCACTGTGACACTCGCTCATCTGACAAACGTTTATCAAGCAGAAACCACACACCAGGCAGCGCTGTGGGCCCTGGAGACCTCCAGCGGGGCTTCTCATAGCAAGGGGAAAAAAGAAAAACCGAATACAACCTAAATGTCCACCAGCAGGAGAATGGGCGCATTAACTGAGGTCCGTTGACCCCACGGAGTATGATGTGCAGTTGAAAAGCAAATAAGAGAAAATGGGCACATGCGCCTGAATGATTTGTTGACGTAAGACCCCCCCCCAGCCAGTCTCTCTTCCTCCCTGTTCCACTTCTTTGCTGCCCTCACATTCTCCAAAATGTTTTCTCTCCTCTCTCTTTGTTCGCTGCTTTTAGCTGGCGTTGTTTTGGATTCGAGGACAGGAGTCCTCTTGGAAGGTGGGCCCCTCGTGTGTGTTTGTCTTCAGAACACAGGGCAATGAGGAGCAAATCCTCCTGGTTCTGATAGACTTGGGGAGGGGGTGCAGAGCCCATCACTGCCACAGCAGACTTCGAAGAAGCATGACACACACACACTACTCTATATAAAACAGATAACTAACAAGGACCTCCTGTCTAGCACAGGGAACTCTGCTCAATCCTCTGTAATGTAACCTGACACTCGTACAACAATGTAAATCAACTCTACTCCAATATAAATTTTAAAAAAAGAAAAAGAAAAAAGAAGCACCTGCCTCGTGCTAGCCAGGCTTTTGGATCCCCACACCGGCTAACTTCAGAACTGGAAATTTCCAGCTGCGTCTCCCCGGCCCCCTCTCCTCTCTTCCACCGCCTGATCAGGCTACAGTTTCCATGGCAACGGCCTGAGCCTGCCCCTGCCCCACACACCAGGTGACAGCTCTTGAGGGAAAACAGATGACAAAGACGAAGCCCCGGTTGGGAGAGGGGGGTACGGGGCAGGGGAGGACTCACACCTGCAGCCCCTCCTTCCCTTCGCCGCCGGGTCAGGCCCGTCTTTTGTGTACATTTGCCCGCATCTTCAGACGGGGGTCACGGCAGAAGAAAAGGAAGTTGGCTCCTTGGGTCTCTGCAGTCCTTATATGACTAACAAACCTCCTGCAAGCGCCGGGGATATTGTTCTTAGGTTTTCAACCTTCAACATATTGGTCAAACCCCACTGTGGCGGCCGCTTTCCCTCAAGCCAGGGATGAAGTGGTAGGAAAAAACAAGCAGTGTCTGCCCAAGACCCTAATGTCTGAGGCACCCATTCATCCGACACATGCATTTAATCATCTGACAAATAGGTACCGAGGGCTCGCTCTGTGCTGGGTAACAGACCAGGGGTGCGGATGCAACAGAAACAGTCAAAAATCTCTTCCTTGGGATTGACAGATACACACTACTATACATAAAATAGATAATGAATAAGGACCTACTGTACAGCACAGGGAACTCTACTCAATACTCTGTAATAACCTATATGGGAAAAGAATCTCAAAGAGTGGATATATGTATATGTATAACTGACTCACTTTGCTGTACACCTGACACTAACACAACATTGTAAAGCAACTCTACTCCGATAAAATTTAATTTACAAAAATAAAATAAAAAATGCATTCAGTGCCTATTAGCAACAACAACAGATCTTTCTTGGAGCTTTTGTTGTAGTTGGGTTACAAGCGGTGAAGAGTAGAGCACTTAAAATCACGTTGTGATGAGAGCATGAAGAAAAAGTAAAGGAGTGGTTGGATAGGGAGTGATTGGGGGCAGCTGTTTTAGCAAGAGGACCCAGGAGGGGGTGGGAATTGAGCAGATGTATAAGCGAAGGGAGTGGACAAAGTATGAGGGAAGAGCAGCAGAGCAGGAGCCTGGAGGCGGGGCCTTACAGGGACTTTGCAGGGGAATCCAGGGGCCCCTGAGCAGTGTGAGTGAACAGAGCACAGGAGGTGAAGACACGGGTGGAGCAAGCTCAGGTCGACATGGAAAGCACTTGGGGTTTTTTTGTTTTTTTCTTCTTGAAAGTCTGTTCATAAAACTTTGTTTCCACTTACGTTAACTTAATACATATGTTCTTACAATTTAATTGGTACTGGAAATTTTATAAGAAATTAAGTAAACCTATCCTTCATCTCAACTTATTTCTCTCTCTCTCTTTTTTTTTTTTTTTTGCGGTACGCGGGCCTCTCACTGTTGTGGCCTCTCCCGTTGTGGAGCACAGGCTCCGCACGCGCAGGCTCAGCGACCATGGCTCACGGGCCCAGCCGCTCCGCGGCATGTGGGATCTTCCCGGACCGGGGCACGAACCCGCGTCCCCTGCATCGGCAGGCGGACTCTCAACCACTGCGCCACCAGGGAAGCCCTATTTCTCTACTTTTTAAAAATTTTTATTGGAGTAGAGTTACTTTACACTGTTGTGTTAGTTTCTGCTGTACAGCAAAGTGAATCAGTTATACACATATCCATTCTTTTTCAGATTCTTTTCCCATATAGGTCATTACAGAGTATTGAGTAGAGGTCCCTGTGCCTAATAAGTAGGTCCTTATTAGTTATCTATTTTATATATAGTAGTGTGGGTATGTCAAGAGATGGAAAGCACTTTGGATTGTATGTTTTGATATAGACAATGTTATTTGCATCCATGGTGTCCATCCATGACTCACAGATGGAGGCGTCCACATGGCTCAGAGTCCACTGGGAGGGAGGGGAACCACACGGATGAGTGCACAGAGGAACTTCAGAAGGACGGACCGTTTACTCGGTGACCGTTCTGTGCTGCGTGGCCGCAGCGCTGGATGCCAGACAACTGGAAGTGAACAGGACAAGAGCAAGACGGTGGTGTGGAGGGAATTCCCTGGAGGTCCAGTGGTTAGGACTCAGCGCTCTCACTTCCAGGGCCCTGGGTTCGATCCCTGGTCAGGGAAGATCCTGAAAGCTGCAGGGCGCACCCCAAAAAAACCCAAAGAATAACAAAAAAACAAAGACAGTGGCGTGGAGATGGCCACAGAGAGGCATCAGGGATGGATTTGGGATGGGACGGGACAAGTGCATCGTGTAGAGCTGTCTGTACCACAGTTGGGAAGGGACCAAAGGTGGTGACCATGATGGTAATAGTGGTAACAAAATACTTAACCCGATTGGCTGGCTGTGCTATGCTAGGCACCTGCTGTATGCCTTCCATTCACTCCCCTTAGCACTCCACAAAGATGAGTGGGACTTTCCCTTCCGGGTGACAGATGAGGTCCCTGAGGCTCAGAGAGGAACACAGGAGGTCATTCTGGCGTCTGGTCAAATATGGGGACGCTGGACTCAGATTTGCTTAGTGCTCATCCATCATGTCCTTCCTGTGTCATCACTGGAGCCTCCGTTTCCTCCTCTGGTCAAGAGGGCCCTTGAAGCCATGGCAAACCCTTTGATTTTATTAATAAGCCACCCTAAGTATCAATATAGATAATATCATTGATCTATGTGAACAGGGGTTATAACAGAAACAGAGGCAACAGGAACTCCTGACTCCCAGAGGGATCTGAGACTAAATTTCACGTGCGAGTTTATGGCTAGCATACAGGAAGCGCTCAGTACACGCAAGCTAGGTGCAGCAGGGAAGTCAGAAGCTTTTACTTGCCTTGCTAAAGATTGGAAAGTGTGGCCACAGGACTTCAGTGTACGGCTGGGCAGGCTGTTCACTGCACAAGGGGACAAGTGAGAGGTTTGGAATCCAAGCTGTGCCTCGTGGCACGAGGCTGCACCCTCCCAGAGAAGCAGCGTCTTTTGCTACTTCCCACAGAGACCAAGATCCGGGCAAGCCTCCCAGGAACTTGGGACAGCAGATCAAAGAGATGCCGGTGTTTGACAGCAAGCATTCTTGGCAGTGAGCAATAGAAACCACTATGATGGACTCCAGCTGTTCAGAGAGATGCTGAGGGGATAGCGGGTAGATCTTAGAGAAGCCAGGGAAGCTTTAGATTCCTAGGTGAGTTTCTGGAGCCAGACTCTTCTTCAGAGACTGGCCGCAGGACTGGCCCAGGGAGGACACAGATGCCGCCACTCCCGGCCTCAGGAATTCACTGCTGCTTCTGCTGCCTCTGGGAATGAGCTCCCATGATCTAGAAGGCATCCTCTGCTGTTCCACTAATGGGCATGTCTTTATAAGAAGGAGGAGGAGGAGAGAGAGAGAGAGAGAGAGAGAGAGAGAGAGAAAGGAAATATGGAGGTTCCTTAAAAAACTAAAAATAAAACTACCATATGACCCAGCAATACCACTACTGGACATATACCCTGAGAAAACCATAATTCAAAAAGACACATGTACCACAATGTTCGTTGCAGCTCTATTTACAATAGCCAGGACATGGAAGCAAACTAAGTGTCCATCGACAGATGAATGGATAAAGAAGATGTGGCACATATATACAATGGAATATTACTCAGCCATAAAAAGAAACGAAATTGAGTTATTTGTAGTGAGGTGGATGGACCTAGAATCTGTCAGAGTGAAGTAAGTCAGAAAGAGAAAAAAAAATACCATATGCTAACACATATATATGGAATCTAAAAAAGAAAAAAATAAGGTTCTGAAGAACCTAGGGGCAGGACAGGAATAAAGACGCAGACATAAAGAATGGACTTGAGGACACAGGGAGGGGGAAGGGTAAGCTGGGGGATGAAGTGAGAGAGTGACATGGACTTATATATACTACCAAATGTAAAATAGATAGCTAGTGGGAAGCAGCCACATAGCATAGGGAGATCAGCTCGGTGCTTTGTGACCACCTAAAGGGGTGGGATAAGGAGGGAGGGAGGGAGACACAAGAGGGAGGAGATATGGGGATATATGTATATGCATAGCTGATTCACCTTGCTATACAGCAGAAACTAACACACCATTGTAAAGCAATTATACTCCAATAAAGATGTTTAAAAAAAATAAAAGAAAGGAAGGAAGACAAGCAGGGAGGGAAAGAAGAGAGAGATAGAGAAAGAAAGAAAGAAAGAAAGAAAAAGAAAGAAAGAAAAAGGAAGGAAGGAAGGAAGAAAGGAAGAAGGAAAGAAAGAAAGAAAAGGAGAACGAGAGAAAGAACAGAGATTCATTTCACTATGTTTCTGTGGATGGATTTACAAGCACATACACAAAAAGCAAGTTTACAAAATCGTAAAGATTTTTCTCATTTATTATCTGCAAGTGGTATACATCTATATCCCAGTCATTATAATTATTCTTGTTGATCTTTTACGTTAATTCAACGTAATACCAAATTTTGGAAGTGGGCCGTAAATGCTCAATGCCTGCAAGGTCCCACTAAAGTCACTGGGCACAGGCATTGAAACCATCAGAATATTAGAATCAAGATTTTTTTTAACTCCAGGGAAGTAGAGAGAAACTCATTTGTAACTGGCTCCAGGGATGTAATCTACAGAACAGACAACTAGTCTTAAATATGTTTATGGTTTGGGAATGAATGTCTCCAGAATACTGGCTACGTTTTACTGTTTCCGAGAAAGCCGTTCCCTCCCTGAGTTAGAAGGCAATATATACAGAGCTTGGACTCCAGTCTGGCATTTAACTCATTAATCAGGGAAAATTCTGAGGTGGGTTGATTTAACTGGCACTCAGGCTGAATGCTGACATTCTCAGAGCTCCGTCCAAAGGGCCCTGGGTTTCCGGGAGAAACTTCTCTCCCATATGAACCGTCTTTTCAGTTTAATTCTGGCTCAGATTCCTCTATGAGCAACTGCAGCCAGGACCATGGGGAAGAACAGAGTTTTCTCTATGTGGGCATAGTGTGCACCAATGGTCTCCTCTTTTCAGCTCCACATGAGACTGTGTAAATGTTCTTATCATCATGGACAGGGAAGGACTTGTTAACCGGTCACAAAAGCACACAAGCGTGAAAGAAGAGAGATACGTAAATCTGACCACATAAAAACAATGAGATGCCACCTCATAACCATTAGGAGGGTAACTCTTCCTTTTTTAAAAAATTTTTATTGGAGTATAGTTGATTTACAATGTTGTATTCATTTCAGGTGTACAGCAAAGTGAAACAGTTATACATATATCCACTCTTGGTTTTTTTTTTAGACTCTTTTCCCATATAGGCCATTACAGAGTATTGAGTAGAGTTCCCTGTGCTACTCAGCCATAAAAAGAACAAAATAATGCCATTTGCAGCAACATCAATAGACCTAGAGATTGTCATACTGAGTGAAGTAAGTCAGACACAGAAAGACAAGTATCATATGATATCACTTATGTATGGAATCTTAAAAAAAAAGGGTACAAATGAACTTATTTACAAAACAGAAGTAGAAAACAAACTTATGGTTACCAGGGCATAAGGGGGAGGCGGGATAAATTGGGAGATTGGGACTGACATATACACACTACTATATATTTCTTTAAAAAATACAGAAAACACAGCTGGCCCTCTGTATCCGCAGGTTCGGCATCTGCAGATTTAACCAACCACAGATGGATTCAATCCCCGGTTGATTAAATCCATGGATACCAGAGGGTCGAATGTAGGGACTTTAGCATCCTCGGAGTATGGTCTCTGCGGAGGTCCTGGAACCAATGCCCTGCAGATACTGAGCGACCATGACAAGTGTTGGAGAGGAAGTGGAGAGATTGGAACCCTTGCACAATTTTGGTGGAGATGTAAAACTGTGCAACCACTATGGAAAACAGTACGGAGATTCCTCAAACAAAATTACAGACAATAACCACATGATCCCAGAATTCCACCACTGGGTATACATCCAAAAGAATTGAAAGCAGGGTCTTAAAAGAGATATTTGTACACCCGTGTTTATAGCAGCATTATTCACAGTAGCCAAAAGGTAAAAGCCACCCAAGTGTCCATCAGTGGATGAATAGATGAACAAAATGTGGTCCATCCATATGGTGGAATATTATTCAGCCTTAAAAAGGAAAGAAATTCTGACACAGACTGCAACATGCACGAACCTTGAGGACATTATGCTCAGTGAAATAAGCCAGCTGAAATAAGACAAATCCTGTATGATTCCAATTATATGAGGTACCTAGAATAATCAAATTCATAAAGACAGAAAATAAGGTGGTGATTTCAAGGGGTTGAGGAAGGAAAGAATGGGGAGTTAGTGTTTAATGGGGACAGAGTTTCAGTTTTACAAGATGAAGAGAGTTCTGGAGATGGATGGTGGTGATGGTAGCACAGCAATGTGAGTGAACTTAATGCCATTGAACTGTGTGCTTAAAACTGGTTACGATGGTAAATTTTATGTTATGTGTATTTGGGCACAATTTAAAAAAATTTTAAATAGTGTGTATGGCTATGTACAAAGGAACACCACAGTTAGCAAAGATTGGAGGGGGGGAATCAACAGGTTAAATTCAATGCTGCAGACGTGGTAGTCCAGGGAATGTATCTCTCTCCTATATAAATTCTGTTTCGGTGACTAAGAGTTGAACATGAAAATAGAAAAACAGGGCAGAGGATCTAAAAGGGTGTTCACAAAGCAAATAATTGCAATGTTGGACCTACGTTAGTTAGTGAAAATCTCACTTACTTGTGATCCAAAAAATTGGAGGCCATGGACAAACTGAGACGGTTCCACCACACCAGGCGGGCAACGATGAAAGTTGGGAGTGTGAGGTTGACACTGGGCAGGGGAAGCAGGCTCCTTTCTGCATGCGGGCGGTGGACACATCTGCCCTGGCAAGCGTTTTTGGCAATGTGTCAAAGTCTAAAATAGGTTCGCCCCCACCCTTTTCTTTTTTAAAATTAATTAATTAATTTATTTTTGGCTGCGTTGGGTTTTCGTTGCTGCGCATGGGCTTTCTCTAGTTGCGGTGAGTGGGGGCTACTCTTCGTTGGGGTGCGTGGGCTTCTCATTGCGGTGGCATCTCTTGTTGTAGAGCACGGGCTCTAGGTGCGCAGACTTCAGTAGTTGTGGCATGCGGGCTCAGTAGTTGTGGCTCACGGGCTTAGCTGCTCTGCGGCATGTGAGATCTTCCCAGACCAGAGCTCAAACCCAAGTCCCCTGCATTGGCAGGCGGATTCTTAACCACTGCGGCACCAGGGAAGTCCCTCACCCCTTTTTTAAGAATTTTTTTTTATTGAAGTAGAGTTGATTTACAAGGTTGTGCCAATCTCTGCGGTACAGCAAAGTGACTCAGTTTTACACACATAGAGATTCTTTTTTTTTTTTTTTTTTTTTTTTGCGGTACTCGGGCCTCTCACTGTTGTGGCCTCTCCTGTTGCAGAGCACAGGCTCTGGACGAGCAGGCTCAGCGGCCATGGCTCACGGGCCTAGCCACTCCGTGGCATGTGGGATCTTCCCAGACCGGGGCACGAACCCATGTCCCCTGCATCGGCAGGGGGACTCTCAACCACTGCACCACCAGGGAAGCCCAACATTCTTTTTTTAATATTCTTTCCAATTATGATTTATCTCAGGATATTGCATATAGTTCCTTGTATACAGTAGGACCTTGTTTTTTGTCCATCCTATAGATAATAGTTTGTATCTACCAACCCCAAACTCGTAATCCTTCCCTCCTCCCCCTTGGCAACCACAAGTCTGATCTCTATGTCTGTGAGTCTGTTTCTGTTTCATAGATAGGTTCATTTGTGCCATATTTTAGATTCCACATATGTGATATCATATGGTACTTGTCTTTCTCTATCTGACTTACTTCACTTATGCTGATAATCTCTAGTTGCATCCATGTTGCTGCAAATGGCATTATTTCATTCTTTTTTATGGCTGAGTAATATTCCATTGTATATATGTACCACATCTTCTTTATCCATTTGTCTGTCGATGGACATTTAGGTTGTTTCCATATCTGCGCTATTGTGAGTACTGCTGCTATGAACATAGGGGTGCATGTATCTTTTTGAATTATAGTATTGTCCGGGTATATTCCCAGCAGTGGGATTGCTGGATCATATGGTAATTCTATTTTTAGCTTTCTGAGGAACCTCCATACAGTTCTCCAGAGTGGCTGCACCAATTTACATTCCCACCAACAGTGTAGGAAAGTTCCCTTTTCTCCACACCCTCTCCAGTATTCATTGTTTGTAGATTTTTTAATGGTGGCCATTCTGACTGGTGTGAGGTGGTACCTCATTGTAGTTTTGATTTGCATTTCTCTAATAATTAGTGATGTTGAGCACCTTTTCACAGGCCTACTGGCCATCTGTATGTCTTCTTTGGAGAAATGTCTATTAAGGTCTTCTGCCCATAAAACATGTTCGCCCTTTGACCGAGCAATTCCGCTTCTGGAGCTCACCAGAGCACGCATGCCTACTTTGTGGTCATCGTGGAGACGTTTACGAGGCAATTAATTAAAATAAGTGATGCACAATCTGTACCCTAACATTGTAAGAAACCACAACTGGGCTTCCCTGGTGGCGCAGTGGTTGAGAGTCCGCCTGCTGATGCAGGGGACACGGGTTCGTGCCCCAGTCCGGGAAGATCCCACATGCCGTGGAGCGGCTGGGCCCGTGAGCCATGGCCGCTGAGCCTGCACTCCGCAGCCTGTGCTCTGCAACGGGAGAGGCCACAACGGTGAGAGGCCCACGTACAGCAAAAAAAAAAAAAAGGAAAAAGAAACCACAACTGCAAGTTTAAAAGCTTTCAGTGAAAAATAAAGTAAAATAAGTGATGTGGGGGCTTGCAGTCCAAAGAAGAAAGCCCTTTCCTATATACAATTTGCATCTTTGAAGAATTCTCAGTGCCCTGTGTGTTGGGGTCCCCAAGCCCCGCCCCCCTCCAGGTTCCACGTTTCACTGGGAGAACTCAGTGTACAGTTGTGCTCACAAGTCAGTCCTTAACTATCACACCCTGTTTTATTTTCATCATCATACCAGGAGATGACTTTAGTTCCTTTCTCCATTAGATATTCACACTTTGAATAACACTCACAAAAATCATTTAGTAAGGAGTACTAGGCAGCATAAGTCTCCCCAGAATCAAATGCAGATGGCCTTGTAAGGAGGAAACCTGTCTCATGGCACTGGGAGAGTGGGTGTTCATGTAGGTGTCAAACATATTTTGTTCTTTCCACACGCTAGTGTTGCATGGCAAGGGCGCTAAGATGTTCTTGAACCCACACACCCTTCCCTGAAGAGACCAGACATTTCCACGCCCTGAGGCTCGCGCTCTCTCTCTCTCTCTCTCTCTCTCTCTCTCTCTGTACCCGCAATTCTGCAGCCCCTCCCCTCCCCTGCCCAGTGAAGTTCCCATGGCAACAGGCTGAGCTGGCCTTTGTCCTGCACACCAGGTGAGAACAGCCTGCAACAGTGGACAACAAAACCAACTGGTGTGGGGAGGGCTCAGCCCTGAGGGACGTCCCCCAGAGGCCCGGATGTGTTCTTTCCCCGCAATTGAATGGCACTCTTGGAGTTTGTGGAGTGTTAGATGTCCCAAGTCAACTGCAAGCTCATGACGCATTATCTACTTTAATCATTCATTCATTCGTTCATCCATCCATCCATCCATTCATTCACAAACTATGCGTTTTACCCCAACAGCCGTGGCAGACCCTCTTCCAGGAGATGGGGATCCAGCAGTGGTTTTCAACGTGGGGCAGGGGGAGATTTTGCTTCCCACAGGGGCCTTTGGAAATATTTTTGTTACCACAACTTAAGGAGGGTGGGTGCTATTAACATCTAGTGCATAGAGGCCTGGGATGCTGCTAAATAAGCATCCTACAACGCACAGGACAGCCACACGCGTGTGCACGCGCACACACACACACACACACACACACTCAGAATTATCCAGCCCCTAATGTCAGCAGTGGGGAAGTTAAGGAACAACGATGTGTTACAACCTTCCTGGAAAATCCTCCCAGCACTTAACAATCCAAGGGAGCACACAGACCCATCAACGAAACACGATTTGTGTGCTGTGATAAAGAACTCAGGGGTTCAGAGGGGGAGTTAGTAGGGGAGAAAGAGAGTGGGGTGAAAGTGTTGAGTGGTTGTGATGACTGAGGACAGAGACGGATAAAGGCAGGGAGCTAGTCACGGGAAAGGAACATTCCAACCAGTGGGCACAGCACGTGCAAAGGCCTGTTGCATGCATTCAAGGCAGGACCAGGAGACCAGAGCGGCTGAAGAGCTATTAGGTGGTGGGGGCCAAGGGTTGGATCAAGAAGAGCCTTGTAGATGATAAGAGCTTTGGGATTTATAGTTTAGCTACTAAAATTATTAATATTGTTGGTGTCGTCAATTTGGAACACTTAGTCTCAGCCAGGCTTTCTCCGGGGCCCAGATGGGGACGTGACTGCTGCCTCCTAGACTCAGAGGCCACCGGGAGAGGGAGAAAGAGATCAAACAGTCGCACGAAAGTAGAACAAATGTTTACTCAGTGACTTCACCAGGCCAGGGGCTGGGCCATGCACAGGACAGGGGGCCTCGATCAGCGTGACGGCCAAGGGAGAGGCAGAAGTGGACATATTTTAGATGGCGGAACTATTCACAGAGATGAAGAATTCTTGTATCTTTAGAATCAGCATTTTTAGATTTGGATGGAGCCAACGGCTGCTGTTGCACCATGGTCACTATCCTTATATAGTAACGAGCATTTCTTATGCTTATCATGTGCCAGGCACCATGCTAAGTGCTTCCTGTTGAATTCCCACGACATATCCCAAAGGTGGGTGATATTAACTCCCCACTTTACAGATGAGACCCCTGAGGCACAGCGGAGAATGGGTGGTCAGCTCTCATTCTAATTGCAGAGTTAGACACCCCCTCCGTCCCCCCTCCTGGGGTGGGGGAAATCCATCACATCACAACTCTCGGGGTTGATGTGAGGATTGAGTGAAGGAAAAAATGATGGGCATACAGCAAACTCAATACGTAACAGCACAAAACACATAGTCTTCAAGATAAGTAGTATTTTAACATTTGAAAAAATTTTTGAAAATTTGGAAAAAAAAATTTGAAAAAACATTAATGCAAAAAAATCTATGATGAATGAAATAATAAAATTTTAAATACAGAAACAATCTGACTGTATTTTGTGCCACGCCGTATCGGAGTCTGAGGCAAAAGGAAACGTACACTGTTCTATCCATGCTTTTGTATATTTTTTAAAGGTAAACTGTTTTCCAGAAATAGATTTTGAAAATATTATTGGGGACTTCCCTGGAGGTCCAGTGGTTAAGACTCCACACTTCCAAAGCAGGGGGCACGGGTTTGATCCCTGGTCAGGGAACTAAGATCCCATATGCCACACGGTGCGGCCAAAATAATAATAATAATAATAATAATAAAAGACCGTCCTTTAAAAAAAAAATATTATTGATCAGTTTGCTTCTGTTAAAGCCAGGAAAGTAGAATTATAGTAAATGCTGGAGTCTTTTCTCTTTTGTATAATTAAAATATTTAAACATAAGATAATGTTGTGAGTTTTAACGTGCCTACTTTTCAATTTTAACATGCCTACTTTTCAATATTCTGGAAAAATTAATCCTTAGAAAATTACATTAAAACACATTTATAGGGGCTTCCATTTTCTTTTGCTTCAAGCTTCAATATGGCTCAGCACACACTGGACTTTAACTTTTTGATATGTTTTCCTTCCTTTTGTTGGCATTCATGGTGATCTTTTAAAAAAAACATTACATTAAAATATTATTTATCTTGGTGATGAGGTTTTTGGTGCTTCCTTCAAGTTCACCTCATCCTGGTCCCAGCTCTGCCTTTGAGAACGTGACCTTTGAGCTGAGATGTGAAGATTGAGGAGGAACCAGCCATGGGAATTATGAGGAAAGGGAATTATTATGAGAGGAAATGCAAAAGTCTAGGTCAGGGGGCAGAGGAAGTTTTCAGGGACAGCAGGAAGGCAGGGTGGTGAGAGTGTGGTGACCAAGGAATGAGGGCTGTGCTATGAGCAGCTGTTGGGGGCCAGGATGCCGGTGACCTTGCGGGCAGTTCTCAGTCTATGTGTGTTGTGGGCCCACTGACTGAGGCTGAGTTGGGAGGGGTGACATGATGTGACTTGTCTGAAGAAGGCCTGGGGCTTGCTTCATGGAGGATAGACTACTCTGGAGCTGGAAGGACAAGAGCCATCAGGATGTCACGGTTATCCAGGGAGAGATGGTGGCTCCCAGCTCGAGGTGGATGCAAACAGAACGAATCCCGTTGTGTCTTGAAGGTTGAGCTGAGGCAGGGTATGTGTTGGCGGGGATATGTGGTGTGGACAGAAGAAGAATGGGGAATGGCTTCTATTTTGTTTTTTAATTGAAGTACAGTTGGTTTACAATTGTGCCAATCTCTGCTGTACAGCAAAGGGACGCCTCCTACGCTGCTGGTGGACGTGTAAGTGGGTGCAGCCACTATGGAGAACAGTACGGAGGTTCCTCAGAAAACTAAAAATAGAGCTGCCATATGATCCAGCACCCCCACTCCTGGGGATATATCCTGAGAAAACCATAATTCAAAAAGACACATGCACCCCTGTGTTCTTAACAGCACTATTGACAATAACCAAGACACGGAAGCAACCTAAATTGTCCATCGACAGATGAATGGTTAAAGAAGGTGTTGTATTGAAATACACATATACAATGGAATACTACTCAGCCATAAAAAAGAAGGAAATAAGGCCATTTAGAGCAACATGGGTGGACCTAGAGATGATCATACTAAGTGAAGTAAGCCAGACAGAGAAAAACAAATATCATATGATATCACTCATATGTGGAATCTAAAATACGACGCAAATGAGCTTATCTATGAAACAGAAACAGACTCACAGACATGGAGAACAGATTTGTGGTTGCCAAGGGGGAGGGAAGGATTGGGAGTTTTGGGTTAGCAGATGCAAACGATTATATACAGAGAATGGATAAACAACAAGGTCTTACTGTGTAGCACAGGAAACTATATTCAATATCACATGATAAACCATAGTGGGAAAGAATATTTTTTTAAAAAAAGGAACGGCTTCTATTTTGTGTTTTTCTGTTTTGAGTTTGGGCTTTGGGGTGGAGAGTGATGCCTTTCATAGAGGCTGGGAAGACCGCAGGTGAGGAGTAGATTATAAGGGAGATTGAAGATTTGTCCTGGGACACGTTAGCTTAAGACGTCAATTTGACATTCCCAGAGCAGTGTCCAGGAGGCAGGAGTTCGGATGCAAAACCAAGGCTGGAGATACAAATTAGCTTGGAGGCGGTTTTTGTAAAGGCAGCTCTGGATGAGAGAGTAGAGGGGGTGTGGAAGCCAACCCCTGAGGTGGTCCCCAGCCTCTCAGTACTCACTCCCCTGTGTGGTCCCCACCCCCAGGATGCTTGGGGCTGACCTGTGCAGCCAGCAGCAGATTACAGAAGTGTTGACGTATGGTTTCCGATGCCAGGGTGTAAAAGGCATCTCACTTCCTTCTTGCTCTGTCTTGGCTCTGGGGGAAACCCATCGCCCTGTCACACGGGCACTCAAGGAGCCCTCTGGAGAGCTCCATGTGGTCAGGAACTGACACCTCCTGCCAGGAGTATGAGTAAAGCACCTTGAAAGTGGATCGTCCAGTCCCTGTCAAACCATCAAATGACCACAACCACGCTCAACGTCTTCACAGCAACCTCGCGAGAGACTCTGAGCCAGAACCACTCTGGCACTGGGTGACATGATAAATGCTTGTTGCTTTACGTCTTGGGGTAACTTGCTATGCAGCCGTAGGTGACTGATGCAGATGGGGAAGGTGGGTGTGGACCCAGCCCTGGAGCCCTCCGATACTTAGGGGTGGAGCAGAGGAGTCGAACACCTAGGAGCACCTGGGGAAGTAAGACAAAGGCCAGAGGGAGTTTAGTGACCCCCAAGGGTAAGAGAAGGAAGGAGTGAGCAGCTCAAACCTGAGAGCAGGACAGGGAAGCAGTCATCGGATGTAGTAGGAGCCAGGAGGTCACTGGCACGTTGACAGAGCAACTTCTTGGAGCAATGTGGCGAAAACTGCCTTACGGGGAAACGAGGGATCAGGCAGCGGCCAGAGTGAGCGTAGCTGAGGACTCAGAACGTACGCATGCATGTACATCAGGTTACAACGCACAGCATTCAAAGTCTTCTAAATACTTTCCAGTTACACGTTGGGCACATTTGGGGAATTCCGTTCAGCGGGAATCTGTTGCGGAGGAGGTGACAGACTCAAACCTTAAAAACAAGAGTTGGCTGTTTGTAAGAAGTTCAGTGCAGGAAGGAAGAAGAGTGCTGGGAGGACGAGAGGCTGGAAACCCCACACCCGACACCTCGAATGCATCAGAATGAGAGGCTTTCTCCTGGGCCCAGGCACTCAGAGTCCCCGACACACACACACACACACACACACACACGCGCGCGCGCACACACACACACACACACACACACACACACACACACACACCAGTTCCAGGAACTGCTGTACTCTCCGCAGGGCAGAGAGGGCAAATCAGTGGACTCCGAAAGTGTAAATTGAAAATGTACACTGGAGAAGAGGCCCAATGTACGTTTGGAAACAAGAGAAGGCACAAGGCACAAGGCACAGTATGTCTTTTTCTGTGGGACCAAAAGTGAGAGTGACACTGAAGCTCTAAAAAGGAGTGAGGAAGTAGGTTCAAGGGAGTGAAACATCAAGGATGTGTCTGTTCATTGAGATTTTTTTTCAAATATGGGACCTGAAGGGTTTTTTTCAAATTGAAGGGACTTCCCTGGTGGCGCAATGGTTAAGAATCCGCCTGCCAAGGCAGGGGACACAGGTTCGAGCCCTGGTCCGGGAAGATCCCACATGCCGCGGAGCAACTAAGCCCATGCGCCACAACTACTGAAGCGCACGTGCCTAGAGCCCGTGCTCCTCAACAAGAGAAGCCACCGCAATAAGCCTGCGCACTGCAACGAAGAGTAGCCCCCGCTCACCACAACTAGAGAAAGTCCACGTGCAGCAACAAAGACCAAACGCAGCCAAAAATAAATAAACAAATAAATTTTTTAAAAGTTGAAGTATAGGGCTTCCCTGGTGGCGCAGTGGTTGAGAGTCCGCCTGCCGATGCAGGGGACACGGATTCGTGCCCCGGTCCGGGAAGATCCCACGTGCCGCGGAGCGGCTGGGCCCGTGAGCCATGGCCGCTGAGCCTGCGCGTCCGGAGCCTGTGCTCCGCAACGGGAGAGGTCACAGCGGTGAGAGGCCCGCGTACCCTAAAAAAAAAAAAAATTGAAGTATAGTTGACTTACAATGTTGTGCTAGTTTCAGATGTGCAGCAAAGTGATTCAGTTATACATATACATGTGTCTATTCTTTTTCAAATTCCCTTCTGTTATGGTTTATTACAAGATAGTGAATATAATTCCCTGTGCTATACAGTAGGACCTTGTTGTTTACCTATTTTATATATAGTACAGTAGTGTGTATCTGCGAGTCCCAAACTCCTAATTTATCCCTCCCCCCCACCTTTTCCCTTTGGTAACCATAAGTTTGTTTTCTATGTCTGTGAGTCTGTTTCTATTTTGTAAATATGTTCATCTGTCATATTTTAGATTACACATATAAGCGATATCATATGATATTTGTCTTTCTCTGTATGGTTTACTTCACTTAGTATGAGCATTTCTAGGTCCATCCACGTTGCTGCAAATGGCATTATTTCATTCTTTTTATGGCTGAGTAGTATTCCATTGTATATATGTATCACATCTTCTTTATCCATTCATCTCTCGATGGACATTTAGGTTGCTTCCACATCCTGGCTATTGTAAATAGTGCTGCTGTGAACATTGGGGTGCATGTATCCTTTCGGATTATGGTTTTCTCTGGATATACTCCCAGGAGTGGGATTGCTGGATCAAATGGTAGCTCTATTTTTAGTTTTTTAAGGAACCTGCACACTTCTCCACAGTGGCTGCACCAGTTTGCATTCCCACCAACTGTGTAGGAGGGTCCTTTTTCTCCACACCCTCTCCAGCATTTATTATTTGTAGACTTTTTGGAGATGGCCCTTCTGATCAGTGTGAGGTGATAAGGAACAAGTTCTCTTGAATCGGCTAAGAAACATGAGAAGGTTGAATAGATGGGGAGCTGAGGTATAGCAACGTTCCAGGCTGATGCTGTGGAAAGCAGAGAGTCAGGGAACGGGCTGGTCCCTTCCTTGAGACCAGGATTATATTTAAAATTATTTGGATGAGCAGACGTGTTTTAGAGGGAGGGGAAGCCAAGTATAACCACTGTGTGGCTGGAGGAAGGGAAGAATAACAAAGTCCCAGCTGACGGGTCTGGGAGAAATGCCCAAACATCTCTCCCTCTCTGAACCCCAAGTTCCCTTTTTTTCCCTAAGTTCCCTTTTAAAGAAGGACTACAGTCCTGAGAAGACAAAGCTGGGAAGAAGACAGGATTGGGGTCCCAGGGGAAAGAGACCAGAGTAGAGCTCTGTTTTTAAAATATAGGTTTTATTATTATTCAGAAATGGGAGTGTCAACAGATCAGGAGACACATATCGTTGAAAAGACAGTTTATAGTTCACAGATCTCAAGAGAAATGGGCGTGCCACACCATGCAGGGCCACATGGGGAAGCACCATGTTCCATCAGGAGGTGAAGAGGGTGCACAGATGTGGGCAAGAGCCTTTACGGTGCTTTCCCTGGGGAAGGAATGGGTGAGGCAGGGAAAGAAGGCTTGGAATAGGCTAGTGTGAATAATTTCAGTGGGATCTAGAGACAGACGCTGTCTCTGGTTGTCTGATACCTGTCCAGAGTGTGAGAGCCCCATAGAGGAGGTGCTTGGAGGTGCGCAGGATGATTTGGTTTACATGTGAAGACCACACTCCCAGGTCAGTTATTTCCTATCTCAAGCCATTAACCAGCCCTGGGAGGGGCAGTTTCTCCAGTATCAGCAGGGTCTCAAGATGTCAAAGCATCAAATTTATAATTTTTTAAAAAAAAAAACTTTGAAGAAGTTGCTTTTTATTGAAGTAGTACCTATTATTTTCAATAACCTGTTTTTCACCAATATAGAGTTAACTTATTTTTAAATGTAGTGTGTACTGGGATTCCCCTCCCTTTCATTATTAATGGAAAGTCTTAGAAAAATTAAAATATTAGATATGCCTATTATCTAAATATAAAGTTCTTATTCTTTTTCATTATGGTTTATTACAGGATATTGAACATAGTTCCCTGTGCTATACAGTAAGACCTTGTTGTTTATCCATCCTACATGTAATACTTTACATCTGCTAATCCCAAACTCCCAGTCCTTCCCTCCTCTACCCCCCCTTCTCCTTGGCAACCACCAGTCTGTTCTCTGTGTCCATGATTCTGTTTCTGTTTCATGCATAGGTTCATCTGTGTCATATTTTATTTTATTTATTTATTTTGCGGTACGCGGGCCTCTCACTGCTGTGGCCTCTCCCGTTGCGGAGCACAGGCTCCGGACGCGCAGGCTCAGCGGCCATGGCTCACGGGCCCAGCCGCTCCGCGGCACGTGGGATCTTCCCGGACCGGGGCACGAACCCCTGTCCCCTGCATCGGCAGGTGGACTCTCAACCACTGCGCCACCAGGGAAGCCCCATCTGTGTCACATTTTAGACTCCACATATAAGTGATACCGTATGGGTATTTGTCTTTCTGTGTCTGGCTTACTTCACGTGGTATGACAATCTCTAGGTCCATCCATGTTGCTGCAAATGACATTATTTCATTCTTTTTTATGGCTGAGTAATATTCCATTGTATATATAAACCACGCCTTCTTTATCCATTCATCTGTTGATGGACATTTAGGTTGTTTCCATGTCTTGTCTACTGTAAATAGTGGTAAAGGATCAAATTTAAAAACTAGAAAACATGGTTATTACAAACCTTAATAAACAGTGACCATCAATTGGGAGACTGGGATTGATGTATACACACTACTATATATAAAATAAACAACTAATAAGGGATATATAATATCCCTTATTATATATATATATTATATATATTATATTAATATATAATAAGGGTATAGCACAGAGAACCCTACTCAATACTCTGTAGTGAGCTATATGGGAAAAGAATCTAAAAAAGAGTGGGTATATGTATATGTATAACTGACTCACTTTGCTGTACAGCAGGAACTAACACAACATTGTAAATCAACTCTATACCAATAAAAATTTTTTTAAAAATAGTGGCCATCAATGCAAAACTGCACAAAGCCTGCTCTCTTGCTGGCATTTTCAGTCTGTACATCTGATACATTTCTTTCACTGTTTAAGCCAAACTGAATTGCATTTCTTGTCTCTTGGAACCAGATGCATCCTGACAGAATTGTTTCTCTATTTTAAGTGCCCCCCCCTTATTGAAGGTAAGCTCCGTGAAACCAGGAACTGGTGCTTGGTTATTCTTTTGCACCATTTCCCCGTGGTCTGGCATCACTAAGGAGATGCCATGTTAGCTGCTGTTGGGACGTGGTTTGTGTATTAATGTCTAGCCCACAACACACCTGTAATCACCTTGAGAGATGGTGTGGTTTGCTTACCACCCAACCCTCCGGCCCTCAGCACAGTACCAGGCACAGAGTGGACCCTTGGGAGGAACTTATGGAATAAATGACTGAATTAGTGTGTTCTAAGTTCCATGAACATGGAGACTGGGTCCTTTTTTTCTCATCGCTTTACTTCCAGTGCCTAGCAGATTGTAGACACTCAGTAAGTACTGTGAGGGGATGAGCGTATAAACAAATGATTAAACAAATGAAGAATGGATGGTGGGAGACAGATGATATTTATGCCACTGGCACCTGCAGCTGCTGCTCGACTAAAAACTGAAAGTCTGCAGAAACCCCAGAGCCATCCTTCTGCCCATCTGCAAAGACTTAGGAAGCAATTCGAAGGGCATAAAAGATGCACGATTACTGGCAGGAATGTAAAATGGCACAGCTGCTGTAGAAAACAGTGTGGAGGTTCCTCGAAAAAATTAAGCATAGAATTACCGTATGATCCAGCAATGCCCGTTCAGGATATATGCCCAAGAATTGAAAGCAGGGTCTCAAAGAGGTATCTGTACACCCATGTTCACAGCAGGATTATTCACAATAGCCAAGACATGGAAGCAACCCATGTATTTATTGAGGATAAATGTATAAGTGACATACAGTGTGTCCATATGATGGAATATCATTCAGCCTTAAAACGGGAGGGAATCCTGATGCATGCTACAAACGCTGACGACTTATGCTCAGTGAAATAAGCAAGTCACAGAAGGGCAGACATCATATAATTCCATTTATATGATGTACCTAGATGAGTGACAGTTATAGGGACAGAACAGTGGCTGTCTGGGGCTGGGGAAGGAGAGAGTAGGGAGTTAATATGGAATGAGTACAGAATTTCTGTTTGGGAAGATGGAAAAGTCCTGGAGATGGATGGTGGTGATGGTTTCACAACAATGTGAATTTATACTCAATCGTACAAGTCCATATACATAAAAATGGTTAAAACGATAAATTTTGTATGCATATTTACCACAATAAATTGTTTTTTCTTTTAAATGTGCTTGAACTTCTGGTGAGATGTCTTCAGATTTAAGAGTCTTCTCCAGGGCTTCCCTGGTGGCGCGGTGGTTGAGAGTCCACCTGCCGATGCAGGGGACGCGGGTTCGTGCCCTGGTCCGGAAAGATCCCACATGCCGCGGAGCGGCTGGGCCCGTGAGCCATGGCTGCTGAGCCTGCGCGTCCGGAGCCTGTGCCCCGCAACGGGAAGGGCCACAACAGTGAGAGGCCTGGGTACCACACACACACACACACAAAAGTGTCTTCTCCACACCCTATCCTGGTCGGTTAGACGATTTGATGTCAGTAGCTGTATTTCCCCTCTGAAGCCTTTATGGGGTTTCTGCATCAGAAGCGCCCCCCGAGCCCCCCCCCCGCCCCGACTTTAGGCTGTCGGCATGGAAACTGCGCCTAGCATGGAGAAGGGGAGCGGGCTGTGAAGGAGCAGAGAGACCCTTGGAGGCTGGGATTTTCCAGGCTCTGAACTCACACTGTATGCTTGCTTTGCAATAAACGAATGAATTAAAATATGGGTCTTTGTCCCCAGTAAAACAGTGTCCCTTCCTTCCTCAGAAGAGAAGGGCTTGCAGAGGTAATGCACACGGCAGTGTTCAGCCCAGGCCGTGATGCTGTATGAGGTGGTTTTCTCCGTGGGTTCTCCTCAGAGCGCCCCTTGCCTAGGGAGCTTGTGAAATAGATTCTCATTTAAGACAGAGTCTCTGGAGTTGATTTTCTTTGAGAAAAGTCTTTAGAAAAGGAATGAAATCATGACCCCTCTCCTCCTGAGCACGTTGGCTTCTAAAAACAGATTTTGTGCCACTGAAATTCGAGTCAAGTGCAGTTTTTGGCAAATTGTTTCAGTTCACTTATCTAACGGTGACCCCAACTGTGGACCAAAAAAGTACCTCTTTTTAAAGGAATTGTTCATCTACTCAGTCAACTGATGTATTGGTTACCTTTTGCTGTGTAACAAATTATCACAAACGGAGAGACTGGTAACTCCACTTATTATCTCAGCTTCTGTGGGTCTCATCAGCTGCAGTCAAGGTGTCGGCTGGTCAACCTCCACCTCCAAATGTTCTCCTAATTCATGAGCTAAATGCCCGATGGAGCCCGAGCTCTACACACTTTGCCATCAATCAAAAGGATTTAATGGTGATACAGCCGCTATGGAGAACAGGTTCCTTAAAAAACTAAAAATAGAACTATCATATGACCCAGCAATCCCACTACTGGGCATATGCCCAGAGAAAACCATAATTCAAAAAGAGTCATGCACCCCAATGTTCATTGCAGCGTCATTTACAATAGCCAGGACATGGAAGCAACCTAAACGCCCAATGACAGACGAATGGATAAAGAAGATGTGGTACATATATACAATGGAATATTACTCAGCCATAGAAAGGAACGAAATTGGGTCATTTGTAGGGATGTGGATGGATCTAGAGACTGTCCTACAGAGTGAAGTAAGTCAGAAAGAGAAAAACAAATATCATATATTAATGCATATATGTGGAAACTAGAAAAATGGTACAGATGAACTGGTTTGCAGGGCAGAAATAGAGCCAAAGATGTAGAGAACAAACGTATGGACACCAAGGGGGGAAAGTGGCCGGGGGGGTGGGATGCACTGGGAGATTGGGATTGACATATATACACTAATATGTATAAAACGGATAACTAATAAGAACCTGCTGTATAAAAAATAAATAAAATAAAATTCAAGTAAATGAATAAATATATAAATAAAAGGATTTAATGGTTTTCTTGGAAGCAGCTCAACATGGCTAATGATTTGGAGACACCCATTTCCACTATATAAAAAGGCATCAAGTTAACAGTCTTTGTGGCAGATAGCACCTCTTGAACAGACTTAAGTAAATGTCCTTCTAATTCTAGGGCTCCCAGTCTTGTCCCACTGATTGTTAAAGGCAACAGCCCGTGGTTGTGAGCACCTATCATTGTGCCTGGCACATAGGAAGTGCTCAATTAATGTTTATTGAACTGAACACCTGAGCTGCATCCCACATGTAACTCTGAAGCAGCCAGAAGGATTTCACTGGGTCACATCGCAACTGAATTTGCACGTATGTACACAGCCGTGCACAGGTACCAGTCGCTGTCTGTAAAAGGCAGGATTGCGTCATCACTGTGAAAGGAATACCGTCGCGTCTTCAGGGTGTGGTCCATACGCCACATCTCTGGAGTCATCTCTGAATTTCATCCACACTGAAATTTGGTGGCCACCATCGCCTGTCGGATATGGTGCAGAGTGATCCTTACTCTGTGACCATAGGGAATCCATGGATTTTTTTTTTTTTTTCAGGGAACAAAATGGTCAAGTTTTCCTTTGAGAACATGTAGGAAGAGAGGAAAGCCAACAGAGGAGGTGAAAAGATGGGCAATGTGGCCTGATTTAGCAGCTCTCTTACAGGAGGAAACTTTAGGACTTGGTCGTGTTTGCAGGGGTGTGGGGGAGGAGAAGGCAACATTGACGCCCTGGTTTCATCCCTGTGCAGTTGGGCAAAAGATGACACCCTCTCCTGAGCTGGGATCTTGGATAAAAGTATCCAGATGCAGCGCTGATCTGGAGACACCTTTTGTGTTGAGGGACACCTGTCTTAGTTTGGGTCTCCCCCAAAGTAGGCCCTGACACGTGGTTTTACGTGCAGGTGGTTTATTTAGGTGGTGGTGCCGGGAAATACTGGCAGGGGAGTTGGGAAGAGCGACGAGGAGGGGAAGGCAGCTAACAGAGGCTGCAGGGTGCTGGAGCTACGAAAGAACACATTGGAGCTGACCCCAGAGGGAAACTCTAGGAAACTGTGTAGAGTACAAGCCCGAGCATTATCTCACCCCAAAGGAGAAAGATCTTGGATTAATTAAACATCAACCCCCGTTATCATGGGTAGGTGGGCTCCTGGTGACCTGGGCCCCTTTTCTACCATTATCTACCCATTTTCACCCTTCTGCTCCTTTCACTTCAGCCACACTGGCCTCCTTGCTGTCCCTGAGCTGTGCAAGCATGCTCCTGACTCAGAGCGTCTGTTTTCTGTTCTCTTGCCTGGAATGCTTTTCCACTCTGATATTCCTTTGTCTCCCTCCCTCCCTCCCTCCCTCCCTTCCTCCCTCCCTCCCTCCCTCCCTCCCTCCCTCCCTTCCTTCCTTCCTTCCTTCCTTCCATCCTGTTCAAATATCACCACCCCAGAGGTACTCCTTGGCCATCTGATCAAAAATAGCTCACTCCCATTTGAGTTCTATCCCCTTAGCTTTCTTTATTATTCCTCATGGCCATCATCACCAACCAACATTGCAGTGTGTTTTGTTCGTTGTCCATCTCACCCACTAGAATGTAAGCCCTATGGGAGCAGGGAGACAGTCTTTCTTGTTCTCTGTTCTTTCACTAATGCCTATCACCGTGCCTGGCCCCTGTTAGGCACTTAGGAAATATTTGAATGAAGAAAGGTGAATGGGATAGACTCCGAGTTCCTTGCAGGAAATATTTGAATGAAGAAAGATGAATTGGATAGACTCTGAGTTCCTTGCAGGCAGAGTTTGTGACTCTTGCCCACCATATCCTGCTCACGTGGAGATGGGAGCTTGGCACACAGTAGGGCTCCTTCAGTGTGTGCTGGAAAAATGAATGGTGGGAACAGATTACAAGCACCGATGTTTCCACAAGAAGTGTGGTTTCCAGCACAGTCTGCCAAGACTCAAGCAACTAATTATTTTCCTCCAGCAAAGATCCTTCACGTTCAGAGACATTTTTTAAAATTATACTCACTTCACATTACGTACAGTTGAATTCACTCTTCTCCATGTAGAGTTCTACAAGTTTTGACAAACGCACACGGTCCTCTAACCACCCCCGCAATTAACTCACCACCTTCAGAAATTCCCTTGCGCCCCTCGGCAGCTAAACACCCTCCTCTCACCCCTGCTGATCCATCTCCTGTCCCTATAATTTTGCCTTCTGCATATTGTCAGGTAAATGGAATCACACCACCTCGGAGGGTGATGTGGCTCATCCTCTTATTTCACGTCTGCTCAGATATTAGATCTTCCTTCATCCCTTAACTGCAAACCACCTGCTCCCCTGCCGCCACGTTCTTCTCCCTCCCAATTCTCCCACCTCCGTTTTGTTCCTAATCTTTCCCACCCACTGACTTTTTCCCTGTTTCCCGCACTGGAGTGAAGCCTCTGGAAGGGCATGGTCTTTGTCCTGTTCTCACCCAAATCCCGTGTGTAGCACAGCACCTAGCCCATTGCGGATACCCTCAATACTTGTTGAAGGAACACATGAATGTTGGGAAGCAATAGAATGAATGAATCTTCTGATTGCCTAAGACCCAGGGGGGAGTCATTTGGTGCCTGTTTTTACTTCCCTTTTTGGTCCCTATGTCTAGGACAGTGCCTGGCACACAGTGGGACTCAGGTGGTGTTTGTTGACTGACTCAGTGAGTGAGTGATGAGGACAGGTAACATTCATACTGCCGGGGCTTGCGGTAGATTAGCGATTCCTTTAAAAAGTCTGCAGGGCTTCCCTGGTGGTGCAGTGGTTGAGAGTCCGCCTGCAGACGCAAGGGACACGGGTTCGTGCCCCGGTCTGGGAAGATCCCACATGCCGCGGAGCGGCTGGACCCGTGAGCCATGGCCACTGAGCCTGCGCGTCCGGAGCCTGTGCTCCGCAACGGGAGAGGCCACAGCAGTGAGAGCCCGCTTACCGCAAGGGAAGAAAAAAAAAAAAAGTCTGCAGAGGGAGTTCCCTGGCGGTCCAGTGGTTAAGACTTCGCCTTCCAGTGCGGAGGGTTCGGGTTCAACCCCTGGTTGGGGAACTAAGATCCCACATGCCTTGCGGCCAAAACAACCAAAACATAAAATAGAAGTAATATTGTTAACAAATTCAGTAAAGACTTTTAAAATGGTCCACATCAGAAAAATCTTTAAAAAAAAAAAAAAAGGTCTGCTGAGCCAGACTGAGCGGCCATTCCTCCTCCCCCACCCCGACCCCCGTTTCCCCCACTGTTCTGCAGCACTCTTTTTCATTTTAATGCGCATAAAGGACTTAACTGGACCACTGCTGTCCAGCCAGCAGCCTGGAGAGTTTATGATAATTCTCCCGTCCCCCCTCCCCAACCCCGGCTGGAAGTTTGATCATCCAGTCTGTGCTTCTTGGACAGTGACTGGCTGAGGCTGTTGCCATGGAAACTGCAGCTGGAGCTGGGGAGCCTCAGAGACTGGAAGTTTCCATGATTTGGCTAAAGGTTTTGTGTGGTTTAATAATGGTGGTGGTCCAGCAAGTAATAGGAACTTAATAAATGTTTGTGAATGAAGAGATAACTGTATCTTGAGGGGTCATCTAGTGGGTGGTGGAGGGAGGGGCGTCACATACCTCATTTCTACTTGTACTTCGAAAATCTCATTGTGGGAGTGGAAATCTATACAGTCAGCGTTTGAATTCATGCATCCATCCACTGACCCATCTGTCCCCCCCATATTAATTATGTTTTTTATTTTCTGTATCTTACGCTGCTTTGACATCTCAGGGGGGCGGGGGGAGCTGCTCACAGACCCCAGGGGAGACTGGCCCTTGAAGGGCTGCCTAAGCCCTAAAGGTAATAACATCTCGCCTACAAACATCTTTTATGTGCAGACCAACAACTCCAAAGCCCATAGCCCCAACCGTCTTCTTCACCTGACCCTCACACACCAAGCCCCTGTTTCCTGACCTGAATCATCCCAGGGCCGGGTACCAGGCACTAGAGACCACCCCCTACAGCCCAAAGCCTGAGGAATTATTCAAACTAGCCGACCATAAGCTGTTCATCCTCTCCTGCTTTGCCTTTCCCATGGAAACCCCAGTGAAGGATCTGGCTAGACTTTCCCCTCCTTCCTGCCTTCTGTCTCCTGGCCCCTGGGGCCTCCCCTGTGGCCCTGAGTGGCTCGTCCCTTCCTTTAGGGAATGTAAGTGATAAAAATCTTTCAATGGCCTTAGGCTCTCCGTAGTCGCTCAGTGACCCACATAAATCAAACCTCCCCTGGGTACCAGTGAGAACAGCCCCCAACACCCACCCACCCTCTCACCTGCTGAGACCTTTACTCTGGTCTTCCTGAGATTTTCCCATAATTTGGTCCCACCGTCATGCGGGTCTTTGCTCCAACATCACTGCCTATGACCACCAGAGCTAAACCAGAGCAGCGCCCCCCTTTCCCTCTATATTTTTTTCACCCCAAAGACTTGCTTCCCCTGACATCATAATATTACTATTTATCTCACACGGTAACCCACCCTCTGCGTCAATATCCATCTGCTTCTGGCTGTGGGGCACACAGACCCTCGTCGCCAGAAGACAGTGCTTACATCAGCAGCTTTCTGAAACGTGTGATTTCTTTCAGAGTCCACGGAGGTCCAAATAGTAAAATTTTGACACTGTCCCAAAATGCATTTATTTTATTTTTTAAAACTTTAGTTATTATTTTTTAAAATTTTATTTATTTATTTATTTTTGGCCACGCCAAAATAATCTTATTTCCCAGACCAGGGATCCAACCCGTGCTGCCTGCAGTGGAAGCACAGAGTCTTAACCACTGGATCACGAGGGAAGTCCCCAAAAAATGCATTAAAAAAAAAGACAACTTAACTGTTGTATTAGTTACATATAACAAAATGCAGCCATTGCCAGCGTGCAACCAATGGGTTTTGACAAATGTACGCAAGTGTGTAATCAACCCCACAATCAAGAGGTATGACATTCCAAGGGCTTCCCTAGTGGCACAGAGGTTAAGAATCCACCTGCCAATGCAGGGGACACGGGTTTGAGCCCTGGTCTGGGAAGATCCCACATGCCACGGAGCAACTAAGCCTGTGCACCACAACGACTGAGCCTGCGCTCTAGAGCCCGCGAGCCACAACTACTGAGCTCCCGTGCCACAACTACTGAAGCCTGTGCTCCTAGAGCCTGTGCTCTGCAGCAAGAGAAGCCACCGCAATGAGAAGCCTGCACACTGCGACGAAGAGTAGCCCCCACTCGCCACAACTAGAGAAAGCCCGCACGCAGCAACGAAGATCCAACACAGCCAAAAATAAATTTTAAAAAAATAAATTTATTTAAAAAAATATGTAGGACATTCCATAGATGCATTTTTATGAAGAATAAACAGTCCATGTGTCACTGGTGAGGCACTGCTTATCTGATGAGGATTGACCGCCACCCACCCCGTCATCTCCTGGAGGGGCTGTGTGTCTCTCTCTCGTCTAACATAGTGTCCTGCTCAGGGTGGACCCACAGTGAATATGTGTAGGATGAATTATCAGATGGAAGCCTCTCCAAGCAGACCCTAATCTCTACAAGAAAATAAAAATAAGGGAGGAAAATAATTTTCTCTCTACCCTTTATGTTCTTGACTTAAAGACCCCTGTAATAAAAGATTAACAACAGAAAAACAGAAGTTTATTAACATGGGAGATACCCAGGGGAAAGTGAATAACTCCCTGAGGTGGCCTAGAATTGGGGCTTAAATACCATCTTAATCGGAGAAGTGGAGCTGGATGGAGTGAATGATTTTCAGGAAAGATGAATGTGCCCTTGGAAGAATAGTCAAGCAGTATGACAAGATAGTTTGTGACGTTTGTCTGGGTGTGGTGTCTGTGTCGAGTCTCCTCTTTGTGACAAGAAGTAGTCTTTCCTGGTCGATGAAATGTCCGGGAGGGGATTTCTGACAAGTGAGTTACCTTTGGAGGATCTGTCTTTAGACAGATAAGGGAGTTCAGAGAAAGCTTGTCTCTGCATTTGCTGTTTTCAAGTGCCTGCAGCTCAGTGAACTAATACACCAAAGTCCCATTATTGGGGATGGCATGTCCTGAACTCCTACGGTCATACTTTGGGGTGGCCTGTTCTGCTGTCCCCCAACATCATGTCAGTTTTTCTTACCAGGGCCTGGCACATTGACTTACCAGAGCAGATACCCAATAAATATTTGTTGAACGAATAAGTGAAAGAACGGATGAAAATATAGCGAGGACACTGAATGTTTATGTCCCTGGCCACAGCCAATATTCAATCTGTTGCCATGGAAACTACTGTTAAAAGGTGGAAGTGGAGGTAGCTGATAATCAGCAGAGGATGGAATATTCCAGAATCTTGTATCAGACCGAGTTTACATTTAAAATCCCAGCCTGGAGTTCTCTAGTTTCACATTCATTATTTGTGAATAAATAAAAATGTGTGTTCTTCTCTTGAGCACTGCCGATGGGAATGTAAAATGGTGTAGCTGTCGTGGAAAACAGTACGGAGAATCCTCAAAAAATTAAACATAGAATGACCATATGATCCAGCAATTCCACCTCTGGGTATATGTACCCAAAAAAATTGAAAGCAGGGACTCAAAGAGATATGTGGGCATCCGTGTTCATAGCAGCACTAGTCACAGTATCCAAAAGGTGTAGGCAACACAAGTGTCCATCAGTAGATGGATGGATACACAAAGTGTGACATATACATGCAATAGAATATTTATTCAGCTCAAAAAGGAAGGAAATTCTCACTTGTGCCACATTAAAGGTGACCCTTGAGGACATTATGCTGCATGAAATAAGCCGGTCACAAAAGGGCAAATACTGCATGATTCCACTTACATGAGGTCCCTGGTGTAGTCAAATTCACAGACAGAAAGTAGAATAGTGGGTGCCAGGGGCTGGGGGGGGGGGGCAGTTTTTGTCTAACGCAGACAGAGTTTCAGTTTGGGAAGATGAAAAGAGTTCTGTGGATGGGTGGTGCTGGTGGGTGCACAACACTGTGAACGTACTTAATGCCACTGAACTGCACGCTTAAAAGTGGATAAGATGGTAAATTGTATGTTCTATGCATTTTCCATAATTTTAAAAACGAATATAAAAATGTGCGTCCTTGGCAGGTATTTCCGTCTCTCTGAGCCTTTCCTAGTCGAACTTCTTATTTGTAAAGTCAGAATGTTAATCAGTCTTACCTTGTAGGATAATGAAAACACGGCGTCAAACACACGGCCCAGCATCTGATAAACTACAATTTGGTAAATAGGTGGTTATGGGGTGACTTTGGAGAACTTTCCTTAAAAACGAAGGTTCCGGGACTTCCCTGGTGATGCAGTGGTTAAGACTCCGCGCTCCTCAATGCAGCGGGACCGGGTTCGATCCCTGGTCAGGGAACTAGATGCCACACGTATGCTGTAACTAAGGAGCCCGCCTGCCGCCACTAAGACCGGCGCAACCAAAGAAATAAATAAAATATTTTTTAAAAATAAAAATGAAGGTTCCACTTATCAAGGTTATTTTTCCTCCAACACCATGTATTCCTCCCCTACACACCCCAGTTGCTTTCTTTGGAGAAGCAACCCCTCATCATCTTAGCACATAGACTTCTAACACTGGGGTCTGTGCCAACTTGTGTGCAGGCCCTGTAGACACGGCTTTCTAGTTCTGGACTAAAACGTGGTTGACGGGAGCATCCTGATGAGGTGAAAAACATGGGCCATGGAGGCCAGGTGGCTTCCATTAAACCCTGCCCATTCTAGATGTGTTTTACATATATATATATATATATATATATATATATATATATATATATATATACACATACACATACATATACACACAGTGGAATAGTACTCAGCCATAAAAAGAAGGAAATAATGCCATTTGCAACAACTTGGATGAACCTAGAGATTGTCATACTAAGTGAGGAAAGTCGGAAACAGGAAAAACAAATACCATAAGATATCACTTACATGTGGAATCTAAAATATGACCCAAAGACCCTATCTATGAAACAGAAACAGACTCACAGACAAAGAGAACAGACTTGTGGTTGCCAAGGGGGAAGGGGGTTGGAGGAGGGAAGGGTTGGGAGTTTGGGGTTAGCAGATGCAAACTATTACATATAGGATGGATAAACAGCAAGGGCCTATTGTATAGCACAGGGAACTATATTCAGTATCCTGGGATAAACCATAATGGAAAAGAACATATATATGTATAAATGAGTCACTTTGCTGTACAGCAGAAATGAACACAACATTGTAAATCAACTATACTTCAATAAAACTAAAAATAAAACTAAATAAACTAAATAAACTAAATAAATAAATAAACTAATAAATAAATAAATAAACTAAATAAAATAAATAAAACTAAAAAAAAAACAAAACAAAACCCTGCCCCTTCTAGTGGCATAACACAACTGAAACAAACACAACTTTGTAAATCAACTATACTCCCATAAAAATAAAAAAAAAAAAAGGCTGACGAGATCTCTGAAGGGAAGAGCTCTGTGCCTCAGTTTCTGCACGTCCAAATGAGGGATAATAATGTTATCCACCCTATAGGCTTGTTGAATTTCTTGTAAAGAATTTACAACAGTACCCGGTACATCATAAGGACCCAGCTGATTTTAGATACAGTAATTGTCCATTTCTGTCCACTCATTGCTCTGAAGCCATGGAGCCTCCTTCAGCTCAGGAGATGGCAACACCGTCCCCCCACAAAGTATGTTCACTGTGTCTGCTTCCACCCCCATCACCCATCATCCATGACTGGCTTATTTATCTGGGGATGCCCACCCCAGATGGAGACCACAGCAGGGAGAAGGTACTGAATGCTTATTTGATGCTCCTGAAAAGCATTTATCAAGGAACGAAATTGTGTCATTTGTAGAGATGTGGATGGACCTAGGGTCTGTCATACAGAGTGAAGTGAGTCAGGAAGAGAAAAACAAATATCGTATATTAACGCATATACGTGGAATCTAGAAAAATGGTGCAGATGAACTTATTTGCAAAGCAGAAATAGAGACAGAGATGTAGAGAACAAACGTATGGACACCAAGAGGGGAAAGGGGGTGGTGGTGGGATGAATTGGGAGATTGGGATTGACATATATACACTATTGATACTATGTATAAAATAGATAACTAATGAGAACCTACTGTATAGCACAGAGAACTCTACTCAATACTCTGTGGTGACCTAAATGGGAAGGAAATCCAAAAAAGAGGGGATATATGTATACGTCTGGCTGATTCACTTTGCTGTATAGCAGCAACTAACACAATATTGTAAAGCAACTATACTCCAATAAAAATTAATTTAAAAAAAGAAAGGCATTTATCTTTTGATGATCTGATTGATATCCATAATCTCCTAATAACCATGAGCTCCGTGAAAGCAGGGAGCGTGTCTGTTTTGGTGCACCTAGCTCAGGGCCTGACTCCTAGTAGGAACCCAGTTAGAATCAATAGTCATCAATGATTAAGAAAGCCCAGTGTCTCATGAGGCTTTGCATAAGCTGCCCGCCTCCTAACACTCTGTGTCCCTCGCTGGCTGCCATGGAGTTCCTTGCACATGCCTTGCATGTTCCTGCCGCAGGACCTTTGCACTTACCATTCCCTCTGCCTAGATCTCTCTACTTTTAAAGAGTCCCATGTTTCCTTGACCTTATTCAGCTTTCTGCTCAGATGTTACCGCTTCCTTAGCATGCATCTAAAACAGCTCTTCCCTTCAGAGATCTCGTCAGCCTTTTTTTTTTTTATTTTTATGGGAGTATAGTTGATTTACAAAGTTGTGTTTGTTTCAGGTGTACAGCAAAGTGACTCAGTTACACATATACATATATCCACTCTTTTTTAGATTCTTTCCCATATAGGTCATTACAGAATATTGAGCAGAGTTCCCTGTGCTGTACAGTAGGTTCTTATTAGTTATCTATTTCATATATAGTACTGCATATATGTCAATCCCAATCTCTCAATTTATCCCTCTCCCCCCACCCCCTGGTAACCATAAGTTTGTTTTCTACATCCATGACTCTACTTCTATTATGTAAATAAGTTCATTTGTACCCTTTTTTTTAGATTCCACATGTAAGCAATATCATATGATATTTGTCTTTCTTTGTCTGACTTACTTCACTCAGTATGACAATCTCTAGATCCACCCATGTTGCTGCAAATGGCATTATTTTGTTCTTTTTTATGGCTGGCTAATATTCCGTTGTATTTATGTACCACATCTTCTTTACCCATTCATCTGTCAATGGACACTTAGGTTGCTTTCACATCCTGCCCATTCATCTGTCGATGGACACTTAGGTTGCTTCCACATCCTGCCTATTGTAAATAGTGCTGCAATGAACACCAGGGTGCATGTATCTTTTCGAATTATGGTTTTCTCCGGGTATATGCCCAGGAGTGGGATTGCTGGGTCATATGGTAGCTCTCGTCAACCTTTGATGTTATATTAATACTTCGTTCATTGTGCGTCTCCCTTGCACCAGTGCAGACCTCACAATGCAGAGGTTTGGCCCCTCTTCCTCCCTGCCATTTCCCCAAAGTCTAGGATGCTACCTGTCTCCTGGAAGATGCACATCATTCTTGTTCAATAAAGGACCTGACGTTGGGGATGAATGAACATTTCTCCTGCAGGGACAAAGCACAGGGTAGCGGCCTGTTGGTCTGACATTTATTCTCTGCCCAAAGACAAGGACTTGGCGTGCAAAAGAGCTCGATGGCTATCTATTGAACCACCTGATGAATTCTGAGGGCGGATAACGCTGTTACGGCTGGAGGACTGCGGGAGACTCATGCGTTCTAACCGACTCTGCAGAAACTCTCACATGCACGTTTTTGTTCTGCTGCAGACCCCCTCACATGAGCGTTTTTGTTCTTCCGCAGACCCCCATTCAAAAGCACCTAAAGGTGGTTGCAGCAGCCTGTTCTGAATCCCCAGCCCTGCTCCCCTGAGGCCCACCGCCATCTCTCAATGAGATTCATCCACCGGTGTGACCCTCTCCCTCCCAAGATTGCTGATCTGCCCTTAGCAACAGAGAGAGGCTCAGACCGTCACCATGGAAACTGCAGCCACGAGGAGAAGGGGAGGGGCTGAGGAAGGGGCCCGGGGAACCCAGCGAACTGGAATTTTCCAGTCTTTGGAGTCCGTTGTGAACCCTGACGTGGCACACAGTGTGCCTTCCTTAAATATTTGTTGAAATAATGAATGGCTGAGCCACAAAGCATATGGTGGGGAGTTCCCCACATTCCCACTGCCCATTTAAGCCCCTTTGCAGTAAACTGAAAGTTGGCATCAGTGAGATCTGCATTTATTGAGTCTTTTCTTGGTTCAGTTTCCATCTTAGTGAAACTCAAAACCATCAGTCAAGTGTTAACATTTATCAAGCAAGCTAAGGGCTTGCTGTGGACTGAATGCTTGTGTTCCCCCAAATCCACATGTTGAAGCCCTAATTCCCAGTGGGATGGTGTTTGGAGGTGGGCTTTGTGGAGGTGATGAGGTCATGTGGGTGGAGCCCTCGTGATGAGATTAGTGCCCTTCTAAGAAGAGACACTGGAGAGATGATTTCTCTCTCCATCAGGTGAGGATACTGGGAGAGGGGAGTAAAATAGAGTTTTCGCAGAACCCAACCAGGCTGGTACCTGACCCAGGACTTCCCAGCCTCCAGAACTGTGAGAAATAAATGTCACCCAGCCCATGGCATTATGTGATGAGAGCCCAAACTCAGCTCTGCAGACCCTCAGCCCATGGCTCTTTCCTACAATCCCCACACCAGCCCCCTAAAGCCAAGCTGAATTCCAAATTCCATACTTATTACCTTGTAACTGAGGAAGAGAAGGGTTGCCACGGACACAGCACAAGGTGGTCAGTGTCCTGGAGACCCAACCATTTGCAAACCATAGGCTATTTAAATGCTAGCCATCTGTTTTGCAAATTGTTTCCTGGGATTCCATTTTTCACCAGTGTTTCTCGAGCTTTCTTTCTCTGAGAGGCCTCCCTCTAGTCACCCTGATCAGGTCTTTCTGTGTAGTCTTTATTTTTGCCGCCTTTTACCTTGAAAAAATCCAGTCTAAAATGCCCTGGCTTTTGTCGTCCTAACAGTAAGATATCTATTTGAATTAATCAAATGTTTATATTAAAGATCTCATTCAACTGTTGTTTTTATTTTTTTGAGGCTATGGATTTTAAGGTGCAAATTATCACAGGCACCATTATAAAAGAAAAATGCTGTCTAGTAAATTATGGCAAAAATGTTAAAATCTGAAAAATATACCTTGGAATAAATGAGACCTTCTTCTCCTCCTCCTCCTCTTTTTTTTCTTTTCTGAACATTTTCTACTTCTTTTTTTCTTGTCTAGGGCATTGCTGTGTGATTTTGGGTGCTGTGTGGTCAAAGCTCACTCTACCACCTGATGCTTACTAGAGCATCAATAGATAATGGCTGAATGAGTGGATGAATGAAGGAATACATTTTGCCTCTGAAAAACTGGGGTCATAATGTTTTTATACTGTTTGCCTTCCTGTCTCTCTCTCTCTCTCTTTTTTAAACTCAATTATAGCATAAACACGTCCCAGATAGTTAGGTGGCCGGGTACTCAGTAAGCATTTAACAAACATTTGTGGTCATTATTATCATTATTGTTGCTGTTACCAATATTTAAGGTTGCCAGACTTAGCAAATAAAACTACAGGATGCTAGTTAACTTTGAATGTCAGATAAACAACAAATACTTTTTGAGACTGCATAATTGATTACATTGCTACAATGAACACATACACAATGCAGAACTTTACAGTATCAAAACTTACACAAGAATTTTGTCAAAAAAACAACAACAAAAAATTTCATCAAAAGATCAGTGCCCAGAATCACAATGATGTTCTTTCATTTATTCTAAAACGTATCTCTTTTTCAGATGTTAACATCTTTGCCATAATGTAGCAAGTGGTAGTTTTCTTTTATGATGGTGCCCAAAATAATTTACCTCTTAAAATCCATGGCCTCAAAACAAACAAACAAAACCAAGTGAATTCACTTCTGCAATTTCTGCTGCAGACATAAAAACGTATTTTAAATGTCTTCAGAGTATAGACATACAGCTATTTAAGGATGAAAGCTTTACTGCAAGAGATCTAAATATATCAGGCAATTTTCTTCTATGGAGTAATAACAGTAAAAATATATATCATTTTTCAAAAGATTGGCCTAACTAGTAATCTATGATTTAGATGATTCTGTAATAAATTCAGTTATAAATATTTTCTGAAAACCGAGGGCTTTTAAGTATAAAGAAATTTCTGTACATTTCCCCACCACTGGCAATTCATACACCTTGTAATGAACCCATTAAAACAAACAAAAAACCCTAAGAATATATGCTATGAATCAAATCTGAGTAATTTAGGGGAAAAAATCTGAAAACTTGTATTATATTTTTACTTTTATAATTTTAAGTTATAGTGCAAACCTTACTGCATTCTGTCACTGGTTATCTTGCACCTTCATAAAAGAAACTATCTCTGCACTTGGATAAACACAAAATACGAATGATTTCACAGAGACTGATGTTCTGTGTTACCCTACATAGGAAATACCCTAAGCAAAACCAGCAGGGCTCTTTTTCAGGCCCCAAGCAATCTGAACAAGAACTTTTAGCCTCAGAATAATGAGAGATGTGTGTCCATTTCAGAAAACGTCAGAAAAGCTGCAGAGGGAAAGATGGTCTTAGTTTTTTTCTTCATAAATGCAATGCAGTATTTCAAGGCTTTACACTGTCAAGTTTAAAGTTTATTAACTCTAATAGTGCATCTGGAAACCAAACTAGAAACTGACATCTCACAGCTGGAAACACTTAGGGGAAATTACTACGCTGGCTAGTTTTTAGTTGAAAATGTAAAGATGAACAGGAAAGGCTATGTTGAACCAGTCTGGAGGTCGGTGTGCCCCCAAGATGTGTCTTTCTTTTTTTTTTTTTTTTTGCGGTACGCGGGCCTCTCACTGTTGTGGCCTCTCCCGCTGCGGAGCACAGGCTCCGGACGCGCAGGCTCAGCGGCCATGGCTCACGGGCCCAGCCGCTCCGCGGCATGTGGGATCTTCCCGGACCGGGGCACGAACCTGCGTCCCCTGCATCGGCAGGCGGACTCTCAACCACTGCGCCACCAGGGAAGCCCCAAGATGTGTCTTTATAAGCAATTCTTCAAGATTCAAACAAATTTTTTTTTCTTTTAAAAAAATGAGGTGCATTATTTTCTTTTCGGACTGAAAATGCCACACATTCACTTTATAAACGTCAGAATATGCTGCTTACACAGGCCAGAAGCCTCAGCCCAAGCCCCAGCACTCCCTCTACCCATCCTCCTCCTACCTCTGCAGAGTTCCTGGGCATCCTACTGTCCGACTGCAGACCTCAGGCCCTCCTGTGTGGGGGAGATCCAGCCGAGATACAGCCCCATCACCCTCTGCTGAGACTTGGAACAGTGAGCAGAAACCACCCTGCCCCCTCCCCAGTGGAGGTCCCCTGCAGCTAAGAGGTCTGAGAAAGTGGGGAGGAATCCTCGGGCCACAAAACATCAGGGAGTGGACCTGGGCCCACACCTATCCTTCACCTGTCAGGTGAGCGCACACTGGATGGGAGGAGTGAGAGAGGGGGCTGGTCTGAGTCTTCCCTGATTCAAGAGATACCCTCGAATTCCCCCTACAGTGAGCCTAGGGGAATTCAGAGAGACCCTGCCTGTAGCAGCCAGGGACTCAGGGGGTGCTCTGGGATGCTCACCCTTCACTCATCCATTCACTCACTCATTCATTCATTCATGCAACTGATGTTTATGGAGCCAGGCACTGGGAGGACAGTGGTGACCCAGACAGGAAAAATGCCCTGCTTTCATGGGGTTCATACTCCAGCAGACCAGAAGTCCATCCACACAGGAGCAAATACAAAAAAGAGGAATTTCTAATAGGAGCCCATGCCACAGAGCACAAAAAGCAAGCTGATGTGGTGTTTGTTTTCTTTGTGGGCCGCACCACGCAGCATGTGGGATCTTAGTTCCCCAATCAGGGGTGGAACCCATGCCCCCTGCACTGGAAACGGTGGAGTCTTAACAACTAGACCGCCAGGGAAGTCCCAAGCTGATGTGGTGTTGATTAGACTCTAATGTCAGGAAGAATCCAGCCACGGGAAGCTCCAGAGAGAACGAGTATAGCAAGAAAGGGGGAGAGCAAAGGCCCAGAGGTAGGAAGGGGCTTTGCACGTCAAAAGGACCACAAGAAGACGGCCGCTGCAGTGGGCAGCCAAGTGTAACAGAGGAGTCTTACCACGAGAGAGTGGCTGGAACAGAGGCACTCTGGATGTTTATTGGATGCATTAGTTTAAAAAAAATTTTTAATAAAGGTCTCTCCCATAACACAGATGCAAGCGCTGTACTAACTTTTTAGGGCTTCCATAACAAGTCACCACAGATGGTGTAGCTTAAACAACAGAAATCTATTCTCTCATGGCTCTGGAGGCTGGATGTCCGAGATCAAGGTCTTGGTGTCTCCTGAGGCCTCTCTGCTTGGCTTGTTCATCTGGTCTTCCCTCTGTGCGTGTCTGTGTCCTAATCTCCTCTTATTCTTATAAGGATACACACCCATTGGATTAGGGCCCACCCATAGGACCTTGTTTTAAATGAATCACCTCTTTAAAAACCTGGATCCAGGGCTTCCCTGGTGGCGCAGTGGTTGAGAGTCCGCCTGCCGATGCAGGGGACACGGGTCCGTGCCCCGGTCCGGGAAGACCCCACATGCCGTGGAGCAGCTGGGCCCGTGAGCCATGGCCGCTGAGCCTGTGCGTCCGGAGCCTGTGCTCCGCAACGGGAGAGGCCACAACAGTGAGAGGCCCGCGTACCGCAAAAAAAAAAAAAAAAAACCTGGCTCCTAGTACAGCGCCGTTCGGATGTACTGGGGGTTAGGATTTCGACATACAGATGGGGGAAGGGGAGCTGACTTGCCTTCCATAATCAGGGTGTTGTTTGTACCTCCAACTGTTCCTGGCACAACAAGTAGGGCCTCAAGGGGCATGTGGAGTGAGTGGGTGAGTGGTGAGAACAGACACTGCTGGTATCACTGGCACTGGACTGAAGTGTGATTTCTAACCATTTGCAGACACCTGCCCAGGCTCAGTGAGGCCCTTCTGCAGGTCTTGGTTCAAGGATGTGTTTCAATGTTCCCTGAGGGGCACGTGTCCCCGCCGCATGCCTTGGAGGGCCAGCAGGCTTGAGTCGGCCTCTCAGCCCTCCCCTTCCATCCCCACACGAGCTCCCACTTCTCGAGGACCACGGAGGCAGCTCAGGCTGTCGCCATGGAAACCGCAGCAGGATGAAGAGGGAACAGAGGGAGACCGAGATTGGAATTTTCCAGAATCTAAGGGTTCCAACCGTCAGCCCGCCCGGCACACACGAGGTACTTGAGAAACGCTTGTGGAAAGAAGAAATGCGCGTCTCTCCAGGCATTTCCCATCCCGAGGGAACCAGTGAAACAGAGGACTCGGGGATTAGCTGAGCGCAGATGCAGGGAGAACTGTCTTCTCACGTCCTCTCTGTCCGTGGGAATTTCTTGGCGAAACCAGGACTTGAAAATCTCAGAACTAAGCAGCTTCAGCATTGACTAGGTGCCAGGCAGCTGTTTAAGACTGCGTGCATGTGTTCCATCCGTTCCCACAACAGCCATGGGTGTGTCCTGTGTAGCTGCAGGGGAAGCTTCTGGAAATTGTAAGCAGGGAGTGGTGGACGGATGAGTTAAGAACCCAGGAGATCTGCCATCGGGCGTCGCGCCTGTGGCCACAGCACTGCACGTTGTACTTAACACCTACCCAGAGGGCAGCTCTCCAGCGAGGTGCTCTTCACACACACGCACACAAATAATAAAGATAATAAAGGGGCAGGAGGAACACTGGGGAGGTGATGGATGTGGTTATGATCTTGATGGTGGTGCTGCTTTCGTGGCTGTATACTTAACCCCAAACTCACCGAGTTGTGTACATTAAATAAGTGTTGCTCTTTACATGTCAAAAGAAAGAAAAAAAAGAACACAAGTGACAAAAGCAGGCAGGTCTCCTGCAGCGTCACTCACCTGCCACCTCCTCCCACACGACCTCACCTCTCTGAGCTTGTTTCCACCTCAGAGGCAGACAAGGATGCAGGCAAGGATGCCAACTGTCCCATGTTACCCGGTTGTCGGAAATAGGCAATGAATTTATGTGCAGGAAAATGCTTAAAATTGTGACGACACATATGTATTACTGTGTCATGTCAGAAAGTCCCGTTTACACCAGCATTCACACGTGCTTTCAGAAGAGCTTAAAAAAAAAAAAAAAAAAAAAAGAAGAGCTTCCTAGTTAGGGAGTTTGGGATTGACACGTACATGCTGCTATATTTAAAATGGATAACCAACAAGGACCTACTGCATAGCACAGGGAACTCTCCTCAATACTCTGTAACAACCTAAATGGGAAAAGAATTTGAAAAATAATAGATACATGTATATGTATAACTGAATCACTTTGCTTTTCCCCTGAAACTATCACAACATTGTTAATCAACTATGCTCCAAGGTAAAATAAAAAGTTAAAAAAATAATAAAGAAGAAGAGCTGCACAAATCTGGAGACCATCCTTCCCTCCCCTCTGTCCCATCCCTGACCCTTCCCCCACTTGCCCAGCCCCTTCTGCAGAGAGAGGGATTCAGGCCAGACATTCCAAGGCACAAAGACCCCTCTTCCTCCCAGCCAGCTGCTGCCACCTGGCCCAGATCAGGGGGCCAGAGCCTCTCAGGAGGCCCAGATCAGAGGGGCGGTGAATTCTGCTCTGTGCAGACTGAGGTTCTTTGTGACCAAAGAGTTCTCTCTAAGACCTGAGATTCAGTGTGCTGCGGACTGGGTCTAACTCCTTCCCATACTGGGCTTATCAGCAGAGTTTAGACGAGACGCAGAACAGTATTCTGTGGTATGTCAGAGGTATGCTGGAGCCAGCTCTCGCAAGATCACAAGAGCAGAGATCTGTCTGTTGGTTCTTTGCTGTCTCCACCAGGCTTAGTTCAAGTTCTGCTCTCAGTAAATATTGTCTGAAGGAAAGGATGGGTGATGGAATAAATGAGGGTGTGGAAAGCTCTCTCTGCTAACGGTCTCTCCACTCCTGGTAGGCAGAGAGGAGACACTTTTTCAGTCACCATTTTATTCTCCATGCCCCTAGCGCACAGTCCAGTACACAATGGGAGCTCAATCAGTATTTCTGACCAATCAATATTCTGAAAACATGAAGTGCTGGTGCACTGCAGAGAAGATACTCAGGATTTCTAGCCACGTCCATAGAACCTCCCGACGCCAGTCTTCCCCTCTGCAGAGCCGCTGCGGATGGTGACGCATTTCATCGTGCGCAAAAAGCGCACATACACCCAGGATGCAAAGACCCTGTAGGACAGACCAGGCCCTCCCCCGCCGGCCTCATCCCTCTCCTCACTTGGTTCCCCTCACAAGGGCACCCACTTTCCCCTGAAGGATGCGGGAGGGCTGTTGCTGTGGGCTGTTGCTGTGGAAACTGCAGCCAGAGTCAGGGAGGCGAGGGGCTGGGGAAGGTGAGGAGAGAGCCGCAGAGTGGAATTTTCCAGGCTCTGCAGTAAGATTGTCGGTTCAGTCCAACGACCTCATCTACATTTCTGCTGAACCCAAGTCTCTCGCAGGGTCCGTCACCCCTTTTCCTTTCTCTTTAGCCGTCTAGAGTTATGGTCTCCCTTGGAAATACTCTGCCCCTTCTCTTTCCTACTCTTTAGGCAAAACACCAACGCTGGACGATTCCACCTCCCAATCTGCCAGCCCCCTCAGTCTTCCCCAATGTGTAAAATACACATAACACACACTTCGCCCTCCTAAGGACATTTTAAGTGTACATTACAGTAGTGATAAATACATTCACAGTGTTGTGCAACCATCACCGTTATCCATGTCCAGAACTCTTTTCATCTTGTAAAACTGAAATTCTGTACCCCTTAAACAGTAACTCCCCACTCCCCCCTGTCCCAGCCCCAGCAATCACCATCTTACTTTCTGTCTCTATGAATTTGATGTCTCAGGTACCTCATGGAAGTGGCATCATAGAGTAGTCATTAGTCTTTTGTGACGGATTTATCTCACTTAGCATGACGTCCTCAAGGTTCATCCATGTGGTAGCACGTGTCACAATGTCCTTCCCTTTTAAGGCTGAGCCATATTCCATTGTATGCATACACCACACTTTGTTTACCCACTCATTCATCAGTAGACAACTTGGGCTACTTCCACCTTTTAGCTATTGTGATCAAGGCTGCTATGAACATGGGTGTACAGGTATCATTTTGAGACCCTCCTTTTAATTCTCTTGGGTATATATTCAGAAATGGAATTGCTGGGTCAAATGGTAATTCTGTTCTTTAATTTTTTGAGGTATGACCATACTGTTCTTCCCAATGGCTGTCCTCCCCAGGTCCCCGATTTTAACCACAATAACCAACTTGACTGGGGTGGGTTTCCAGCTCTGCCATTTATCATAGCAGTACTTTGGGTGACTTATTTATTTATTTATGGTCGAGTTGGGTCTTCGTTGCGGCACGCAGTCTCAGTAGCTGTGGGGCGTGGGCTTAGTGGCTCCGCGGCATGTGGGATCTTAGTTCCCCAACTGGGGATCGCACCCTCGTCCCCTGCATAGAAGATGGAATCTTAACCACAGGACCACCGGGAAAGTCCCTTTTGGTGACTTTTGAGGGAAACTTTATTGCAGGCCTGGCAGTGTTGCCACAGTTCCCAATGTTGAAACCACTCAATAATCACAGAACTTATGCTCAGTTTAATAACCAATACAATAGCACTTACGCTATGCCATTCAGTCCTCTGAATTCTTGCTTCAGAAAGGCTCATTTGAGATATGTTCTAACATTATCCCACTATTACATACAAGGAGATGGCAGCTCAGGGCAGGCAATACGTTCTGGAGGTTCACACAGCTAGCAAGTGGCAAAGCCAGGATTCGAACCCAGGCAGCCAGAGTTTGTCATCTGGGTTCTTCGCCCCGGGAGTTATGTCCTTGCTTGGTAGATTTCTAAGGGCTGCCTATGCTCTGATGCCCATTTTAGAGCTGAGGCAACTAAGGCACCAACCTAGGATTTTCAAAGAGAGCTGACCACCCTCTGACTCAATTTCCCTCACTTGTTTCAGTAGTAGGATTTGCCACACAGAGCCACCAAGGAGCCTTAGCTAGCTATTGACAGATTATATGCTACTGCAGCAAGGTGGTGTACAGATAGTAAAGCACTCAAAAGAAATAGATCATTTCAAAAGGTGGAAGTAAAAAAAAAGTAGAAATAAAACGTCTTAAAGCTTTTCTCACGGTGCTCCATTTTGGACACCATTGGTCCATTGGCAAGAGAGGAGGTGGCTTAGAATAGGGTGGTGGCTCTGGAAATTGGGAAATCTGGGAGGACTCGAAAGATACACAGAGGAGAGGCCTGGGTGGAGCTATATCTTGGGGATTCTTGACCTGTTGCTGGTGGGCTGGGTTTGTTGATGTTTAGATCAGTCCTGAACTTGCACCGTTTGTCCTGAATGTCATCCGAGGGGAACGTCCAGTTGCTGGGTGGATATCTGTTTCTGAAGCTCCTGAGGGAGGTCTGGGCTGGGGATGCAGATTTGGAGATCCTGCCAAATGCAGAGTCACTGGAGATCACAGGGTTGTACACTGCACAGCTCCAGGGGGCGCCATCTATGTAGGTAACACTATGAGTGGGAATTTCATCTGCATCACCCAAGGAGAGTGGGGCAAGAGAGGGGCATTCAAACCTCTACGGACTGATCAGAAGGATGGGGCATGATGATGAAAATATTACCCACTCCCACAGGTGTTTGCACGCAAAGGGGAGGCCACCTTTCAATTACCCTTGTTCATTCACCACTGCTTTACTTCCAAATATATATTTTTATGTATATATACCCCAAAGTCATGATCTTCACAGATGAGTGGTGTAGACAGAGAGCAAGGGAGACTTCTAGAATTCAGAATTGACCATTCATTTATGCATTATTCTAGCCATCATCCATCCATCCAACAATTAATCCATCCATCGATCTCTCCAACCATTTGTTCATTTAATTATCCATCCATCCATCCAACCATCACCCATCCATCCATCCAACTATCATCCACCCATCCATCCATCCATCTAACCATCATTCATCCATCCAACCAACCATCAATCATCCATCCATCCAACAGAGGAAATACATCTCTAAGAAACAAAAATGTGAACCCTTAATGATAAATTTAACTACGTGTTTATTCACTAAATGTAAGCCAGAAGGCACTGCATGACTCCTCCCAGCTCCCCATCTGAATCCACCCCCATCCGCTTTCTTCCTCACTCACTCCCATCACACACCCTGGCTTCCCTGCTGTTCATCAAGCATGAGAAACATGCCCCATCTTCCAATGTTTCCAGGTGCCATTCTCTCTGCCCAGAATGGTTGTTTCTCTAACGATCCAAAGGTTTGTGCCCTCCCTTCATTCAGGTCTGCTCAAATACCTCCACCTCCAGGAAGACCTCCTTGATCAGCTAAAAGATCCCCTTCCTTCACTCTCCATCTCCTCACCCTGTTTACCCTTTATAGAATTTACCATCATCTGGTATTTAAGTTACATTTATTGACTGTTATTCTCACATACATGAAAGATTCTTAACGGGGTGTGGGGAGAATCTGTCTTGGTTTCTACTTCATGCATCAGGTTTAACTCAGCGCTGACCCATAGTGGGACCTCAATAAATACTTGCATAGTAAACACATAATTTGGGGGGTGAAGGAAGGAATGAATGGTCTACCAGCAGTCAGAAACTGGGCCTTATGTCTCACCGTTTCATTTTCCAGATCTAGAATAAAGCATGTAAAACAGGCAGTAGCTCCATGAATACACATAGGTGTGTATATCTAATTTCTCAGTTCACATGCAATACGAATATGTACTAAATAAATGAATGGTGCAAACATAAACTGCTGTGTCACGGCTGCTCAGAACAGATTCAAAACTTCACTCGGAGTCGGTGGAGGCTCCGGCAGACGCTTTTTTTTTTCCTTCTTTTTTTCTCTTTCTGTGAAGATGGTACCACTGACGCATTTCAACCCGCGCAAAATGTGCAGACGTGCTGCTGACGTGGAGGCTGCGCAGTGAGCCTAGCCCTCCCAGGTGGTGCGAGTCTGATGCGCGCCCCTCTGCTCCACTCCCAGAGCAGAAGCCCCCACGTCTGTGGTGACGCAGGTGGGCTCAGGCAGTTGCCATGGAAACCATAGCCACAGTGTGGAGGGAGGATGCGGGACTGTAGAAGGGGCCCTGAATGTCTCTGCCTCTGCAGGGAGTGTGTGTGGGCAGAATCCAAATCCCAGCCTGGTACACAGTAGGCCCTCAAGGCAGGTCGGCAAGGCCAATGTCTGTGCCCCCAGAAATCCCAGGGATTCCATCCATCACCCTGGAATCTATTCTTTTTTGGCTCCGTTTCTGGCAAGAATTAATATCCCAAGTCTTTGGATCTAGGAATGGTGGCATGCGTTTAGTCCTTTCCCTCACGAATTCTGTACAAGCAACTGAAGTAGGGTCCAGCATTAGCCCCCGGGAAGCAGCACGAACCGCGCCGGAGCGGCCTCACCACAGGGCCGCGGTGACAAAGGGCTCTTCTGCCCGCCCCCCCACTCCGGCTGACTGAGGAGGGACCCCAGGCCCAGGGGGTGGGGCACAGGCAGCTGAGCTCTTCAGGAACCGGGGAAACAGTCAGAGAGGACCTGAGCGGGGCTGTTCCAGGCAGAGGGAACAGCCAGTGCGAAGCAGAGCCAGCTTCCTCTTTGTAAGATCACAGAGAGACCAGACTGAGGGAGGGAGGGGAGGGCAAGGGGCTGAAGACCCTGCAACCAGGCCCACATCGGGGGTCCGTTGCTGGGGGTTTAATGCTCTGAGGTCACCATCATGAAATTCCTTTTTGTTTGTTTGTTTTGTTTTTGTTTGTGTGTTTTTGGCCACATGGCTTGTGAGGTCTTAGTTCCCTGACCAGGGATTGAACCCAGGCCCACAGCGGTGAGAGCACAGAGTCCTAACCACTGGACCACCAGGGAATTCCTCTTCTTTTTCTCTTGAGGAAATTGTTAATTTGATCTTTGAAGTTGAGTTTTGGAAGTGAAGTCCCACAGGACAGGGATCTGTGTCCAGGGCTGGGAGTCCTGCCCTCCACTTAGTCCTGCATCCCTGGGGCAGGTTCTGGGCAGTTCAGAAACCCTCCCCTCTGGGAACCCTTGCTGCCCTCTGGCCCCCCAGGAGGGGGGTTCAGGGCACAAGCCTGGGGAGGGGTAGGGTCAGGCGGGCCCCAGCCCCCGTGAGGGTCTGCGCTCGCCCCCCAGCAACCCCATGTGGCCGAGGGAGCGTGACACTGAATGGCAAACAAAAAACACCATTGACAGGTTGAGGGAAAGACTGCGGAAGAAAGGAAAGAGCCTTTTCCTGCTTTTTTGAACCAGAGGCCTGCATTTTCCTTTTGCCCTGGACCCTGCAAGTTATGCAGCCGGTCCTGGCTGGAGGGGTCAGCCCAGGCCAGGTGGCCGAGACCCCGTGTGGGCCGTGCGAGGGGAGAGCATTTAATTGTGGGAATTATCACGTACACGGGGGAAGATGCTATTTAACATGTTGTATTCGCTTTCAAGGGGAAAGGAGCCATTGAGGGAAGGGAAGGAGTAGACCATTAGGAGGAGGTGGAGGCTGGGCTGGGGGGTGGCAGAGGGCAGGGCCAGCGGTGGACTCAGAGAGACGGAAGGCAGGGGTGGAAATGGTCAAGAAGAGACAGAGGGAGGGGCCTTCCTGCTGCATCTCCTGCTGCCTGAGGGGAAGCAGATGTGGAGTCTGACCTTGGCCCCAGGACCTCTGAGGCCCCTCCCCAAGGCAGCAGTCCCCCTGGAGTGAGCCCTGGTCCTGCACCCAAGGCCCAGCTGGGAGCCCCACCAGAGACACAGCCTCCAACCAGGGAAGAGGGTGGTTCCTGTTGCAACCACAAGCCTCGTTCAGAGATCCGGAGGTGCCCACCTCCTGGCCGTGGTTGTGGTTTAAGTACCAGTGTCTGTGCAGCTGTGGGCTCACTCTTGGTGTTGTGCACTCTGTGGGTTGGGAACAAATGTATAATGACATGTGTCCATCACGTGGCGTCATGCAGATTATTTTCACTGCCCTAAGACTCCTCTGTGCCCTGCTCCATTCATCCCACCCTCCTCCCCAGCCCTGGCGACCACTGATCTTTTTCCTGTCTCCATAGTTTTGCCTTTTTCATGTCACGTAGTTGGAATCATACAGCAGGGAGCTTTTTCAGATTGACTTCTATCACGGAGTCATGTGCGTTTAAGCTTCCTCCATGTCATTTCGTGGTTTGGTGGTTCTTTTTTTTTTTTTTTTTTTTTAGTGCTGAATAATATTCCATACTCTGGGCATAAATGGATTTGGGGGTGAAGGTGTCTCCCCTGATAGTCCCTGGACTCTGGTCGGGGCACAGACCAGGCCCTTCCTGCATCCTACTTTATTCTGGCACACAGGAGGGGCCCCGTCAGTGTTTCTGACGGAATTCAAGGAGGAATGCTGGTGTTCAGAGGAGACTGGCGATTCTATCCACATCTGCAGAGGCCCCGTGTTCCCTGCTGCAGAGAGACTCGGCCTGTGTCGCATTACGTGCACAAAATACCATATGAACCCCCGATGCCCAGACTGCGCAGGGGGTGGGTGGGGGACCTCGCTCTCCCCAGCCAGGCTGGTCTAACGTCTATCCCTCTGCCCCATCCTCCCTGGGAGACCACGGTGTTGCCATGGAAACTGCAGCTGGATGGGAAAGGCTGGAGGGGGGTGGGGCAGGGAGATCCCAGGGGCTTAAAATCAGGGCCCAGCACATAGTAGGCCCTTCATATGCAGACTTAACGACTGTGCCTCCAAAAATGACCCTAAGGAATCTCTACCAGACAACGTTATCCAAACTGAGAGAATATGCCTCTGTTTGGGGACAGAAATTTGTAAGGTCTTATATGTTCATCCCAGAAGCATCCTTATTTCTATTTATCACAAGAATTCTGTAGGTACAAGTTGGACTGCAGCTAAACACACATACATTTGTTTGTTTGTTTGTTTGTTTGTAGCAGGATCTTGAGCTAGGAATCTCTCTCGTGGGTTTTGTAGGCGTATCTGTAGGAATCCTCAGAGCATCCTTCCGGGTGTTATTATTCTCATTTGCTAATGAGTGAACTGTGGCCCAGAGAGTTTAGGACATATTGGGACTGGACAGAGCCAGCCGCAGGAATATGTTCGGGGGGACCATTTCAGGAACCAGGGACAGCAAGTGCAAAAGCCCAGGGCAGATGAACTGTTCTCTTCAGAGAGCAGGACAAAGGTCAGTAATAAAGGAAGGAAGGAAGTTCGGGAATCAGGACGGGGTGGGGCGGGGTGGTCAGCAGGGCCCTCACTAGGTAACACAGTGGTTTTAGGAGCAATTGATTACATCTGAGTTATAGGTGTGAAACACCTCTTTGGCTACTTTGTGGAAAACAGACTGGAGGCCACAGTGGCCTTGGGAGTCCTTTTCCGTCCGACAGATGGGAAGGAAATGTATGGAGAGCTCCAAATGTGTTAACTACAACAGGACTCTCTTAGCAACCTTCCTCAACCCCTCTCCCCTCCCTCCCCGGCTCCAGCAGTCGTTTCCATGGCAACAGTCTGAGCCCACCTCCTTCCCACCAGCAGGGGGGGTCCCTGTAGGGTGGGGGGGTGTGGACAAGGCAGAGGCATGGACACCATAACAGCCCAGCTGCAGAGGCCAAGGCCTGGGGGGGCTCAGGTAGCATCCCCCACCCCACCCACGTGATCTTTGCGCACAGCGAAATGCATTTGGGGATGAAATCTTTGCAGTGGGGCAGAAAGGTGGTTCTAGAAATCACACATCTCCCACAAGGATCGGTAACATAAGCAGATCTCTTCCAGCATGAATTCATTCATTCGTTTACTCACTAATCCAACAAATATTGCCTGAGCCTCTGCTGTGCACCCGGCCCTGTTCCCAGGTGGGGAAAACAACAGTGTACAATAAACAGAGATGAGGTCCTGCCCGTCTGGAGACAGGGTGTGAAGGACGAGGCATTCATTCTTCACGGGCTTTAGTCATTGATTGATCCTCCACAAGTTTGCCTAGTGGCTACGTTGTGGTGAGTACTGCCTGCGGTAGAGAGGGAAACCAACAGACAGATCCCTGACAAAGGCTCTCTCTTTGGCCAAACTCTGGCCAGGCTCTTCTGACCCTCTGACTTTTCAACCAGGTCTCAACTTCTGGACTTCTGCGTCTATTTCTGCATTGTTCAATTTGAGCAAGAATCTTGCTTCAATTCGTTTAGCTACAATCTCCCACCCTGTGTGTCTGGTGGCCCTCAATATCTGATCAGGTTTCTCACCACCCCCACCCCGTCATCCCCTGGGAGACGCCTGATCACCCTGCCCTGGCTTCAGCAAGAACTGGGAGATGCCCGTCAAAGGGCACAAACTTCCAGTTAGAAGATGAAGAAGTTCTGGGGGTCTAATGTACAACATCGTGGCTAGAGTTAACAGTATCATATTATATACTTGAAAGAGACTAGATCTTAAACGCTCTCACCACCAAAAAGAAATGAGCAGAGTTCCTCATCAATATCATGTAACCATCTAAACGGGAAAATAATTTGAAAAAGAATACATACATGTATACGTATAACTCAATCACTTTGCCGTACACCTGAAACTGTCACAACATCATTAATCAACTATACTCCAATATAAAATTAAAAGTTTTAAAAAAGTAGGAAAAAAAAAGAAACGAGCATTATGTGATGGCATGGAGGTGCTGGCTAATGCTAAGGTGGGAATCACATTGCAATATATTAATGTATCCAATCAACACTTATACACCTTAAGCTATGTGTCAATTACATCTCAATAAAGCTGGGGAGGGGAGAAATCCCACAAGGTCAGTTTAGCCAGAATCTCCCCTTCCCCCTGAGGTTTAATAACTTTCCATCCACTGATACCCACCCCACTCTGCTCCTTGGCTATAAATCCCCACTTTTCCTTGTATTCAGAGTTGAACCCAATCTCCCCACCACCACCACCAGTGTAGTGGTCCCTGCACCTATCTCTATGGTCCTGAATAAAGTCTGCCTTACTGTGTTTTAACAAGTGGCATAATAATTTTTTTTTTTACATAAAACAGATAAATAATAAGAACGTACCGTGTAGCGCAGGGAACTCTACTCAATACTCTGCAATGGCCTATATGGGAAAAAAATCTAAAAAAGAGTGGATATATGTATGTGTATAACTGATTCACTTTGCTGATTCACCTGAAACTAACACAACATTGTAAATCAACTATACTTCAATAAAAATAATTTTAAAAATATAAAATAAAATAATTTTTTTTGTTTGTTTGTTTTTGGTTTTGGTTTTTTTTTTTTTTTTAAAATAAAATAATTTTTTTACAGCCCCTTTCTTTACGGACCTTATGGTCATGGGAGACATATAATACAATACATTTCTGTTTTGGGAGGATGCTAAGGGCTGTGGAGAGTAAAAAGGCTAGGTCAGGGGTGGGGTTGGAGGTGGCGGTATTTGGTCGTGGACGTGAATGAAGGGCTTGGCAAACCGCAGGAATAGGTGAGAGGTGAGCACTTAGTGCTTCAGCTGTGTGGGCGGGGGACAACAAGGAAGGGAGGCCAGACCGCTGTGGGGAGAGGGAACCGTAGAGGGAGATGAAGCCTGAGAATTACCACTGCCAGACTGTGCAGAGCCCTCTGGCTCTGGTAAGAGCCTCGGGTTTTGTTAATTCATCGTTAATAAATTGCTAGTGTTAAACACACTGCATCTTGGCTGTAGTACCAAAGCTGATGAAAATATGTTACCCTATTGTGGATTAGCCTGTCATGGGACACATGGGCCAATGCAAAGTATTGAATAGCCAAGGCTGAGGAAAGTTCTGGTCCCAAATATCCAGATATTTGAACCTTGAATCTTAATGTGAGAGTGGAAAATATAAAATCCAAACAAATTCAAAACAAACAAAGAAAAAAACAAAAACAAAAAGCGATGTTCTGAATAAGTTTTCCATACTATTGTTATTGAGTAGTTGATGGTGCTTACTTTTTATAGCTATTTAACTGTAGGATAAAATGCAAAAAATAAATAAATAAATTGCTAGTGTTGATAACGTTGAAAGCATAGGGGAGGGAAAACATCTCTTTTCAATGAGTCTCAGTTACTCTGGCAGGGACCCTGTGAGTGAAAGGCAATTACCAAAGCAGGTGGACGAGAGCAAAACCAACAGAAACGTATTAACACGTGAGTTGTGCGTGTGACACACGGGAGCGCCCAGAGGTGATTGACTCGAAGCGTGGGTCAGAATCTGGGGTCTATATACCTAACTTAGTGGGGGAGGGGCGTGGGAGAAAGGACGTTAGCTTTCTGATGTATCTTTCGGAAGATACATGGACCCCCTTTGGGGAACAGATGGGAGGAAGAATATGGGTGAATTGTCTGGACGTCTGTCGGGATGTGGTTTCTGCTCCACGTCTCCCAGAAGAGGGAGTTGCCCCCGGAAGGGGATTAATGACACTTGAGGCTCTGCTTTTAGGCAGGTAAGGGATTTCAGGAACCCAAATGCCTTCAGCTCGGAATAATTCGTGTGCCAAAGTGCCGTCTTTTGGGTGGCGTATCCTGGTGCCCTTGAACAGGCACTTGATGGAGCACCTGCTGGGTGCCAGGCTCAGTGCTTGACGCCCAAGTTACGCCAGGGAACAGGGTCTCTACTTCCCGGCTTCTGGATTGTTGGGAGAGACAGGCGTTCCTCAGGAGCTCGCACAAGTGTGCGCTTCCAGAACAAAAATGTATTTTTCCAGCACCTGCTACCTGCCAAGGAACGTGCCCGCCAGGGACAGAGGTTACCAAAGTGATGTCGACGCGGGTGAGACGGCGGCCGCGTGGATTGGGCGGCAGTGCCCATAGAGAAGGACAGAGGCGGGGAGGTCTGGGGACCTATTTTATTTTATTTATTTTTTTATTGGAGTGTAGTTGCTTTACAATGTTGTATCCGCTTCTGCTGTACAGCAACGTGAATCAGCTATACGAATACATACATCCCCTCTTTTTTGGATTTCCTTTCCATTTAGGTCACCACAGAGTCCTGAGTAGAGTTCCCTGTGCTCTACAGTAGGTTCTCATTAGTTATCTATTTTATAAATAGTATCAGTAGTGTGTATATGTCAATCCCAATCTCCCAGTTCATCGCCCCCCTTCCCCACCTTGGTGTCCATACGTTTTTATTTCTATGTCTGTGTCTCTACTTCTGCTTTGCAGATAGATTCATCTGCACCGTTTTTCTAGGTTCCGCATATATGCGTGAATATAGGACGTTTGTTTTTCTCTCTCTGACCTACTTCACTCTGTATGACAGTCTCTAGGTCCATCCACGTCTCTGCAGATGGCACAATGGGGACTTATTTTAGATGGTGGTACCATTTTCTGAGATGAGGGGGTTCGTTTTGGTCGTGGCTGAGCCGGGCTCTGCGAGTGTCTGCCTGCCTGAGACCTGGGGAGGGGATGGGGTGGCCTCTGGGCCCCTTCTCCCACTGTCTTGTGAGTATGGGGGACTGCCATGCAGTCCTGTGCTAATTACCAAGAGTTTGTACTCACTTCACAGGTGGGGGGCACAAGACTGCCCTCTCTTTAGACATCAGCCAAATGTTTTGGGAGTTCCCAGGCCACCCCCACACTTCTGGCTACCAATTCGGGGATCCTCAATTCCTGCAATCACTCCAAGTTCTATACTTCACTAGAAAGGCTCACAGAACTCAGGAAAGCACTATGCTCACAACGTGATATTATTATAAAGGATACAGACCAGCAGCCTCCAAAGGAAGGGAGGCAAAGGGCGTGACACGAAGCTTCTTGGTCCTCAGGGTGCCTCACCTTCCTGCCCATCCGTGTGTGTCACCAGGGAGGCTCATCCGGGCCTCGGTGTCCGGAGTTTTTATTAGGATTTCATTATGCAGCCATAGTTGATTTAATCATTTGTCCTACGATTGAATTCAGTATCCTGCTCCTCTCTCTCCTCCCCAGAGGTTAGGCTGATGGTCTTTCAGCCGCACAACATTCTTTTTTTTTTTTTATTTATTTAATTTATTTATTTTTGGCTGCCCTGGGGCTTCATTGCTGTGCATGGGCTTCCTCTAGTTGTGGTGAGTGGGGGCTACCCTTCGTTGCAGTGTGCAGGCTTCTCATTGCAGTGGCTTCTCTTGTTGCGGAGCATGGGCTCTAGGAGCATGGGCTTCCATAGTTGAAGCACATGGACTCAGTAGTTGTGGCTCACAGGTTTGGTTGCTCCATAGCATGTGATGAGATCTTCCCAAACCAGGGCTCGAACCTGTGTCCCCTGCCTTGGCAGGCAGATTCTTAACCACTGTGTCACCAGGGAAGTCCCCGCACGACATTCTTAATCACTAGGCTCACAGCCCTACAGATATGGGGTGTGTGTGTGTGTGTGTGTGTGTGTGTGTGTGTGTGTGTGTGTAAATGTTCAAAGATACGCAGTATAAGATCACACTGTAAGAAAACACATTCTTCACGTTGCTCTAGACCGTGCTTCTCAGCTGGGAATGAACGTTGTCCTCAGAAGGCGTCTGGCAGCATTTTTTTAATCACAAGTCAGGGATAGGGGATTAATGAGTAGAGGCTAAGGACGCTGTTCAACATCCTGCAATGCACAGGACGGCCCCTGCAAGAGTTATCCAGCCCCAACTGCCCATTATACTGAGGTTGAGGGACCCTGAACCAGACTGAATGGGGTGTATTATACAATTCAGTTGAGCGACTACTATGGTATAATAAAAAATATATTGAGCCTTTATATTTGGTCTATAAATCTTTATCTCCAGCTCCTGACAGAGCTTGGCATTTCCTGAGTGATGGGAATGTCTGTTATGCTGATGAAGTGACTACTGGTGGGACTCCTAGATCAATTCAGATGGGGGCTGGTCACCAGAAAGACCAAACATATGATTAGAGGGTTTGAACGTTCAGCCCAATCTCCCAATCTCCAACCTCCAGGGATAGTGGGGCCGGAAATGTGAGCTCAATGACATGGCCAATGATTTCATCACACATGTCGATGTAAAGAAACCTTGATATTAAAAACTCTGAACAACAAGGCTCAGGGAGCTTCCTGGTTGGTGAAAATATTGATGTACTGAGAGGGTGGTGGAATCCCTGATTCCACAAGGATAGAAGCTCTTGTTCTTACAAACTTGCCCTATATACCTGTTCATCTGGCTGTTCATTGTTATCCTTTATAATAAAATGGTCATCGTAAGTACAGCAAAAAAATAAAAAATAATAATAATAAAATAAAATTCAGTTGAACGTATAGCTTTTTAACACTGACTCTGCTTCATGCCCCTGGCAGGCACCCAGGACAAGACACCCACACATAGGAAGATACACATGAGGGACCTTCAGCTTAGACAATAAGAAAAAGTGAGAAGAATAAGGTCCAGGGATATGAACTTCCAAGTAGTTGATGTCTACTTAAGACATGTGCATGACTTACAAGTGGGTGTCTCCTGACCACTGGATGTTTTGTGTGGATTATTAGAAAAGTGTCTGCTTCTTTCTTTCTTTCTTTCTTTCTTTGGCTGTGTCAGGTCTTAGTTGAGGCACGCAGGGTCTTTCGTTGTGGTGTGTGGGCTTCTCTCCAGTTGTGGCGCATGGGCTCAGTTGCCTTGTGGTATGTGGGATCTTAGTTCCCTGACCAGGGATCAAACCCACGTCGTGTTCACTGGAAGGCAGATTCTTTTTTTTTTTAATTTTTCAACTTTATTTAATTTATTTTTTTATACATGAGGTTCTTGTTAGTCATCAATTTTATACACATCAGTGTATACATGTCAATCCCAATCGCCCAATTCATCACACCACCATCCCCAACCCCCTGTGGCTTTCCCCCTTTGGTGTTCATACGTTTGTTCTCTACATCTGTGTCTCAACTTCTGCCCTGCAAACCGGTTCCTCTGTACCATTTTTCTAGGTTCCGCATACATGCATTAATATACAATATTTGTTTTTCTCTTTCTGACTTACTTCACTCTGTATGACAGTCTCTAGATCCATCCACGTCTCAGCAAGTGACTAAATTTCGTTCCTTTTTATGGCTGAGTAATATTCCATTGTATACATGTACCACAACTTCTTTATCCATTCGTCTGTCGATGGGCATTTAGGTTGCTTCCATGACCTGGCTATTGTAAATAGTGCTGCAATGAACATTGGGGTGCATGTGTCTTTTTGAATTATGGTTTTCTCTGGGTATATGCCCAGTAGTGGGATTGCTGGATCATATGGTAATTCTATTTTTAGTTTTTTAAGGAACCTCCATACTGTTCTCCATAGTGGCTGTATCAATTTACATTCCCACCAACAGTGCAAGAGGGTTCCCTTTTCTCCACACCCTCTCCAGCGTTTGTTGTTTGTAGATTTTCTGATGATGGCCATTCTAACTGGTGTGAGGTGATACCTCATTGTAGTTTTGATTTGCATTTCTCTAATAATTAGTGATGTTGAGCAGCTTTTCATGGCTTCTTGGCCATCTGTATGTCTTCTTTGGAGAAATGGCTATTTAGGTCTTCTGACCATTTTTGGATTGAGTTGTTTGTTTCTTTAATATTGAGCTGCATGAGCTGTTTATATATTTTGGAGATTAATCCTTTGTCCATTGATTCATTTGCAAATATTTTCTCCCATTCTGAGGGCTGTCTTTTCATCTTGTTTATGGTTTCCTTTGCTGTGCAAAAGCTTTTAAGTTTCATTAGGTCCCATTTGTTTATTTTTGTTTTTATTTCCATTACTCTAGGAGGTGGATCAAAAAAGATCTTGCTGTGATTTATGTCAAAGAGTGTTCTTCCTATGTTTTCCTCTAAGAGTTTTATAGTGCCCGGTCTTACATTTAGGTCTCGAATACATTTTGAGTTTATTTTTGTGTGTGGTTTTAGGGATTGTTCTAATTTCATTCTTTTACATGTAGCTGTCCATTTTTCCCAGCACCACTTATTGAAGAGACTGTCTTTTCTCCATTGTATATCCTTGCCTCCTTAGTCATAGATTAGTTGACCATAGGTGCATAGATTTATCTCTGGGCTTTCTATCTTACTCCATTGATCTATGTTTCTGTTTTTGTGCCAGTACCATATTGTCTTGATGACTGTAGCTTTGTAGTATAATCTGAAGTCAGGGAGTCTGATTCCTCCAGCTCCGTTTTTTTCTCTCAATACTGCTTTGGCTATTAGGGGTCTTTTGTGTCTCCATACAAATTTTAAGATTTTTTGTTCTAGTTCTGTAAAAAATGCCATTGCTAATTTGATAGGAGTTGCATTGAACCTGTAGATTGTTTTGGGTAGTATAGTCATTTTCACAATATTGATTCTTCCAATCCAAGAACATGGTATATCGCTCCATCTGTTTGTATCATCTTTAATTTCTTTCATCACTGTCTTATAATTTTCTGCATACAGGTCTTTTGTCTCCTTAGGTAGGTTTATTCCTAGATATTTTATTCTTTTTGTTGCAGTGGTAAATGGGAGTGTTTTCTTAATTTCACTTTCAGATTTTTCATCATTAGTGTATAGGAATGCCAGAGATTTCTGTGCATTAATTTTGTATCCTGCAACTTTACCAAATTCATTGATTAGCTCTAGTAGTTTTCTGGTGGCATCTTTAGGATTCTCTATTTATAGAATCATGTCATCTGCAAGCAGTGACAGTTTTACTTCTTCTTTTCCAATTTGTATTCCTTTTATTTATTTTTCATCTCTGGTTTCCGTGGCTAGAAATTCCAAAGCTATGTTGAATAATAGCGGTGAGAGTGGGCATCCTTGTCTTGTTCCTGATCTTAGAGGGAATGCTTTCAGTTTTTCACCATTGAGAATGATGTTTGCTGTGGGTTTGTCATATATGGCCTTTATTATGTTGAGGTAGGTTCCTCTATGCCCACTTTCTGGAGAATTTTTATCATAAATTGGTGTTGAATTTTGTCAAAAGCTTTTTCTGCATCTATTGAGATGATCATATGGTTTTTTTTTGTTTGGGTTTTTTTTTTTTTTTGGTTTTTTTCGCGGTACGCAGGCCTCTCACCACTGTGGACTCTCCCACCGCGGAGCACAGGCTCCGGATGCGCAGGCCCAGCGGCCATGGCCACGGGCCCAGCCGCTCCGTGGCACGCGGGATCCTCCCAGACCAGGGCACGAACTCGCGTCCCCTGCATTGGCAGGCAGACTCCCAACCACTGCTCCACCAGGGAAGCCCCATTCATGTGGTTTTTATTCTTCAATTTGTTAATATGGTGTATCACATTGATTGATTTGCATATATTGAAGAATCCTTGCATCCCTGGGATAAATCCCACTTGATCATGGTGTATGATCCTTTTAATGTGTTGTTGGATTCTGTTTGCTAGTGTTTTGTTGAGGATTTTTGCATCTATATTAATCAGTGATATTGGTCTGTAATTTTCTTTTTTTGTAGTCTCTTTGTCCGGTTTTGGTATCAGGGTAATGGTGGCCTCATAGAATGAGTTTGGGAGTGTTCCTTCCTCTGCAATTTTTTGGAAGAGTTTGAGAAGGTTGGGTGTTAGCTCTTCTGTAAATGTTTGATAGAATTCATCTGTGAAGCCATCTGGTCCTGGACTTTTGTTTGTTGGAAGATTTTTAATCACAGTTTCAATTTCATTACTTGTGATTGGTCTGTTCATATTTTCTATTTCTTCTTGGTTCAGTCTTGGAAGTTTATACCTTTCTAAGAATTTGTCCATTTCTTCCAGGTTGTCCAGTTTTTTGGCATACAGTTGCTTTTAGTAGTCTCTTAGGATGCTTTGTATTTCTGTGGTGTCTGTTGTAAATTTCCCTTTTTCATTTCTAATTTTATTGATTTGAGTCCTCTCCCTGTTCTTCTTCATGAGTCTGGCTAATGGTTTATCAGTTTTGTTTATCTTCTCAAAGAACCACCTTTTAGTTTTATTGATCTTTGCTATTGTTTTCTTTGTTTCTATTTCATTTATTTCTGCTCTGATCTTTATGATTTTTTTCCTTCTGCTAACTTTGGGTTTTGTTTGTTCTTCTTTCTCTAGTTTCTTTAGGTGTAAGGTTAGATTGTGTATTTGAGATTTTTCTTGTTTCTTGAGGTAGGCTTGTATAGCTATAAAGTTCCCTCTTAGAACTGCTTTTGCTGCATCCCATAGGTTTTGGATTGTCGCGTTTTCATTGTCATTTGTCTCTAGGTATTTTTTGATTTCCTCTTTGATTTCTTCAGTGATCTCTTGGTTATTCAGTAACGTATTGTCTAGCCTCCATGTGTTTGTGGGGTTTTTTTTGTTTGTTTGTGTTTTTTACATTTTTTTTCTCTGTAACTGATTTCTAATCTCATAGCATTGTGGTCAGAAATGATGCTTGATATGATTTCAATTTTCTTAAATTTACTGAGGCTTAATTTGTGACCCAAGATGTGATCTATCCTGGAGAATGTTCCATGCGCACTTGAGAAGAAAGTGTAATCTGCTGTTTTTGGATGGAATGTCCTATAAATATCAGTTAAATCTATCTGGTCTATTGTGTCATTTAAAGCTTCTGTTTCCTTATTAATTTTCTGTTTGGATGATCTGTCCATTGGTGTAAGTGAGTTGTTAAAGTCCCCCACTATTATTGTGTTACTGTCGATTTCCTCTTTTACAGCTGTTAGCAGTTGCCTTATGTATTGAGGCGCTCCTATGTTGGGTGCATATATATTTATAATTGTTATATCTTCTTCTTGGATTGATCCCTTGATCATTATGTAGTGTCCTTCCTTGTCTCTTGTAACATTCTTTATTTTAAAGTCTATTTTATCTGATATGAGTATTGCTACTCCATCTTTCTTTTGATTTCCATTTTCATGGACTATGTTTTTCCATCCCCTCACTTTCAGTCTGTATGTGTCCCTAGGTCTGAAGTGGGTGTCTTGTAGACAGCATATGTATGGGTCATGTTTTTGTATCCATTCAGCAAGCCTGTGTCTTTTGGTTGGAGCATTTAATCCATTCACATTGTTTTGTTTTTTTGTGGTACGCGGGCCTCTCACTGCTGTGGCCTCTCCCGTCGCGGAGCACAGGCTCCAGACGCGCAGGCCCAGCGGCCATGGCCCACAGGTCCAGCTGCTCCGCAGCATGTGGGATCCTCCCGGACTGGGGCACGAACCTGTGTCCCCCGTATCGGCAGGCGGACCCCCAACCACTGCACCACCAGGGAAGCCCTCCATTCACGTTTAATGTAATTATCGATATGTATGTACATATGACCATTTTCTTAATTGTTTTGCGTTTGTTTTTGTAGGTCCTTTTCTTCTCTTGTGTTTCCCACTTAGAGAAGCTCCTTTAGCATTTGTTGTAGAGCTTGTTTGGTGGTGCTGAATTCTCTTAGCTTTTGCTTGTCTGTAAAGCTTTTGATTTCTCCATCGAATCTGAATGAGATCCTTGCCAGGTAGAGTAATCTTAGTTGTAGGTTCTTCCCTTTCATCGCTTTAGGTATATCATGCCACTCTCTCTGGCTTGTAGAGTTTCTGCTGAGAAATCAGCTGTTAACCTTATGGGAGTTCCCTTGTATGTTATTTGTCATTTTTCCCTTGCTACTTTCAATAATTTTTCTTTGTCTTTAATTTTTGCCAATTTGATTACTATGTGTCTTGGTGTGTTTCTCCTTGGGTTTATCCTGCCTGGGACTCGCTGCACCTCCTGGACTTGGGTGGCTATTTCCTTTCCCATGTTAGGGAAGTTTTTGACTATAATCCCTTCAAATATTTTCTCTGGTCCTTTCTCTCTCTCTTCTCCTTCTGGGACCCCTATAATGCGAATGTTGTTGCGTTTAATGTTGTCCCAGAGGTCTCTTAGGCTGTCTTCATTTCCTTTCATTCTTTTTTCTTTCTTCTGTTCTGCAGCAGTGAATTCCACCATTCTGTCTTCCAGGTCACTTATCCGTTCTTCTGCCTCAGTTATTCTGCTATTGATTCCTTCTAGTGTATTTTTCATTTCAGTTATTGTATTGTTCATCTCTGTTTGTTTGTTCTTTAATTCCTCTAGGCCTTTGTTAAACATTTCTTGCATCTTCTCGATCTTTGCCTCCATTCTTTTTCCGAGGTCCTGCATCATCTTCACTGTCATTATTCTGAATTCTTTTTCAGGAAGGTTGCCTATCTCCACTTCATTTAGTTGTTTTTCTGGGGTTTTATCTTGTTCCTTCATCTGGTACATAGCCCTCTGCCTTTTCACCTTGTCTATCTTTCTGTGAATGTGGTTTTTGTTCCACAGGCTGCAGGATTGTAGTTCTTCTTGCTTCTGCTGTCTGCCCTCTGGTGGATGAGACTGTCTAAGAGGGTTGTGTAAGTTTCCTGATGGGAGAGACTGGTGGTGGGTAGATGGAATGCAGATTCTTAACCACTGGACCACCAGGGAAGTCCCTGCTTCTTTTTTTTTTTTTAACATCTTTATTGGAGTATAATTGCTTTACAATGATGTGTTAGTTTCTGCTTTATAACCAAGTGAATCAGCTATACATAAACATATATCCCCATATCTCCTCCCTCTTGCGTCTCCCTCCCACCCTCCCTATCCCACCCCTCTAGGTGGTCACAGAGCACCGAGCTGATCTCCCTGTGCCATGTGGCTGCTTCCCACTAGCTATCTATTTTACATTTGGTAGTGTATATATGTCCATGCCACTCTCCCACTTTGTACCAGCTTACCCTTACCCCTCCCCATGTCCTCAAGTCCATTCTCTTCAGCTGTGTCTTTATTCCTGTCCTGCCCCTAGGGTTCTCATGAACGTTTTTTTTAGATTCCATATATATATGTTAGCATATGGTATTTGTTTTTCTCTTTCTGACTTCACTCTGTATGACACACTCTAGGTCCACCCACCTCACTTTAATTAGATGGAAATGTATATAATAGATGGCTTGGCATCAAGTTCATGAATCCCAAGGACATTCCAAGGTGGGCTGTTGACCTGAGGTTTCCTCTGGACCCCAAGCCTTGTGTTGACTCTCCAGTGCCTTCTACTCAGGAACCAGGTGATCCCTGTTGGAAATGTCACTCTGGCTGCTCCCTTATTTCCATTCCTCCCTCAACCACCGTTATTTCTCATGGAGGTGATCACAAAAGCCGTTCTACCTTGAAAACAGCCAGAGTGTAAACACTTTAAACGCAGCCCAGATTTTGCAACAGGAACTCCCCATCCATTGCTGCTGGGAATGCAAAATGGCGGAACCACTCTGGAAAAGAGTGAGTTTCTTATGAAGATAAACGTGTTGGGCTTCCCTGGTGGCACAGTGGTTAAGAATCCACCTGCCAATGCAGGGAACATGGGCTTGAGCCCTGGTCTGGGAAGATCCCACATGCCGCAGAGCAACTAAGCCCGTGCGCCACAACTACTGAGCCTGCGCTCTAGAGCCCACGAGCCACAACTACTGAGCCTGCGTGCCTCAACTACTAAGCCTGGGCGCCTGGAGCTCATGCTCTGCAACAAGAGAAGCCACCGCAACAAGAAGCCTGCACATCACAATGAAGGGTAGTCCCCGGTCGCCACAACTAGAGAAAGCCCGTGCACAGCAATGAAGACCCAACACAGCCAAAAATAAATTAATTAAATAATTAAATTAAACAAAACAAAACATGCCCCTGGGAATTCCCTGGCAGTCCAGTGTTAGGACTCCATGCTTCCATTGCCAGGTTCCTGGGTTCAACCCCTGGTCAGGGAACTAAGATCCTGCAAGCCATGTGGTACAGCCAAAAAAAAAAAGCCACATGACTCAGCCATCCCACTTCTAGGTATTGACCCTAAAATCTTGGAAACCTATGGTCACCCCAAAACATGGGCATGAAAATCAAAACCACAATGAGACACCACTTCACGCCCGCTGGGTGACCACGATTTAAAAAAAAAAAAAAAAAAAGGAAAATAACAAGGTTGACAAGAATGTGGAGGAATCGAAACCCTCACATGTTGCTGGCGGGACTGTAAAATGGTGCAGTTTCTCTGTGGAAAACAGTTTGGCGGTTCTTCACAATGTTAAACATAGATTTAGGGCTTCCCTGGTGGCGCAGTGGTTGAGAGTCCGCCTGCCGATGCAGGGAACACGGGCTCGTGCCCCGGTCCGGGAAGATCCCACATGCCGCGGAGCGGCTGGACCCGTGAGCCATGGCCGCTGAGCCTGCGCGTCTGGAGCCTGTGCTCCGCAACGGGAGAGGCCACAGCGGTGAGAGGCCCGCGTACCACAAAAAAAAAACAAAAAAAAAAAACATAGATTTACTGTGTGGACCCAGCAGTTCCACTCCTGGGTACACACCCCAAAATACTTGAAAGCAGGGACTTAAAGAGATAAGTGTGCATCCATGTTCAGAGCCGCCTTTTTCACAGTAGCCAAAGGTGGAAAGGACCCAAGGGGCTATCAACAGATGGGGAGATAAACAAAGTGTGGCCTATCCACACAACGGAGTATTTTTCACCCATAAAAAGGAGTGAAGTTCTGGTACCTGGTACAACATGGATGAACCTTGAAGACCTAATGTGAGGTAATCCAGGCACAGAAGGACAAGTATCGTGTTATTCTACCCTCACGTGGTCTCCTGCACTGGCAGATTCATAGGGACAAAACATAGAATGGTGGTTACCAGGAGTGGGGGTGGGGGAATAGGAGTCATTGCTTCTGTTTGGGATGAAGAAAAATTTGAAAATAGGTGGCAGTGATGGTTACACAACATCATGAATGTCCTCAAGCTGCAGCCTTGTGCACTGAAAAATGGTTCAAATTGTCAATTGTATGTATAATTTACCACAATAGAAAAAAATAATTAATGTAAAAAATAACATAGACTATCTCATTCATAGTTTTAGATACTGAAAAGATAATATTTTGCATATATTGAGTTAAGTAAAGAATACTATTCTAAAATTTTTTTAAACCTATACATGAATGTTTGCAGCAGTTTTATTTATAATAGCCTCAAACTGGAAACACTCCAAATGCCCTCCAACAGTCAAATAAATCAATATACTTTAGTGCATCAATACAATGGAATACAACTTGGCAATAAAAAGGAGCAGACTGTTGGAATCATCCAACTATTGGAATAATTTCCAGGGGGTTATGCTGAGTGAAAAGGAGCCAGACTCAGAGGGCTACACACTGTCTGCTTCCATTTCCATGATGATCTTGAAAAGACAAAACTATAAGGATGTAGAACAGATCAGTGGGGTGTGGGAGAGGTGTAACTAAAAGGGGTGCCACGAGGGGACTTGGGGAGAGATGGGACTGTTCTATACCTTGGCTGTGCCGGTGGTTACATGAATCTATGGCTGGGTTAAAACTCACAGAACTGTACACCAAAAAAAGTCCATTTTTTCCTTTTTTTAATTGAAGCAGAGTTGATTTACAATGTTGTGTTAATTTCAGGTGTACAGCAAAGTGATTCAGTTATACATATATACATGTGTTTATATATTTATATGTATATATATATATATGTATTCTTTTTTAGATTCTTTTCCCTTATAGGTTATTACAAAATATTGAATATAGTTCCTTGTTCTATGCAGTAAGTCCTTGTTGATTATCTATTTTATATATAGTAGTGTGTGTATGTTAATCCCAATCTCATAATTTATCCCTCCCCCACTTCCCCTTTGGTAACCATAAGTTTGTTTTCTATGTCTGTGAGTCTGTTTCTGTTTTGTAAATAAGTTCATTTATATCATTTTTTAAAAATTAGATTCCATATATTAGTGATATCATATGATATTTGTCTTTCTCTGACTTACCTCACTTAGTATGATCATCTCTACATCCATCTGTGTTGCTGCAAATGGCATTATTTCATTCATTTTTATGGCCGAGTAGTATTCCATTGTATATGGATACCACATCTTCTTTATCCATTCCTCTGTTAATGGATGTTTAGGTTGCTTCCATGTCCTGGCTATTGTAAATAGTGCTGCAGTGAACACAGGGGTGCATGTGTCTTTTCGAATGATGGTTTTGTCAGGATATATGCCCAGGAGTGGGATTGCTGGATCATATGCCAACTCTTTTTTTAGTTTTTTAAGGAACCTCCATACTGTTCTGCATAGTGGCTGCACCAATTTACAGTCCCACCAACAGTGTAGGAGAGAAAAAAGGATCCATTTTACTGAGTATTAATTTAAAAAGTAAAATAAGACACGGAGGGCCTCAGAGCTAGCCGGGGAGCCTGGGGCCTGCAATGCAATTCTGATGCTTATTGCCAGCAGTCGGTATGGACCTGCCTCTGGACGCCAGCTGACAATAAAATAAGCAACGCATATGATATCCAGGAGTTCCCTTCTGCTACCACAGTGAACAAAGTGTCCCCACGGAGGCAAGGCTGGGAATAATCTGCCCAGCACAGGCTTCTGCATCTCCCACACCCCAACCTGCTCTGGACCCCTTCCTCTGATTCGTGAATCCTCAGCTTGGTTCCTGCCCCGGGCCTTTGCCCTTCCTGTGCCATCCGCCTGCAACTGTCTCTCATCAAGGCCCACACGAGCAGCGTGGCCAAGGGCAGGATCAGGCGCCCTATGGCTCTCCCCACTCGCACATGAATATGGGGTGCAAGGGACAGGAGGCAGATCCTCCATGGCCCAGATTCCAAAACTTGCTGGTTCTGGGATGGAGCTACATTATGGGGTGTTTTCTCTGGGCTGAGCCTCTCTTGGAGCCCCCAAGTCACAGCTGCCCATGTCTGGGCCCTCGGGCTCCCAGGTCTGGCATCCTTGGTGTGTCAGGAGGTATGCCTTTATGTGTACCCAGAGCAGAGATGCCACGCGATTACAGGGGGTCTCTCCCCATGGACCCGTGGGGCACTCAGTGTACACACCACGTGCATCTTAGAGATGGTCTGCTCCTCACTCTGTGTCTGCCTGTCTTAGTCAGCAGCTCAGAAGTATCCTACCAGCAGTAACCACCATGATGGACCGGACCAAAGAGTACAAGCAGCCGCACAGACACCGGTACTTAAACCACAACCACGGTCAGGAGGTGGGCACCTCCGGATCTCTGAACAAGGCTTGTGGTTGCAATGAGAACCACCCTCTTCCCTGGTTGGAGGCTGTGTCTCTGGTGGGGCCCCCAGCTGGGCCTTGGGTGCAGGACCAGGGCTCACTCCAGGGGGACTGCTGCCTTGGGGAGCGGGCTCAGAGGTCCTGGGGCCAAGGTCAGACTCCACATCTGCTTCCCCTCAGGCAGCAGGAGATGCAGCAGGAAGGCCCCTCCCTCTGTCTCTTCTTGACCATTTCCACCCCTGCCTTCCGTTTCTCTGAGTCCACCGCTGGCCCTGCCCTCTGCCACCCCCCAGCCCAGCCGCCACCACCTCCTAACGGTCTACTCCTTCCCTTCCCTCAATGGCTCCTTTCCCCTTGAAAGCAAATACAACATGTTAAATAGCATCTTCCCCCGTGTACGTGATAATTCCCACAATTAAATGCTCTCCCCTTGCACGGCCCACACGGGGTCTCGGCCACCTGGCCTGGGCTGACCCCTCCAGCCAGGACCGGCTGCATAACTTGCAGGGTCCAGGGCAAAAGGAAAATGCAGGCCTCTGGTTCAAAAAAGCAGGAAAAGGCTCTTTCCTTCCTTCCGCAGTCTTTCCCTCAACCTGTCAATGGTGTTTTTTGTTTGCCATTCAGTGTCACGCTCCCTCGGCCACATGGGGTTGCTGGGGGGCGAGCGCAGACCCACACGGGGGCTGGGGCCCGCCTGACCCTACCCCTCCCCAGGCTTGTGCCCTGAACCCCCCTCCTGGGGGGCCAGAGGGCAGCAAGGGTTCCCGGAGGGGAGGGTTTCTGAACTGCCCAGAACCTGCCTCAGGGATGCAGGACTAAGTGGAGGGCAGGACTCCCAGCCCCGGACACAGATCCCTGTCCTGTGGGACTTCACTTCCAAAACTCAACTTCAAAGATCAAATTAACAATTTCCTCAAGAGAAAAAGAAGAGGAATTCCCTGGTGGTCCAGTGATTAGGACTCTGTGCTCTCACCGCTGTGGCCTGGGTTCAATCCCTGGTCAGGGAACTAAGACCTCACAAGCCATGTGGCCAAAAACACACAAACAAAACAAACAAACAAAGGAATTTCATGATGGTGACCTCAGAGCATTAAACCCCCAGCACAGGGACCCCTGATGTGGGCCTGGTTGCAGGGTCTTCAGCCCCCTGCCCTCCCCTCCCTCCCTCAGTCTGGCCTCTCTGTGATCTTACAAAGAGGAAGCTGGCTCTGCTTCGCACTGGCGGTTCCCTCTGCCTGGAACAGCCCTGCCCAGGTCCTCTCTGACTGTTTCCCCAGCTCCTGAAGAGCTCAGCTGCCTGTGCCCCATGCCCTGGGCCTGGGGTCCCTCCTGTATTATTGGGTGAGATTAGAAAGTAATAAAAGTGAAATTTGCGTCACTGCTTGTTTCATGTATGATCCCCGTGGCTCCCAGCCTGGGGTGATTTTTTCCCCCATGGGACACTTGCAGTGTGTGGAGATGTTTTCCCTTGTCACACAGGGAGGAGGGTGTGCTGTTGGCATCCATTCGCAGGGGAGACCAGAGATGCTGCTGCTACACATCCCCGGACAGCTCAAGATGTCAGAGTTGCCAACTTTGAGAAAACCCATGCTCTGGTTTGGAATTTCCTTCCACAAGCATGTCTGAAAACAAGTTCGTATCACAGCATCGAAATGTGAAATGTGCTCACCCAAGACCTGGACCCCCTCGAAGGCACACAGGCCAGGCGTCTATTATGTCAGACTGTGAGGAGAAAAGACAGCCAGCATCGGGAAATTGGGAAACACCGGCTATCGACGGCATCTAGGGACATAATCTGCAAAGCAGACAGCGGCAATTTAAGTGTCTGGACGGCCTGAAAACAAACAGTCCTGCATCACTGGCCACGTTGGGTGGTTCCCAAGAAGCCACCCTCTTCCTAGGTCCCTGCTCATCACTCTGGGGAAATTCCATGGTGGGTCGTCAAGCTCAGCTTTTGCCCGAGTGACAGGTGACAGGATGTGATAGTCGATTTACAATGTTGTGTTAGTTCCAGGTGTACAGCAAAGTGATTCAGATATACATTTTTTTTTTGTATTTTTTTCTTTTTCAGATTCTTTTCTGATTCATATTTTTTCTTTTTCAGATTATTTTCCATTATAGTTTATTACAAAATATTGAATATAGTTCCCTGTGCTATACAGTAGGTCCTTGTTGGTTATCTATTTTACATATAGTAGTATGTATCTGTTAATCTCAAACTCCTAATTTATCCCTCCCACACACACACATTTCCCCTTTGGTAACCATAAGTTTGTCTTCTATGTCTGTGAGTCTATTTCTGTTTTGTAAATAAGTTCATAAGGTCTGTTCTGTAACTAAGTTCATTTTGTAAATAAGTATCATTCTTTCAGATTTCACATATAAGTGTTATCATATGATATTTGTCTCTGTATGACTTACTTCACTTTGTATGATAATCTCTAGTTGCATCCATGTTGCTGCAAATGGCATTATTTCATTCTTTTATATGGCTGAGTAATATTCCATTGTATATATGTACCACATCTATTTTATCCATTCATCTGTTGATGGACACTTAGGTTGCTTCCATGTCTTAGCGACTGTAAATATGCTGCTATGAACATTGGGGTGCACGTATCTTTTCAAGTTAGAGCTTTCATCTTTTCCAGATATATGCCCAGGAATGGGCTTGCTGGATCATATGGTAGTTGTATTTTTACTTTTGTGAGGAACCCCCATACTGTTTTCCATAGTGGCTGCACCAATTTACATTCCCACCAACCGTGTAGGAGGGTTCCCTTTTCTCCACACCCTCTCCAGCATTTATTATCTGTAGACTTTTTGATGGTGGCCATTCTGACTGGTGTGAGGTGATACCTCATTGTAGTTTTGATTTGCATTTCTCTAATAATTAGTGATGTTGAGCATCTTTTCATGTGCCTATTGGCCATCTGTATGTCTTCTTTGGAGAAATGTCTATTTAGGTCTTCTGCTCATTTTTCGATTGGGTTGTTTGGGGTTTTTTTATATTAAGCTGCATGAACCATTTGGCAACAGGACATTCTGACTGCATCTCCTTGGGCACCACGGACTGATGTCAGAATGTTTCTTCCATCTAAATCTTCTTTCCCATTCAGGACTGGATGAAACCCCCTATTCCCCACTCTTGTGAGGTGTGTGGAAGAACAGTATTTAGGGTGGGAGAGAGGGGCCCTGGCTTCTTTTACTGAATAGATTCTAAGGACCCCCAAGGTCTCCACCTCCTGGTGTTCATGTCCCTTCCCGATGAGTGCAAATGGGACTTGTGATCTGCTTCTAACCAGTGGGACATGGCAAAGATGACAAAATGTCACTCCCATGATAATGTCACATTATGTAAGACTCTATCTGGCCAGCACACTGGCTCTAGATTCTCTTTACTGCTCATAAACTGGCCGTGTTGGGAGAAACTCAAACGGCAAAGGATCCACAAGTGGTCTCCAGTTGACAGCCAGCGAGAAGCTGGGCCCTCAGCCCTACAGTCCCAGGGAAACAGACTCCACCAACAACCTGAGTGAGTTTAGAATCAAATCCTTCCCCATCAGAGCCTCCGGTTCTGATGAACACTGCGCAGCTGCCACCTTGAGCACAGCCTCTTTTTTTATTTTTAATTTTATTTTATTATAGCTTAATTTTTAATTTTTTAAGTATTTATTTTATTTATTTACTTACTTAATTTTTATGGCTGCATTGGGTTTGAGTTGAGGCATGAGGGATCTTTCATTGCCGTGCACAGGCTCTTCATTGCAGCGTGTGGGCTTCTTTCTAGTTGTGGCGTGCGGGTTTTCTCTTCTCTAGTTGTGGCGCATGGGCTCTGTAGTTTGCATCACTCAGGCTCTCTCGTTGAGGCACGAGAGCTCAGTAGTTGTAGCATGTGGGCTTAGTTGCCCCCCGGCACGTGGGATCTTTTTTTTTATATATAAATTTATTTATTTTATTTATTTATTTTTGGTTGTGTTGGGTAATTTTGGTTGTGTTGGGCTTTCTCTAGTTGCAGTGAGCGAGGGCTACTCTTTGTTGAGGTGCGCGGTCTTCTCATTGTGGTGGCTTCTCTTGTTGTGGAGCACGGGCTCTAGGCGTGGGGGCTTCAGTAGTTGTGGCACGTGGGCTTCAGTAGTTGTGGCTCAAGGGCTCTAGGGCACAGGCTCAGTAGTTGTGGCACAGGGGCTTAGTTGCTCCGCGGCATGTGATGAGATCTTCCCAAACCAGGGCTCGAACCCTTGTCCCCTGCATTGGAAGGCGGATTTTTTACCACTGGACCACCAGGGAAGTCCCAATCACAGCCTCTTGAGCCTCTTGAAACTCTGAGCAGAGGACCCAGTCTATCCATGCCTGCATCCCTAACCCACAGAAATGATTGCTGTTTTCAGCCACTAAGTTTGTGGTTATTGTGACCCAACAATTGAAAACTAATGCATTCACCCCAGGAAAAGATGATGAATGTCTTTATAATCAAAGGGCGCAAGAGGTCATGTTAAACATGACCCAAAACCATCGGCATAAAAAGTAGATTAATGAATATGCCACATACGATTTGAAAATGTAAGTGCCGGGTGCAGTAAGGGCAGGGAGGGACCCACCATAAACAAGGTTGGTGACGAGCCTTTCTCAAGGGCCACCTGATCATGACAGTATCCAGCCCACAGCCCCCACAGATCCCAAAGTTCATGTGACAAAGGGGAAGATGGGGTCCTATGGGCAACGTGGGCCACAGAATTTCCTCTTTAGGGGAACTTGGGGGAGGCAACATTTTGCAAGATGTAGGAGGTTAAGAATATATCTTGGTTTTGCAGTGACATGGTTGAACCTAGAGATTGTCATACTGAGTGAAGTCAGACAGAGAAAAACAAATATGTGATCTTGCTTATATGTGAAATCTAAAAAAAAAAATGGTACAAATGAACCTATTTATGAAACAGAAACAGAGTCACAGATGTAGAAAACAAACTTATGGTTACCAAGGGGGAAGGGGGGGCGGAGGGATAAATTGGGAGATTGGGTTGACATACACACAGTACTATACGTACAGTAGATAACTAATAAGGACCTACTGTATAGCACAGGGAGCTCTACTCAATACTCTATAATAACCTATGTGGGAAAAGAATCTAAAAAAGAATGAATATATGTATACATATAATAGATTCACTTTGCTGTACACCTGAAACTATCACAACATTGTACATCAACTATACTCCAATAAAAAAATTAATTAAAACATTTTGAAAAAAGGAGTATATCTTGAGGCTTCATTTGCTTTACCTTCTTGACTTTCATGCCATACTGTTGCAAGAAAAGAAAGCAGAGGGACTTCCCCGGCGGTCCAGTGGTTAGCACTCAGCACCTTCACTGCGGGGGGCTGGGTTCTGTCCCTGGTTGGGGAGCTAAGATCCCGCAAGCCTTGCAGTGCGGCCAAAAAAACCCAGATAATATTATTATTACCGTGTGTTTATATATATTTCTACGTGAAGTTACAAAATAAGAAAAACGAGACTCCCTGCCCCCCCCCCATTGTTTTATACGTTTCATTTATACTTTTCATTTATCCCCATTAAAGATTTAGGGGATCTTTTTCAGGAAATCAGAGTGAAGGGGGTTTATGGATCACTAATTATGTCCCAGGCATTGTCATCCACATCAGGGACTCAAAACCGTTACATTAGAAAATGAAAGAACAGATTTTCAGCCTTTGAAAAATCCAAGAATAATTGTAGCCAGCAGTATCCATGGAAACAATCAGCAAAACAATCTTAATGGACTCGAACACCTTTTTTTTTTTTTTTTCCCACCGTTTGGAAAAGGGCATCTCTTGAATAATGAGCATATTGTGCCGTTTTGGAAAAACCCATCTCCTTTTCCTGTTCATTAAATGGCAAGTTATATACATATATGGACTGGGCCCCCAATAAGCATTGATCATGAATTTGGGGAGTTTTACGTCACAGTATGAGCCAAGGTCCCCTGGGTACACACTTGGTGTGGTTTCTACTCAAGGAAGGAATTTCAGCCCCAGAAGTCTGGTCTTATTTGGAAGCTTTGCCATCCCAGATCATGTATAGCTCATTGACATCCGTCAGCGGAGGCTCTCTGTCTCCATGGCAACCCCCTTTAGTCTCAGGTGCATCTTCTATCCCTAGTCTTCCCTATCTCCATAGCATCTCCCTGCTTGAAATCCAGACACGTCCCACCCTCTCCATGCACAGAGCAACCTTTATGCCGTCCCCACTCTGTCGCCATCCTCGAAACTCTGCCCTCAGCCGGCACATTTACCTAACGTCCATGGTTTCACTAGATTACTCAGAAGTGGAGAGTTTTCTCTGCCAGAAATTTTCCTCTGATGGAATCGCTGCTGTTAGGAGATAAACACCTTTGAAGGACATCTCTCACATAGGAATCTTGCTTCAGTTACCTCATAACCTAAGCATGAGGTTTTTCTGGTTAAATAACCTGCCCCCATTCTGACCCACTGCCTTGAACTTTCCACGGTATTTGTGTGAGATTGGGCTCTAAGTCAATCAATGTACAACCTGCCAGATTTCTGTTCCTTCTGGGTTCAGAAAGCTATTGGTTTTCTTCTGTGGTTTGCTGAATTGATCTTACTTCTTGGTTGTTCTTTTTTTTTAATATTTATTTATTTTATTATTTATTTGGTTGTACCAGGTTTTAATTGTGGCTCACGGGCTCCTCAGTTGCGGCATGCATGTGGGATAGAGTTCCCTGACCAGGGATCGAACCCGGGCCCCCTGCATTGGGAGCACGGAGTCTTACCCACTGCGCCACTGGAAAGTCCCCTTCTTGGTTATTCTATCTCCTATCTTGAGTCCTTCTGTGTCCTGAAATTGGAGCTTTCCTTCCCCCTTCACCATAATGCTACATCCTTGAAGATAGCCAGCTCATCCCTTTAATTTTTCCCCCTAATTTTCATCACAGAATGAATTCACACACATCATTCATTTTCTGAATCAAATAACATTGATCTGTGCGTATGTGAAGTAAACAAGGGAAAAGGGGGAAATCTTTCATTGTGGCAGAGTGCAACCGATATTTTAAAGACTATTTTCAGACACGGATGGACCTAGAGATTGTCATGCTGAGTAAAGTTAGTCAGACAGAGAAAGACAAATATTAGATAATATCACCTATAGGTGGAATCTAAAAAATGGTACAAATGAACTCAACTCATCTACAAAACAGAAATAGAGTCACAGATGTAGAAAACAAACTTATGGTCACGGGGTGTGGGGGGAAGGAGGGGAGGGATAAATTGGGAGATTGGGATTGACATATACACACTAACTAACAAGGACCTACTGTATAACACAGGGAACTCTACTCAATACTCTGTAATGACCTATATGGGAAAAGAATCTAATAAAGAGTGGATATATGTATATGTATAGCTGAATCACTTTGCTGTACAGCAGAACTTAACACAACATTGTAAATCAACTATACTCCAATAAAAAAATAATTTTTAAAAGACTATTTTCAGTAGTTTTCCTGGAGACCTTCCCCATCAGAATCAGCATGCGGGCTGGTTCAAAATGCAGGAGACCCAAGGAAACAGAAGGTCTGTGGCTCAAGTGACCTCCTACCCCTCCCCTCTCTGCTCTCCTTCTCTTTACCGCAGTTTGTTGTTTTTGTCTGAGCTGTTGTTTTTGTGACTGAGCTCATCTGGTTTATTCATTTGCTCACTGGTTTATCATCGGTGTCTGGGTCACAGCATCAGCCCCTGAGTCTTGAGATTCTTGCCTCTCTGGTTCACCTCTGCCTTCCCAGGACCCAAACGATGCCGGATCATTGCTGATGCCCAGCATACGTGCTTCGAGTGAATATAAGATGTGTCAAAGGTTATCTCAAATGTGCACATGTCCTTTGAACCAACAAGGTTACTTCTAGAATGTATCCTTCAGGCAAACCTGAACATATGCCAAATACAATACAGACAAGTTTCTTTTCTGTGGCTTTTCGGGAGCCAGGGAAAAGAACAGAAACAACTCACTGTCCGTGGGAGAACAGCTTAAATCAACCTTGGTGTCCTCACACTGTGTACGATCCTGCTACAATCAAAAGAAAATAAAGAAGCTCTTACCTACTGACAGGGAACCATGCCCAAGATGTATTGTCACACGAGGGACACGTCTCAGAGTATATACTGTCATTTTGTGTGATGTGCAGATAAATGTATGCATAACAACACATGAGGATATAATGATGCATAGTTAACAGATGCATAATAATTCTGTAAAAAAAAGTGTATGTAAAACTTGGCACTGGATGATACAGAAGAAGTTGGTGTTATGGAAATTGCCACCGGAGAAGGGAGAGGTGAAAGGAAAAACAGTGAGAGGCGGAAGAGAGATTTCTTTTTGTTCTGTCTGATGAGTGCTTTTGTGTTCTCTTCGAAATGAATCATTCAAGAACCAAGCATAACTAGAGACAACGATTTGCATGATATTAAATAAGAGGTCTATTTTACGAGCTGGGCTAGAGGTTAACTTGTATTTGATGTGTGCACTAAGGCTTTCCAAACTATTATAACAGAGTCGGGAAGGAAAGAAAAAGATTAACAAATATGATAAAATTATTTAAAGTTTTAAGTCATGGAAAAATGTAAACAAAATTTAGAAGGCGGTCAAGAAACAATTGGAAAATGAAAATTTTTAAATAACAATTTCATTAAGATCCAAAAATATGCATTACCTAGGGTAAATGTAACAGAAGATAACATTGCTAAGAGAGATTAAATAAGACTCAAATAGATGAAGAAATGTATGATGCTCAGAGATCAAAACTCTTGGTAATGTTAGGTTGGCTGTTTCCCCAGAGTTGGTCTAACAATCCCAGTGCCATTTTTTGTAAGAACTGACACATTGATTCTAAAGTTTATATGAGATTATGGTGTTGGGGGAGGGATAAATTAGTAGTTTGGGATTAATAGATATACACGACTATATATAAAATAGATAAACAACAAGGAGCTACCGTATAGCACAGGGAACTATATTCAATGTATTGTAATAACCTATAATGGAAAAGGATCTGAAAAAGAATATACGTATATATATAAGTATATATATATATATAATACACATATATATAAGTATATATGTGTATACACATATATATAAAACTGAATCACTTTGCTGTACACGTGAAATGAACACAACATTGTAAATCAACTACACTTCATTTAAAAATAAATAAATTTTATATAGAATAACAAAGGATCTAGAATTGGCAAAAAAAAATCCTTAAGAAAAACAAAAAGGAACAAAGGTGGGGTATTTAAACTATCTGATTTCAAAACTTCGTTAATACATTCACAAAATAGGAAACTCAAATGATGTAAGAGGATAATTATTGCAAAGTTCCCTTCCATCCTCCATTCCCCAACTACTGAATCCCCTTCTTTTGAGGCAACCAAGTTTACCAGACTTTTCGTGTATCGTCACAAAGATTCTATGTATGCAGAACAAGTATGTTTTCTGTTTTTCCCATATTAACACAAAACGTGATGCTCTGTCAAGTTTTGTGTTATACTTTTTTTCCACACAATGATGCATCTTAATGATTGGTCTACAGCAGTGCACAGAGAGGTACTTCATCCTTTTTCGTGGTTGTATAGTATTCCACAGATTAATGCACAACAATTTATTTAAGTGGGTGGGCATTTAGAGTGTGTCCATTCTCTTGTTACAAATTCTGCTGACGTGAATACACTTGTCAGTGACCATCTAGGGCTGGGCTTGGCTGTGCGGGGAGATGCTTGCCTGAGGCATCCGGTCTCAGTGAATCTGGACAGTGCAGAAACCTCACGCTCTGTGCATTTGACAACATCAGCCTGAGTCGTCTCAGGAATTCCCAAATGTGTCTGGATCACTGCTTCCTGCTTATAGTCCATCTCCAAACTGTTAATAATAATAATAATATGGCCTATGTCACCCTGATTCTGAACTGTTTTTAAAAAGTAAATTAAAATATATAGGGCTTCCCTGGTGGCGCAGTGGTTGAGAGTCTGCCTGCCGATGCAGGGGACACAGGTTTGTGCCCCGGTCTGGGAAGATCCCACATGCCGCGGAGTGGCTAGGCCCGTGAGCCATGGCCGCTGATCCTGTGCGTCCGGAGCCCGTGCTCCGCAACGGGAGAGGCCACAGCAGTGAGAGGCCCACGTACCGCAAAAAAAAAAAAAAAAAAAGTAAATGAAACTATATAAATAAATAAATGAGATGGAAGCAACCAGAGTGTCCATCAACAGAGGAATGGTTAAAGAAGATGTGGTACGTATGTACAATGGAATATTACTCAGCCATAAAAAGGAGTGAAATAATGCCATTTGCAGCAACATGGATGGACCTAGAGATTATCATACTAAGTGAAGTAAGTCAGACAAAGACAAATATTATATGATATCACTTATATGTGGAATCTAAAGAAAAATGGTACGAATGAACTTATTTACAAAACAGAAACAGACTCGCAAACTTCGAAAACAAACTTACGGTTACCAAAGAGGAAAGGGTGCAGAGGGATAAATTAGGAGGTTGGGATTAACATATACACACTACTATATATAAAATAGATAACCAACAAGGACCTACTGTATCGCACAAGGAACTATACTCAATGTTTTGTAGTAACCTATATGGAAAAAGAATGTGTAAAAGAATAGATACGTATATATGTATAATGAATCACTTTGCTGGACACCTGAAACACACAGAACATTGTAAGTCCACTCTAATCCAATATAAAATAAAAATTAAATTTAAAAAAAGGAGAGCTTAATCAGTATACTGAGAAGAAAATATAATATTTGATAAAGCAGATGTTGAAAACGTCGTGTGCTGTTCCCGTCAGCCTCTCTCCTGGGTTGCGGAGGTGGCACGAATTTTCCATCCCGCTAATGGCTGTTTTAACTGCTCCATTCTGGGCTAAGAGGTTGACATTTAAGCAATAAATGTCACGTCTCAAAACCCAGCACAAAAAGACATTTCTACAGAACTGTTAAGAGCCCTTTTCACTTGCAAATTTCCAACCTCAGCCCATCTCCGCATTTTTGCATTATTCATATAATTTGGAAAATGAGTCATCATTTCTGAGTCGTGATTCTCTGCAGGGCACAGCCTCAAAAGGTGCCACAAAGCAAGGTCTCTCCAGCTTTTAAACAAGATAAATATTCACCTTTTTCTTTTTCTTTCGTGTGTCATGGGATTATATTTTCCTACAGCAAGCGATTGCTCACACGTTTTTAAAAGTTTCCATAATGCTTTTCACTGCGAGGTATAAAATACAGAAAAAAAGGCGCCTGGAGCTCATTTGCACAGGTTAACACAGGATTGTAACTATTTCCCAGGTAATAAAGGAGCCCTGGCTCCCCAGGAACCACCCCCTCCCAACCCCCACTCCGGAGATAAACACCATCCCAGCTTTTATAATAATAGTTTCTTTGCTGTTCTTCTTAGTTTCACTGCCTGAGTAAGCCATTGTTGACTTTGGTTTGTAAAACAGCAATCCTTTTATTTGTTAAAATTTTGGTAATCCTTGTTTTGTTTTCTTTCTTTTTTTCCCCACTCCTGCACACCTCCCTCTTCCCTCCCATTTATGGTGAATGAAACTGTTGGGGGGTTTTTTCTCCATCATTGTAGGGATTCAAGTTTCTTGCTCTGCCTCTCTCTTCCTAAAAAAACTTAGTTGTGGTGAAATACACATGAAGTAAAATCTGCCGTCAACCATTTTAAGTGTACAGTTCAGTGGCAGTTAAGTACCTTCACGTTGTTGTGCAAACATCAACGCCATCCGTCTCCGTAACTCTTTTCATCTTCCCAAACTGATATTCTGTCCCCATTAAACACTAACTCCCCGTTCCCCCTCCACCAGCCCCTGGCAATCATCATGCTATTTTCTGTCCCTATGAATTTGACTCTTCTAGGGACCTCATAAAATTGGAATCATACAATATCTGTCCTTTTATGACTGGCTTATTTCACTGAGCATAATGTCCTCAAGGTTCATCCACGCTGTTGCGTGTGTCAGAATTTCCTTCCTTGTTAAGGCCCAATAATGTTCCCCGATGTGTATATATGCATTTTGTTTATCTGTTCGTCCCTTGATGGACACTGGTGTTCCTTCCACCTTTTGGCTACTGCGAATAAGGGGTCACTCACAGTTTTGTTCCTGGGACACAGAAGAGTGAATAGCCCATAATTAATTAATATTAAGAAGATATTAATCAGGGGCTTCTCTGGTGGTGCAGTGGTTAAGAACCCGCCTGCCAATGCAGGGGACACGGGTTTGAGCCCTGGTCCGGGAAGATCCCACATGCCGTGGAGTAACTAAGCCTGTGTGCCACAACTACTGAGCCTGCGCTCTAGAGCCCGTGAGCCACAACTACTGAAGCCCGTGCCTAGAGCCTGTGCTTCACAACAAAGAGAAGCCACCGCAACGAGAAGCCCACGCATTTCAACGAAGAGTAGTCCCCACTCGCCACAGCTAGAGAAAGCCCGTGTGCAGGAACAAAGACCCAATGCCCCAAAAAATAAATAAATAAAATAAATTTATTAAAAGAAAAAGAAGATATTAATCAAGATTTGTATAATGAGTGAGAGAATGAAGGAGTAGATTAGTGACCGGTGAGAAGAGTTGGTTGTCATGCCCCAGATGCTGGTACAGCTGCTAGGAGAGGCCAAACACACTCTGGTTTTATCCTCCTGTAAAACTGTTCTCCAAAGGCACGGTTTGACCTGCATGAGAATAACACAGTCCTGAGCCACTGATTGAAGTCTCAAGTCCGTTCCTCCCCTTTGGACCCCGAGTCGGGCCAACTTTGGGGTCCCTTATCCCAGCATCCATAGTCCCTCCTAGAGCTATCACAGCTGCAGCTGATGAAGGCAGGCTCAGGTCGTTGCCGCGGAAACCAGCACTCTCCTGACCTGAAGAATGATCTCCAAAATTAAGTGTAAAATCCAGGCCTGAACTATTACCGCGAAAGTGCTATTATTTGCTGCAACAAGAAAAAAGAATTGAGGTTAGCAATAAACACACATACTCAAAGAATAGCTCTGGAAGGACACAAGAAAATTGTTAATGGGAGGAGGTGGGAAGAGAGAGAGAGAGGAAGAAAAAGTGAGCAGGTGTGGGAGGTATATTTGTCTCTAATCTTTCTCTCCTATTAGCATGCAAATGGTCACCTTTCTTAAAAGTTAAAAATAACCCAAGCAAGAGCATCCAGAAACTTTAGCCACTGATATAAATTTCAGTTAGAGGCCAGAGTTTCAGCACACACCAAAATAATTCGAAATAAAGGCAGATGCTATGATTACTAAAATAAACAAGGAAACAAACAAAAACAACAACAAAGTATTACTCCTTGGGAAAAATAAACCAAGGAGTGACTTAAAGTAATGAACATAATCGAAATATCCATTGTAAGCCATACTGAAAACAAGCGATGAATTGCCTTAATATATAAAGAACCCGAAAGAAGCAATAAAAGAAAAAGGTGGGACTTCCCCGGTGGTCCAGCAGTTAAGACTCTGAGTTCCCAATTCAGGGGGTGGGGCCCAGGTTCGATCCCTGGTTGGGGAACTAGATCCCACTTGCCACAACTAAAGATCCCACACGCAACGAAGGTCCCACATAATGCAACTAGGACCCAGCACAGCCAAATAAATAAATATATATATATATATATATATTTTTTTTTTAAAATCAATAAAGAAAAAGGTAACTATCTCAAGTGAAAAATAAACTACAACAATTAACAAGTGAACATAAGGGAAATGCAAAAAGAAGAATGGGATATTACTCAGCCATAAAAAGGAATGAAATAATGCCATTTGCAGCACCATGGATGGGCCTAGAGATTATTATCATACTACATGAAGTAAGTCAGACAGAGAAACACAAATATCATATGATATCATTTATATGTGGAATCTAAAAAAATGATGTGAATGAACTTATTTACAAAACAGAAATAGACCCACAGACATAGAAAACAAACTTATGGTTACCAAAGGGTAAAGGGGAGAGGGGGAAGGGATAAATTAGGAGTTGGGGATTAACAGATATACACTGCTATATACAAAATAAATAAATTCAATTTTAAATTTAGTTTTAAATGTTTAAATGTTTTAGATGTATATTTACTAACACGGAAACCTGTAGGTAACAGACCATTATATGCAGTATAATTATGAAAACTGCTATTGAAATAAGTAGGTTATATATGGAGGTCTAGTAATTATCTTTTTTTTAAACCTCATTAAGTGGTGGGGGTGGGGGTGGAGTAGGCAGGCTCAGCAGTTGCCATGGAAACCCCAACTAGAAGAGGAAAGGAGGGACTGAGGAAGGGGCAGAGAGGGCCCCAGGGAGCAGGATGTTCTGGGCTCTGTGGTCAGACAGGGAAGGGGGTTCACAGCAGGGACCAGGTACCCCAGCTGTGTTTGCAGAATGACTAATGCAATTCAGGGTCAGTGGTTAGCGGCATCCTTTACTGCAGCAGCTCAAATTGGGGGAATAATCTTTTCTAGCTCATTGGCTTGTTGCAAATATCTGACAATGTTTATAAAGCCTGTGCGCATTTCTGGGGTTTCCATGGCGACAGGCAGACACACAGCAAGAGAATCACCTGTGTAGGGAGTGGACTTGGTAAAAATGCAGATTCCTGAGGCTCACCTCAGTCCAACGAAGAAAATCTCTTGGTTAGAAAACTGCACATCCTCTCACAATATAACAGCAATCTCTCTTAGCCTTCTGTTGGTTATCTATCCATCCGTCTATCTATATGAATACATATGATTTGTTTCACTGTTTATTACGAGCTGAATTATCTTTTTAAATTATTCTCCTGTTGACTGTCATCGTCTAGCCACTCCAATGTGTCCCATGAAAGCAGAAGTCTTTCCATCTTCTTCCTTCCTTTAATTCATGGAAAACCATTGTTATGGATTGAATGAGGTCTCCCCAAGATTCATGTATTGAAGTCCTAACCCCAAGTACCTCAGAATGTGACTGTGTTTGGAGACAGGTTTTCAAAGAGGTGATTAAGTTAAAACGGGGTCATTAGGATGGGTCTTAGTCCAATCTGACTCGTGTCCTTATAAAAAGAGGAGATTAGGACACAGACACACAGAGGGATGACCATGACCGTCTACAAGCAGAGAGGCTTCAGAAGAAACCAAGGCTGCTGACACTTTGATCTTTTTTTTTTTTATATTTATTTATTTGGCAGCGCTGGGTCTTAGTTGCAGCACTCGGGATCTTCATTGCTGCGTGTGGGATCTTTAGTTGTGGCATTCAAACTCTTAGTTGCAGCATGTGGGATCCCTGATAAGGGATTGAACCCGGCCCCTCTGCATCGGGTGTGAGGGATCTTAGCCACTGGACCACCAGGGAAGTCTCTCTGACACCTTGATCTTGAGCTGCCAGAATTATGAGAAAATAAATTTCTGTTTGTTAAGACCCCCAGTATGTGGTACTTTGTTATGGCAGCCCTAGCAACCTAACACAATCACCCTTTTTTTTTTTTAAGTTGCGTTTAAAAACCAAGAAACAGTCTGAAAAAAAGTGCATATAATCGATTGGAAAACAATTGCTTAACATATTAGAACCATCAAAAAGTCTACAAATAATAAATGCTGGAGAGGATGTGGAGAAAAGGGAACCCTACTACACTGTTGGTAGGAATGTAAATTGGTACAGCCACTATGGAAAACAGTATGGAGGTTCCTTAAAAAACTAAAAATAGAGCTACTATATGATCCAGCAATCCCACTCCTGGGCATATACCCAGAGACAACTCTAATTTGAAAAGATACACGCACCCCCATGTTCATAGCAGCACTATTTATGATGGCCAAGACATGGAAACAACCTAAATGTCCATCGACAAATGAATGGATAAAGAAGATGTGGTGCATGTATATACAATGGAATATTACTCAGCCTAAAAAAAAATTAAATAATGCCATTTGCAGCAACATGGATGGACCTAGAGATGATCATACTAAGTAAAGTAAGGCAGACCGAGAAAGACAAATATCATATGATATTGCTTATATGTGGAATCTAAAAAAACATGATTCAAATGAACTTATTTACAAAGAAGAAACAGACTCACAGACTTAGAGAACAAACATATGGTTACCAAAGGGTAAGAGTGGCGGGGAGTGATAAATTAGGAATTTGGGATTAACAGATAACCCACTACTATATATAAAACAAATAAAAATTAAGGACCTACTGTATAGCACAAGGAACTCTACTCAATATCTTGTAATAACCTCTAATGGAAAATAATCTGAAAAAGATTAGGTATATACAGGTGTATATATGTATCACTGAATCACTTTGCTGTACACCCAAAACATTGTAAACCAAATATATTTCAATAAAAAATAAATAAAAGATGAGAATATATATATTAGAAACTCTTTAAACAAAAACATCAGAGACCTCAAAATGAAATCTGGACTTTGGAGACCAACAGGTGAATTTCGACAGAAATGCAAATCTATAAAATGCATCTGTCGCTCTTGGTATTTAGTGAGAATCCCATCCAGTTGTCCCCTGATAGTGTGGGCAGCAGGTCAGAAATCTGTGGCACCGTCCTCCTCACTGGGCCCCCCACTTCCCCTGCAGCCCCTGGGCATCCCACGCTCCCCAGAGGAGCCAGAGGGAGAGTTCTGAGTCCTCAATCAGACCACGCTACCCGGACTTACATCTTTCCCGTGGCCTCCAATAGACTGAGAACAAAATCCCAAGTCCTCACCCTGACAACACCCCAGAGAAGGAATTTGCAAACATCTACAAAATTCATATGCACATTTTCCTTCCAGCCCGGAGGCCATTGATCAGTACTTAATCTAAACCACAAATGCACACAACCTTGAATCTGCAACGACTCCCTGAGTTCATCCAAGAGTCAGAGCAAAATTCGGGTGAAATAACATCTGTGTGATTAGATTGTTCCCTGCACCAGGGCGTTAACCTTATTATTTCTGTAGCAGACACGCAACAGAAGTGTGTCAGGAAATCGGCTCATGAAATTATGGAGAATCCACAAGTGGAACGTTGTAGGGCCGTTAAGAATGCAGAACGGGGCTTCCCTGATGGCGCAGTGGTTAAGAATCTTCTTGTCATCGCAGGGGAAACGCGTTTGAGCCCTGGTCCGGGAAGATCCCACATGCCACGGGGCAACTAAGCCCGTGCGCCACAACTACTGAGCCTGCGCTCTAGAGCCAGCGAGTCACAACTACTGAAGCCCACGGGCCTAGAGCCCCTGCTCCGCAACAAGAGAAGCCACTGCAATGAGAAGCCCGCGCACCGCAACGAAGAGTAGCCCCCACTCGCTGCAACTAGAGAAAGCCTGCATGCAGCAATGAAGACCCAACGCAGCCAAAAATAAATAAATAAATTGATTGATTGATTAATTAAAAAGAAAAAAGAATGCAGAACGTCTTTGTGCATCAACGCAGGGTCGTCACCAAGACACGGTGTTAAGTGATAAAAGCAAAGTGGCAAACAATGCAATGCCAGCCACACTCTGTGTCTGTGAAAAGAGAAGAGTGTGAACATAAGCATATATGTTGACGCTGATGTATGTACAGAACACTCTGCAGGGAGACCTAGGAACTTGCAATAGGATTTGTCTTGAGAGTAAGGGATGGCAAACTTTTCCTCTAAAGGGCGACTACTCAGCTCTGCCATTGACAGGGGGAAAGCAGCCACAGACAGTTGTAAGGAATGGGCACAGCTGTGTTCCAATAATACTTTGTTTACAAACATAGGCAGAGACAGATGTGAGCAGATGGAGGGTTGTTTTCTTCTTTTTTTAAAATTTATTGTATTGAAGTATAGTTGATTTACAATGTTGTGTTAGTTTCTAGTGTACAGCAAAGTGACTCAGTTATATATATATATATATATATACACACACACACACATATATATACATTATTTTTCATATTCTATTCCATTATGGTGAGAGCAGGATATTGAATATAGTTCCCTGTGCTATACAGTAGGATCTTGTTGTTTATCCATCCTGTATATAATAGTTTGCATCTGCTAATCCCAGCTTCCCACTCCATCCTTCCCCCTACCCCCCACCGCCTTGGCAACCACAAGCCTATTCTCTATGTCTGTGAGTCTGTTTCTGCTTTGTACATAAGTTCATTTGTATCCACTTTTTTAGATTCCACATATAAGTGATATCATATGATATTTGTCTTTCTCTGTCTGACTTACTTCACTTAGCATGATCATCTCTAGTTCCATCCATGTTGCTGCAAATGGCATTATTTCCTTCTTTTTTATGGCTGAGTAATATTCCATTGTATGTATGTACCACATCTTCTTTACCCATTCTTCTGTTGATGGACACATAGGTTGCTTCCATGTCTTGCCTATTCTAAATAGTGCTGCAGTGAACACTTGTGTGCATGTTTTCAAATTAGAGTTTTCTCCGAATATATGCCTGGGCGTGGGATTGCTGGATCATATGGCAACTCTATTTTTAGTTCTTCGAGGAACCTCCCTACTGTTCTCCATAGTGGCTGCACCAATTTACATCCCCACCGACAGTGTAGGACGGTTCTGTAGGGTGGTTTTCTGATCCCTGGTCGAGAGCATGAAAACTGGGGCACTAGCATCAGGACAGAAAGAGAAACTCATCAGCCCTCTTCCCTTCCATGCAATTCATCGAATCCTCCAACAACGCCTACGGGAGAGGAACTGTTTTTATCCTCAATACACAGCGCTGGAAACCACTATTAAGAAAATTGCACAAGAACCCAGCTGGGAAGTGGAAGAGCCAAAACGCACACCCACACCGTTACTCCACAGCCTGATGCAGCCACGTGTTACTACCCCACCGCTACCCAGCAAGGGCTGGCTGCCCGAGACCCACGGAAGCCAGCACTATGACACCAGCTTTTGAGAAGAGAAAGAGCTTTACTGCGAGGTCCACCAGTCAGGAGACAGGAGGCAAGACTCCCCTTCTGTCTCCCCAGTCCAGGGTTGAAGTGAAATTTAAGGGGTTCGAGGAATTTCAAACGTGGAAGATGATTGGCTTCGTCTCAAATCAGTCCATACAAGCTACTCAAGCTACTGGAAGTCAGGTTTTCCTTATTGAAGGACCTCTCACTAAGGGCTCTGGTTGCAACGGTTCTATTCTTCGAGTTCTGTAGACTGAAGATTCTTGGTTCTGGGGTAAACCTGAGGACGCGGGTTCCCGTCTTGCACACGTGCAGGGTTGTCTGTAAAGTAACTCCAGGTTTGATCAGTCAACAGCCTGTTTTAAGGGAGCAAAACCAGCTGAAGCTGGTCAATGTTTCAGGTGTCGTCCCATCACCTTGAGGGAGGCACTGTGTTTCTTCTCTCTTTGATGCATTTCAGAGGGAACCGAAGCACAGAGAGGTTGAGTAAGCTTCTCCTGGATGCACAGCTCAGGTCTCACTTTAAAACCCATTTATGTCGACAGACAAGGTCTATTTATATCCTCAGGTGTCTTGAGTGTCTCGTGATCCCCCATCTCCACTGACCCTCCCCTCCTCAGTCCTTCCACCAATGTGCAGCTGGGGCTGGACAAACACAGGCTCACTTCATCTGTTCAGCACCATCCCAGAGTTATAAAGAGGCCACTGGGGGCTTCCCTGGCGGCACAGGGGTTGAGAATCCGCCTGCCAATGCAGGAGACACGGGTTCGAGCCCTGGTCCAGGAAGATCCCATATGCCGCGGAGCGGCTGGGCCCGTGAGCCATGGCCGCAGAGCCTGGGCGTCCGGAGCCTGTGCTCCGCAACGGGAGAGGCCACAACAGTGAGAGGCCCACGTACCACAAAAAAAAAAAAAAAAAAAACTTCCTACATTTTCACCTAACCCAAGGAATCAAAATATTACCACTTCAAAACGTAATCCACATTACGACGATAAATAACATGTTACATCCTCTGATTTCTTCTACGTTTGTCTCGTGTGTGTTTCACAGTTATGGCATTGCTCCATTTGAAAGTTAAATCTGACCAGATACACTTGACGTGTATCAAGATTTCATACGATCTACGGTTGTGAGAGAGGTTTTCGAGCAGCCGCATTGTCCACACACACCTTGAAAACTTCTCCGGTTTCAGAATTGAAGTTACGCTCGTTAAAATGAATCGAATGCAAAAATCCCGTCCTGTGTGTTGCCGAGCTGCATCTCATGGTGGGGATGGGCCATGTCACGGTGCGGAAGGGCCACCGGTTGTACGTGAAGGACACTGGAGTCCCATCCAGCTTTTGGCGATTCTGAGTATAGGGCTGCTCTAAACCTTTGCATTCACGTTTTCCTCAATGTTAGTCCTTTTTTGTAGATCAAATAGCTCAGAGTGGGAAAGCTGGGTGGAAAAGTAAGTGTGCGTTTAATTATAAAAGAGACGGTCAAACCGTTCTCCTAGTGGATGTGCCGTTCTGCGTCCCCCCAGCAGTGGTGAGAGTCGCAGCTGCCCCACATCCCTGCAGCCCTTGGTATGGTCAGGGATCCTCCTGTAGCTTCCAGTGGCTGTGGGGTGTCTCAGTGCATTGAATTTCAATCCTCCCCAGAGTAGTGATTCAAACCCGTTTCAAGAGTGCTTCCCTAGATCCTCCTTGGTGAACTACCTGTTCAAGTCTCCTTTTTTTTTTAATACTAGTTATCTTATTGTATGCTGCTGCCAGTGTATATAAAATAATAACCCTTGTGAAACAGAAGTTCATGAAAATTCAGAGAGGTAGATGTTGAGGACTGACAGAAGTACATAAAAGTTTCTATAGTGTGGCAGGTGTTGTAGAGATAGGCTTTGGTACAGACTTCAAATTTAGGTCTCCTTTGAATATTCACTGGTTCATGAAAAGTGGTTTAGAAAATCTTGTGAAGATTCCTTTTACTACAAAAAGGAACAGACTTTCTGGGGTCTGACAAGTCTCCTTTTTAAATTTTTTTTTTTTAATAAAAATTGTGTATATTTAGGGACTTCCCTGGTGGTCCAGTGGTTAAGACTTGGTGCTTCCACTGCAGGGGGCCTGGGTTCGATCCCTGGTAGGGGAACTAAGATTCCACAAGCCACGTGGCACGGCCACCAAAAAAAATTGTATATTTAAGGTGTACAACATGATTTGATGCACACATTCATAGTGAAATGATTACTGCAATCAAACTAAATAGCATACCTTCTCACATAGTTACCATTGTTTGTGTGATGAGAGCTCCTGAAATCTACTCTCTCAGCAAATGTCCAGTATTCAGTACAGTATTTCTGTTTTATTTATTTTTTATTGAAATATAGTTGATTTGCAATGTTGTGTTATTTCAGGTGTCCAGCAGAGTGATTCAGTTATATATATATATATATATATATACATATACACACATACACACACACACATACATATGTATATATTCTTTTTCAGATTCTTTTCCCATATAGGTTATTAAAAAATGTTGAATATAGTTCCCTGTGCTATACCATCTGTCCTTGTTGTTTATCTATTTTATATATAGTAGTGTGTGTATGTTACTCCCAAATTCATAATTTATCCCTTGTCCCATCTTTCCCCTTTGGTAACCATAAGTTTGTTCTCTATGTCTGTGAGTCTGTTTCTGTTTTATAAATAAGGTCATTTGTATCGTTTTTTTAGATTACACGTGTAAGTGATATCGTATGATATTTGTCTTTCTCTGTCTGGCTTACTTCACTCAGTAGGACAATCTCTAGGTCCATCCATGTTCCTGTAAATGGCATTATTTCATTCTTTTTCATGGCTGAGTAGTATTCCACTGTATATATGTACCACATCTTGTTTATCAATTCCTCTGTCGATGGACACCTAGGTTGCTTCCATGTCTCAATACAGTATTATTAACCACAGTCACTGTGCTGGACACTAGCTCTCCAAGCTCCCTCATCCCTCATAACTGCAATGTGTCCCCTTTGACCATCATCTCCCCATTTCCCTACCTCCCCACCCTGGTAACCACCATTCTACTCTCTGCTTCTATGGATTTGAGTTTTTCAGATTCCACATATGTGAGGTGGTGCATTTTTTTCTTTCTGTGTCTGGCTTATGTCACCTAGCATAATGTCCTCTGGGTTCACCCATGTTGCTTCAAATGGAAGGATCTCTTTCCTTTTTTACGGCTGAGTCATATTGCATCATATCTATATCCCACAATTTCTGTATCCATTCATCTTTCTATAGACACATAGGCTGTTCAGGTCTTTTACCTGTTTTCTGACTGAATCATTTGTCTTTATCCAGAGTTGTTTTAATTCCTATCCCTTCATCAATTTTATGAGTAATGAAATGGAAGCACAGAGAGGTTAAGTGACTTGCCCAAGAATGCACAGCTGATCACTGAAAGAGCCAGAAAACAGGAACCCAGGCCACCTGATTGGTGGAAAGGACAGCAGAGAGGCCCTCACCCCTCTGGACTGATCTTTTCAAACATACGGTCATTCTGTGTTCTGAAAAACAGCTCCAGGCAATATCCTGGAATAGGATTGTTTGAGGATCTCCAAGTGACCTGGCTTGTACCCACCTCAGGGCCTTTGCACCTGCTGTGCCCTCAGCCAGGGAAGTCCTTCCGCAGACTTTCTCCTTCTCATCATTCAGGTCTCAGCTCCCACATCATTGCCTCAGAGGGCCGTTTCCAGAGTTGCTCTCTGAAATTGTAGCATTCGTTTGTTCATTTTCTTACTGTCTCCTCCTTCTAGGAGGGTTTAAGTTCCATGAGGCCAGGTGGCTTCTCTGTGCTGAGTCAGGCTTCTGCCTCATTTCTCAGCAATCCTTTCTGTGCCCTGGAACATTTTTTACTTCTTCAAACGTACCGCATTCGCTCAAGATTCTACCTAGCAGAAGGGACAAGTGACACGTACTTGTTGAATGAAGTAACGAAAATAGCAAACGTGAAATCTGGGAATGAACTGTTTTTGACAAATTGGTAACCAACAGATTAGCATCACAGAAATTGTCTTCTCCAGAGAAAACACATGCTGTTTTTGCTCCAGTTCTGCTCCTTCTCTGGTTTCAGAAGAAATCCCCTGTATGACATCACATTATTGAGAAGGGTCCCTCCAGACCCCAGCAACGAGACAGGGGGCAGGAGCCAGCCCCCAGGGTGGGCCCCTGTAACCCTGGCCAGCGGTGGTCCATGGCCTTGTGAAGTAAAACTGACAATACTGCCACCACTCCTGTCTTTCCCTGAAATCCCCCTGAGTGGAGGTGGGACTTGTGAATACAGTGACACCTCACTCCTGATCATGTTATGTTCTACAGAAGAAGGGAGATGACCCTGGGGGGGCCTGACCTAATCAGGTGAGCCCTTTCTGAGCAGAGTGTTTCCTCGGGCTGGTCACCTGGTTGCAGAGGAAACCAGAGAGACACACTCCTGGTGGCCTAGAAGAGAAAGAAGCGGCTGCCACGGTGTTATTTCCTACAGGAGGCGTGTGGGAGGGAGCTGGGTGTAGCCCCTGGGAGCTCAATGCAATCCTCCACTAACAGCCAGAGAGAAAGCAGGGGTCTCAGCCACGCAACTACAGGGAGCAAATTCTGCCAACAGGCAGTCTCGCTGTGTGTGTGTGCATGTGTGTCTGTGTGTGTCTGTGTGTACTTGTGTGCATGTGTCTATATGTGTCTTGTGTGTCTGTGTGTATCTGTGTGTCTGTGTCTGTGTGTGTGTGTCTGTGCGTGTGTATGTCTGTATGTGTCTGTGTGTGTCTGTATGTGCCTGTGTGTGTGTCTTTGTGTCTGTCTGTATGTGTGTGTGTGTGTCTGTATGTGCCTGTGTGTGTGTCTTTGTGTCTGTGTGTGTCTTTGTGTCTGTGTGTGTGTGTGTGTCTGTATGTGCCTGTGTCTTTGTGTCTGTGTGTGTCTTTGTGTCTGTGTGTGTCTGTGTGTGTGCGTGCTTGGAACAGGGCCCTGAGCCCCCGACAAGACCACAGCCCTGGGTAATACCTTGACTTCAGCCTGGTGAGACCCCAAGCAGAAGACCCAGCTAACCTTAACCTGAATCCCTGACCAGGGGACTTTAAGCTGCTGAGTTTGTGATGATTTGTGACACAGCAACAGAAAACTACCTTCTGCTGGCACATGCTGGGCCCAAGGAACATGCACCAGGGTGGAGATGGGTGGTCCAGTGGGTCTGGGACCGTAGGCCCCTCACCCCCAGACCCTGATGGAGGCTCTAGCTCGTGAGTTAGAATGAACATTTGGGGGCCATTGAGCAAAGCGTTTAGTGTGGGGACCAGCCTGGTGTCACACACACCTGGTCCACAGCCTAGCTGTGCTCCTTCTGGCTGGCGTGAGAACCTCTCTGACCTCAAGCTATTCCTTCGTAAAGTGGGGGTAAATTCGGGGCTTTCCCTATGGATTCTTGGAATTAAATGACTTGATCCATTTCCAAAGCACCTGTGCACATGCCACAAGCGTATCACCTGAATTCACCATATCCAAATCCTGCATTCATGTGTCTATAAACGTGTTTATAAGGGCACATGCAACGTATTGTTAAATGTCACACACACACGCGCGCGTGCACGCACGCACAGCAAGACTCCCAAACAAATGGAAACCCTCCTCGTTCTAATTCATATATCAGTGGAATTTGTTCAGTAAGCATTTAACGGACACCCACTGGCTTCAAGGCACCATGAAGGGTCCATAGGGCAGAAAAACGACTTCCTTTGCAAAATAAAGTCGCGAAAAGACCAATTCTAAAATCATAGAGGAAAAACTGCTTAGAAACAGAATGTGGTGAGAATGATTTGCCAAACAGATGGTTAGTATTAAAGCTTTCTTTCGTGTTTTGGAAAGGGCTGTCTCCACCATGCCGTCTGTGCCGGGCTGGGTCCAAGAGAGCCGTTCCCATCCTTAGTTCCACGGATGTATATCCTGCTTGGAACTCAGCCTGGCCTTGAGCTCAGTGGAAAGTCCATGGGATTCTGGAGAGATGAGGGTCCACCCTGGCCACTTGGCCGTGTGTGAAAATTCTAACAGCTCCTTCCCATCTGTCTGCATTCATGCGGGCCGGTTCCTGAGGGAAGTGACTGAGGCTCTCAGCTTGGGTATAAAATTTAAGTGTGGGGGTGACAGGAGTGCAAACATCTCAGTAATCAAGAGAGATAATACTTTAATGCAACGTGTCCTTAAAATTTCAAAATTGGACTTCCCTGGTGGCACAGTGGTTAAGAATCCGCCTGCCAATGCAGGGGACATGGGTTCGAGCCCTGGCCCGGGAAGATCCCACATGCTGCGGTGCAACTAAGCCCGTGCACCACAACTACTGAGCCCACGTGCCGCAACTATTGAAACCCACGTGACTAGAGCCCGTGCTCCACAACAGGAGAAGCCACCACAATAAGAAGCACATACACCGCCATGAAAAGTAGCCCCCACTCACCGCAACTAGAGAAAGCCCGTGCGCAGCAACGAAGACCCAACGCAGCCAAATAAATAAATAAAATTTCAAAATTCATCGGAAAAAAATCAATGATGAACAAACTCAACATTTTCACTCAAGACAGGATCTCACAGGGTCGAGACTAGGGTGAGGTGAGTCCTGCAAAGCTCAGGGTCCTATCCTGTCTGGAGTAAATATTTTGGTGTTGTATGCATCATGCATTTCTGGCATTATTTTTTATTTTTAAAAATATTGCATCAGGCTTCCCTGGTGGCACAGTGGTTGAGAGTCTGCCTGCCGATGCAGGGGGCGCGGGTTCGTGCCCCAATCCGGGAAGATCCCACATGCCGCGGAGCGGCTGGGCCCATGAGCCATGGCCGCTGAGCCTGCGCGTCCGGAGCCTGTGCTCCGCAACGGGAGAGGCCACAACAGTGAGAGGCCCGCGTACCGCAAAAAAAAAAATTAATTAATTAATTAAAAATATTGCACCAAAATATTACCCTGATCCTACCGTATGGCACAGGGAACTATATTCAATATCCTGTGATAAACCATAATGGGAAAAAATATGAAAAAGAATATATATATGTATAACTAAATTGCTTTGTTGCACAGCAGAAATTAAAACAACATTGTAAATCAACTATACTTCAATAAAATTAAAAAATATATATATAAAATATTACCTTGAATATTGAGGTTTTCTGCTTTCTCTTAAATTTTACACCTGAGGTGAATGCCTCATTTGCCTCACCGTAATCACTCTTTCAACATCTCAGATCTTTTCTCCGTCCACACTGCAAACACCCTAGTTCTTTCTCTCATTGTATGTGGTTTGCACAAGTACAACAAACTCCTAACCACCTCCTCTGTGTCCCAGTCTTGTCCATCTCATGAAATGTCAACGCCACTTCCCGAGCTGCCCAAGCTATAATTCAGGATTAATTCCTCTTCCGTCCCTTTTCCCCAAAGTGTGCATCCCACCCATCCACGAGTCCTGTGTTTCCAAGAATAGGGGACCAATTGCACTGGTGTGATGTCATTTCAGATGGTTCGGCTTTAAAAACAATTAAATTCCATCATAAAATGCTATGTACCCTTGTCAACTCTTTCCATTCCATTGCAGAGGAAGTTTCTCTTAGGTGCTGGTGTGCCTTCAGCCTCTCCAGAGCACTTGCTAATTACTTTCTTAAAAAGGACAAAAACTGTAATTCGAAAGAATACATGCACCCCTATGTTCATAGCAGCACTGTTCAGAATAGCCAAAACATGGAAACAACCTAAATGTCCATCAACAGAGGAATGGATAAAGACGATGTGGTACATATATACAATGGAATATTACTCAGCCATAAAAAAGAATGAGATAATACCATTTGCAGCAACATGGATGGACCTAGAGATTATCATACTAAGTGAAGTAGCCAGAAAGGGAAAGACAAATATCATATGATATCACTTACATGTGGAATCTAAAATATGACACAAATGAACCTATCTACAGAGCAGAAACAGACTCACAGACATAGAAAACAGACTTGTGGTTGCCAAGGGGGAGGTCTGGATTGGGAGTTTGGGATTAGCAGATACACTCTAGTATACATAGGATGGATAAACAACAAGGTCCTACTGTATAGCACAAGGAACTATATTCAACATACTGGGATAAACCATAGTGGAAAAGAATATGAAAAAGAATGTCTATATGTGTATAAGTGAGTCACTTTGCTGTGCAGCAGAAATTAGCACAACATTGTAAATCAACTATATGTCAATAGAATTTAAAAAATAAAAATAAAACAAAGGACACTCAGGCCGGGGAGAAGGAGGGGTATGGAATTCGGGAGTCTAAAAAAAAAAAAAAAAAAAAGTGGTCATGAAGAACCTAGGGGCAGGACGGAAATAAAGACGCAGACCTACTAGAGAATGGACTTGAGGACACAGGGAGGGGGAAGGGTGAGCTGGGACAAAGTGAGAGAGTGGCATGTACATATATACACTACCAAATGTAAGACCGATAGCTAGTGGGAAGCAGCCACATAGCACAGGGAGATCAGCTCGGTGCTTTGTGACCGCCTGGAGGGGTGGGATAGGGAGGGTGGGAGGGAGGGAGACGCAAGAGGGAAGAGATATGGGGAGATATGTATATGTATAGCTGATTCACTTTGTTGTAAAGCAGAAACTAACACACCACTGTAAAGCAATTATACTCCAATAAAGATGTTAAAAAAAAAAAAAGGACAGCTTCGCTCAGATCCTTGGCAGGCCTCAGCGTCTGGCCCAGGGCTCCTCAGCCTGGCACTGCAGACATGTGGGGCTGGATGATTACCGTGGCGGGAGCCGGCTTCGTGCACTGTAGGATGTCGAGCAGCCTCCCGGGTCTCTACCCACCAGGTGCCAGCAGTGTGTCCCCCTCATGTGGTGACAACCAAAAACGTCTCCAGGCATTGCCAGGTGTCCCCTAGTGGGCAAAGTCACCCCTGATTGAGAACCACTGGTTTAGCCACGCTTATTCACACTTTTGTTTTCAGTGTATTTCCTTTTAAAAAAATTTTTAGAGTAGTCTTAGGGTCACAGCAAAATTGAGCAAAGTTGCAAAGAGTTCCCATACACCCCCTGACCCATACATGCCTACTCCCCCCATTGTCGACTTTCCCCACCAAAATGGGCCATTGGTTACAAGAGAAGAACTTGCACTGACACATTGTTATCACCCAGAGTCTACAGTTTGTATCACCATTCATTGTATCATTGTACATTGTGTGGGTGTGGACAAATGTAGATTGACATATACCCACCATTATAGCATCACACACGGTATTTTCATGGCCCTAAAATTCCTCTGTGCTCTACCTGTTCCTCCCTCCGCCCCAGCCCAGTTTGAAAGGTTTGAAAATAGACAAAAGTAGACAAAATAGCAAAATTTTTTCTGTTACACTCATCGTTTCAACACTGACCAACTCATACCCCCAGCATGCTGTAACCACCAGAATTATTTTCAAAGCAAATTCCAGACATGATGCCATTTCATCCATACAGAGTTCAGTATCTGTTTCCTAAAGAGAAAGCCTCTTGTATAAAGCTGATTTATTTTAGTTTTCATAAAGAGCTGACTTTTGAACGCACACAGAGCCTACCCCCTCGAAGTCACCTGATATTGTCTGTTGCAAAGAACGAGGGGGAAAGAATGGCGTATGTGAGCATTACTTAGATCGAAGCTATATTACACACAAGCAAAATTCTGCATTACTTGGGATTTACACACTAGATATAGTACAGCCTGGTTCTAAAAGCGTGATCATTCCCTGTGTGCCAGGAGCCGTGCTGAGCATTGAGGGGAAAATATAGGACATACTCCCTGTCCTTGAGATGCTCACAATCTGATTGATAAACACTGAATGCAACACATGGGATGTGGGGCAAACGTGTTATGCATCCCATGCTCTGCACGGCTGAACAATAATAAAATAAGAATCAGCAGCGGCAGCGGGAACAGCTGGGCTTCATTGAGACCTCACTACCTCAAGCACCCAGAATGCAGGGCAAAAACAAAGCAGGAAAATTAGAGAAAAGTGGGTGGGAAATGGGATCTAGGGGTGTACTTTGGAGAACAACGGCTAGCTTTCAGGTGTTTCCATGGTTTGGATAGGGTGACTCTAGAATCTTGACCGCGCTGGTCTGAACCCAAGAATAACTAACCGTTCCTTTCCTTAGATAGAGAGCAATGCAAAAATTACAAAGATTCCTTGGGAACCAGCTGGGCTATTTCATTCAGCAGAAAGTCCTATGGGAGACAATAGGGGGTCTCCTCAGGCTGCCAATCGACCCTTGTTTCTAAAATGACTGCTTCTCCCCTCTCCCAAAAGCATCCTACACACAGCTGTCTTTAGGGTCACTTGCCAAAAAGCTTATTTATTTCATCAAGATTTTTACTTGTCAAAGACTAGAAACAACCCAGGCATGCATCCATGGGGGATAATAATAATTCATAATAACATTATGTTTTAATTATTTCTGGTTTAGTCCATAAAATGGAATACTACACTATTCTTTTCCCTTATAGGTTATTACAAGATATTGAGTGTAGTTCCCCGTGTTATACAGTAGGTCCTTTTTGGTTATCTATTTTATATATAGTAGTGTGTATCTGTTAATCCCAAACTCCTAATTTATCCCTCCTTTCCCCTTTCCCCTTTGGTAACCATAACTTTGTTTTCTATGTCTATGAGTCTGTTTCTGTTTTGTAAATAAATTCATTTGTGTCGCATTTTAGATTCCACATATAAGTGATATCATATGATATTTGTCTTTGACTTACTTCACTTAGTATGATAATCTCTAGGTCCATTCATGTTGTTGCAAATGGCATTATTTCATTCTTCTTATGGCTGAGTAGTATTCCACGGTATATATGTACCACATCTTCTTTATCCATTCATCTGTCAATGGACATTTAGTTTGTTTCCATGTCTTGGTTATTGTAAACAGTGCTGCAGTGAACATTGGGGTGCATGTATCTTTTTGAATTACAGTTTTCTTCTTTTCCAGATATATGCCCAGGAGTGGGATTACATGATCATATGGCAGCTCTATTTTTAGTTTTTTAAGGAAATTCCATACTGTTTTCCACAATGTCTGGACCAATTTACATTACCACCAACAGTGTAAGAGGGTTCATTTTTCTCCACACCCTCCAGAGGAAAGTCTTTTCACGACCTATCTTTTTGAATCTATGAATGTTTTTATCTATTCAAAAAAATGAATGAAATTCGATTTTAAATTAAAATAAGTAATATTAAAAGTAAATTAAAACGGAGACACCGGCCCTTTTTCCCCAGCAGCCCCTACCATCTTCATCATGTTGATAGTTCACCATGGGAGGCCAGTGGCACTTTCTGACCCTCCATTTTGCCCAACTTTGACACAGTCAGCAGAACGAGAACTACCCTCACTTAACGAGTGTCCTTTCTTCCCCCTCCCAGGCGTGTTATTGTCTTCAAGGAAAAGACCGGCAGCCTGGGACCAAGAGAATCCAGGGGCGAGTTCCCAGTGAGACAACTGTCCCGTGCATCACCTCCAAGGCCTCCCACATCCTATACAGGTCGTGGAGAGGACCCGTAGGGACAGGTGAAAGGTGGGCATCCATGTCTGGTGCATTTACAGAATGAGAAGGGGAGGAGAATGGGCAAGAAGTCTTCAGAGGGACTTCCCTGCTGGTCCAGTGGTTAAGACTCCGCGCTCCCAGAGCAGGGGGCCCGGATTCCATCCCTGGTAGGGGCACTAAGATCCCACATGCCTAATGGCACAGCCAAAAAAAAAAAAACTGAAGAAGGCTTCAGAGGGGACCTGGGGTCAGACTGTGCATCATATATAAGCACTGTGAACAATCTACTCCTCCCCCGAGGAGAGTAGCATTCTGAACAGGAAAGCTGCATCTCAGACCTGCCTTTTAGGAAGATTACTTGGGCTGCCCGAACGGATTGGCTGGGGTGATAAGCCCCAGATTTCTCTCCTTCCCATTCCACGTCTATATTTTCCCCCATATTAACCTTATTGCCTATGTGATTCCCTCCTTAACTTTTTTTTTTAAATTTTAATGGACTCCCTGCTTCTTCAAATTGAAATAGTCTTAGTGAAGATAACTTTTTTAAATTGAAGTATAGTTGATTTACAATATTGTGCTAGTTTCAGGTGTGCAACTAAGTGATTTGGTTATACATGTATATGTATATATCTATACTCTTTTTTATTTCTTTCCATTATAATTTATTACAAGATATTGAATATAGTTCCCTGTGCTATTCAGTAAATCCTTGTTGTTTATCTGTTTTATATACGTACTGTGTATATGTTAATCCCAAACTCCTAATTTATCCCTCTTCCCCAATAGTTTCTTTTTAATGTTATTTTATTTTTTATAATGTTATTTTTATGTAATGTTATGTATGTTATGTAATGTTATGTAATGTTTACGTATTTTTATGTAATGTTATTTATACAGCAGGTTCTTATTAATTATCTATTTTATACATATTAGTGTATATATGTCAATCCCAATCTCCCAATTCATCCCACCACCACCCCCCCTCCCACTTTCCCCCTTTGGTGTCCACAGTTTTTTCTTCTACATCTGTGTCTCTATTTCTGCCTTGCAAACCTGTTCATCTGTACCATTTTTCTAGATTCCACATATATGCGTTAATATACAATATTTGTTTTTCTCTTTCTGACTTACTTCATTCTGTATGACAGTCTCTAGGTCCATCGGCGTCTCTACAAATGACCCAGTTTCATTCCTTTTAATGGCTGAGGAATATTCCATTGTATATATGTACCACAACTTCTTTATCCATTCGTCTGTTGATGGGCGTTTAGGTTGCTTCCATGACCTGGCTATTGTAAATGGTGCTGCAATGAACATTGGGGTGCATGTATCTTTTTTTTTTTTTTTTTTTTTGCTCTATGCGGGCCTCTCACTGTGTGGCTTCTCCCACTGCAGAGCACAGGCTCCGGACGCACAGGCTCAGCGGCCATGGCTCACGGGCCCAGCCGTTCCGCGGCATGTGGGATCCTCCCGGACCGGGGCGCGAACCCGTGTCCCTTGCATCGGCAGGCGGACTCCCAACCACTGCGCCACCAGGGAAGCCCCTCATGTATCTTTTTGAATTATGGTTTTCTCTGGGTATATGCCCAGTAGTGGGATTGCTGGGTCATATGGTAGTTCTATTTTTAGTTTTTTAAGGAACCTCCATACTGTTCTCCATAGTGGCTGTATCAATTTACATTCCCACCAACAGTGCAGGAGGGTTCCCTTTTATCCGCACCCTCTCTAGCATTTATTGTTTGTAGATTTTCTGATGATGCCCATTCTAACCGATGTGAGGTGATACCTCATCGTGGTTTTGATTTGCATTTCTCTTATAATTAGTGATGTTGAGCAGCTTTTCATGTGCCTCTTGGCCATCAATATGTCTTCTTTGGAGAAATGTCTATTTAGATCTTCTGCCCATTTTTTGATTGGGTTGCTTGTTTTTTTTTAATATTGAGCTGCATAAGCTGTTTATATATTTTGGAGATTAATCCTTTGTCCATTGATTCGTTTGCAAATATTTTCTCCCATTCTGAGGGTTTTCTTTTCATCTTGTTTATAGTTTCCTTTGCTTTGCAAAAGCTTTTAAGTTTCATTAGGTCCCATTTGTTTATTTTTGTTTTTATATCCATTACTCTAGGAGGTGTTTATCCCTCCCCCCCAATAGTTTTTATACAGTGATGTATGTCCATTATTTCTCAATACACCTGAAAAAAATAATTTAAAATAATAATAAATAAAGATAATTTTACTATTCAGCCATAAAAAAGAATGAAATATTGCCATCTGCAACGACATGGATGGACCTAGAGATTATCATATTAAGTGAAGTAAGACAGACAAAGATAAATATCATATGATATCACTTATATGTGGGATCTTAAAAAATGATACAAATGAACTTATCTATGAAACAGAAAGAGATTCACAGACATAGAGAACAGACTTGTGGTTGCCAAGGGGGAAGGGAAGTGGAGGCGGGAAGGATTTGGAGTTTGGGATTAGCAGATGCAAACTACTATGTATAGGATGGATAAACAACAAGGTCCTACTGTACAGCACAGAGAACTATATTCAATATCCTGGGATAAACCATCACGGAAAAGAATATGAAAAGGAATGTATATATAAGTATAACAGAATCAGTTAGCTGTACACCTGAAACTAACACAACATTGTAAATCAACTATAGTCCAATAAAATAATTTTTTTAAAAATAAGGGTAATTTTATATTCACCCTTGGAAATGATCAGTGAGAGATTGCTCTGACGGGATTCGATGCTCCCTCTAGATTGAGGGAGCAGCACGTGCAAAGGCCCTGGGGTAGGAACATATGTGGTCTGTCCAGGGAGCAGCAGGAAGGCTGGTGCAGGTGGAATCAAGGAGGTGAAAAGAGTGGTGAGACATGGGGAGGGCGTGGACGTGGGCCACGGCAAGGAGAGGGGCCGCTGCCCTTCGTGAAACAAGAAATTTGGGTGGGTTTCTAGCAGGGGAATAACATCAGTTTTGCATTTACGCAGGAGCCCTCTGGCTATGTCATGGAGGTGAAGCTGCAGAGCAGAAGCCAGAAGACTTGTGGGGTCACCGCCCCGCCCCTCCCCCGCCTCCCACCTCACCAGCATTCTTCTCACATGTAACTTCCTTTGGTCTCGGAAGAAGGTACAGGTTTGAACTAAAGCGTCCGCTCAGCCCTCAGAAGAAACGTGTTTCCATGAGGCTGCACCATGGTCCTCAACCAGGGTGGCTGTGCCCCCAGGAAACATTTGGAAATATCTGGAGACACTTTTGGTTGTCACGATGGGGGCGGGGGGAGGAGTTCTGCTGGCATCTGGTGGGTAGAAACCAGGGATGCTGCTCAACACCCTACAGTGCATGGGACGGGCTGCCACAGCAGGGAAAGGTTCCGTTCAAAATGGCAATAGTGCCCAGGTCGGGACGGGCTGCCGCAGCAGGGAACGATTCCGTTAAGAATGGCAATAGTGCCCAGGCCGAGGGTCTCCTTGCCCTTTATTTGAGGTTCGTGTGTGTGCATGTGTGCCTCTGTGTGCGTGTGTGTGATGACATTGTCCATATATACCTTACATGGAATGTCTGCATCCCAGCTCCACCAACTGGCTGTGTGCCCTTAGGCCAGTTACTTAACTCTCTGGGGCTGGGTCGCCACATTTTAAAATCAGGGATCATCAAATTACCTGCCTCACATGGTTGTTGGGAAGTGTAGTTAATATGGAAAGTGCTTGTAAACAGGCCCTGGCCCAGAGAGGGTATTCAACAAGTGGTAATCATTAGTTACCATCACTTTTCTCAATATTGATCTAGTCAGGAGATAGGTGTTACTAGCCTGGCTCTAAGGATGCTGGGTATCTTGTAGTGTCCTACTTGGTAGGACAGGGGCAACCATGCGTCCCACTAGGGGGAGGACTTGCGGCCAGACCACCATGGGGGTGGGGGGATCCTGACCCTCCTGGGAAGATGGATCATATGACATGTAGTCTAAGGAGAGCACGGCAGTCAACAGCTGAGGCTCAGGAATTAGCGCTTCTATCTTAAATCCAGGTTCTGCTCCACCCTGGCATTTGGACCTCCAATAACAAGTTAACTCCTCTGTGCCTCAGTTTCCCCATGGGGAATGAAGGCCTATCCTAGTATCAACCCACTAGAGCTGCTATAAAGATCAAAGTGAGGGACTTCCCTGGTGGTCCAGCGGTTAAGAATCTGAGCTCCCAGTGCGGGGGGCCCGGGTTCAATCCCTGGTTAGGGAACTAGGTCCTGCATGCCACAAGGAAAACCCAGCGCAGCCAAATAAATAAATAAATATTATTTTAAAAAATCAAAGTGAGTGGGAGGGGTGGTGTCTGCCAGCCCTTGGGCCTCAGGATGGACCCACTGGCAAAGAAGCTCTTTAAAGGAGTTTTAGTAGCTGAACTTGTAGACATTTTTTGGAGCATATTTTTTTTAAAAAGATGAACACAAGGCAAGATTTCAGGCAAAACACGAGCAAGAAATTCCCCTTCATCTTGGAAGTTTATTACAAATCCAGTGAACACTCTGGAATGTATGGGATCAGAGAGCAAGATCCAGAAAAGTGGCTGAACAGCAAAAATTAGGAACTTGCCATCGATTAAAATTTCATATTTCATAGTATCAGGCAAGAATAAAATTCCAAAGTTGACATGAATATTTAAAGTTAAATGTAAACTTTAAGTCAGAGGGGGGGTTTTTTAATTTAATTTAATTTATTTTTTGGCCACACAGCCTGTGGGATCTTAGTTCCCCGACCAGGGAAGGAACCCGCATCCCCTGCATTGGAAGTGAGGGGTCTTTTTTTTAAAATTTATTTATTGGCTGCGTTGGGTCTTCGTTGCTGCATGGGGACTTTCTCTAGTTGAGGTGAGCAGGGGCTACTCTTGGTTGCTGTGCACAGGCTTCTCATTGAGGTGGCTTCTCTTGTTGCAGAGCATGGGATCTAGGCACTCGGGCTTCAGTAGTTGCAGCACATGGGCTCAGTAGTTGTGGCTCACGGGCTTCAGTAGTTGTGGCTCACGGGCTTCAGTAGTTGTGGCTCGTGGGCTTCAGTAGTTGTGGCATGCAGGCTCTAGAGCACAGGCTCCGTAGCTATGGCGCACGGGCCTAGCTGCTCCACGGCATGTGGGATCTTCCCAGACCAGGGATCAAAGCCGTGTCCCCTGTATTGTCAGGTGGATTCTTAACCACTGCACCACCCAGGGAGTCCCGGAAGTGTGGAGTCTTAACCACTGGACCGCCAGGGAAGTCCCTAGAGGTTTCATTCTTTGGACTAACTGTGAAGAAACTGATGGAAAGTTTGTATATTATGTTGTAAATAGAGTTTTCTTTACTACTCAAAATAAAATGGTTCTCCTTAAAAAAAAAAAAACCTCCCTTGTAATTCTGAATATATAAACCTTTCAAAATGGATAAAATAGTGAAACATCTATTTTTAATATTTATTACATTGTTTTCTTTTCCACTGTAGTTTATTACAAGATATTGAATATAGTTCCCTGCATTATACAGTAAGACCTTATTGTTTATCTAATTTATCCCCCACCTCCTTTCCCCTTTGGTACCGTGGGTTTGTTTTCTATGTCTGTGAGTCTGTTTCTGTTTTGTAAATAAGTTCATTAATATTTATCACATTTTAACTCACACATTTAAAATAACATTATCTAAAAATATATGAACTAGAAATATTGCTTTTATCCATTTTCACATTGCCTGAAACAATATTTAAACACTACATCAATGTCTCTGGTACTACTAGAGCCATTTCGGAGTAAAATTCGTCATAAAATTCAGAAAAAACAAAAAGATCCAAGTTCAGTAAGACATCTAAAGCACACAACACACGTTAGCTATTATTATTTTTGTTGTTGTTGTTCATGAGCTGACTTTGAAGACAGGGTAAGGACGAGGCAGGTACATACAAGCGTGAAATGGAAGGAGAAACACAGCTTCGGGGATTCAGAGCACAGAGTGGGAGGTTCAGTGAGCCGGTGTCTTAGGACTGAGGTGAACACATATTGTCAAATAGCCAGCCAGAAATACCATCCTGACGGACAGTCCCACAGTGGCTGGGTTTCGCTGACCCACCCAACCCCCGATAGTTTCATCCTCCTGACCCTTTGCTCACGCTATCGGGACAACTGGATGTCGCAGGTGTTGTGTGCGATTTTCTCTAAATACGAAGAATGACGCATGCATTTTATAGGTTTACATTTCTGTCAGGATTCACCTGTTGGTCTCCATAGTCTAGATTTCACTTGAGATACCCGGGTTTTTTTTATAATTTCTAATATATTGCATAATTATTTATTTTAGTATCAATTATATGCACGTGATTCCAGAACGTTTTTTGCTTTTTAAGCACAACTTTTTTTTTTAAGGAGTGACTGTATTAGTTTGCAAGGGCTGCCATAACAAAGCACCAAAGTGTGGCTTCAACAATAGAAATTTTTTCCCTCGCAGTTCTGGAGGCCAGACGACTGAGATCAAGGTTTCAACATGGTTGGTCTCCTGAGACCTCGCTCTTTAGATTGTAGACAATTATCTTCTCCCTGTGTCCTCACATGGTCATCCCTCTGTGTGTGTCTGTGTCCAAATCTCCTCCTATTATAAGGACACTAGTCATATTGGATTAGGGCCCCGTGACCTCATTTTACTTTAATTCCCTCTGTAAAGACCCCATCTCCAAATGCAGTCACGTTCTGAGGTCCTGGGTTTAGGGCTTCAGCATCTGAATTTAGGGGAGACACAACTGGAGCTACAACAGCCCAGAACCAAGGTGGGCGAGTAGTTGTAAGATGAGGCTGGAGAGCTTGGTAAGGCCACACCTGGAGAGATATTTTAGGCCACGGCCGGTGTCTTGAATTTCACCCTGAGTGCGGTCGGGAGCCCCCAAGGACATCAGGCAAGGGAGAGCCATGGCCAGACTTGTGTCTAAGCACCATGGCTCCAGCTGCCGGTGGGGCACCGGGGCTGGACTGAAGGCCACAGGTGACCATGGGGGAATCCAGGCATGGAAACTGGACATGGCTGGGGTCAGCAGGGTGGGCGGGCCTGGGCAGAGGGGACTGAGATTTGGAGTTACCAGGCTTGGAAGTACATGCTGTCAACTGCGTCCATCCCCCTAGAGAGATGAAACACAGCACATAAGACTCCCGCCCTGCTCTTGACCATCTGTGGCCAAAAGCCTTTTCCTTTCTCAGGCCCTGCCCATTGGATGTGTTTCTCTCCAGTTGGATAGGTTTTCAAGTAACTCCGTGAGGTTCTTTTTTTTGTACTTAAAAAAATCGTGTTTGTTGTAGAAACTTTAGAAAATGCAGATGAAAATAAAGAAATAAAAACTACCTATAATCCCCAGCAGGCACAGAATCTGTTTCCAGTCCTTATTTTTCTGTTTTGTTTTTGTTTGTTTTTGCTCCTTCCCAACCACCTCTCCCTGCTTTTTTAAAATTCAGATACAGTTGATTTACCATATTATATAAGTTTCAGGTGTACAACGTAGTGATTAACAATTTTTAAAGGTTATACTCCATTTCCAGTTATTATAAAATATTGGCTATATTCCCCGTGTTGTACGATATATCCTCCTAGTTTTTTGTTTTGTACATAGTATTGGTAGTTTGTACCTGTTAATCCCCTACCCCATCTTGTCCCTCTCCGCTTCCTTCTCCCCAGTCCGCTAGTTTGTTCTCTCTATCTGTGAGCCTGTTTCTTTTTTTGTTATATTCATACGTTTGTTTTATATTTCAGATCCCACATATGAGTGATATCATACAGTGTTTGTCTTATTTCAGTAAATCCGTGCTAGTCTCATGACGCCCTCTGCTGGCCATTCTGTTCAGCGTGTGATAATGGTTTCTCCCGAGCCATCCAGCCCCCGGGGGGCCGGCACCAGCGTCCTGGGTCTCTTAAGCCCTTGAAATGTGGCTGGTGCGAATTGACATGTGCCATAACGTATAACACACACTGGATTTCCAAGACTGCGCGAGAAAAAGAATGTGAGATAGCTTGTTAACAATGGTAGTTTTTTTTAAGCATCCATAATTTTCTATATATTCAGAAACATGGACTATATTGTATTAACATTTTTTTTTTTTGGCCACACCACGCAACTTGCGGGATCTTAGTTTCCGGACCAGGGATTGAACTCGGGCCTCGGCTGTGAAAGCTCTGAGTACTAACCACTCGACCGCGAGGGAATTCCCAACAACGCTTTATACTGATTACATGTAATATTTTGAATATGTAGTTAACCCTTGAACAACACAGGAGTTAGGAGTGCTGACCCTCCGAGCAGTGGAAAATTTGAGTATAGCGAATAGTCAGCCCTCCGAAGCCAGAGTTCCTCCACATCTGTGGTTCTGCCTCTGCAGAGGTGTAGTACTGTCCTATTTACTCTTGAAAAAAGTCTGTGTGCAGGTCAGCTGTACTGGGTTAAATAAGAGCTGGCCTTAAAATTGATTTCACCTGTTCCTTTTCTATTTTTTTTCATGAAGATGCTAGGAAACTTTAAGTTATGTATGTGACTTACGTTATATTTCTTTATTTCTCATTGGTCTGGACTATTATAAATGTATGTGTATCTACCAGGGTCTCTCAGCCTTGGTACTTCTGGCATTCGGGGCCAAATCGTTCTTTGCCGTGCGGGCCATCCACGTGTGCTGTAGGATGTTGAGCAGTGTCCTTAGATGCCAGCAGCCTCACCCCTTCAGTTGTGACAGCCAAAAACACCTCCAGACATTGACAAGTTGTCCCCTGAGGAGCAAAATCACCCTCAGTTAAGAACCATTGACTTATATATTTTTAATTTATAAATATATATATTTTTTTAATATATATTTTTATATATAAAAATCTATCTATACTATATATTGAGTTTATATACATAAAACACAGCTGACCCTTGAACAACACAGGTTTGAACTGCGTGGGTCCATTTCTCCCTGGATTTTTTTCAGTAGTAACTACTACAGTACTACATGATCTGTGGTCAGCTGGATCTGTGGATACCGAGGAACCACATATATGGAGGGCTGACTCTAAGTTATATGCAGATTTTTGACTGCATGGAGAAGCAGCACCTCTAACCCCCTGCATTGTTCAAGGGCCAACAGTATTTTGATTATTAATTATTTATTATATATATTGAAATGTGTACATATATTTATGAAGTGAAAAAATATATATAAAATGCAACTACACGTGACACTTCCTGAGCCCCCATTACATGCAAGCTCTGTGTTCAGTGCTTACGTAATTTTCTCTTTCAATCCTCACAAGGACCCCAGAGGATGGGCAGTATTATTACTGCCATTTTGCAGATGAGGAAAGTGAGGCACAGAGAGGTTAAGTGACCGGCCCTGGGGTGCACAGCTAATTGACCTGGATTCAAATTCAGGCATACCATTGTGAGAGTGTGCCCCACACCCATGGGCTGACCTCTAAGAATCCAGGATCTCCAAGTATCATACAGCAATGTGACTATAGTTATAACACTGTATGGTACACTTGAAATTTTACCCTAAGAGGGTAAATCGTTAAGTGTTCTCACCACACACACACAAAGAAGAAGAAGAAGAAGAAGAAGAAGAAGAAGAAGAAGAAGAAGAAGAAGAAGAAGGGGAGGGGGAGGGGGAGGGGGAGGGGGAGGAGGAGGAGGAGGAGGAGGAAGAAGAAGAGGAAGAGGAAGAAGAAGAAGAAGGAGAAGGAGAGGAGGGCAAGGGGGAGGGGGGAGAAGGTGAAGGAAGGAAGGAGAAAGAAAGAGAAAGCAAGGAAGAAAGAAAGCAAGAAATGAAGGAAGGGAAAAGAAAAAAACAGTAACTGTGAGGTGGTGGATATGTTAATTAACTTGATTGTGATGGTTATTTCCCAATACATACTTGCATCAAATCATCATGTTGTACAACTTAAATGTATACATTTTAATTTGTCAATTATACTGCAATAAAGCTCAAACAAACAAAAAGACCCCAGGATCTCCATCGGGGGGGTAAACGAGCCCACCCATCGCTGTCCTGGGATCTGAGCCCTCTTGGTGGGAAGGAGTGTGAAGGAGGAGGAGCCAGGATTACAACTTTTTTTTTTTTGCGGTACGCGGGCCTCTCACTGTTGTGGCCTCTCCCGTTGCGGAGCACAGGCTCTGGACGCGCAGGCTCAGCGGCCATGGCTCACGGGCCCAACCGCTCCGCGGCATGTGGGATCTTCCCGGACCGGGGCATGAACCCGCGTCCCCTGCATTGGCAGGCGGACTCTCAACCACTGCGCCACCAGGGAAGCCCCAGGATTACAACTTTTACCCCCTCGGGGGCCATAAGAATCCAGAAACGATGCTCCATTCCAGTCATCTCCTATGAGACTGTGGTATAACAGGAAAGCACAGAGTCATCCATCCATTTGTCCGCCCAAGTCTGGTTATCTGCGCTGCAGCCCTACTGTGGGCCAGGCACTGCCCAAGACTCTGAGGGTCCCCAGGTCACTAGGGTAGCACAGCTCTGCTCACAGAGATCCTGTGACCCTGCACAGGAGAGAGGACAGTACTGCGCAAGCACAGACAAAACAAGACCGCAGACACAGCTCATTTGGAGAAAATATGACAGGTGGAAAATGATTGGGGTGTGATTCTGGAAGATTCTAGAAACATTTTTTTCTAAGCTAGAACCTCATGAACTGTGAAGCTTGTCTCCATTGTGGGAGAGGGGTCCAGAGTTGGGGGTGGGGGAGAAGCCACTTGCTCAGACCCCCCTTCTCAGTATCCCCCCACATGGACCCCCCATCTTGGAGTCCAGGGGAGGGTTTGAATACGCACGTACACACCGTACACACCGTCTGACTGCTGTGCCTGGAAAATTCCAAGCTCCGTGGCCCCACTTGCTCCCGTCGCAGCCCCCTCCTCTTCCCTGGCTGGCTGCGGTTTCCATAACAACGGATGTCGCCAGCCGACAGCTCTTGCGGCTGATAACCAGCCACCTGGTGGGGGGTGAGGGGAAGGGGAGGATGGGGCAAGGTCTCCCCATTGGTAGTCTGCTCACGACTTTAATGCAATTAAAGTGCATCTTCAGACAGGGGGTCTTTGCAGAAGAGAGGTGGGGGGAGTTTATGCCGCTGTTAGAAATCCCAAGCCGCCCGAAAGCCAGCGATACCATCAACCCCAGCTGCTCTCCAACGTGTTCATTCATTCGTTAAACCTCTTATTCATTCCACAAATATTGATTGGATTAAATAGATGATGAACATAGATAATTCTATTGACACATTAATTCTATACCTAGTTTAAGCTCCAGGTTTTGTTCTAGGGATACGGTGGAGGATGAAGAAAAAGCCCCAGTGCCTCCTTTAATGATGTTTAGGGCTGCATCTTAGATGCGGTGGTACGAACATGGAAATAATATATCGTATGACGGCAGGCATTGAGTTCCAGGAAGACAAAGCTACCAGTATTATTTTCAAGTTAGTTTTTTTTTTCTTTTTAATGGTAGCACATTTTATTATTTTTTAAATTTTTAATTGAAGCATAGTTGATTTACAATATTGTGTTAGTTTCTGGTGTACAGCACAGTGATTCAGTTATATACATATATATATATATATATATTCTTTTTCAGATTCTTTTCCATTACAGAATTGAATATAGTTCCCTGTGCTATACAGTAGGTCCTTATTGGTTATCTATTTTATATATAGTGTAGTGTGTATCTGCTAGTCCCAAACTCCTAATTTATCCCTCCCCCACTTTCCCCTTTGGTAACCATAAATTTGTTTTCTATGTCTGTGAATCTTCTGTTTTGTAAATAAGTTCATTTGTATCATTTTTTAAGGTTCCACATATAAGTGATAGCATATGACATTTGTCTCTGACTTACTTCACTTAGTATGATAATCTCTAGGTCCATCCATGTTGCTGCAAATGGCATTATTTCATTCTTTTTTATGGCTAAATAGTATTCCATTGTATATATGGACCACATCTTCTTTATCCATTCATCTTCGATGGACATTTAGGTTGCTTCAATAATAGTACATTTTAAATAGTGGTTACATATTAACTCTGTGGACTTAATAATCTTACGGGAAATATTGTGTAGTGAAAACTCGACCTTCCCGCCAGTCCCAAGCCACCCTGTACCCTTCGTGGGATGTGGAACATCATCTTTAATGAGTCATTGTAAGCACATCACATTGGCAGCCCCCCCCCCTTTAAAAACAGAATAGTAACTTTTGCACCCATTTTTCTGCAACTTGCTATTTCCTGCTTAATGTGAAGACAGCAAAGCTTGGTGGCTAAAAGCATGGATTGAACCCAGCTGTCTACATTTGACTCCCAGCTTCTTCACTTTTTACTGTGGGGCTCTGGGCTTCACCTCTTGGGGCCTCCGTTTCCCCAGTTCTAAAACAGGGATTGTGGTGAGGGTTGAAAGAAAAGCAGCTGGAGTGGTGCCTGTAATATCCATACACACATTAAATAAAATAGATAACTCTTGGAGATCTTTCTATGCCAGGACTTCAGCAGATTACTCATTTTTCATACAAAGTATCCCACTGTATGGCTGTCCCACAATATCTAACCATGGGTTTTGAGGTTGTGTCCACTCCTCTGTTATAACTAACGATGCGGCGGAGAATTCCCATACACCCGTGCTATTACAGGCGTGTACAAGTGCATCTGTGCAATATACTGCTGGAAGCGGATACAAGCCTTCAGATTTTGCACTGATAATGCCAAATCGCCCACCATAAAGACCGTGCCCATTTACCAGCCCAACACCAATGTATAAGTATTGAAGCGGCACTGAAATTCTGGGAGAATTCAACACAGAAACATGGTTTTCCAATTTCTCTTGAAAATTCAGAAGATCTAGCATCGAGACTGGGCTCGATGTCACCCGTACAAGCCATTCAATGGTGTCTGGTAGCAGCTGCACGCCTCAACCAAACACACTTTCTCCCCTTTGCCACACTCCTCACCACCCCCTGTATGTCCAGACTCTGTATCAGTGTCCGGTTTGTACTGTGCTTGAGGTGATAGTTCGCTTTCACAGGAGGTGTTACTCTGCACCCTTGCGAACACCGAGGCCAGACTGAGAAAATCACCTATTTTAAGAAAATGCCGTACAGTGAGTCCTTGTTGGTTATCCATTTAAAATATAGCAGCATGTACATGTCGATCCAAAACTCCCTAACAATCCCTCCCCCACCATCCTTACCCCCTGGTAACCATAAGTTCGTTCTCTAAGTCTGTGAGTGTTTCTGTTTTGTAAATAAGTTCATTTGTATAGTTTTTTTAGATTCCACATATAAGTGATATCATATGATATTTGTCTTTCCCTGTCTGACTTACTTCACCATCCATGTTGCTGCAAATGGCGTTATTTCAGATAATCACTTATTTAATTTATTTTTTTAAATTAATTTTTATTGGAATATAGTTGCTTTACAATGCTGCATTAGTTTCTACTGTACAGCAAAATGAATCAGCCATATATATATATATATATATATATTCCCTCCCTTTTGGATTTCCTTCCCATTCAGGTCACCACAGTGCATTAAGTAGAGTTCCCTGTGCTACGCAGTATGTTCTCATTAGTTACCTATTTTATGCATCGTATCAATAGGATAATCACTTATTTTAAAATAAACGAGGGACTTCCCTGGTGGCTCAGTGGTTAAGAATCTGCCTTCCAGTGCAGGGGACGCAGGTTTCATCCCTGGTCTGGGAACTAAGATCCCACGTGCCGCAGGGCAACTGAGCCCGCTCACCTCAACTAGAGAGCCTGTATGCCGCAAACTACAGAGCCCACGCACGCTGGAGCCTGCGTGCCACAACTAGAGAGAAGCCCACCTGCCACAACCAAGACCCAGCACAGCCAAAAATAAATAAATAAAATATATTTTTAAAATAAAATAAAATAAAGGAGTGGAAGAGGGGAGGATGTATCTTTACAGAAATGAAAAATAGTCTGAATTGTATAATATGCACAAGCCCCAGCCCATCTTCTTCCCTTCCATGACCTGTGTCACCCTCGTGAGAGTTCAAGTTGGGGAACTTTGGATTTCAGAATTGTCTGGGGGCTTGGGAGTGGGCTCCTCTTCCTGATAAGTGATGCCCCCAAAGGCTGCTCTGCCATTCCACCTCTCCCTTCTCTCAGTTCTAGGATCAGACAGCGAGGTCTCCTCCTGCCTGAACACTAATGCCAGCCTTGCCAGTGTCCCCCAGCCCACCTTCCTTAACGGTTTAGCCCTCACAAAAGCATCCTCTGTCTTCCTCTCCACTTCCTAGGTCATTCTGCATTTCAGAAGTCTTTCCTCCCTCCACACAATGCATTGATGCTTCCATACATTCATAAATATTGATACATGAAGCACCTTGTACGTGCAGGCACTGTGATGGGCTGGGGGTGCAGGAGGAGACCAAGAAAGACAGTTTCCATTCCCACAGAATGGAACTCACTCTGTAGTGAGCGGGGAAAGATAATTAAAAAAAGAAAGAGGGGTTGGGGGGGGATGGGGAGATGTTGGTCAAAGGTTTGAAAGTTTCAGTTATGCAGGATGAGTTAAGTCCTGGAAATCTAATGTACAGCATGGAGACTATAGTTAATACTACCATATAAGTATGCAAATTGTATACTTGACTTTTGCTAAGAGTGATCCTAAATGTCCTCACCACAGATACACACAGAGTTGTAACTGTGAGGTAATGGATGTGTCAACAACTTGATTGTGGTAATCATTTCCCAACGTATACATATATCAAAACATCATGTAATGTAATTTTACCTCAATAAAGCTGTTGGGAGGGAAGAAATGAAGAAGGTAATTTTGGGTGCTGAGATGACCTGCATAAAGTAAAGCAGGATAGTGACTAGAAGGTGGGTGCAGTGAGCAGGGGGGTGAGTTCTTTTGCTTTCGTTGGTCTGGAGGGCAGCCCAGAACTCTGTATATTTAATTATTTCTCTCCACCCCCCCTCCCCTTTCTGATGCAGGTGAATTCTGGAACAGAGTTTTAAAAAATCCTGGCTACACCATGAGAGGCACGGTGCCAAGCGATTTACAAGCAGCATCTATTCTAATCCACGCCACAATCCAAGGATCCAGAAAAAATATATATATTTTCCCACTTCAGAAGAGAAAACTGTCTCAGAAAGGTGACATCACTTTCCCATGGTCCCATATTTTTATTCAACTCCACCCCGCAAATATTTATTGAGAACAAATTCTCATGGCAGGCTGAGATTGTAACACACACACAGTCTGGAAAGTTCCATCCTCTAAGGGGCTCTCAGCATCCTCCGCATCGCCTCGCCATCTGCAGTTTCCATGGCAACAGGGCCTGCCTGCATCACTGAGACCCCGTGAATGCTCTTAAGGACCAGGGCAGAGTAATGGATACCAGAACTGTCGAGCTGGAGAAGGGCGAGGTCTGGGGGAGGGCACAGGTCTTCTGAACCCCTACGTGGGATTTGGGCACATCTTTTGGTAACATCACAATTTTAAATGAGCACCTTTTAAATGATGTCTTTGCAAAAGAGGTGGGGAAACCTGCAGACACAAGCAGAAATCAGAGTTGTCTGTTCCGCAACAGCCTCCGGCACCGATGACGTAAACAGCCTTTGTTCTCGCCAATAATCAGTTATTTGACTGATTCATTCATTCAACAGATGTTTATAGAGTGATTACTGTTTTCCAAACACTGTCCTAAGTGGTGGGCATCTAAAACAGATATAGTCTTCGTTCTCATGAGAGTTGGCATCCTATTTGAAGACATAGTAAATACAAATATATATGTAAATACAAGCACATATTTATATATAAATAATATATGTAAATATAATATATAATAAGTATATATACATATATACACATATATATACATATACACATATGTGTATATGTATGTTAAAATCTATGATAGTATTACATTCTCTGGAGAATAAAATATTGGGATAAGGCACAGAGAGTGACAGGTCAGGGACTCTTTTAGGTGGGGGTGGGATCGGGGAATTTACAAGAATAGGTAGATCAGATATCTCTGTGCACAGGTTGATAGACTCTGCACCTGCATTTTCCTCCAAACCCCAAATCCAAGCTATTCTCCTGGGACAATTTTGGACCACTCCCCCCCACCGCCCTGCTAATATTAAAAATTCCTGGGACTTCCCTGGTGGCACAGTGGTTAATAATCCACCTGTCAATGCAGGGGACACGGGTTCCAATGCTGGTCTGGGAAGATCTTACATGCTGTGGAGCAACTAAGCCCGTGCGCCACAACTACTGACGCCCGCGCGCCTAGAGCCCGTGCTCCACAACAAGAGAAGCCACCGCAATGAGAAGCCCATGCACCGCATCGAAGAGTAGCCCCGGCTCGCGGCAACTAGAGAAACCCCGGCACGCAGCAACGAAGACCCAACATAGCCAAAAAGAAAAAAAAAAATTCCTAGTTTCTCCAGTACCCAAAGTTAACAAATCAGTTGAGATCCAGATTTAGCTGAAAAGAGGACAGTACCCATGAAAGATGGAAGAAAAGAGGCTTCTTGTGATAGAGGATGACACTCCCCAATTGATCATTGACAGAGAGAATTTTGCTCTGTGGCTTTCTGACTTTCAAGGATCTGCCCTCTTCCCAAATAGCTACTTAATATTTCAAGTAGTCATTAAAATATATATATATACTAAGGGCCAGATTGTGTATTTAATACAGGATAAACAAGACAGACAAGGTCTGTACTTTCATTGAATGTTCACTGGCATGCAGGGACGCAGAAAGCAAATAAGAAATTAACACGATTGGGACTTCCCTGGTGGCACAGTGGTTAAGAGTCCGCCTGCCGATGCAGGGGATATGGGTTCGTGCCCTGGTCCGGGAAGATCCCACATGCCGCGGAGCAGCCGGGCCTGTGAGCCATGGCCGCTGAGCCTGCGCGTCCGGAGCCTGTGCTCCGCAACGGGAGAGGCCACAATAGTGAGAGGCCCGCGTACCGCAAAAAAAAAAAAAAAAAAAAATTAACACGATTACTTCAGACTCCAAAACCGAGCAGTGAGAACTTCCCTGGAGGTCCAGTGGTTGGGGCTCTACGCTCCCAATACAGGGGGCACGAGTTCCATCCCTGGTCAGGGACTTAAATCCCGCATGCTGCACGGCACGGCCAAATAAATAAAATCAATAAAAGAATCAAGACAGAAAAAAAAAAAAAGAGAGAGAGAAATATTTGGTTTAAAAAATAAAATAAAACCAAGCAGTAGAAATACGATGCAAGCCACAAATGCATGCCACATGTGTCAAATTTTCCAGTTGCCATGTTTAAAAAGGTAAAAAGACACAGGTGGAATTCATCTTAACAATAGGCTTTATTGAATCGAAGACTGATTGCAAAATATTGCCATTCGAACCAATGATACCAATGTTAAAAAAAAAAAAAAAGAAATATTTTAATTTTTTGTTTGTTTGCTTCTAGGTTTTTGAAAGCTGGTGTATAGTTCACAATTACAGCGTATCTCAACAGGCACTAGCCGCATTCCAGGCACTCAGATAGCCACAAAATGGCTTGCAGCTACCATATTGGAAAGCACAGCTCTAAAAACTGCTGCGAAGAAAAGTATCAGGGTAAGAGGAAATGAATGACGATCGGGAAGGCGGATGAATACTCAGACAAGGTATTTTGCTTCAGAAAGTCTAGAGAGTAGCCTTGGAATGTGCCTTTCAACAAGCCTCCACCTGCCCAGTTGATCCCCAAGGTACACCTGGGTAGTAAGGCCTGGGTAGACCCAGAGTAATTTAATCCTCCCAGCAGCCCTATTAGCCAGGAGTGATGATTAGACCCATTTGAGAAAAGTAAGGTGAGGTTTCAGAGAGCTCGGACACCAAGCACCAAAGACCCCGTATTTTCACTCATTCGCAAATAATAGATGCAGGTATGTATTGACCAGCTGCTCTGTGTCTAGACTGGGACTTTGCATCCACACATTGTACGATGCAAGGGCCTGGGAAATTCCAGTCTCCAAGCCTCCGGCTGCACCTTCATCACCCCTGCCTCCCGCCCCAGCTATAGTTTCCATGGCAACAGTTTCAGTCGCTAATGTCAGTTAAGTACCCTTGACGGGACCGAGGGTTAATCTAGTCAACATCAGAATAGCCTGGACTTGGGGATGGTGTGACGGGGCGTGGGGTGGGGGTGGGGGGGGTGCCGGGAGGGTTGGTTATCCTGCAATCCCTCCCCGACCCATGTTACCGGTCACTCCAGCCTTCGTGCTCGTTAAAAGGTCTCCTCGAATGGGGTTTTTGCAGAAGGACAAACATGAAATTGGGCGTGCAAGCTGCTGCTGACTTAAAGAAATCTTAGGTTCGCCATTAAGCAGCTGCTGTAGGTGCTGGTGACAGAGCCCTTGTCTATCCTGACCATTCAACCGTATCCCATTCTTCCTGCGACACAAGATGATTGAGTGCCTGGGACATTGTGGGCGCCTGAATGTAATTATGAGACACCCCTGACTATAAGGAAGGCAAGCTGGGCTTCAAAAGCTTCAAGCATCTTTACCCCCAACAAACACAAGTGGGAGGGTTCCATTCAGCCTTCTTCCAGAAGGTGCTGGGCACATGTTTTCTGGTCCCCATCATCACCCAAGTACCCCCACAAAGCTAACAATAATTTGAATGAAACCAAAGACTCAACCACATCTCATGACTGAAATTACATTATTTACAGGATCGGGGTGGGGGTAGTAAAAGGGAGATGGTCTTTGTCCGTGCCTTCAGAAAGTGATTGTTTATTTTGAGACTCTGCAGTTATTCATCACAATGCAGAATCTCAGGACAGGTGCCTCCCGGTGGAACTTTTGATGACTGGGGAAATTCACTGTAACGCGGTGCCTCAGGAAGGGAAGCAGATGGTATGGGGGACAAAGGGTTGAACATCTGCTTGAGCAAATGTTTGTTTTGTTGTTGTTGTTGTTGTTGTTCTGTTTTTGGGTTTTTTCCCATGAAACTGTATAAACTGTCAGTGTTTTCTTCTAAGGACTATGGGCCTTTTCACAGATTGGGGTTTGTTATATTTTGTTTTTTTTCAAAAGCATGGCCATTCTGGCTCTAAAATGTGGTCCTAAATAGATGGTAGCAGTTTTTTGTTTTTTGTTTTTTGTGGGTTTTTTTGGCCTTGCACCTTGCAGGATCTTAGTTCCCGGACCAGGGATTGAACCCGAGCCAGCCGTGAAAGCACACAGTCCTAACCACTGGACTGCCAGGGAAGCTCCGATGGCAGTTTACAGAGGAGAGTTTGTGTAGAGGTTTTGGTGGGGAATGAACTTGAAGTGCTTATCCTCAGACAGAATTTATGCCACAATCCTAAACAGAATGGACAGACAAGAAAGGATTCAGGGATTATGACAAACACCCACACAGGTAAATATTTTGAAATACCCAGAGTACTGGGGAGTCGTAATCAGCCAGGGACATTGAAACACATGAATTATTCCTGCTGGCATCCCTCTGCCTGGTCATACGAAAACTTAAATTTTTACCAACTCTAGTTCTTATTATACCATAGCTCGAAGCAAACTCAGTAGTCTTCAAGAGGGGGCTGATGAGTGCATAAATTCTGATGAGAGCATTCGATGGAATTTGAGGCTGCTGTGCAAAATTCTCGGGACGTCCTTTAGGAACTGACAAAGCAAAATATACAGTGAAGTGAAAGCAAGGTGTATAATGATATGAAGGGTTGCTACCATTGTGTAAAAGAGGGGGGAAGGAACATATTTTATATATATATAAATATATATAATTTAATGCAATATATTACATTATACAATAATTATAAGATATACAATATACAAAATATATAAATAATATGTGTATACATAGGCTACCTCTGTCACATCATGTGGAAGGTGTTGGGTGGCTGGTGGACTGGGGTGATGTCTCAGGTCAATGCTACAGACTGTTTGTGTCTCCCCAAAATTCATATGTTAAGACCCAGTCCTCAATGTGATGGTATTAGGAGGTAGGGCCTTTGGGAGGTGATTAGGTCATGAGGGTGGAGCCTTCATGATCGATTTAGTGTCCTTATAAAAGAGGCCCCAGAGAGCTCCTCCACCCCTTCTGCCATGTGAGGTTATAGCAAGAAAATGGACATCAATGAACCAGGAAGTGGACCCTCACCAGCCACCAACACTGTGCTTTCCTTTCTCCCATATTTATTGATTCAGTGTCTTTTTAAAATTGTTTCCAATATTCTCCAATTACCTTTTTTTTAAATTTTTATTTATTTTATTATTTACTTGGTTGCGCTGGGTCATAGTTGTGGCAGGCGGACTCCTTAATTGTGGCTCACGGGCTCCTTAGTTGTGGCATGTGAATTCTTAGCTGTGGCAGGCATGTGGGATCTAGTTCCCTGACCAGGGATCGAACCCGGGACCCTGCATTGGGAACGTGGAGTCTTAACCACTGCACCACCAGGGAAGTCCCTGATTCAGTGTTGATTTATGGATTCTAACTTTGGCTTATGAGTTATCATTTGTATTTATTTTTTCCTGGAATTATTCCAGTTTTGATAGTGAGAATCCCTTCAAGCTGACATCTGGGTCATTTTGACTATTTTTTTTAGTCTTTCCTTACTTTCAGACACAAGATATTCCAGGCTCATCTTGTGCTTTTCTTGCCCAGCTCTGGAATCAGCCATTTCTTCAAGGAGCCCTGGCTCCCCTTGCGTGGAGAATGGTATTTGGAAACCAGGATGTGAGGGCAAACATAAGTTATGTTTGAGAAAGGAGGTTTGTTTTTTTTTTAATTGAGGTATAGTTGATTTGCAATGTTGTGTTAGTTTCTGGTGTACAGCTAAGTGATTCAGTTTTGTGTGTGTGTGTGTGTGTGTGTGTGTGTGTGTATATATATATATATATATATAATGTTCTTTTTCATTTTCTTTTCCATTATGGTTTATCACAGGGTATTGAATACAGTTCCCTGTGCTCTACAGTAGGACCTTGTTGTTTATCCATCCTATAGATAATAGATTGCATCTGCTAATCCCAAACTTTCAATCCATCCTTCCCACACACCCCTCCCCCTTGGCAACAACAAGTCTGATCTCTATGTCTGTGAGTCTGTTTCTGTTTCATAGATAAGTCCATTTGTGTCATATTTTAGATTCCACATATAAGTGATATCATGTGGTATTTGTCTTTCTCTTTCTGATTTACTTCATTTAGTATGATAATCTCTAGGTCCATCCATGTTGCTATAAATGGTATTATTTCCTTCTTTTTTATGGCTGAGTAGTATTCCATTGTATATATGTACCACATCTTCTTTAACCATTTGTCTGTCAATGGGCATTTAAGTTGCTTCCATGACCTGGCTATTGTAAATAGAGCTGCAATGACACAGGGATGCATGTATCTTTTCAAATTATAGTTTCATCCACATATACGCCCAGGAGTGGGATTGCAGGATCGTATGGTAGCTCTATTTTTAGTTTTTTAAGGAAACTTCATACTGTTTTTCATAGTGGCGGCACCAATTTACATTCCCACCGACAGTGTAGGAGGATTCCCTGGGGAAAGTATGTTTTATCCTGAGGAGTGATACGGTCAGATTTACATTCTAGAGAGGCCACTTCTGCTACGCAGGTGGAAGATGGACTGGTGAGCAGTGTTTCCAAATATATAGCCCTTTATGTACCACCTTCATGAATTTTGCCATATGGGTGTCTTTGCTGTATTATTAGACAATACTTTTTTTCCTTTTAAATTGCTCTCTGTTATACCTGAACTGTAAATTGCCTTTAAAGGAAATTTTAAATCATGACTGTGAATGGAAACACCATTTTCTCTTACTGTGGAAAATAAAAATAGATATACAAGGAAACATACACACAAAGAATGTTGTTTAACATTAGTAGATGCAATTGCCAGCTAGGGTTTTGAGCCTAAGACCTGTTTTTGTTTGCCTGTTTGTTCAAAGGAGATGTTGGTGAATAATATTGTTAAAGACATTCAAACAAAACTAAGACACTATCCTTTATGTGATATGATGGCCCCAAAGATACTGCAAAGGGAATTTTTTTCTTCTTCTGATTCAAACATTATTTAATGTCATGTGTCTAGCTTTGTTTTTGTTTTGTTTTGTTTTGGGGTGTTTTTTTTTTTGGGTGGGGGGTTGGCCACACCACATGGCTTGCAGGATCTTAGTTCCCCAATCATGGATTGAACCCGGGCCCTGGCAAAGAAAGCACCGAGTCCTAACCACTGGACCACCAAAGAACTCTCTAGCATTTTATTTAATCTCTAGAGAACATCAGTGGGGGCATGTCACATGCCAGGCAAACATCGGTCAGGGGATTGAAAAGAGGTGAGGAGATGTGTTACAAATCCTGAGCAGTATTTCAGTCGAGTGTGGGAGAAAAGAAAACTGAAGCTTTGGGAGAGAGCTGCAGAGAGTGGATAAGAGTCAGCAGGACTTGGGATTGGGGATTTAGGGAAAGGGGCTGAGTCAGGAGGTGTGGGGCTTGAGTCACATGGTGGGTGGTGGTGACCGGTGGTGACCATTAGAGATAGGCAAGATGGGGGATCTGGAGGTGGGCTCCTGGGAGTTTGTCATTGTCACCAGGGGCATTTAATGGTGGGCTGGACCAAGATGAAGGCAGAGGGCTTGGAGAACGGACTGAGTAGGGGTTTTTTTTAGCAGAGGGAGATAATAAGGGGTGAAGCGAGGTTGATAAAGGGAGAACAATTAGAAATCCACTTCTGGGGACTTCCCTGGTGGCACAGTGGTTAAGACTCTGTGCTCCCAACGCAGGGGGCCTGGAGGCCTGCGTTCGATCCCTGGTCAAGGAACTAGATCCCACATGCATGCCTCAACTAAGAGTTCGCATGCCACAACTAAGGAGCCCGTGATCTGCAACTAAGACCCGGAGTATTTATTAAATAAATAAAGAAAGAAAATAAAGAAATCCACTTCTGAACCCAAAAGATCTACATAAAAATTATTAAAATTGATCACGGAGTTCCCTGGTTGCCTAGTGGTTAGGATTCTGGGCTTTCACTGCCGTGGCCCAGGTTCAGTCCCTGGTTGGGGTACTGAGATCCTGCAAGCTGTGTGGCATGGCCTAAATACAATACAATACAATACAGTACAATACAATACAATACAATAATCAGACAAGTTGGCAAGATTGAGGGACAAGTTCAACATTTAGCAGAAGCAGTTAGGGAAGCATCATTATTTTACTCCCAATCTCCTAAGAAATATTTTCAATATTCACTGTTCTGTGTTTGCTGTAATTTATTGCTAGTTTCCTAAATGTCCTCATCGATAATGGATGACGGATTTAATAAACTCTTTTTTTTTTTTGCATTCCTGATGAGTCAACTAGTTCATGATGTGTTACTCTTTTATATACCATTGGTTATAAATGTGGCAACGTTCTGTTTAGAATTTTTACATGTCTATTTACTGTGAGAACGGACCTGCCATTTTCCACTCTAATAAAACCTCTGACAGATCAAAAATAAAAAAGAAATGCACTTCTGAGTGAGCGTGACCAGCCAGGAAGAAGAAGCCATTAGAATTTTCACACAAGGTCCAGTGGCTGATGGACACTCAGCTCCCCAGAATTCCACGGAATTTCCATTGAGCTAAATGCCAGGCCTGATTCCAGGCAGCATATCCATCAATATCCTAAAAAATGGAATAAGAGTGTGCAGGTGCCCATTTCCACACCCAAGCAATGGTAATTGTTTTTGCAAAATTATTATCCCTAGATTATCTTATAAACCTGCTTTTCCCTAAGTTGGAAGCCAGGAGGGAGGGGCTGACCAATCTTGCACTCTCATTATTTTTTTTTCCAAGTTGTCAATGCAATTTATATAACTTTAAAATTTTAACATAATTTCAAACTTACAGAAAAGTCGCAAAAGCAGAACAAAAAATTCCTACACACCTTTACCCAAATTGGCTACTTATTAACATTTTGCCCCCTTTGCTTCACTACCAATGTAATTTTATAAACATGATAATGCAGAATAAAAGTCCTTCAACCGATTAGATGAGATCCACCCACATGGTGGAGGGTAAATGGCTTTAAGTCAATTGATTATTTAATCACATCTACAACATATTGTAATATAAAATACATTATATTTTATAATATATTACACAGAAATATATTATCTATGACATATTACATAGGACTATATACCTATATTATAATATTTATATTATAATATAAATTTACTTTTTTTTTTCAACCGCACCCTGCAGCTTGCGGGATCTTAGTTCCCCGACCAGGGACCGAACCTGGGGCCCCAGCCGAGTCCTAACCACTGGACCGCCAGGGAATTCCCATAAATTTACATTTTTATAATTATTTATCATTCCTGTTGGTTCTGTCTCTCTGGAGAACCCAGACTAATCCACAGGCCTAAGTTGATGGTGATCTGGTCTAGAGGAGAGAAATATGTACACAATAGTCTTTTCCTTTTTTTTTTTTGGTTAATTTTTTTTTCTGTACACAATATCTTTGAGACATACATAGACAGTGGGAGAAGATGAAGTTGATTCAGTGGGATCTGCAGATGGATTGGATGCAGGGGTTCCAAAGAAGAGGATAAATAAGGCATCACTTCTGGGTTTTCATTTCGAGCAACCTGGTGGATCACGACAACATTTACTGACATGGGCCAGCCTGCGACACAAGAGGGAGAGGTGGAGGTTGCTACAAGAATTACCCAGGGAATATATGTAGGGGGTGTGGTTAGGCCAGGGGCGGTGGAAATGGAGAAAGAATTGGAGGGATATTACTGAGAGACAACGTGAAAAGAATAAAAGCACAGAGAGTGTGTACTCAGTGAGGAAAGGCAGCAAGGATGTTTACTGACTCTCCAATGGCCAGATGAAACAGCTCATAAATCACCAGTGGAATTTTCCACTGAGCTAAAGGCCAGGCTGGATTCCAAGAATGATATACATACCGGTGTAATTAAGAATAGGGAAGGTTTCTCTAAGACACAAGACAATGCGGACAGTATTCTGCAGACATCTGTTTAAAATCATTCATTTGTCTGAATGCCCACCTGTTTAGCAAATTATCCCTGGATTCAATCCTCCACCAGTTTTCATCCAAATTTTGGGAACTGACAACATTGAATTTTATAATCTGCAGGCTTTATTTATTTGGAAGTGTTAATCATGGTGTCTGGCACACAGTAAATGCACAATGGAATGCTTCTGGAATCAATTTCCCTAATGTAGTCAACAGGAGTGAAACATTTCACATTACCTAATGTGTACCCTGTTTTTGAAAATATAAACATCTATTTCAGTACTTCCCTGTTGGTGCAGCAGTTAAGAATCTGCCTGCCAATGCAAGGGACATGGGTTCGATCCCTGGTCTGGGAAGATCCCACATGTCGCGGGACAACTAAGCCCGTGCTCCACAACTACTGAGCCTGCGCTCTAGAGCCCGCATGCCACAACTACTGAAGCCCGGGTGCCTAGAGCCTATGTTCCACAACAAAGAGTAGCCCCTCCTCGCCGCAACTAGAGAAAGCCCGCATGCAGCAACAAAGACCAAAAACGCAGCCAAAAATAAATAAATTAAATAGGACTAGTAAAATGTTTAAAATAAATAAACATCTATTTCATATTACCTAAGTACATGTATGTACGTGCATATGTAGAGGCATATCCGTAAAGAAGATTGGGTTGATAAATGAGGGTAAACGTTAACTTCCATTGTTTGGGTTTTGTGCACCGGATGGGATGCTAAATGTTTTATCAAGGTCATCTCCTTTTCTCCTCCAGAGGAGCCCAAAAGGCAGGCACAATTCTAAACTGCATGTTACAGGTGAGGAAACTGAGGCTTAGAGAGAGTGAGTCACACAGCAGTGAATGGACGCCCTTAAACACTTTGCTCAAACACCTAACACCACACCTAACACCTCCTCTAGCTGTGTTTCCACCTCCTGGCACTATTTTTTTTTTCAATTTTTAAAAAATTTATTTTATTGAAGTATAGTTGATTTACAATGTTGGGTTAATTTCTGCTGTACAGCAAAGTGATTCAGTTATACAGATATATATATATATATATATATATATATATATATAATTTTTCATGTTTTCTTCCATTATGGTATATCCCAGGATGTTGACTATAGTTCCCTGTGCTATACAGTAGGACCTTGTTGTTTATCCATCCCATATATAATAGTTTGCAACTGCTAATCCCCAACTCCCAGTCCATCCCTCGCCCGCTCTCCTCCCCCTTGGCAACCACAAGTCTGTCCTCTATGACCGCGAGTCTGTTTCACAGATAAGTTCATTTGTACTATTTTCTTCAGATTCCACATATAAGCAATATCATATGGTATTTGTCTTTCTCTTTCTGACTTACTTCACTTAGTATGATCATAGTTCCATCCATATTGCTGCAAATGGCATTATTTCGTTCTTTTTTATGGCTAAGTAATATTCCATTTTATACATGTACCACATCTTCTTTATCCATTCATCTGTTGATGGACATTTAGGTTGTTTCCATGTCTTGGCTATTTTGACTAGTGCTGCTATGAACATAGGGGTGTATGCATGTATCTTTTTGAACTATACTTTTGTCTGGATATATGCCCCAGACTGGGATTGCTGGGTCCTATGGCAGCTCTATCTTTAGTTTTCTGAGGACCCTCCATACTGTCTTGCACAGTGGCTGCACCTGTTTTCATTCCCACCAACATCTGACACTGTATCCTTTAATCACACTCACTCCCTTGGTGACCCACATGCAGGCTCCTGGCTTTGATCACAAGCACACTGATGACTCCAAAATGCATAACTGAGTTAGATAACTCAGAATAGAGTTGTGAAAATACAGGGTGCCCAGTTAAATATGAATTTCAGATAAACAACTACTAATTTTGAATAAACTTTTAATTTTAAGATAGATTTCACTTTGGAGGAAAGCTGCAAAGACAGTAGACAGAGCTCCCGTAGAGGCTGCACCTGGTTTCCCTCTGATTAGCATCTTACATTAATATGGCTTATCACAATTAATGAACAAATATTATCAACAAAAGTCCATGCTTTATGCAGATTTCCTTTGTTTTTACCTAATGCCCTTTTTCTGTTCTAGGGTCCCATCCAGGACTCCAGTACTTTTTTTTTTTTTTTTTTTTGCCACGCCACACGGCATGTAGGATCTTAGTTCCCTGACCAGGGATCGAACCCTTGCCCCCTACATTGGGAGCGTGGAGTCTTAACCACTGGACCGCCAGGGAAGTCCCTGTCTTTTGTCATCATGTTTCCTTGGGCTCCTCTCAGCTGTGACAGTTTCTCAAACTCTCCTTGTATTTGATGACCTCGACAGTTTTCAGGACTGGTCAGGTATTTTGTAGAATATTCTTCATTTAGGGCTGTCTGATATTTTTCTCATGATTAGACTAGGGTTATGGGTTTTGTGGAAGAAGACCAGAGGAAAAGTACCACTTTTATCACACCGTATCATGAGTACATACTGTGATCAAGTTTACTCTTGGTAACCTTGGTTACTACCAGGATGAGGTGTGTCAGGTTTCTCTACTGTAAAGTTATTCTTTTTTTCTCCCTTTCCATATTATACTCTTTCAAAGGAAGTCACCTGCTCTTAAAAAGTAAAGAGCTATGCTCCACCTCCTTGGGGGTGGAGTATCTACATAAATTATTTGGAATTTTTATGTACAAGAAATTTGTTCTCTCCACAAAAAGTAATTTTTTTCAGTGTATGTCTCATGCAACATTGACACATACTTATACTTAAAACTTATTTATTTTTGGCTGCATTGGGTCTGCGTTGCTGCGCGCGGGCTTTCTCTAGTTGCAGTGAGCGGGGGCTACTCTTCATTGCAGTGTGTGTGCTTCTCATTGCGGTGGCTTCTCTTGTTGCCGAGCGCAGGCTCTAGGCAAGCGGGCTCAGTAGTTGTGGCATGCGGGCTCAGTAGTTGTGGCGCACGGGCTTAGTTGCTTGGCAGCATGTGGGATCTTCCCGGACCAGGGCTCAAACCTGTGTCCCCTGCATTGGCAGGCGGATTCTTAACCACTGCAACACCAGGGGAGCCCTCTATCTGCATTTTTTACATCTTCACTTGAGCATCTAACAGGCGTCTCAAAATAACAAATCCAGGGAATTCCCTAGTGGTAGTGGTTAGGACTCCGTGCTCTCACTGCTGAGGGCCCGGATTCGATCCCTGGTCGGGGAACTGAGATCCCACAAGCCACAGGGTGCAGCTAAAAAAGAAAAATAAATAAATAACAAATCCTGGGCTTCCCTGGTGGCGCAGTAGTTGAGAGTCCGCCTGCCGATGCAGAGGACACGGGTTCGTGCCCCGGTCCGGGAGGATCCCACATGCCACGGAGCGGCTGGGCCCGTGAGCCATGGCCGCTGAGCCTGCGCGTGCGGAGCCTGTGCTCCGCAACGGGAGAGGCCACAACAGTGAGAGGCCCGCGTACCGAAAAAAAAAAAAAAAAAACTAAGCCACTGATGTCCACCCTCACCCACTCAACCAACAACTCCTGCATTGTTCCTATAATGGTATCTCATTTCTCCAGTTGCCCAGGCCCTAGAACCTGGGATCCATCTTCAATTCCTTCTCTCACATCCCATAGCCAGTCCATCAGAAAAATCAGGTCCAATCCTCATCTAAAAATATATCTAAAAATTCAACAACTCCTCACCATGACCAATGTCACTGCCCTGGTCCATGACAACAACAGCTCTTAGCTGAATGATTTCAAGAACCCTCCACCCCCAGTCTGTTTTCCCAACCTCTATCCTGTCCTCCTGAGTCTATTCTCAACACAGCAAAAACAAAAACAAACAAACAAACAAAACTATACTTCAATTTTTAAAAAAAATGTGTTCTCACGGAACATCAACCTCAGAAAAGGCCACTCAGTAATCGTTATAGATCAAGACAGAACACAACCACTCTGTAATCATGTCTGAACACAGACAAGACATGAACATCATCTAAGCCACGAAAATGACCAAACAGTCCTCTCTCCCGGCTGATGCTGCGTCTTAACCAATTACAACTTTAGCCTTGCTCTGGCAGACCCTCCTTCTCCAGAAGATTTATTAAGAAACTCAGTCATAGAAATAACCTCGCTTCCTGATGGCACACAATCTAGAACAAAGCCCAGCTTCCGTAAGCTCTCCTCAAAATCCCCAACTCAAATCCAAATCCTATAATAGTTTTTTTAACACCATCTTACTCACAGTTTCCTATTGTGTGCCTTTTCCCTCATTTTAACAATAACCAACGTATTCAACTATAGGTGTCTTCCTGGTGATCTCTGGCTTGGGGCACTGACACTCCTTAACGTCCAACACTAACAGCCTGTATATTTCATTTTATCATATTTACTCTCTGTCTCCTCATTAGAACATAAGCTCCTTGAGGACTCCTTGACTGGCAGAGCAAGGGCTCCACGAATTTTTGAAAGAAATATCCCTGAGGAAATGGAAGTTCAGAGGCAGCAGTGCATTTGGGCAACGGCCCACGTTCCTTAAGTAGTGGAGTCAGGTTGTAAATGCAACCTTGGGGGCTCTTGCTCCTGGGCCCTGCTGCTGTGTTGGCGCCATGACACGTAGGCAGTGGGTGGAATTCGCTCCCCTGCCTTCTTCTCTAAGTTTATGTGTTTCCCCTCTGGGGACAGATTTCCCTCTTTTGGGGGAAAAAAAAATGGATTGAAATAAATGTGGAAATAAATCTGCACCCTCTTTTGACAGTTGACCTCAATCACTGGTGACTATTTGGCGCCAAAGCGCAATGCCTTAACCAGAAGCGACTGAACCAAGGGGCGGGAATAGGGGGAGTTTTGTTCTTGCGTTTCTGGCCTGGTCCTGGCTCGTTTGAGATGTAGTCCCTGCCCTGTCCCTCAGGTCAGAAGTAGCTGAGAATACGTGAGCTGATTCCACCGGGGGAGGGGCACCTCCGACTGCCCCTCTACCCACTTGTCATTCTTCTGGCTGGTCCAGGTTTGGATGGAGGCATTCTCTCACCTGATGTCTCCATCCCAGCCATGTCCACCTCACTCCTGGCTACTCTGCAGTTCGCCAGCTCCCTCTGTCCCTCTCCCTTACCACCTTGGGCAGGGACTCTTCCCTATGACTTTAGGATCCCATAGATCTGCCCTCTTTCAAAATAAGTTTCTGGTATTTCCACCCTTTCAACAAGAATACGTTGAAGATTTGTACACCCATACTCAGAGCATCATTATTCACAAAAGCTGACCCATGGAAGTGACCCAAGTGTCCATCGACTAATAAATGGGTCAACAAAATGTAATGTATCCATATAATAAGATATTATTCAGTCTTAAAAAGGAAGGAGATCTTGACATATGTACAACATGACTGAACCTTGAGGTCGTTATGCTAAATGGAATAAACCAGTCACAAAAGGACAAATACTGTAGGAGTCCACCTATATGGGGTGCCTAGAGTAGTTAAATTTACACTCAGGATATTTAACATTGGTTCGATCGGTTCACCCACATTCAGACTGTCCCAAATGCCTCCTGACTCTTTGCCACTTCAACCTCACCTCCGTGGAGAAGTCCTCCCAGATTACCCCCTTTAAAGCATGTCTGACTCTGTTATTCTCTGTTTTTAGGGATCAGCAAACACTTTCTGAAAAGGGCCAGGTTGTACATTTTTTAGGCTTTGTGGCCCATAGTTCTCTCGCTATTGTAAGGGGAAAGCAGGCACAGACAATATGGAAATTACTTGGTGTGGCTGTGTTCCAATAAAACTTTAATTATGGACACGGAAAAAAAAAAGAATACACTGAAGATTAGCTAAGCTGTAAGACCCGCTCTAGGTGGGAGGATCGGGGGTGGGGGTGTACCCTGGGGAACAGGACAGGCTCTATGCTGTATTGGAGCTCACACCATAGTGCAGGAAGACAGATCATTAGCAGATGAACCAATTTTCAAAACTCATTCTGGATATGGGCACATGCTTTGAAGAAAATGAAGGAGGGTTATATTTTAAAAATGAATACGGGGCTTCCCTGGTGGCACAGTGGTTAATAATCCACCTGCCAATTCAGGGAACATGGGTTCCAGCCCTGGTCCGGGAAGATCCCACATGCTGCAGAGCAACTAAGCCCGTGCGCCACAACTACTGAGCCTGCGCTATAGAGCCCACGAGCCACAAGTACTGAGCCTGTGTGCCACAACTACTGAGTCCGTGCGCCTAGAAGCCACCGCAATGAGTAGCCCCCGCTCCCGGCAACTAGAGAAAGCCTGCACACAGCAATGGAAACCCAATGCAGCCCAAAAAAAAGAATAAATAAAATAAATTAACTTCTTAAAACATTTAAACAAGTGAAGAGGAAAAGCTTTTGCTTCCTTAGTTTTAGGGACCCCAGGATTCTCCATTTTTAACAACAGCCCCCCTCCAGCCAAGTGCCTTGAGGCACGTGGTCTCTGGGCTCCACTTGGAGGAACACAGGCTAAAAGGAGTCAGATCTGGTGCTGAGCACTGTATAAGATGATTTGTTTTATGCTCACACCAACCTCATGATCAAGGAATGCTTGTAGTTTGTGCCCTAGAAGAGGAAGCTGGGGCTTGGAGAGGCAAAGCCGCTTGCAGAGTTTCTCTATTTTGTATTCATACCTTGCGCACCTCCTGCGTGGATAGGTTGTGATTGGGATCGCACAAAGTCTGCAAAGCCCGGGAAATCTCAGTCTCTGGGGCTCCTTCTGTCCCTTCCCCGACCCCTCCTCCTGGGCTGCCAGCCTTGGTTTCCATGGCAACAGCCTCTCGCCTCACCCAGGTGGGAGGGAGCTTCTGTGACCTGAAGAGGGTAGAGGCGCTGTCTTAGTCCCTTCGGGCCATTATAACAGAATACCCATAGATTAGGTGGTTCATGAACAACAGACGTTTATTTCTCACAGTTCCGGAGGCTGGAAGTCCAAGATCAAGGCGCCAGCAGATTCCACGTCTGGTGAGGAACCGACTTCCTAGATCATAAATGGCCATCTTCTTTCTGTGTCCTCCAGAGGGAGCTCTCAGGGGCACTAATCCCATCATGAGGGCTCCACCCTTGTGACCTAATCACTCACCAAAGGCTCCACCTCCTGACACCACCACACTGACGGTTAGGATTCAGCATATGAATTTGGGGGACACAAACACATTGAGTCCATAGCAGAGGTGGATGCCAGACCAGCATGGCTGGAAAAGGAAGGGCTGAGCAAAGGCTCAAACCTCCAGTTGCCCTAAGAAGTAGATCATGTATGTTTTTGCTGCTATTAAAATGAAAACTTATAGTCTTTACAAAAGGATAGAAAATAAAATGGCTTTGGGAGTTTCCTAGCGGTCCAGTGGTGAGGACTCCACGCTTTCACTGCTGGGGCCTGGATTCAGTCCCTGGTCGGGGAACTAAGATCCCGCAAGCCGCCTGGCATGGCCAAAAATAAAATAAAATGGCTTTGTAGTCTTTTGCAGATGCTAAAGAAATCCCAGGTTCTAGTCGGCAGAGGCCGAAAATGCCAGTGGCTTAAAGTATATTTATTTAAATAATTAAACATAAAGCATACAATGGGATATTATTCAGCCCTGAGAAGAAAGTCCTGCAATTTGTGACAACATGGATGAAACGTCAGGGCGTTACGCTAAGTGAAGTTAGCCAGACAGAAAAGACAAATGCTGTATGATCTCACTTATACATATGTGGAATCTTATTTTAAAAAAAAAAAGAAATCGAACTCATGGAAAGAGTAGAAAGGTGGTTGCCAGGGGCTGGGGTGGGGGTCGGGGGAATGGGAGATGCTGGCCGAGGTGTAGAAGCCTTCAGTTACAAGGTGAATGAGCTCTGGGGCTCTAACGTACAGTAATGTACAGCATGGTGACTGTAGTTAATACTGTGTCATATACTTGAGATTTGCTAAGAGAGTTCACACACACACACACACACACACACACACACACAATTCCTCAGATAAAACCAAACTGGACACCAAAAATTTTTTTTTTCCCCACACCGTACTGCATGTGGGATCTTAGTTCCCCAATCAGGGATGGAACCTGTCCCCCCTGCATTGGAAGCACGGAGTCTTAACCACTGGACTGCCAAGGAAGTCCCTGGACACCAATTTTAAAAATAAAATAAATATTTATGAGATAAATGGATAAGTAAATGCAAACAAAGGCACTGCATTCCCGAGGCGGGGGCTGGGCTGTGGAAAGGTCCTTTTGTTTTTCCAACGTAGCAAGGGATCCCTGCTAGTGGTGGTCCCACATCTGCATAAGTAAAATTTGGTACGCTGTGATATACTCTTGTTCATTTTTTATGTCCGTATAATACACAGACATGGCATGGGATGCCTCAATGCGTGTGTGTGTGTGTGTGTGTGTGTGTGTGTGTGTGTGTGTGTGTGTAGTGGGGGGAGGGCTCAGCTTAGCATTTCAATCTCACCTGCCCTGCTCTGCCCTTTCCCTTTCTTCAAATTATTTTCCTCTGGCCTCTATTTGTTTCCCTCCACTCCCCCTTAAGGGAAAATAGACCAAAACAAAAACAAAAAAATGAACGTTCTTTTTCTTCCCATTTATGTTTTTCTCCATGTCTGCCTCTCTCCTCTCTGCGTGTATCTTGCTCTCTCTGTCTCCACCCTCTCTCTCCCTCTCTGCCTCGTTCTTTCTAGCAGAAACCCCAGAAGCAGCAGACTGCAGGGGTCTGAGGAAAACGTGGTCTTTTCCGTGAACCGCAGGCAACTCACGGACCTCAGAGGGAGCCACCCGCTCAGGGTGGTTGCACGATGGCAGCTGTGGTTTCAAGGACCCTCTCCAGCCACAGAAACATCCAGAGTCTAAAGGAAGCCATTTCAGGAGTAAGGAAAACTTCCTCTGAACACCTCTCTCAGCAGACACAATCTCCTGTCCCGTTGGCCAGATCTGGGTCACGGTAACCACCCCAATCCAATCCTTAGCAAGGAGATGGGGGCCTCCATGACTGGACTAGACCCATCAGAATTTATTCCTTCACTAGGGCTGGGGTCACTCTTTTCGTGACTCAGGTTCTTACCCCAGGTTCTCACAGACCTGATTCCCTTACATCACTCAAGCCTCATGTCAAATGTCACCTCCTCCGAGAAGCCTTCCGTGGACACCCCAAGCAGAGTAACCTTGCCAGGCGCGCGCTGTCTCTCTCACCCAATCGTTGTCTAGCCTTCAGAGCATTTATCACAATTGTAAGTCATCTTGCTCACTTTTGTTTTCTAGCAGGAGGTTACCATCATTACTGGCATTTAACAGGTAAGGAAAACAGAGGCATCTTCTCCAGTCTCATTAAGGGGCGATGCTGAGTGTGCACAGGTGTGGATGTTACCATTGTCCAGGGAACAAACAAACAAAAAACAACTGAAGGGACTTTCCTGGCGGTCCAGTGGTTAGGACTCCGGGCTTCCACTGCAGGGGCCACGGGTTCGATCCCTGCTCGGGAAATTAAGATCCCGCATGCCCGCAGGTCACACACACACACACACAATCTATAGTAGGAATAGAAAAGAGTTTTATTTGAGCCAAACTGAAGACTATAGCCCAGGAGATACAGATTCAGGAAGCACTTGACTTGTATTCAACTGGACTACAAAATGGGGGAGCCTTATAAAAGCAAAATCCACAATGTTACAAGTTGTTTGTCCAGAATTATCATTGGATCTGGCAAGAAAAATGTGTGCTTGTGAAACAAGGATTGGCTGGGGTCTGAAATGGTTGCCTAGTTACCAGGGGAGACCTTGAGACGATAAGGTTGCCGCTGGCAGCTATCAGTAGATATTGTTTTGAGAATGGCTGGTGGTAAATTAAATCATGTGTAAGCCAGAATGACTTCCCCATACCTCAATATGAGAACATTTCTCACCGTCTTGGCTTCCTCCCCATCATGTACATGTGTTCCCCTCAACTGTGGTTATGCTGTGCCCCTGGTTCTTTTATGTTATTTTTTTAAACTTTATTTATTTATGGCTGCGTTGGGTCTTCATTGCGGTGCGCAGGCCTTTCATTGCAGTGGCTTCTCTTGTTGCGGAGCATGGGCTCTAGGCACGCGGGCTTCAGTAGTTGTGGCTCGTGGGCTCTAGAGCGCAGGCTCAGTAGTTGTGGCGCACGGGCTTAGTTGCTCCGTGGCAAGTGGGATCTTCCCAGATCAGGGCTCAAACCCGTGTCCCCTGCATTGGCAGGAGGATTCTCAACCACTGCACCAAAAGGGAATCCCCCTGGTTCTTCTAAATTATAAATCTGAAACATACTTACGATTAAGCAAAGGTTAAAAAGGCAAATACCCGCAGGCAGGACTGATGAACGGAGAAGCAGGGGCTCGTACAGTTAGTCAGGGCCCCACGAGGGTGGGTTAATGCTCACACAGTGGTTATACATTTTGAATATCTTCCTTGCCTATCAGCGTCGAGCACACGGATGAACATCAGGTGGATAAGTAAAGTTGGCAGAGGTAAGAAAGTAGGGTGGGGCAGTGGCTGGGGCGTGGAGGAAATTCCGTACTATCGGTGGGCTTTCTCAACCTGGCACTATTGACATTTGGAGTCAGATGATTCTTTGTCCCAGGAGGACGTCCTGTGTCCTGGCCTCCGGCCCCCAACTCATGCCTCTTGTGACAACCGAAATGTCTCCAGACATCCCCAAATGTCCACTAGGAGGCAGAATCGCCCCTGGTTGAGGACCACTGCTCTAAATCAGTGGATCCCACAGGGTGGGGAGAATAAACACAGGGCTGAGCCCCAAAACTAGAGATCCTGGTTCAGGAAGTCTGGGAACCTTACCTTGAGAAGTCCCTACTCTAAACAATCAGGATTTCTTTCCTTTTCTTCTTTTTTTAAAATAAAAGTTTCTTTCATTGTGCAGGGAAGTATTTAAATCATCAACATATGGGGCTAGTTAAGAGCCCAGTGGGACGTTTGCATTTTGCTAAGCCTTTAATGTGCATGCAGTTTGTGAGAGAGCAATAACTCAGCATTCCTGAGCACACAAATGCCTCCTTCGATTTATTTTATTTCATTGTATTTTATTTTATGTGTCTACATGTGTGAGCCTGGGTCCGTGAATTTCTGTGGCAGTTGCTATGTGTTACCACTAGGTGGTGATAGAAGACCAGTAATAAAGTGATCTTTTAGTTTTGTCTCCAGCAAGAAATTTACACTCTTGTTTGGGCCCCCGCCCCGCCCCGTTAAATCATGAAGCCCCACAAGTTAGACACTTCAACACCATCACCACAGTTTTCCATGTCATCCGATTCTGCCTAACAGTTTTTCTTTAAATAGGTGCACTTTACAAACGCATTTTATTTTTTTATTGATGTATAGTTGATTTACAATGTGTTAATTTCTGCTGTTCAGTGAAGTGATTCAGCTATACATAGATATACATTCTTTTTTTATATTCTTTTCCATTATTGTTTATCACTGGATATTGAATATAATTCCCTGTGCTACACAGTAGGACCTTGTTGTTTATCCATCCTATGTATAATAGCTTACATCTGCTCATCCCATACTCCCACTCCATCCCTCCCCCAACCCCTCCCCCTTGGCAACCACCAGTCTGTTTTCTATGTCCGTGATTCTGTTTCATAGATAGGTTCATTTGTGTCATATTTTAGATTCCACATATGAGTGATATCATGTGGTATTTATCTTTCTCCTTCTGACTTACTTCATTTAGTATGATAATATCTACTTGTATCAAAAACACATTTTAAAAGGTACATCATTTTCAATGGAACACTGCAGCAGGTGCAATAAATACAAGATAATAGCAAAAGAGAGAGAGAAACAGAGAAAAAGGGAGGGGGAGAGTGAGAGGGCCTCTGCTGTCTCTTATAGGGTAATTAATCCTATCAGAGCCCTACCCTTATAATCTCATTTAACCTTAATTCCCTCCATAAAGGCCTCATCTCCAAATAGAGTCACACTGAAAGAGTGCTCATTAAAAACCCAAAAAAACCCTAAGTACTCCAATGGAAGGGTTGACAATGGATATAAACACAGTTCACAAAAGAACCAAAAAAGGGAGGGGAAGGAATTCCTTGGCTTGTTAAGTGGTTAAGACTCAGCGCTGTCACTGCCATGGGCCCAGGTTCAATCCCTGGTTGGGGAAATAAGTTCCCAGAAGCTGTGCAGTACACCCCTCCCCACAAAAAAGGGAGGGGAGGGGTAGATAAGCATTAAAGAAAGTTTGCATTCACTAGGAGTAAAAAAAATGAAAGTATTCACACCATACACACTTTATCATCATAAACAGGAAGAGTAAAGATGCTGGATGACCTTTTCAGGGCTTCCTGAAACTGTTCTTGTGAAAACAGAGGTGGTGGGCTGTAATGTGTTATCATCTGTTTTTGAGGGCAACTTGGCAATATCTCTTGAGAATCTTCCAGTAAAGCCTACTCTTACCGGTCAAGTTACACTTGTAGCAATTTATATGTTAGAGAGTATGCAACATACATTAACACACATATCACAGCACTGTTTCTCATGGGTAAAAAAGCAGAAACAGTTTATCCATCTTTAAGAAACTGACTCAAGGGCTTCCCTGGTGGCGCAGTGGTTGAGAGTCCGCCTGCCGATGCAGGGGACACGGGTTCGTGCCCCGGTCCGGGAGGATCCCACATGCCGCGGAGCGGCTGGGCCCGTGAGCCGTGGCCGCTGAGCCTGTGCGTCCGGAGCCTGTGCTCCGCAACGGGAGAGGCCACCACAACAGTGAGAGGCCTGCGTACCGCAAAAAAAAAAAAAAAGAAAAAAAGAAACTGACTCAAGTTCTTTTTGTACAAAGTACAAGGGAATTATGTGTATCCACAACTAAGGATAAGGGATAGAAATATTTGTTGCTATAGAAAGTTTCCCCAATATACTAAGAGGGTGCAAATCCTGTGTTGCTCGAAATCATTCTAGTAAAAAGAGAGAGAGAGAGAGATCTATCTGTAACTATCTATCTATCTATCTATCTATCTATCTATCTATCTATCTATCTATCTACAAAAAGCAGTAGTTAGGAAAAGAAGGGAATGGATAAACTCTCTCCGGGAGAGCCTGCAGAGAGGAAATCAGATTACTGCAAAGATGAAGCCCCAGGGATTCACAGTGCTTACAGAGAGGAAGAGACATGCTTGAAATAATCAAGATGGAACAGCCAGATGGAGGGTGGGATGAATTGGGAGATTGGGATTGACATATACACACTAATATGTATAAAATAGATAACTAATAAGAACCTGCTGTATAGTACAGGGAACTCCACTTCGTTGTACAGTAGAAACTAACACAACATTGTAAAACAACTATACCCCAATTAAAAAAAAAAAAAGATGGATCAGCCAGAAAGGTCTGAGGACCAGATGAATAAGGACAGGAGCAGTTTAAGAAAGAAGCAGTAGTCAGCCCTATAAAATATAGCAGAAATCCAGTAAACTAAGGGTTGAAAACTTCCCTTAGATTTGGTCGAAGGGAGGAACACTGGTGACGTTTTGGGAACAGATTCAGTGGGGAGGTGTTGGTAGAGGTCTGATGGCAGTGGATCGTGGGAGGTGAGGGGGTACAGAAAGAACAGAGGCAATGCTTCCCTGGGAAGGAGAAACGCAAGACAGCAGAATGGGGTGGGAGCAGCCAGGTCTCAGAAAGTGGAGGAGTAGAGAGAATTTCTTGTTGTTGCTTGAGGAGCTGAGACTTAAGGCTGAGGGAAGAGGGGAGGGAGGAAAACAGTCAAAAGGAAGAGGAACTAATCAATGGAGAAAAGTTGTGTTGGGACTTCCCTGGTGGTCCAGTGGTTAAGACTCTGCGCTTGCACTGCAGGGGGCATGGGTTCTATCCCTGATCGGGGAACTAAGATCCTGCAAGCCGCTCAGCACGGCCCCCACTTCCCCCCAAAAAAGTTGTGGAGGCAGAGAAGGTGATGGGATAAAGATGAAGGTGAAGAGAAAATGAAGGAACAAACACATAACCTTTGAATGTTCTGTTGGACATTCATGCAGGTAGATATCATGGGTGGAAATCCTGTTGATAAGTAACTGAAACTGAACCTTATTTTACATATAAACACTGAGCATTTTTCCATGCTTTAATTTATGCTGAAACTCCTAAGAGATATGATGATCAAGATATGAGGGAACACTGCTTTAGTTGAGATGTTGCCAAGTGGGGGACATCATTTCAAAAATCATAACACCTCCAAGCAATGCCACTCAGGTCATCTGAGTTGCCAATACATACGCTGCATCTGTTGTTGTGTCAAGGTCAATCTACAGCTGAGCAGGTAATTTAGCTACTTGTGTTTGACCTCAAGCAGAATCATGCCAGAACACTTACACAGTGAAGTACACGTTCTTTTTTATTATAAGCAACTTTGTTTTTATTTTTCCATCAATAGTCAGAACATTATGTTGATGTTTTAATATTATGCATCTAGAAAGGCAGTTTTTTTGGGTTTGTTTGTTTTCGTTTTGTTTTGTTTTCTTTGCTTACAGGATCTTAGTTCCCCGACCAGGGATTGTCCCTGGGGTCCCACCAGTGAAAGCACGGAGTCCTAACCACTGGACCGCCAGGGAATTCCCTATAAAGGCAAAATTAAATAGGAGTTTCTCTCAGTATGGTACATGGAGAGGTATAAAATATCTGTTATAAAAAGTGACCCCTGGGTTTGATAAAGTCAAGAACAACTTAGCCAGGAGAAAGAAAATGGTGTCTTTTTAAATAATTAATTAATATTTTGACTGTGCTGGCTCTTAGTTGCAGCATGCGGGCTTCTCTCTAGTTGTGGCACACGGGGCTCCAGAGCGCATGGGCTCTGTAGTTTGCTTCACGCGGCTCAGTAGTTGTAGCACGCAGGCTTAGTTGCCTACGGCGTGTGGGCTCTTAGTTCCCCAACCAGGGATTGAACCAGTGTCCCCTGCATTGCAAAGTGCATTCTTTACCACTGGACCACCAGGGAAATCCCGAACATGGTGACTTTCAAATGAATATTTTGGTAGATGCAGGGGGATATGAGACTGAAGTCAATGGAGGGAAAAGGAACTAAGGCATGAAATGTTAATCTGCAAAGTTTTATGACGAAAGGAGGGGAAGAGGAGGTATCTAGGAGAAGAATTTTTAAAAATGCATTGAAATAAGGCAGATCTACACATATTAAAGTAAAAAAAAAAAAGAATCTTTGACCATCATTTTTTTTTTTTTTTTTTGCGGTTCACGGGCCTCTCACTGTTGTGGCCTCTCCCATTGCGGAGCACAGGCTCCGGACGCGCAGGCTCAGCGGCCATGGCTCACAGGCCCAGCCGCTTCGCGGCATGTGGGATCTTCCCGGACCGGCACACGAACATTGGTAGGCAGACTCTCAACCACTGTGCCACCAGGGAAGCCCTGTTCATGTATTCTTGAATGAAATGGTTACTAAAACGCTTTCCAGATCTGCACTGATCAATAGGATAGCCACTAGCCACATGTAGCTAAATAAATTTTAATTAAAAATTAATTGAATTAAAAATTCAGTTCCTGTCACATTAGCACATTTCTAGTGCCCAGAAGTCCATTGTGGCTTGTGGCTACTATATTGTTTTGATTTTTGCTTTTTTGTGGCTACTATATTGGGCATCCTATTTGGCTTCTGGTCCCAATTCCAATATGTGGAGGTGGCGGGGGGGTTCCCCTGACACTACCAAGCAACGCTGGGGACACCAGCTGGGTATCCTACAATTCAACCCAATTCTGACTCTTATCTACTTAGGGATAGTATCATCTTCCACAGATTAGGGGCTCAGTCCTAAGACACTGTGCTGCTGAACTCAGGTCCTGCTGCTCATCTCTCAAGAATCCAATACAGAGAGACAAGTGTGGAGTGAAAACAAAGATAGCTTTGTTGAGGAAGCCGACCATCCTGGGGAGAAGCTAGACGCACGTTCCAAAAAAACAAATCCCCACTGCTAATCAAGGGCAAGGGATTTTAAAGGGGAATCTCAGGAATGCACAGGCCTGGGGGGGTGGCTGCGTGAAGCCTAGCAGTCATCTCTGACAATCATCTTGAAACTGTTCACGTGGTGGTCTGGTCAGCATCATCTTGATTGTTTTAAGTGCAGTTAATCTTCAATTCCGGGGTCAGTTTGTTCCCACTTCCTTGAGGTGAGTTCTCAGAATTGTGTAAGATGGAGAAGCTTATGTTGTGGCTGCAGTCTGGTCATCATGTAGTTAACGTCTTGCTTCTGGTGGGGTTTCAGTATCTACAAAACAGCTTAAAGGATATGGCTCAGAATATGATCTATAGCCTTGAGAAGGAACTAAAGATCCTTGACTTTGTTTAATAGCTGAACTATTATTTCATCTTGTTGGACTGTTTTCCTTCATTTCTGCATTTTTCTCATTTCTCTGATTAAATTTATTCTTCAGCTTAAGTTTTTCTACAGACAAAAAGCAGGCAGAGGATATGGGGGTGGGGGGATCTGTCCTGGGAAATCACCATAAGCTCCTGCTCCGTTACAACTCCTCTGACTTCAGACGCCAATCTCAAGTTCAGGTTATTACCTGTACTTCTGACCACCAGGCTATAAATCAGAGTTTCCCACAAACCCCCCTCCTTGGGTCTGATTAATTTGCTACAGTGGCTCACAGAACTCAGGAAACTCACTAGATTACAGATTTATTACAAAAGATATTAAAGGATATGAGTCAACAGCCGGATGGATACATAGGGCGAGGTATGTGAGAAGGGGCTCGAGCTTCCATGCCCTCTTCAAGTACATCGCTCTCCTCTCCGCCATGCGTTCACTAACCCAGAAGCTCTGAACCCCATCCTTCTGGGTTTTTATGGAGGCTTCAGTACATCAGCACAGTTGATCAAAGTCACAGTACCACATATGTTTTGATGATTTTTACTTGAATCGGTCATTTATTTGTATGACCATAAAAATGGTGTTAATAAGTTGACTTGCATTGTTCTCGAGATCTGTTGAACTCTAAATCTAGGTTCAGTCACTAGGGCTGTGTGGTACTTTGTATCATCTGCCTCTGATTCCTGAAGTCCTGTTTACCATTTCCAGAAGACGGAGAAGAAGGCGAAAGTATGTTTGGAAGGGTATGTTGCCAGGAAGAGAACCGATCTGGAGTCCAGGCTGATGACATCAAATACACTGAATTTGTCTCTCTGTTCACCTTGTTCTGGCTCCAGGGAAATAAAACAGTCACTAGGGAGTGCCATTCTGTAAACCTAAAGAGGAAAGGGAAAGAAAAATCGAAGAAGCCAATTTATACATACAGAAAGGGAGGTCAGCTCTTTCCCACCTTTCCAGTCAGATATGGAACCTCCTACCTCTTGGGAAAGCCATGCATTAGCCGGCCCCCGGCAGAACACGCCTGAGGATTCATTCCTCTGTTCACTCGGTCATACCTGCCACAAAAGTTTACGGATTGTCTACTATGTGCCAGGCACTGGGAAAACATCAGTGAACAAAGTTCACATACTAATGGGTTGTCTGGGTTCCAGTTCAGAGCTTGAAAAGTGGGCAGTGGAATTCCTTGGCAGGACCACAGACTTGGGAAAAGCCTTCAGGGGCTGTGACCAATGAAGCCCCTGACTCTCTGGAGGCACATGTGTGGAAACGTCGTCCACCTCCTGAGAGGAAGCTGGAGTTGACTACACCATGTGGAAGGACTGAGCACTCAGGACGCTCCGCTTGTGAGCCAAATTGGGAACCACAGGCTGGTACCTTGAACGCTCCCATCTCAGAGATCTTGTCCCTGGTTTTGTCTTTGGGCGGAACCTTCTTCGGGTTCTCTTTTCTTCTGGATACGGAGTCTAGATCTTCTGTTTTGAAACCAAATCTAAGTGGGTAAAACAAAGAGATTTAATGAAAAGATGTCATGCGAGCCTCACCATTGCTCTTCTCATAAGGCAAAGGGGAGGAAGAGGTGGCTTCTTCTAGGCCGAATTCCCAAATCATTGACATTCCATATGATGTCTGGGAAAGCCTATCATGTCTCAAGATAAAGCTCAAGATTCTGAATCTTGTACCAAGTCCCTTTATGGTCTAGTGATGGGTTTCGTATCCTGAAAGTCCCCACGATCCCCTCATTACAAGTATTAGTCTTTCCCTAAAGTGCCATGCCTATATTGCAACTCTCTCCTCTGCCTAGAATTCTCTTTCCACTTCTTTTCTTCCTCCCTAAAACACCTATTTTTATTCCATGATGCAGGATAGAGTAATATCTTCTAGGAAGACATTTTTTTTTTTTTTTTTGTCTGCACCGCATGGCTTGAAGGATCTTAGTTCCCCGACCAGGGATCGAACCTGCGCCCCCTGCAGTGGAAGCGCATTTAACCACTGAACCGCCAGGGATGTCCCAAGGAAGACATTTTTCTTTCCATAAGATGTCATTAATTGCTACCCCTTGCTTGTGCCCCCCCTCACACACACACACCCCTCATGTTTCACAGCTACTACTTTTGGTTTTCAGAGGTTCCAAGTAGAATAAACACAGGTCTATTGTAGGAGCCCCAAAACCAGACTTTAGAAAAGTCACCTAATAGCACTGAACTTTGACCTCCCTCCAGAAGGCATATATTGATACCACTCTACAGATAAATGATTGATTGTTTTGGAAGAGCTGCACCTATCCAAACCAGAAATCCCATTTTCCCATCTGTCCTGCTTATGATATCTATGAGAATTAATCCCTGTTGGAGAAGTCATTCCGAGATGTCTCACTATATATGTTCCTACCAACATCAAATTCCTTATCACTGACCTGGACTCTTGACTCTGGAACCCCAATATCTTCAGCAAGTTGCTGTCTGGAATCAATCCCAGGATAAGGGTTTTCCATGAACACATTCATAAGAGTTTGTAATTGGGAAGAAGTATAGCTGGTACGACATCGTCTGTCTCTCACACCTGGAGGAGGTGAAAGATGGAAGGCAGAGGAACATTTGAGATCAGTTTACATGTTCAAACAAGGAACCCAAACACGTCCCACCATCTAACTTGGAACATGTTCCCTCTCCTTGGGAGGGCCTTGTCCCAGCCTATTCAAGACAGAAGGTTCTAGAGGAGAGGCAATATTTGGCTGAGTTGCTGGACTCTGGTGCAAATCATGTGAGCCTCAGAAGGTCCCTGGACCTTGTGGGGAAGAATTTCCAGGGGCCATGTTGAGCCCTTTGCTACCAAAGACCCTGAACAGGAGGCCCTGAAGGAGAAAACATTCTTTTCCCACTCAGAGCAGTAGTTGGCTTCACTATAAAAAGGCACTTGGGTACCCAAGAGGCTCTGCTGGGTAGCAGGACTGGAGCAGGCTATTCACCTTGAATGTTCTCTTCAGGGTGAGCTCGGTCTTGTCTTAAGTCTAAGTTCTTCTCAGGTCTTTTCAGGAACCTGTGCCTAGCTCTTCGATTCTGAAACCATATCTACAAGAGGAAAAGAAAATGAGAGAATTAAGCATATTTATGTCATCTCAGTCCCATTCCTGCCTTTCTCCAAAGGGAGTGATTCTGGGAATTCCCTGGCAGTCCAGTGGTTAGAACTTTGTGCTTCCACTGCAGGGGGCAAGGGTTCAATCCTTGGTTGGGGAACTAAGATCCCATATGCCTCGACGTGGCCAAAAAAAGGGGGTTGTGAAGGATTCTTATGAACCCTAAGCTCAGGATTACTATTACTGATCCCTGTCACATTCGACTAAGACTTAGATCAAGGCTTGGCATTTAGCATCTTCATGACCTGGTTCCAACATGACCTACTCTAATAATTTTTTAAGTTAATAAATAAATGCTGCCATTATTATGTATTTAAGAACCCCCTCCAGCCTAAATCTGCAATGGCACACCAGTCCACTACTCTCTGGTCTATTGTATTTCATTGAAAGGGGAAGGTTAACCCTCACATCACCCACAATTCCTCTGGAATCTTACCATGTCATCAGACACTTGCCTATCTGTGACCACATTGCTTATAATGACTTACTTGGATTTACACCCTGGAATAAATGTGCCACCACACCACATACTTCCTCTTTTCTGGAGGTGTACCTACATATTTCTTGCACACTCCTGGGAGCTCCTTCACCCTCAGTATCCACATTCATGAAGTGAGATTAAGAGCAACATTCTTGGGAGTTCATTCTGAGTGTCAAGTAGGACATGCTACTCAAAGCCCTTTTCACGGGACTTCCCTGGTAGCACAGTGGTTAGGACTCCGTGCTCCCAACGCAAGGGGCCCAGGTTCAATCCCTGGTCAGGGAACTAGATCCTGCACACATACTGCAACTAAGTGTTCGCATTCCACAACTAAGGAGCCCGCGAGCCACAATTAAGGAGCCTGCCTGCTGCAACTAAGGAGCCCATGTGCCACAACTAAGACCTGGTGCAACCAAATTAATAAATAATAAATGTTGTTTTAAAAAAAGCCCTTGTCACACTGGCACATGATATGTGCTCACTGAATGGTTCCCCCCTCCCTTTCTATTTCTCGTCTTGGAGATACAGAACTTGTAACTTACCTGGATCCTAGACTCTTCAGTATTGACTTCCAAAGCAAGTCTTTGTTTGATGGCATAACCCGGGTAAGGTTTTTTGTTGAATGCATCAATGAGGATTTTCAATTGCTCTTCTGTGAATTTGGTGCGGCTGCGTCTACACTTTGTTGCCACGGCCTCTGTGGAAAGATTAGGAGAGAAGCATTAAATAGGCCATTTTATGTATTCCAACTTCAGGTTCGAGCTTGTCTCTCATTTCTTCTTTTCATTTTGAATCCATAAGAACCCAGGAGGAAAGAACTCTCAATTATAAAGCCCTTAAGAACACAAGGGTGATTCTTGAACTTCTTCAGCTGATCTGAATGCCATGACTAGGAAGTCAAGGTCTTCTGTTTTCAAACAACATGAAAAATTGATATGTTCTGTTCATATGGATCAAGAACAATATGAGTCAAGAAAATGCAGGCGAGGGGCTTCCCTGGTGGCGCCGTGGTTAAGAACCCGCCTGCCAATGCAGGGGACACAGGTTAGATCCCTGGTCCGGGAAGATCCCACATGCCACGGAGCAACAAAGCCCATGTGCCACAACTACTGAGCCTGCGCTCTAGAGCCCACGAGCCACAACTACTGAAGCCTGCGCGCCTAGAGCCTGTGCTCCACAACAAAAGAAGCCACTGCAGTGAGAAGCCTGCACACCACAATGAAGAGTAGCCCCTGCTCGCCGCAACTAGAGAAAGCCCACGCAGAGCAACGAAGACCCAACGCAGCCAAAAGTAAAATGATAAATGAATGAATTAATTTAAATAAATAAATAAATGAATGAATATCATTTAACAAATAAAACATAGTATGGGGAGTTCCCATATATTGCACACCCAGTTTCCCCTATTATTATTATTATTATTATTATTATTATTATTTTGCGGTATGCGGGCCTCTCACTGTTGTGGCCTCTCCCGTTGCGGAGCACAGGCTCTGGACGCGCAGGCTCAGTGGCTATGGCTCACGGGCCTAGCCGCTCCACGGCATGTGGGATCTTCCCGGACCGGGGCACGAACCCGTGTCCCCTGCATCGGCAGGCGGACTCTCAACCACTGCGCCACCAGGGAAGCCCTTCCCCTATTATTAACATCTTATATCAGTACTGTACATTTGTCACAACTAATGGATCAATATTGATACATTATTAGTAACTAAAGTCCACACTTAGAATTGGGATAGCTATAGCCTCCAAAATCAATGTGAAAGGGTAGTGTTGGATACAGAAAATGACTTACTATATGAAGAAAAATTAAGTTGGGTCACACAATATATAGCATATAAAAATAAATGCCAAAAAATTAAATACATATGAAAGCTAAAAATAGATAATGTACAAGAAAACCTATGTTACACTGAGATAGGAAAAGTTATATACTAAATAAGATACCAAAATGCATAATGGGAAAAATTGCTGGAACTAATGATATCGTAATTGAAACCTTCAGTTCAAAAAGGTAGAAAACCAGATAAAAGTCAGCAGCTTGCAATGATGGGGGTAAGGTGGGGAGATCAGAACCCTTCTTGAGAGCTGGGTAGAATGTAATTTATTTAAGATAATCTGTAGGGCAATCAGGGTATGCTTGTTTAAATTATGTATAGTAAGTAATTGTAACCCTGCAATCCATTTCATGCCTACATCTGCATGACATTTTTCAGAATGCTGTTTGTAGTAACAGCTGAAGCAACTGAATGCCCATTGCTAGGAGAATGGATAAGTAAAATATGGTATATTCCCGTGATAGAATTTTATGCATAAGACCAAAGTAATGAGGAAAAAATGATAGAGAAATAAGATAGATAGGAAGAGCAAGAAGGCTAAGTCTGGAGAAGAGAAAACGAAGCAGAAACAGATGAGGTCCTAGACCTCCCAGGCAGGGCAGATTATATAGGACCTCTTCCAACCATGTGCCTTTGACTCTTAGTATGTTGGGAAGTCACCGAGGGGTTTGGAGTAGATAAAAGACTTGATCTGACAGTTTGATAAGATCACACGGGCTATAGGGTTGAGAACAGATTAAATCAGGGCCAGAATGGAAGCAGAGAGATCAATTCTTGCAATAATCCAGTGACGAGGGCTTCCCTCATGGCGCAGTGTTTAAGAATCCGCCTGCCAGTGCAGGGGACACGGGTTCGAGCCCTGGTCTGGGAAGATCCCACATGCCACGGAACAACTAAGCCCCTGCACCACAACTACTGAGCCTGAGCTCTAGAGCCCACAAGCCACAACTACTGAAGCCTGCGCGCCTAGAGCCTGTGCTCCGGCAACAAGAGAAGCCACCACAATGAGAAGCCTGTACACGCACCTAAGAGTAGCCCCCACTTGCTGCAACTAGAGAAAGCCTGCGTGCAGCAACAAAGACCCAATGCAGCCGAAAATTAAAATAAAATTAAAAGGTAAATAAAATAAATAGATTTACTAAAAAAATAATCCAGTGACGATGGTGGAAACAGTCCAAGAAATAGTCAGAAGATCCCTAAAATATTTCGTTAAAGCCAACAGAATTTTCAGCCTGATTAGATATAGGTTATGAGAGGAAGACAAGGTCAAGGATGTTTCCTAAGTTTTTGGCATGAACAATTGACATTTCTTGTGCAAGGAAAACAGTAGGAGGAAGAGTTTGGGTCTGAACATCGGGAGTTCAGTTTGGGACATGTTGAGTTTGAGATGCCTGTTACAGATGAGTAAGCGGTTATGTAGACAAAGCTGGAAGTTCAGGAGAAAAGTTCAGTCTGGAGAGAGAAATCAGGAAGCTACTTTGATTCCAAAGACATTCTGGTCTCAGGACTTTTTGATGCCTCCCTTAGTTTCTTTTAGTGTGTTTCTCTCCTTTTTCTTCTTCCCATCTATTTTTTCCTCCCATCTCCCTCCCCTAAACAATAATTTGTATTGTTTAGTTCTTACATGCCTGCATCTTTCTGAAATTCCCAATGCTCAGATGCACAGAAAACAGCATATTTTCATATTACATGAAAGAAACTGATTTTCCCTTACCCTAGCACAGTTATTTAAAAGTTTGAAAAATGGGACTCCCACAACTTCTAACAAGCCCATTATGCTTTCAGCCCAACCCACCGCCCCAAACCAAGGAAACCACAACTGCAATCTGATGTGTGAGGAACTTACTGTATGGAGAATTGTCTTCAGCCATCTTGGAAGGGAGCTCCGAAGCCTGGTTCCACCAAAAGAGAGATAAACAGCCTTGGCGATACTGGCTTTATATGATGAGCTGGGATGGCCCCTCCTGCTTACTTAGGCATACACCCACTTAATCTAGGAAGGACTAGATAGGATTTTCTTTTCTTCCCTTGATAGAGATTTAATCATTTATACCAACCTCTACAGCTGAACAAGCACACTTTTGAGTACTATTGCATTTACACGTCTTGTTTTTCCAATGTTTATTATATACATACATATTCTTTTTGAAATTGCTTTTTCATGTTCTTCACTTATTTTTTTTTTTTGCGGTACGCGGGCCTCTCACTATTGTGGCCTCTCCCGCTGCGGAGCAGAGGCTCCGCGTGCGCAGCCTCAGCGGCCGTGGCTCACGGGCCCAGCCGCTCTGCGGCATGTGGGATCTTCCCGGACCGGGGCACGAACCCGCGTCCACTGCATCGGCAGGCGGACTCCCAACCACTGCGCCACCAGGGAAGCCCTTCACTTATCTTTTGAAGTGGTAGCCTTTTCTTATTAAATTAATAACTGGTACCAGGATTAGGGTGAGGCAAGTGAGGCTCTCATTTCCAGGGAGCAATGTTTAAGGGAGGTGCTAAAAATTCTGTGATCAAGGTAGATAATACTTGTGGCACTAATGAACCTATCTACAAAACAGAAGCTCACAGACATAGAGAACAGACTTGTGGTTGCCAAGGGGGAGGGGGGTGGGGGAGGGATGGACTGAGAGTTTGGGTTTGGTAGACGCAAACTGTTACGTTTAGAATGGATAAACAAGGTCCTAATGTGTAGCACAGGGAACTATACTGAGTAGCCTGTGTTAAACCATCATGGAAAAGAATGTAAAGAAAAGAATGTATTTATGTGTAAAACTGAGTCACTTTGTTGTTCAGCAGAGATTGGCACAACCTTGTAAGTCAACTCTACTTCAATTAAAAAAATTAATTACAAAAAAATAAAATCAATTGTATGAAAAGAAAAACAGGAAAAGAAAAAAGCAAAAAAATATAAATAATATTTGAATGCAATACTTAAAAAAATTAATTGCAAAAAGCCCATGTTTACAAAATATAAAAATTATAAATAAAAATAGGATCCTATCCTGCACTGGCAGGATTTATGCATGTGAGGGCATACGTGCAATTGCTTTCCCTTGCAATCTTCTCAAGGTCATTGATCAGTCCTGAGGGAAGTTGACAAGATTGTTCAATTGTTTATAGCTGTCTTCCACAGCACTGCAGAATAAAAGAGAAATTTTAATTTATTACCCATATAAGCTTGTGTGATTCAGGAGACGTCAAAGTGTCAGGTGACACTACCAAGGAGGCCCAATACTTTAAGCAGCACCTTTGTTCCACAAGGGCGATGATGCACTTAAGAGATGAAAACATGACCATGGAAAATAATGTAAAGAAGCTGATGAGAATTCCCTGGCGGTCCAGTGGTTAGGACTCTGCGCTTTCACTTCCAGGGCCTGGGTTTGATCCCTGGTCAGGGAACTAAGATCCTCAGCAAGCCTCAGCGCTGTGGCCAAGGAAAAAAAAACAAAAATTGAGTCCCTTATAGAGCCACCTAAGCCATCTAGTAAGTAGAGAAAACCACTTAGAGAGCTAAAGCAATCTCCTTGAGTGGTGTAAGCTAATAACTGCTTCTAGGCATGAGACTCTGCCATAAATATTTTCTCATAAATTTCCTCTTAACTAACTGTCGTTTACAAGTATGCAGCATTGAGGACCCATTCAGGCACAAACTCCTCCTCAAGATGCCTCCATAAGAATGTAAGCCAATTCCTCATAATAAATCTCTTTCTATCTATATATCTTTTCTGTTTGTTCTGTTTCTCTGAAGACCCCTGATTAACACAGATTTGGGAACCAAGAGTGGTTCTACAGGAAGAGAATTTAAGGATGAGTTTTCTGAATTGGTTCTTGGGTTTCTAGAATTGGCTCTCTAATCATATTAGATTTAAAGATGATGATGGCTCTCTTTCTAGTAGTAAAGAGAGCACTGAGAGTAAATACATGGTGTGGGGTGTTTATAGACATACACAAAGTGTCTCTGAGGGGATTCAGGATAGACGAGAACAGTATACTGGCCCTAGATAGTTAAGGTGTGTATCAAAGGAATAATTTCAAGAAGCCCAGACTCCTGTGTCTTCCCATATGTAAAAATGCACTAAGTTCATTAACTTGAGATGTCTGGTATTTTTTTAAAATTATTTACTTATTTATTTATTTGGCTGTATCGGGTGTTAGTTGCAGCGCTCAGGCTCTTCTCTAGTTGTGGTGAGGGCTCCAGAGCGTGCAGGCTTCGTTGCTCCGCGGTATGTGGGATCTTCCCGAACCAGGGCTCGAACCCGTGTCCCCTGCATTGGCAGGTGGATTCTCAACCACTGCGCCACCACGGATGTCCCATCATTTTGGTTTTGTGCCATAAGCACAAAAAATTTTTTTTTCAGTTCAAAAACTCAATTGCAGTGCTTAAAATTATACACATAATTTTTCAAGATTGTGAACCAGGGTTCCACTGTACCTTACTGAAACGTCTATAGTGTGTCTGCTTTGTACTAGACATTGTTTTAAATTTTTGGTATACAGTAGGGAACAAAACAAAGAGCCTTGACCTCACGAACATCAAGAGAGGGAGACAGAAAATAAACAATAATTATAATAAACAAGCAAAGGATATATCAGAAGTTAATCGGTGCTATGACAAAGAAAATGATAAGGAAGAGAACAGTAAGATGGACGTGGGTGCCAGAATTGGGGGTATCGGTTTGCAATTTTTATTAGGATAATCAGGGAAGAGCTTATGGAGAAGGTGATACATGACCAAAGTCAATAAGATGGTGAAAGTGTGAGCCATGTGGAGATGGGAGGGGACAGGGACTGTCCTGGCATAGGATTTAAAGCAAGTGTGTATCCAGCCAGTGCATGGAGCAGGAAACTAATGTGGAGTAAAGCAGAAAGGTGTAAAAGACTGTGAGGACTTTGACTTTGACTCTGGGACGATGAGGCCATTGCAGTTGGATTTTGTATAGAAGAAGACATACTCCAAACTTATGTGTGTATTACTTTTCTACTGCTATGTAAAAGCTATCATAAATGTATGGCTTAAAACAACACACACCAATTATTTCACATTTTTAGTGGATTAGGAGTTTGGTCATGGCTTAACTGAGTTGCCTGCCTCAAGATCTTACAAAGTTGTGCTCAAGTCGTCAGTCAGGACTGAAATCTCAACAGAGACTCTACTGAGGAACAAGATGCTTCAAAACTCATTCAGGTTATTGCTAGAATTTATTTTCTTGTGGTTGTAGGACCGAAGGCTTTAGTTTCTTGTTGTCTGTCGATGAAGGTCACCCTCAGCTTCTAAAAACTGCCTGCAGTTCCTTACTATGTGAGCCTGCCATCATGGTTGCTTGCTTCATCAAGACTGCAAGGGATAGAGAGAATCCAGCAAGATGGGCCTTACCCTGTACACATAATCATGCATAACCTATCACCTTTGGTATATTCTATATGTCTAGAAGCAAGTTACAGGTCTGGCCCACAATCAAGGAGAGAGGTCATACAAAGGCTAGAACACCAATAGGCAGCAATTATGAGGCCCACACTGGTCATCCTAGAGTCTATCTTCCACACAGTTTTAAGAGGCTCACTCAGGTTACTGCAAGAACAGACTGTAGTGGAGTGAGAAGGTGGAGAAAACTCCCACCTCACTTCGCTCTGCCACACCCCACCATACTTTTTGTTTGTAAATGATCTCAAAATTACAGGAAAATCTTAAGAAAAGCACAGAGAGACTCTGTATACCCTTAAAATAGATTTATCAACTAACATTTTGTCACATTTGCTTTATCATTCTCATTCTCTTTCTCCTTCCCATTATCCATCAATTTATATTTTTCTGAACCTTTTGAGAGCTTTACACTTCATGTCTCTTTCTTCCTAAATATTTGTTTGCATTTTCTGAGAAGAAAGACATTATCTTACACAACCAGAAGAAATTTCCAGTATCAGAGAATTTAGCATTAAATCAATAGATACATATGATTCACATTACATTCATCATATGTAATCCACCATATGTAATAGGATCCATCATAACAATGGATCAGTACTGGATTTGATCTGATTAGGCAGAAGCATGTCTTCATCTGGAGATTAAGTCTGGCTTTAGGTAGTATGTATGGGTGCCAAGTTGACAAGGAGTGGAATGTGATGGCTTGTTTTATGTGTAAATTGGACTAGGCTATACTACTCAGTTATTGGATCAAACACTAATCTAGGGTGTTGCTGTGAAGGTATTTTGTAGATGTGCTCAACATCTACAATCAGTTGACTTTAAGCAAAGGATTCTATTTTGATTAAGTGGTTGGGCCTTATCCAATCAGTTGAAAGGCCTTAAGAGGAAAAGTAAGGTTTCCCTGAGGAAGAAATTCAGCCTCAAGACTGCAGCATTAGTTCTGGCTACAGAGTTTCCAGCCTGTCCTCTACCCTATGGATTTTGGACTTGCCAGGCCCCACAACTGCATAAGTCAATTCCTTGAAATAAATCTCATATATATATAATATATTTTATTTATATATTGCATGTACATATATATACACACATAAATGTTTATAAATATGTAAATCCTACTAGTTCTCTGCAGAACTGACTCATGTCATACACTCTTCATTCCTTTGACCTAATTAACATCTTGTCACTATACTTCTCTCTCATCTTAAAAAAATTAAATCCCTTAAGGGCATTTTCTGCACTCTCTGATTCCATTTCTCAATGTGTATGCACACTGAAATCATGAAAAGTGCGTTTTACGGGCTTCCCTGGTGGCGCAGTGGTTGAGAGTCCGCCTGCCGATGCAGGGGACACGGGTTCGTGCCCCGGTCTGGGAAGATCCCACATGCCACGGAGCGGCTGGGCCCGTGAGCCGTGGCCGCTGAGCCTGTGCGTCTGGAGCCTGTGCTCCGCAACGGGAGAGGCCACAACAGTGAGAGGCCCGCGTACCGCAAAAAAAAAAAAAAAAAAGTGTGTTTTACTCTTTCAGCTCCACAGTTATGAAAAAAAATCATCAATGAGGACTTCTAAAATTCCCTAATATATCTCTGGGTGGACATTAGAAGCTCTGACATGAGTTTGTTGGTTTCCTGTCATCAGCCACTTAATGAAGTCAGGCTGGTCCAGTGTTCATGCTCTGATCATTTTCTTCTCCAGACTACACTCATTCCCTTGACAGTCTCATCTAGTCATGACTTGAAATAACAGTGTAAACTAACAACTCTCAAATTTATATATCCAAGCTTGAACTCTCTCCTAATGTTCAGTCATAGGTTGAAATGATTAAGTGACACGTACTTTGTAGTCTCATAAACATTTCAAATTGACCATGCTTAAAACTGGAGTCTTGAGTTTCCCTCCAAGTCTCCTCCACATGTGGCTTCCCCATCCCAGGGGATGGAAAATCCATTCCTCAGGTGATCTAGGCCAACTACATATGAAGGAGGCTCTGGGCCAAAGAAGACTCAGGAGGGTGCAGTAGACAAGTGTGTTTATGTATCAAGATGGGACTTCTGGTTTCCTCCTCAGGAGAATTTTTAAGCTACTTTTTTTTTTTAAAAAGACTTTTAAAAATATTTATTTATTTATTTATTTTATTTTGGCTGTGCCAGGTCTTAGTTGCAGCATGTGGACTCTTAGTTGCAGCATGCATGTAAGATCTAGTTCCCTGACTAGGGACTAAACCCAGGCCCCCTGCATTGGGAGCACGGAGTCTTACCCACTGGGTAAGTGGGCCCAGTCTTACTCACTGGACCACCAGGGAAGCTACTTTTTAAAAATCTGTTCCCCTAGAATGCTACCAAACCAAACTCGGGTTCATTCACTCCATGCATAGCAAAGCCAATCTATTGACACTGGGTTGTGGTGAAGGAAAGTATAGCATTTATTGCAGGGTGCCAAGCAAGGAGAACAGGCAGTTCATGCTCAAAAAGATCTGAACACCCTAATGGCTTCAGGAAAGGGTTTTTAAAGACTGTTAGGGGAGAGGGTCCTAGGATGCAAGATCAGCTCATGGACAATTTTCTGATCGGTTGGTGGTGAGGTAGCAGGGTGGTGTTTCAGGAATCTCACCATCAGTCTTCTGATTCCAACCAGCCTAGCTTCTGATGTGTTTGAGGTCAGCAGTTTCCACCTGGTGGGAGTCTGGGTTCTATAAAAACAACTTAAGAACATGCATCAGACATTGTTAACTGTTTTCCTTAAAGAGAACTATGGTCTTGTGACCCCATCCCAAAGGTTGACTTATTGCTTTAGTTATTATCCCCTTCCCTCCTTGAATGCCTCTTCTTTGTTCCCATTGCTGCCCCTTAAATAATTAACTGTTTGAGCCCACTCTTTGGAACTGAGGGAGGCCTAGTCCGCTAAAGCTTTTTCCACAGACAAGAAGTAGGGGACGCAGAGAGGCTTGGGGGGTAGGGGTGGGAGGAGGCTCCACAGGGCCCTGCTAGGTTTCAAGAAGAGGCTCTTGGGGATTCCCTGGCAGTCCAGTGGTTAGGACTCCGTGCTTTCACTTCTGTGGATCCCGGTTGGGTCCCTGTTTGGGGACCTAAAAAAAAAGAAGAGGATCTGGGAAGGCATAAGGAGGGGAAGGGGGGAAAATCACTATGCGGGCTGCGAGCTTAGTCACAGCCCTACACCCTTTGCACCGCCCTGGGCGACTGTCCCAGCATTCCAAGCCTCAGTTTCCCTGAGGCACAGCATGGACGCTCTCGCCCCCACTGCCTAGTCCTCTCCACTTGAACCCACCGTTAAGAAACTGGTCTGGGCCGGCGCTCAGCTCCTCCTGTGGCTCTTAGTTGGAGGAAGACCCTCCCCTTACCCCTCCCTCCGCCCCACTCCCTCTCCTCCCTCCGCCCTACTCCCTCCCCCCACTCCGCCCCACTCCCTCTCCTCCCTCCGCCCCACTCCCTCCCCCCAGTTAAGGCGCTCCTCACTTCTGCGAATCTAGGGGAGACTACATTACCCAGAGGTGTGCATTGTGCGTCTGAGGAGGTCGCTGGCCAATGACGGCCAGTCGTAGAGGCGTTTCCTGCGGCGCACGTACGTGGGCGGGACTTCCGGTTTCTCTCAGAGGACGCCATTTGCCTCAGCCTTTCGCTTCTGGCTGGCTTTTAGGTGCCGAGAGCTGGCCTGCGTGGCTACTAGGGCATTTCGTGGGGACTGAGCAGGAAAGGGGGATGGGACTTCCTTTCGTGCCTTGGAACGGGCCGTGACTCCCTAAACGGGCGTGACTCCCTAAACGGGCGTGTGCATTTGTCGCCCGCCGGGCCATGGCCTCTCCGGGCCTTCAGCACCCGCCCTTCGTCCCCGCAGTTCCCGAGGGCGGCGCCAGGTCTGGTGCGCCTTTTTCTCGGAGAGCGGCTGTCAGCCGAGGTCGCCCGGCCAAGGCGGGGCGGAGGCGAGGAGCAGCAGGCCGCCCGGTGCTCGCCTCTCCCAGCGTAGCTGGAACGCAGGGCCCCATCATGGCGGCGGCGCCGACCCACAAGACACAGGTGAGTGGATGCTGGTTGCGAAGCTGCTTCTCTCCGAGGGCGGAGACGGTTCCGGAAGGGAGGCATCCCCTGGGTTTGTCTTCGCGGTCGTGTGCTCTGGCGTGTGGAGCTGCTTTGCTACTTAATTTATCCTTGGTCCTAAAGGCTGTTGGGTCCCTGACACATGATCAGTAAGTTGTGGAAAAATGAGTGATGTATCCTTCAGGGGTTTCCATCATAGTAAATCCCGAACTCCGCCATGTGCTGCAGGGATGTACCCTGCCCCCACCCCGCCCCCGCCTTTCTCCAACCGGTGGCCTTGGGAAATGGAGGGAGAGATAAGCGCATGGACAAAGCCAAGGCATATTGGTTGTTTCACAAGGCCCATGAGGGCCTGTGAGGTTGCCATGGTGCCTCCTAGATGTTAAGACGTGTCTTGGGAGGGCGAGGTCCTGTAGTCTGTTGTCGAATGTTTCACTCACCTTCAGCCAGGTCAGACGTTGTGGCCAGTCTCATGGCCAAAGCCAGTGTTATCTTTAGCCATTTGTGCTCTCTGGTCCTGAAGTATTCCTGGCGTAGGGCTAAGTGCTGTCAGGGTTCAGGAAGGAAGCGGCTAATGGTTCATTGTGGAACCTCCCCGGAGTCTGGGAGACCCAGGAGGGTGTGGGAAGCTGGTCCGGGCCCTGCCATTACCCAGGTAGTTCCACCCCTTCAGGGGTCTCTCCAGGGAGGTCAATGATGAAGGCTCTGCTTCTCTGTGCATGTTCACAGGAATATTTTCAGGCGTGATGAAATGGACTTAACAGCAAAAATTGGTGTAAATGCTTCACAACTTTGTCATTAGGTATTCATTTTGATGATGGAAGCGTGTCGGGTTACTTTATTAGACCGTGTATCAGGGTTAACTGTGTTAAAATCTTGCTCCTCGTTTGTAAGACACAAGACTCTTGGTGGATTTGGTGGAGCTCCCTTAGTCTCGGGTCATCGGCTGGCATGGAGATGTTTACCTCAGGGGCTGTGGGACAATTAATGAAAATCCCCAAGCACACCGAACATTGAATAATTTCTGTCTAAATCTCACAACTGATATTAGTGAAGTGGGAACTATTGTTGTATTGATCCAGAAACCAAGGCTCAGAGAGATGAAGTGATGTCTCCGAGGTAACACAGCTGGTAAGTGTTGGGTTCAAGAGTTTGGATGTTAACAAGAGAGTGAAGAAAGAACTGGGGACTTTTAGTCACTTTAACCAGGAAGTGAAGCCCTCACCATGGGGCAGGCAGCTAGCAGGACCAGGGAGGCTCAGGTACTGTTGTTGTTACCATTATTGATACTGTTATTATCATTATTTATTCATTCCTCTGAGGTCCTACAGCCTCTCCTGTTTGCATCTGACAGCCCACACATCACTTCCATTGTCTTGTGTGACTTTCCATTGTCTTGTGTGACTTTCCATTGTCTTGTGTGACTTTCTTTCTTACACTACTGTATTATGTCCAAAACATTGTCCACTTCCACTTCAGCCCAGCCTAGAGCTTGGCCCTCAGGAGGTGCTAAGTGGTTAGGGTCTTGATCTCTCTGCACCTTTAACAGCCTTCCAGAAACAAGCTCTGATCCCATCCAACAGCCCCAGGGTCAGCACTACTACCTCTATTTGACAGGTGTCTGTGACTTTCGATGATGTGGCCGTGACTTTTACCCAGGAGGAGTGGAGGCAGCTGGACCCAGCTCAGAGGACCCTGTACCAGGAGGTGATGCTGGAAAACTGCAGGCTCTTGGTGTCTCTGGGTAAGGCCTTGCCACTCTGCCGTGCAGAGGACCTGCTATCTCCTTGTCAGACATGCTCTGGCTCCATGCCCGGCTGATCAAGAAGCTTACCCTCTCCCCTACAGCTTCAGTCATTTTTGAGATTCATCTTTTCCTGCCTGCTATCTCTGTGTTTCTTTGAGCAAGAAACAGTTCCCCTTTGGCTCCTAAAATGTGGTGGAAGGAAATGGGGGTGTTCTTCAGAACCCAAAGGCAGAATTTCCAGTTGGGCCACATGGGACTGAAATAAGGACTGGGAACCACCAGGAGTATGCCAGCTTCTGGATCTCTTGTCCTGATTTCTCCCTCTAGCTTTTTGCTCATGTCTGTTTTTTCATAATGGCTTTTGTGTCTCAGCAAGTTTGTGGCAGGAGTGGCCACCCCAGTCCCTGCTCTCTGTGGCCCCCAGATGCCTTGTTTTTACTTCATTGCATACTTAACATTGTTTTTTCTTTTTCTACTGCTGGGCTATAGGGGGTTGTCCCTGAGGCAGGAGTGGCCACCTGAGCCCATACTTCCCTGAGCCTCTACCCCAGTGCCCAGCACAGACTGGCCTCTGTCTGAGGTTCTTGTTTCACATTCCAGACAGGGAGCTGACTGGGTGGGACTGGTTGGCTCATGTATCCCCTGCAACCCAGTCTACAGGGCTGTGAGTGATGGGATGGTCTCCAGGAAGAGGGTGAGGCAGGTGGGGCCTCGGGAGGTTTTTGCCTTCAGTGCCAACAGGTATTGTTCTAAACCACAGGATCTCGGTTATGGGGCTTTTCTGTTCTCCTGTGCCTTCATGATTGTCTCTTGTTCCCTGAGTCCTGGCCAAGATCCTCTGCTAGTCCAAGAGAGAGAAGCTGAGAGAGTAGTGCTTCTCAGTACTTGGCGGTTTTATCCCCAGGTGACATTTGGAAGTCTGCAGCCACATTTGACTGTCACACTTGGGGTGTGGGTGGTCCCGGCATCTAGCAGGTTAGAGTCCAGAGATGCTGCTTACTACCTGAGGATGGACAAGACAGCCCCATTCAACAAAGGTTGATCCAGCCCACAAGGGCAAGAGAGCCAAGGTGGAGAAACAGCAGCCTGAGGATAATCACTTAGACCTCTCAGTTTGAGGGAAAGGAGAGCTGTAAATCCAGGGCATAGGGTAAGACATGCCTGTTTTTAGAGAATTGGGATTGTATTCTGTGTTAATGAGAAGAGGTTACACAAAATTAGGAAACGTTTGACATATTTAGATATTTTATAACAAAATTTTAAAAATAAGAAGGCCCATTATCTGACCCTGCTGACCCTTCACTCACCTCCTCACACTTTTCCCTGAGCTCAGTCTGCTCTGGTCATGCCAGCGTCTTGCTGTTTCCTGTGCACATACTTAACATAGTTGCCTTGGGCCTCTCCACTTGCTGTTCTCTGTGCCTGGTGAGTGTGCTTGGGCATTTTGGCTTTTCTTTTCTTTTTTCTGGTTTTTTTTTTTTTTTTTTTTTGCGGTACGCGGGCTTCTCACTGTTGTGGCCTTTCCCGTTGCGGAGCACAGGCTCCCGATGTGCAGGCTCAGCGGCCATGGCTTACGGGCCCAGCTGCTCCGCGGCACATGGGATCCTCCCGGACCAGGGTACGAACCTGTGTCCCCTGCATCAGCAGGTGGACTCCCAACCACTGTGCCACCAGGGAAGCCCCTTTTTTCTGAATTTTAAAATTTAATTCTATATATATTTTTTATACAGCAGGTTCTTATTAGTTATCCATTTTATACATATTAATGTATATATGTCAATCTCAATCTCCCAATTCATCACACCACCACCAACGCCCCTGCCCCCTCCCCCCCCGCCGCTTTCCCCCCCTTGGTGTCCATACGTTTGTTCTCTACACCTGTGTCTCAGTTTCTGCCCTGCAAACCAGTTCATCTGTACCATTTTTCTAGGTTCCACATGTATACGTTAATATACGATATTTGTTTTTCTCTTTCTGACTTACTTCACTCAGTATGACAGTCTCTAGATCCCTCCGTGTCTCTGCAAATGACCCAATTTCGTTCCTTTTTATGGCTGAGTAGTATTCCATTGTATATATGTACCACATCTTCTTTATCCATTAGTCTGTCGATGGGCATTTAGGTTGCTTCCATGACCTGGCTATTGTAAATAGTGCTGCAATGAACATTGGGGTGCATGTGTCTTTCTGAATTATGGTTTTCTCTGGGTATATGCCCAGTAGTAGGATTGCTGGGTCATATGGTAATTCTGTTTTTAGTTTTTTAAGGAACCTCCGTACCGTTCTCCATAGTGGCTGTATCAATTTACATTCCCACCAACAGTGCAAGAGGGTTCCCTTTTCTCCACACCCTCTCCAGCACTTGTTTGTAGATTTTCTTATGATGAGCATTCTAACTGGTATGAGGTGATACCTCCTTGTAGTTTTGACTTGCATTTCTCTGATAATTAGTGACGTTGAGTAGCTTTTCATGTGCTTCTTGGCCATCTGTATGTCTTCTTTGGAGAAATGTCTGTTTAGGTCTTCTGCCCATTTTTTGATTGTGTTGTTTGTTTTTTTAATATTGAGCTGCGTGAACTGTTTATATATTTTGGAGATTAATCCTTTGTCCATTGATTTGTTTGCAAGTATTTTCTCCCATTCTGAGGGTTGTCTTTTCGTCTGTTTGTAAGTTGCCTTTGCTTTGCAAAAGCTTTTAAGTTTCATTAGGTCCCATTTGTTTATTTTTGTTTTTATTTCCATTACTCTAGAAGGTGGATCAAAAAAGATCTTGCTGTGATTTATGTCAAAGAATGTTCTTCCTATGTTTTCCTCTAAGAGTTTTATAATGTCCAGTCTTACATTTAGGTCTCTAATCCATTTTGAGTTTATTTTTGTGTGTGGTGTTAGGGAGTGTTCTAGTTTCATTCTTCTACATGTAGCTGTCCAGTTTTCCCAGCACCACTTATTGAAGACACTGTCTTTTCTCCATTGTATATCCTTGCCTCCTTTGTCATAGATTAGTTGACCATAGGTGGGTTTATCTCTGGGCCTTTCTATCCTGTTCCATTGATCTATTGTTCTGTTTTTGTACCAGTATCATATTGTCTCGATCACTGTAGCTTTGTAGTATAGTCTGAGGTCCAGTATAGTCTGGAGTCTGATTCCTCTAGCTCCGTTTTTTTTTCCCCTCAAGACTGCTTTGGCTATTCAGGGTGTTTTGTGTCTCCATACAAATTTTAAGATTTTTTTGTTCTAGTTCTGTAAAAAATGCCATTGGTAATTTGATAGGGATTGCATTTAATCTGTGGATTGCTTTGGGTAGTATAGTCATTTTCACAATATTGATTTTTCCAATCCAAGAACATGGTGTATCTCTCCATTTGTTTGTGTAATCTTTAATTTCCTTCATCAGTGTCTTACAGTTTTCTGCATACAGGTCTTTTGTCTCCCTAGGTAGGTTTATTCCTAGGTATTTTATTCTTTTTGTTGCAGTGGTAAATGGGAGTGTTTCCTTAATTTCTCTTTCAGATTTTTCATCATTAATGTATAGGAATGCAAGAGATTTCTGTGCATTAATTTTGTATCCTGCAACTTTACCAAATTCATTGATTAGTAGCTCTAGTAGTTTTCTGGTGGCATCTTTAGGATTCTCTATGTGTAGTATCATGTCATCTGCAGACAGTGACAGTTTTACTTCTTTTTTTCCAAGTTGTATTCCTTTTGTTTTTCTTCTCTGATTGCTGTGGCTAGGACTTCCAAAATTATATTGAATAGTAGTGGCGAGAGTGGACATCCTTGTCTTGTTCCTGATCTTAGAGGAAATGCTTTCAGTTTTTCACCGTTGAGAATGATGTTTGCTGTTTGCTGTTTGTTGTATATGGATTTTATTGAGGTAGGTTCCCTCTATACCCACTTCTGGAGAGCTTTTATCATAAATGGATGTTGAATTTTGTCAGAAGCTTTTTCTGCATCTATTGAGATGATCATATGGTTTTTAATCTTCAACTTGTTAACATGGTGTATCACATTGATTGTTTTGCGTATGTTGAAGAATCCTTGCATCCCTGGGATAAATCCCACTTGATCATGGTGTATGATCCTTTTAATGTATTGTTAGATTCTGTTTGCTAGTATTTTGTTGAGGATTTTTACATCTATATTCATCAGTGATATTGGTCTGTAATTTTCTTTTTTTGTGGTATCTTTGTCTGGTTTTGGTATCAGGGTGATGGTGGCCTCATAGAATGAGTTTGGGAGTGTTCCTTCCTCTGCAAGTTTTTGGAAGAGTTTGAGAAGGTTGGGTGTTAGCTCTTCTCTAAATGTTTGATAGAATTTACCTGTGAAGCCATGTGGTCCTGGACTTTTGTTTGTTGGAAGATTTTTAATCACAATTTCAGTTTCATTACTGTGATTGGTCTGTTCATATTTTCTATTTCTTCCTGGTTCAGTCTTGGAAGGTTATACCTTTCTAAGAGTTTGTCCATTTCTTCCAGGTTGTCCATTTTATTGGCATACAGTTGCTTGTAGGTAGTCTCTTAGGATGCTTTGTATTTCTGTGGTGTCTGTTGTAACTTTTTTTTCATTTCTAGTTTTATTGATTTGAGTCCTCTCCCTCTTTTTCTTGATGAGTCTGGCTAATGGTTTATCAATTTTGTTTATCTTCTCAAAGAACCAGCTTTTAGTTTTATTAATCTTTGCTATTGTTTTCTTTTTCATTTTATTCTGCTCTGATCTTTATGATTTCTTTCCTTCTACTAACTTTGGGTTTTGTTCTTCATTCTCTAGTTCCTTTAGGTGAAGTTTAGATTGTTTATTTGAAATTTTTCTTGTTCCTGAAGTAGGCTTGTATTGCTATAAACTTCTCTCTTAGAACTGCTTTTGCTGCATCCCATAGGTTTTGGATTGTCGTGTTTTCGTTGTAATTTGTCTCTAGGTATTTTTTGAGTTCTTCTTCAATTTCTTCAGTGATCTCTTGGTTATTTAGTAACATGTTGTTTAGCCTCCATTTTTTTTTTTTTTTTTTTTACGTTTTTTCCCCTGTAATTGAAAATCTCATAGCGTTGTGGTCAGAAAAGATGCTTGATATGATTTAAATTTTCTTGAATTTACTGAGGCTTGATTTGTCACCCAAGATGTGATCTATCCTGGAGAATGTTCCGTGTGCACTTGAGAAGAAAGTAATCTGCTGTTTTGGGATGGAATGTCCTATGAATATCAATTAAATCTGTCTGGTCTACTGTGTCATTTAAAGCTTGTGTTTCCTTATTTTCTGTTTGGGTGGTCTGTCCGTTGGTGTAAATGAGGTGTTAAAGGCCCCACTATTATTGTGTTACTGTCTAATTCCTCTTTTATAGCTGTTAGCATTTGCCTTATGTATTGAGGTGCTCTTACGTATTGAGGTGCTCCTACGTTGGGTGCGAATATATTTATAATTGTTACATCTCTTTCTTGGATTGATTTCTTGGTCATTATGTAGTGTCCTTCCTTTTCTCTTGTAACGTTCTTTATTTTAAAGTCTATTTTATTTGATATGAGTATTGCTACTCCAGCTGTCTTTTCATTTCCATTTGCTTGTAATATCTTTTTCCATCCCCTCTTCAGTCTTATGTGTCCCTAGGTCTGAAGTGGGTCTCATAGACAGCATATATATGGGTCTTGTTTTTGTATCCATTCAGTGAGCCTCTGTCTTTTGGTTGGAGCATTTAACCCATTCACATTTAAGGTAATTATTGATGTGTATGTTCCTGTTACCATTTTCTTAATTGTTATGGGTTTGTTTTTGTAGGTCCTTTTCTTCTCTTGTGTTTCCCACTGAGCGAAGTTCCTTTAGCATTTGTTGTATAGCTGGTTTGGTGGTGCTGAATTCTCCTAGCTTTTGCTTGTCTGTAAAGCTTTTGATTTCTCCTTGGAATCTGAATGAGATCCTTGCCAGGTAAAGTAACCTTGGTTGTAGGTTCTTCTCTTTTATCACTTTAAATATATTATGCCACTCCCTTTGGCTTGTAGAGTTTCTGCTGAGAAGTCAGCTGTTAACCTTATGGGAGTTCCCTTGTATGTTATTTGTTGTTTTTCTTTTGTTGCTTTCAATAATTTTTCTTTGTCTTTCATTTTTGTTAGTTTGATTACTATGGGTCTTGGCGTTTTTCTCCTTGGGTTTATCCTGCCTGGGACTCTCTGCACTTCTTGGACTTGGGTGGCTATTTCCTCTCCTAGGTTAGGGAAGGTTTCGACTATAATCTCTTCAAATATTTTCTCGGGACCTTTTTCCCTCTCTTCTCCTTCTGGGACCCCTATAATATGAATGTTGTTGCATTTAATGTTGTCCCAGAGGTCTCTTAAGCTGTCGTCATTTCCTTTCATCTTTTTTCTTTCTTCTGTTCTGCAGCAGTGAATTCCACCATTCTGTCTCCAGGTCACTTATCCGTTCTCCTGCCTCAGTTATTCTGCTATTGACTCCTTCTAGTGTATTCTGTATTTTAGTTATTTTATTGTTCATCTCTGTTTGTTTGTTCTTCAATTCTTCTAGGTCTTTGTTAAATATTTCTTGCATCTTTTCGAACTTTGCCTCCATTCTTTTTCTGAGGTCCTGCATCATCTTCACTGTCATTATTCTGAATTCTTTTTCTGGAAGGTTGCCTATCTCCACTTCATTTAGTTATTTTTCTGGGGTTTTATCTTCTTCCTTCATCTGGTACAAAGTCCTCTGCTTTTTCATTTTATCTTTCTGTGAATGTGGTTTTCCTTCCACAGGGTGCAGAATTGTATTTCGTCTTGCTTCTGCTGTCTGCCGTCTCCATTTTGGCTTTTTACATGGCTGCCCCTTCTCAGCCCAGTTGCCACCTCCTCACCAGCTGTGTTCTGACCACCAGACTTCATGGAGTGTCCACCCATCCCTCTCACTTTCTCTCATCATCCTATTTATAACCATAAAAGTGGTTCTCAACCAGAGATGATGTTGCTCCCCAGAGGAAACTCAGCAACATCTGGAGATAGTTTTGGTTATTACAATCTGCACGTGGATCCTACACCATCCTTATAATTCGCAGGATGGGCTCCTCCCCACCTTTCCAACAAAGAATTATCTTGACCTAAATTATCATGTCAGCTTGAGAAACCCTGTTTCTGAGAGTGCAGGGACACTTGTTCAGCTGGCATTGCGATACAGCCTGATGTAACCATTCCATCATTTCTTCTCTTCCTGCCTCCTGACTGTGTTTGACGGGAAGTCTGGGTTTAGTGCTCCCTCCTAACATAGCTTCTCTGCCTTCCCCACACTCCCTACCCCTGCAACTGTTGCTACTTTCCCCTTGTCAACAGAGGCAGTAGCCTTAGGCCAGGAGCCCTGAACAGAAGGCAGCTGAGCTCTCTGGAACTTAAGAACACTGTTTTGATTTCACTTCTGCATTTTTTTCATGGTGACCTGCCATCAACGGAAGTGACCCTGGGTTTCCCATTTATCAGAGTAATGCGGGATTCCCTTTTTGAAGAAATCTAAGAAAACATTTATTAAGTGGGTCACTTTTAATAAGCAATTGATAACTGTCACTGTGCAGGTACCCTGAGCCCTGACCAGGTGTCAGGACTGTTCAGGCACTATTCATGCTCCACTCATTGAAATTGTCACAGGGTCCCCACTGTATTAATTAGTATCTGTGAGATTTGAATATTTCCAACAGGCTTTGGGGCACTAGGGGGTGTCCCTAATTGTCTGTAACCTGGATCTGCTTGAGTTAAGGCAGGAGGAATAGTGGCCTGGTGTGCGAGGTTTAAAGAGGTGGGCAAGGGTGTAGTTTTGGATTGTTTGGTTTGCACATGAAGGGTGTGCTCTGATATTTCACATCATATTAAGGAAACTTTGGGGGATAATAGTGGAGAGTTTTAGAAGGTATGGCATAAGTTGTCTTGTAGAGTATAGAAAACCATTTTGAGAATGAAAAAGAAGAATATAAGTAGAGATATAGGAAGTCCTTGCAGGCAGGCTCATAACTAAGTTTCCCATTTATGTAGCATTAGCCAAGAAAATCGATATGTAATTTGGGGAGTGTTTAAGAGAACCTTTCAGGAGTTATAAGGTGTGCTAAAAATATGGCTTTGTATATATACATGTGTGTGCATGTTAGTGTGGTATTTGTAAAAAATAAACAAACATGGGACTTCCTGGTGGTGCAGTGGTTAAGAACCTGCCTGCCAATGCAGGAAACACAGGTTCGAGCCTGGTCCGGGAAGATCCCACATGCTGAGGACCAGCTAAGCCCGTGCACCACGACTACTGAGCCTGTGCTCTAGAGCCCGCGAGCCACAACTACTGAGCCCATGTGCCACAGCTACTGTAACGTGCGTGCCTAGCGCCCATGCTCTGTAACAAGAGAAGCCACTGCAATGAGAAGCCCGCGCACCGCCACGGAGAGTAACCCCCACTCGCTGCAACTAGAGAAAGCCCATGTGCAATGAAGACCCAATGCAACCACTAATTAATTAATTAATTAGTTAATTAATTAAAAAACAAACCAACAAAATCCTTTTTCCTCATAACACTTCTGATACCAAACGTCTGGGTTTTCCATACCAGGCAATTCTGACCCTAACTACCTGGAGTTAGCACAGACTCCGCAGGTTATTAAGGATTCAGTCCCATAGACAGCCCCTCCACCTCCCACCCACCCACTTCAGATGTCAGTCACAAGTCCTCACAACCTGTCCTGACCAACCAGCTATAAGTTGGAGATTTCCCTTTTGGCAGATTGAGGCATATACCAGGGTCACAGACAGCAGCTCAGGAACATGATAGAATCCCTAATAGAAGAAAGCAAAAAGGTCCCAGGTCTGATTTCTGTCTTAGGAGAGGAAGTCCATGGGTATCTGCTGGGGTGAAGGTTTTCGTGTCCCCAGGTGAAGTCATCTTCATCAGCGAGGTCTTGGTCTGGGACGTGGGGCAGGGTATCCTTTGCAAGTGGGTACGTACACACTTGACTTGATGTGGGCCTCAGTATTTGCCGTGTTTGGTTGAAACAGTGGCTTCCTCAGAGGGTTCAGGCCTCTGACTTATAAACCAATGAAAGTACCCAGACCAGTTATAGTAAGAGCAACAGTTACCAGAATGCCATATGGCTGTTCTTCAAGGTTTGGTTTGTTTGTTTTGTTTTGTTTTGAAGTTCAGGGCAAATGGATTCCATATCAGGTGACCAGCTGCCTGGCCTGTGGGGCAGTCTGTGGCTAATGGGTGCTGGGAGCGTGTGCTCCCTCCTTCTGGTCTCCAGCCTCATGGGATGATGGGAAGCTCTGTGTGTAACTGCAGGGGAGACAGTGTGAATGGCCTCCTGTAGAACGAATCTTTGTGTACATAGAGGTGAGGCACATTCCCTTCCAGAGTAGGAAAGGGCAGTGGGACATTTTTAAAGGTATGTGATTCAAGGAGCCTTGAATTAAGGCTAAGGGGTGAGATAGAGGCCCAATGAGGGGTTTGTTTGTCAGACTGGAGTTTGAAAAGGAGCTGTTTAAGGAAATCGTTATGTTTTTCAGTTAAACCAGCTATTTGGGGCCTGTTGGGGCCATGAAGCTCTATTGACTACCTCTCTCCAGAGCCCAGCATTGTGTAATTTGAGAAGTGAAATGTGTATCTTGGTTATTGTCAGTAATGTCTGTAATTCCAAAGGGAGTAAGGAGCTTCCTGGCAAGGCCTATCGTTGTGGCCTTTATAAATGTAAGGACATGTGATTTTGACTTACTTACTTTTGGGGTGTTGGTGAGACAAGAGTTTCTTTACCCTGAAGGAGACAGTTTTTAAGCAATGACCCAACAGTTTATAATGAATGTGAAGAGGAGGCCGTTTGTTGATCAGGGCATCTAGTACTAAGATGACCCCCTGAATAGACCAAGAAATGTTTCTTAGATCCCATTTTTTATTTGGACATTCTGGCTACAGGATAGAAAGCAGCATCAATCTACTGAGCTCCATCATGTGCTGTGGATGTAAGAGATCCACAAACTCCCACAACTGTTCACTCACTTAATCCCAAGGTGCTCCCCAGGTAGCCAAGGGCTGTGGGGAGAGGTGCCCTCCTCCAGCACCACAGCATCTGGCAAGGACCCACCTTGTCCTACAAGAGGAATATGTCAGAGGGCCCAGGTTGGGTTCCATCCTGTCCTGGGGCCTCAGGAGCTGTGCTGAACTTGTGATGTGCTGTTGCCATGATCCAAAGCTTGATGGGCAGCTGGGTGTGGCGGTCAGTGGCTTGGGGTCTGCAACAGCCTTCATTATCCGGAGAGCCTTGTGTATAGTTAGTTGTTGTTTTAGTAGCATATAGTACCAGGCTGAGGGGACAGTCTGTTACATCAGAAGCCCTTGGGCATCTGTGGCCCTGGTAGGTGATTCAGAAACTCGAGGAGGTGTGAGAAGAGGTTGTCAAAGCCTCTTTGGTGAAGGAGTCTCTGAGGACACTGATGGGACTGGCTATTTAACAGTATTTTGAGCAGATTTTAGAGCTTTTGTTGGAGGGAGTTCCATTTAAGTTGGGCTGATTTGCGAGTATCAGCATCAGGGAGAGTAAATAAAATTTATAAATGAGGAATATGTGGCCACCAGACCCAAAGTAATACTAAATAGTATTTTTGTCTAAAACTAGTCCCCAAAGGATTAAAAGGTGTTGGACTCACTGTCACAAGCGTGTCAAATGAATCTCCTTAGACGAGGTTGTCATGGATGTAACATCGCCTGTGCTCCTGGAGAGAGGTGGGTGGGTGCAGCTGAGGTCTTGGCTGCAGAGGGTGTGGGTGTTGGCAGAGCTGTTGAGCCACCCCACGGGGCAGCCTGGGGAGGAGTCCTATTTGCCTTCAGAGCGAAGGCAAACCGAGGTTGAGAGGCTGTCAAAATACACACCAGCAGAACACGTTAGCCAGATCTGTAATTGAAGAGTAATTACTGGGTTCTAATAATACTGGATATTGGGTGTGTGGATCTTGTTAGTCAGCTCAGGCTGCCATTACTGTGTGGTTAAACAGCAGCTTTATTTTCGCACAGTTCTGGAGGCTGGAAGTCCCAGTTCAGTTGCTGATAAGGATCTCTTGCTGGCCACCTTCTTGCTGTGTCCTTACCTGACTTTTCATCTGGCTTGGAGAGGCCTTCTCTTCCTCTTAAAAGGATATGGGTCCTACCAGATCAGGGCCCCACCCCGTGACCTCATTTAACCTTAACTACCTCCTTAAAGGCCCTAAGTCCATATAGGATCACACTGGGGATTAGGGTTTAACACATGCAGTTTAGGGAGACACAATTCAGTCAGTAACAGGAACCCTAACAGATGGGACCACGGCATTAAGATTGCAGTAACTCACAGCGAGGTGCCCTGTGTTTTTTTAGGTTTAAGAACATGCACAGCTGGACTGTCAACGTGGAGAAGCAGTGGGGATCACCACCCCTTGATTAATTAGGTCTTATATAAAAGTTCTATTCCCCAAAGGCCCCTTTTCAACTTACATTGGGCTGAATTATTATTTTAACTCGGGTCTGTTGGGTCCCATTTTATCAAGCCAATTAATTTGTAAGTGCCAAAAAATTATTTTAATTGTGTATTGTGTCAGAGCATCTATGCCCAATATGGGATACTTTAGGACAGTGGGTACTAGGGCTATAGGAAATTCAGGTAAAACTACAGTCAAAGTGAGATATACCTATTTTTTCTCTTTAATATTTAGGTACTTTTTACAGTGGTGGAGTAGAGTGTTTCATTTTAGTGGGATCCCCAGGTATAACTATGATTTGAGCCCCAGTATTAAATTCATGAAGTTTTGTCAGTTGGTGCATTTTAGCAAATTCTAAAGATAATTTAAAACCTGTGTTGTGGAGTCAGACAAACCAATCAGTGCTCTGTTTTGTTTTGGTGATAAAAGTTTTTTAATATATAAATTTTGTTATACCATATGTAGTTATTATATAATAATTATATAAATTTTAGTATATAAATTTTGGATTTCCAATTGGGTCAGTATAGACAGAGTTCTAACTTAGTTATATGTTGTATGTTATTTAAATTTTTATTCTCTCTCTCTGTTATCTAAGGTTTTTTATTGTTGTTACTGCTTATAAATCAATAAGTAGTCTAGAACCAGTATTATGTTTGCTAGACCTGGCGTTTGCTTGATATGTAAGGTTAATAATGTGCCCCCTTCCCTTCTTTCTTCCTTTTGAGCTTTTCAGCCATTTAAAACCCTGGTTTTTAGTTTTAGTTTGTCTCCTGCTGAGGAGAGGAAAGGGCGGAGGGGCCTGGGGCCTCCAAGATGCAGCCTCTCCCCTGGATGGCCCTGGTCCACAGCATAACGAGCCCCTTCCTCCCCACTCCTTTTTTTTCTGCCTCCAAACAAAATCTTTTTTGGGGGGTGGGGTGGTCACCTTTCTGCCCCCACCACCACCATTTTTCTTTCTTTTATTTGGGTATTTACCTGGTAGGCTCTTAGCAGTCCCAAGTGGCAACCACTGTGAGTGGCAGCCTGCCTTTCTAGGGAGGGGCTGGGGCTCATGCCTCAGGACAGCAGTGGTGGTGGCAGTGTCCTGACGGGGTGACAGTTTGGTGTTGAGGAAGAGCTCTCCACGTGCTGGTCTGCAGCAGCACTCACGAGTGCCGGACACACTGGCCGGGCTTACACAATCTGGAGTAGGTTGAGAAACATCCTCAGGTGTCTCAAAGGGCAGCAAAAACAATATTCCTTATTCCTTTGTTTCTCCCCCCCATTATACGTTGAACTAGCAGTCTCCAGAGATGGGATCTCTTATCCGCTACGTGGTTGGGACAAACTGCAACAACAGTAAGGCAAGCAGCCATGGCAAGGTTTGCCTGTGAAGCAGTCTAAGCCTCTTCTGTGCCATGGCATGTGTGAGGGGGGTGCCCTATGCCACTCGCATCCCTGTATTGCTCCAGGGACCAGTGCCTGGACTCTGGCCAGGTGTGCCCTCAGAGGGCAGGCAGTGCCATCAGTCTCTCATAGGGTGGTGGGCAGCTCAGTTGAGCAGCCCCCCACGGACTTCAGTGTTGTTGGCTCAGTTGATCACACTTGAATCCCAACCGTCTATGGGGGGGCCTCAGCGTTAGGCAGTAGCCAGTTACCTGGTTGCCCCGGGGTCACCAGCCCAGAAACTTGGTGTGTTGACAATGGCGAGACAGACTAAGTGCTCCGTCTCTTCCCAGATCAGGTGGCAGCTAGGGACTCACAGCCCTTGCGGACCTAGACAGGAGGAGCGCTCTTCAGAATTTTGCTGGGTATCTAAAAAAAAACTTAGCTCAATGGAGACATACTTTACTTTGACTGAAAAGAGTCATTATTTTAAATATGTGAGTTCTTTAAATTATTCCATCCATTTTAAACAACATAATGCATTTAAATTGCTTTGTACAGTCCCTGGGATATGGTAACACCCTATAAATGTTAACTTTTCAATTATTATTAAGGTTAAAAGTTCATAGTGACGTGGTGGATTGGTTAAGTATGTGCACTTAGCCACTGTTCAGCAGACTCTTCTCAGGGAGTGACACTTGAGCTGAGCCCCAAAGAGAAGTAGCTGGAAGAAGCAAGGTGGGTAGAGAACAGCCTTCCAGGGAGAAGGGCCTGCATGTGCAAAGGCCCTGAGGTCCTAGGGAATGTGACTCCTGATAGCTGAAGGGAGGTCTTGGTCGCTGTCGCTGAGCCCCGTGCTGAGCACGGAGCACACAGGAGAGCACATTGCTTAGTGATGACTGATGAACCCTGGACCTGACGGAGAAGCTGTCGGCGAGTCCTGGCACCTCTGCCGTCGACTTCCTGCCGAGTCTGTGTGTCTTTCCCCTGCATCTGTGTTTGGCTGTATGTGACAGACCGGCTCAGTCTTCACCCTGGAGGAAATTTATTATCTCACCAGTAGGAAGCTCAGAGGTGGGGCTGGCTACCGGGTTGGTGGGTGCCAGCCCAGTTGTCTGCTTCTTCCTGGTCTAGGGCCTCGGGCAGGTTCCCTCACAGGCGACCCAGGCTGCTGCAGGACTACAGCACTGGCTGGTCCCCTCACTCAGCCATCCTGGACTAGAGCTCTCTCCTCCAGAGGGCTGGTGTAGGTCACCTGCAAGTTGGTGGAAACCAGAGTTTTCAGCCCTCCCTTGATGCCAGAATCTGGGGTGGTTTTTTTAAATCTGTAGGTATCCAGGCCTCATCTGCAGAGATTTGGTTTCTTTCTCTTTTTTTTTTTTAATAAATTTATTTATTTTTGGCTGCGTTGGGTCGTTGTTACTCACAGACTTTTTTTTAGTTGCAGCGAGTAGGGGCTAATCTTAGTTGTGGTGTGCAGGCTTCTCACTGTGGTGGCTTCTCTTGTTGCGGAGCGTGGGCTTCAGTAGTTGTGGCACACGGGCTCAGTAGTTGTGGTGCACGGGCTTAGTTTCTTCGTGGCATGTGGGATCTTCCCAGACCAGGGCTTGAGCCTGTGTCCCCTGCATTGGCAGGCGGATTCTTTAACCACTGTGCCACCAGGGAAGTCCCTATTTGGTTTCAGTTGGATGTGAACCAGACATCTCAGGAGATTTTAATGCACAGGTGGTTGAAATTCACTTGGGTTAATTAGTAAACACCTTCTGGAAGGAGGCGGTCATATTCTGTGTCTCTTGGCTGCAGCTGAATAGAGTTGGAACTCTGTGCAGTGGAGGTCAAAGGGAATAGGTGTTGTCTACACAACCAGCACTGCAGTCTAAAGTCTTTGGATCCCAACATTGGTGGTGTGTTGTTTTTTTTTTCTTTTTTTTTTTTGGCTTCATTGGGTCTTCGTTGTTGCATGCGGGCTCTTCTCTGGTTGCAGTGAGCGGGGGCTATTCTTCGTTCTGGTGTCCAGGCTTCTCATTGTGGGCTTCTCTTGTTGGGAGCGCGGGTTCTAGGCGTGTGGGCTTCAGTAGTTGCAGCACACGGGCTCAGTAGTTGTGGCTCGCAGGCTCAGTAGTTGTGGCACAGGGGCTTAGTTGCTCCGTGGCATGTGGGATCTTCCCAGACCAGGGCTTGAACATGTGTCTCCTGCATTGGCAGGTGGATTTTTAACCACTGCGCCACCAGGGAAGCTGCAACATTGGTGTTTTTGACCTTGGTTTCCAAGTTCTAGGTCAGGATTTCTGTGGGTGGAATCAGCTTCATTCTGAGGTCTTGTCCACATCCTGAAGTCCCACACTAGATCGAGGGGTTTTCTTTGTTTTCACAGAAATCCTAGTGTCTTCTTCCTTTCTCCATGAACAGGGTGTCCTGTTCCCAGACTTGAGCTGATCTTCCAGCTGGAGCAGGGGCAGAAGCTGTTGACTGTGAAGAAAGACCTCTCCCGAAGCACCTGTCCAGGTAGGAGCCAAGATTTGGGCAGCTGGGAGACCCTGCAGGGGGAGGTCGCTGGCCCTGGTTCCTTGGGGAAGTGTCTTGTTCGGGCCTCTGTGGTGGTCTGGAGGCCACGGAGCCCTTTGACCCCAGGTCCCTCTGTCCTCCTGGAGGATAGAGGTGCATGAGCTGAGATGTGTCTTGGGCTCCAGCTGCCTGGGCTTCAAGCTTCAAGCTGCCTGGGCTTCAAGCTGTCTTGGGCTCCAGCTGCCTGGGCTTCACCGATCACCAGCTCTGTGGCCCTAGTGAACTTCGGGATCTCCTTGTGTCTTTGTATATATAAGTTTGACTAAGTTAAATCTTAGCTGCCATGTCAGACAGACTCCAGCATCTTGGTGCTCAGCATATGGAAGCACTTGTTCTTTTTTTGTATTTCTTTCTTTCTTTTGCCATGCCTCGCAGCGTGCAGGATCTTAGTTCCCTGACCAGGGGTCGAACCCGTGACCCCTGCAGTGGAAGCTCGGAGTCTTAACCACTGGACCACCAGGGATGTCCCTGGAAGCACTTTTTCTGAGGCACACCCGGTCCGTGTGACTGTGCATCACACGGCTGTTCAGGAACCCGGGTCCACTCTGCCATCAGCATGTGGCTTGAAGGTTGTCCTGACCTCCTGCAGCAGGCAGAGGAGAGTGAGAGGGCAAGGAAGACTCGCACAAACACCAGCCCCCCGCTTCCACTGATAGGCACTAGGCACTTGGCCACACTCGGGGGATGGGGCTGGGAGATGGGGCTGAGCCATGTGTCCAAGTGGAGGAGCAGATGGTTTGGCGAGTGTGGTCTGCTGCGCTCAGTCTGTTCCTGATAGTTGCTCTGTCTCCGGGTTGTTGGGGACGTGGTCACATAACGTGTTAAAGCATAAAACCGCTTAGCACAGCGTCTGCGCCGCAGTCAGTGGCTCGTGGGAAGTAAGCCGTTGGTGTCATTCATGTCCCTGTATTGTAATGAGTAATGCATCTCACGTTTCCCTCTGACCTCTGAGGAAAAGGGCCTTCCTTCCTCTCCCAGCTCCTCTCCAGCTCTCGTCTGCCTCCCCTTTCCCACCCTGTCCAGATACTCAAGAAGCCTTCCCTTGTTGCATGTCTCCCTACTCCTCCTGTTTGGTAAAACTTGATGGTGACATTTGTCCTGCTGTGCCCCACATCTGGGCTGCTGAGGGCACTGGGGCCGCCATGTGTGGTGATGGGGCCCCTGCAGAGTTGTGCTCTTTCCCTCCTAGTCCCTCGGGCGGCCCCACCAGCCTGCGAGTGTCTGTGTGCAGCCCGTCGACAGCCCCTCAGGGGCAGTTCCTGTGTGCAGCCTGTCGACAGCCCCTCAGAGGGGCAGTTCCGAGCCTCTGCCTTCTGCTCTCTGCCCTTCTCCACCTGAATATCTCAGAGGCACCCAGTCAGCATGCCTGGCAAGGAACCCGTCACGATGCTCACTTCTTCCCCTCCCGAGTTAGAGCGCATGGTCCTGCCATCCAAGCAGATTAGAGACTGGATACAGCCCCAGAGACTGTATCCTCACCCCTCCACCTCCATCGGCCCCTACATCCGGCCATCCTCGCAGTGACCACTTCCCCAGGACAGGTGTCTCAGCCTGTGACCTCTCATGTGTCAGCAAGTTTTCATGTTAAAAATCTATCCCCTTGTCTTGCTTGGTCTTCTACCCTTCCACACTCATTCAGACTCTCAGTCATATAGACTCATATAGACTCTCAGTCTATAGTTTTCCTTTCACCTGGTGGAAGAGGTCTTGGCCCAGGCCATGGCCAGTTGTTGAACCATAGTCTAGAGTACATCTTTTAGGGAAATTATTTCTTCACTTACTTTCTGCTTGTTCAGCAATTTCATTCTTGCTCTGCTCAAGGTAAAAATGTGCCCATGTTTCTTACACTTGAAGCAAATAAAAAATGCTCCTGTTTCATATTGTATTCATCCACTCTCTGAGGCATTTAATTTTTTACATTTTTTCACCCTCACAAACAGTGCTGCCAAGAACATTCATATATATTGGTCATCTTGCACACGGTTAGGCTTGTCTTTTGTTATTTCTCGGAGTAAAATTGTTGGATTATAGGTTATGCAAATTTTCAAGTTTAGGTGATAATGTTTTCTAAAAGGGATGTACCTATTTATAATTCTCCAGATTCCACCAGTTATGTCCTGTTCAGTCCTTGATGCTGTAAGGCTCCTCAATTTTTGCTTAACAGACTGACACAAAATTATATCTTAGGTGAGCTTGCTTTGCATTTTCCTCATTCACAACCTTTAGCACCTTATCATGTGATTATAGGCCCATTTGTACAATTGTCCCCTCGTATCCGCAGGTTCTGCCTCTGCAGATTCAACTGAGTGCAGATTGAAAACATTGGGGGGAAGAGAAAATACCAGAATGTTCAAAAAAACAAAACTTTAATTTGGGGCTTCCCTGGTGACACAGTGGTTAAGAATCTGCCTGCCACTGTAGGGGACGTGGGTTCGAGCCCTGGTCCGGGAAGATCCCCCATGCCACCGAGCAGCTGAGCCCGTGTGCCACAACTACTGAGCCTGTGCTCTAGAGTCTGTGAGCCACAACTACTGAGCCCGCGTGCCACAACTACTGAAGCCCGTGCACCTAGAGCCTGTGCTCTGCAACAAGAGAAGCCACCGCAATGAGAAACCTGCACGCCGTACCTAGAGAAAGCCCACATGCAGCAACAAAGGCCCAATGCAGCCAAAAAAATTAAAAAAAAAAAAAACTTGAATTTGCCTTGTGCTGGCAACTATTTATCAATATATAGCATTTGCATTGTATTAGATATTATAAGCAATCTAGAGATGATTTAAGGTACACAGGAGGATGTGTGTAGGTTATATGCAAATACTCCACCATTTTATATAAAGGACTTGAGCATCTGCAGATTTTAGTATTGAGCAGGGGGTTTCTGGAACCAGTTAATCTGCTGTGGATACTGAGAAACAACTTCTTTGAAATGTCATTTCATGGAAAATGCCTGTGTTTCTGTTACCTTGTTTCCCTTTTGTTTGTAGGGATTTTTTTTGTACATTCTTGATACTTTTATCAGTTATAGATGCTGCTCTATCCCCAATATCAAAAAGATATTCTTGTTTTATTCTAAGATGTTCTAAGCTTGGCACTTGACATTTAACTCTTTTTGGTCTGAGGTAGAATTTGAGTATAGTGTGAGATAGGAATACAGTTTTTTGGGTTTTTTTTACTTTTTTAAATTAATTTTTTTATGATCCTTTTAATGTGTTGTTGGATTCTGTTTGCTAGTGTTTTGTTTTGTTTTTGAGGTGGAATGAGACAATTTATAAGTTCCCTTAGTAAAACCTTGAAGGAGATGAAAAAAGAAGTACACAAAGAATACTAAAGAGCTGGGGGAAGAGCAGAAATCAAGAGAGGGAGATAAGTTTAGGTGGTTACTAGTGTCAAACTTCGCAGTGCGTCATAATTATAGTTACTGTGTTCAATGTTAATTCTCTCCCCAAGATAATTTCTGAAGGTTGTACTTTCACATCTCTTTTGCTTCCACTTCTGTCATGCTGGCTTCTTTTATTGGTGGGATAACAGGCATACTTCAGAGAGATGCATGTTCGGTTCAGGACCACCATCATTAGGTGGCCATGCGGTTCCCTCATCTCCTTTTTTCTTTATACTGATGGGTAGCATTCTTCATCACAAATGGAAGGTAGTGTGCTGGAAAAATAACATGGGGCTCCAAGGCCCAGAAGCAGCATGGGGTAGAGTTTTGTGACCTCAGATTCATTGTGATCCCAGTAGTGTCTGTCTTTTGTAGCCTCCTCTCATGTCTTCTTTCCTTGTTCAGCTCTTATAACGTGTTGGAATCCTTGATCCAATACGGAAAATTTAGTCTGTTTCCACAAACTGATTTCACCAGGAGTCCCTCATGTGATGACGTTCTGTCAGATTCTCTTGGTGTGTGAACTGTCTTCAGGTTCAACATATGAATCAAGTTTGGAGGTTGGGGTCCATCCTTCTAGTGTTGGAGGGTCTCCTGCAGAGGCAGGGAGAGGCTGTGGCTCACCGTGGGGACAAGGACACTGACAGCAGAAGTTTAGGGAAGTACTCCTTGGTGTGAGCCATCCCAGAGTCTCTGCTAGTATTTTGTTGAGGATTTTTGCATCTATATTCATCAGTGATACTGGTCTGTAATTTTCTCTTTTTTTGTAGTATCTTTGTCTGGTTTGGTATCAGGGTGATGGTGGCCTCATAGAATGAGTTTGGGAGTGTTCCTTCCTCTGCAATTTTTTGGAAGAGTTTGAGAAGGATAGGTGTTAGCTCTCCTCTAACTGATAGAATTCACCTGTGAAGCCGTGTGGTCCTGGACTTTTGTTTGTTGGAAGATTTTTAATCACAGTTTCAATTTCATTACTTGTGATTGGTCTGTTCATATTTTCTATTTCTTCCTGGTTCAGTCTTGGAAGGTTATACCTTTCTAAGAGTTTGTCCATTTCTTCCAGGTTGTCCATTTTATTGGCATACAGTTGCTTGTAGGTAGTCTCTTAGGATGCTTTGCATTTCTACGGTGTTTGTTGTAACTTAGCCTTTTTCATTTCTAATTTTATTGATTTGAGTCCTTTCCCTCTTTTTGATGAGTCTGGCTAATGGTTTATCAATTTTGTTTATCTTCTCAAAGAACCAGCTTTTAGTTTCATTGATCTTTGCTAATGTTTTCTTTGTTTTTGTTTCATTTATTTCTGCTCTGATCTTTATGATTTCTTTCCTTCTGCAAACTTTTTTTTGGGGGGATTTGTTTGTTCTTCTTTCTCTAGTTCCTTTAGGTGTAAGGTTAGATTGTTTGAGATTTTTCTTGTTTCTTGAGGAAGGCTTGTATTGCTATAAACCTCCTTCTTAGAACTGCTTTTGCTGCATCGCATAGGTTTTGGATCTTCGTGTTTTCATTGTCATTTGTCTCTAGGTATTTTTTGATTTCCTCTTTGATTTCTTCAGTGATCTCTTGGTTATTTAGTAACGTACTGTTTAGCTTCCATGTGTTTGTGTTTTTTACGTTTTTTTCTCTATAACTGATTTCTAATCTCATAGCATTGTGGTCAGAAAAGATGCTTGATATGATTTCAGTTTTCTTAAATTTACCGAGGCTTGATTTGTGACCCAAGATGTGATCTATCCTGGAGAATGTTCCATGTGCACTTGAGAAGAAAGTGTAATCTGCTATTTTTGGATGGAATGTCCTATAAATATCAAATCTATCTGGTCTATTGTGTCATTTAAAGCTTGTGTTTCCTTATTAATTTTCTGTTTGGATGATCTGTCCATTGGTGTAAGTGAGGTGTTAAGTCCCACACTATTATTGTGTTACTGTTGATTTCCTCTTTTATAGCTGTTAGCAGATGCCTTATGTATTAAGTTGCTCCTATGTTGGGTGCATATGTATTTATAATTGTTATATCTTCTTCTTGGATTGATCCCTTCTTCATTATGTGGTGTCCTTCCTTGTCTCTTCTAACATTTATTTTAAAGCCTATTTTATCTGATATGAGTATTGCTACTCTAGCTGTCTTTTGATTTCCATTTGCATGGAATATCTTTTTCCATCCCCTCACTTTCACTCTGTATGTGTCCCTAGGTCTGAAGTGAGTCTCTTGTAGACAGCATATATACAGGTCTTGTTTTTGTATCCATTCAGCAAGCCTGTGTCTTTTGGTTGGAGCATTTAATCCATTCACATTTAAGGTAATTTTCAATATGTATGTTCCTATGACCATTTTCTTAATTGTTTGTTTTTGTAGGTACTTTTCTTTTGTGTTTCCCACTTAGAGAAGTTCCTTTAGCATTTGTTGTAGAGCCGGTTTGGTGGTGCTGAATTCTCTTAGCTTTTGCTTGTCTGTAAAGCTTTTGATTTCTCCATCGAATCTGAATGAGATCTTTGCCAGGTAGAGTAATCTTGGTTGTAGGTTCTTCCCTTTCATCACTTTAAGTGTATCATGCCACTCTCTCTGGCTTGTAGAGTTTCTGCTGAGAAGTCAGCTGTTAACCTTATGGGAGTTCCCTTGTATGTTATTTGTCGTTTTTCCCTTGCTGCTTTCAATAATTTTTCTTTGTCTTTAATTTTTGACAATTTGATTGCTATGTGTCTTGATGTGTTTCTCCTTGGGTTTATCCTGTATGGGGCTCTCTGCGCTTCCTGGACTTGGATGGCTATTTCCTTTCCTAGGTTAGGGAAGTTTTCGACTATAATCTCTTCAAATATTTTCTCTGGTCCTTTCTCTCTCTCGTCTCCTTCTGGGACCCCTATAATGCAAATGTTGTTGCATTTAATGTTGTCCCAGAGGTCTCTTAGGCTGTCTTCATCTCTTTTCATTCTTTTTTCTTTCTTCTGTTCTGCAGCAGTGAATTCCACCATTCTGTCTTCCAGGTCACTTATCCGTTCTTCTGCCTCAGTTATCCTGCTGTTGATTCCTTCTAGTGTATTTTTCATTTCAGTTATTGTATTGTTCATCTCTGTTTGTTTGTTCTTTAATTCTTCTAGGTCTTTGTTAAACATTTCTTGCACCTTTTCGATCTTTGCCTCCATTCTTTTTTCAAGGTCCTGGATCATCTTCACTATCAGTATTCTGAATTCTTTTTCTGGAAGGTTGCCTATCTCCACTTCATTTTGTTGTTTTTCTGGGGTTTTATTGTGTTCCTTCATCTGGTACATAGCCCTCTGCCTTTTCATCTTGTGTGTCTTTCTGTGAATGTGGTTTTTGTTCCACAGGCTGCAGGATTGTAGTTCTTGCTTCTGCTGTCTGCCCTCTGGTGGATGAGGCTATCTAAGAGGCTTGTCTAATTTATTTATTTTTATTTATTTTATTTTTTTGGCTGTGTTGGGTCTTCGTTGCTGCGTGCGGGCTTTCTCTAGTTGTGGTGAGTTGGGGCTACTCTTTGTTGCAGTGTGCGGGCTTCTCATTGCAGTGGCTTCTCGTTGCAGAGCATGGGCTCTAGGCGCGCAGGCTTCAGTAGTTGTGGCAAACGGGCTCAGTAGTTGTGGCGCACGGGCTTAGTTGTTCCACAGCATGTGGGATTTTCCCGGACCAGGGATCGAACCCATGTCCCTTGCATTGGCAGGTGGGTTCTTAACCACTGTGCCACCAGGGAAGTCCTCTGTATAAGTTTTAAGTCATACAGCCTGATGGTTTGATTTACATATATTGTGAAATGATTACCACAGTAGGTTCAGCTGACACCCATATAGATAGAAAAAAAAGTAAAGAGGAAAAGAGAAAAGGAAAAAAAAATTTCTCCTTGTGATGAGGACTCTTAGGATTACTTTCTTAACAGTGCTTCTTTATAGCATACAGCAGTGTTAGCTACAGTTATTGAGTTGTACACTGCATCCCTAGGACTTGTTTATCTTAAAACTGGAATTTTGTACCTTTTGACCATCTTTCTCCAATTTCACCTCCCCCACGTTAAATTCTTCATTGGTATAGCTCCTCTTTAATGTTTTCAAGTAAACTATTAATATTTTCTCCATCTAGATCATGTGTATTTTTCTAGTCTTTTCACCAGACTGTTCAGGCATAACAGACCCAATGTGTCCATCCCAGTCCTGCTCACCTCCTGCCTTATGAGCCCTGTCCTGGGAGTCCTCACTGTAACCCAAGTCAAAACCATGGGAATCAGTTTCCCTGGATTCTTGTCAATACCATCCTCATGGCCTGGGGGGCCTTTGTACATTCTGTGTCCTAAGGCTATAGTGTCCTTCCCACCTCCTCTCTGTGGCAACTCCAGTGGTGCCAGTAGGACTCCCCTGGTCTCTTCCTGCACACAGTTAGCCAAACTCAAGGTTAGAAATACAGAACTCCAGGACTGCCAAGTCTGCCCAGGTGTTGTGAACCTTCTGCAAGTCGAGGGGTTTCCCAGTCCACCCTCAGGTTCAGTGATTTGCTAGGAGACTCACAAAACTCCCTAAAACCTGTTATGCTCACAAATCATGTTTGTTACAGGCAAAAGATGCAGAGTAGAAGAGGGGCCGGAGGTGTTCCAGACACGAAGCTTCCGTGTCTTCGGCGTCTCGTTACCTCCTGGAATCGATATCTGGCAGTATGTGCACGGAGTGTTGCCAACCCAGGAAACTCACCAGAGCCTCGGTATCCAGATTTTTGTTGAGTTTTCATTACAGAAGCATGATTGATTGAGTCATGGTACATGGGACTCAGTCTCCACCCTTCTTCCCTTTCCAGAGATCCAGCTGATAACTCGTGGTTCAAAGCCCCAGCTTTCTAATTACACGTTTGGTCTTTCTGCTGTGCCCAGACCTTACCCAGACCTAATGTCATCTCTTCAGCATAAACTATCTAGGGGCCCATAGTGAGTCATCTGTTGTCGTAAAGTATCATGTACATCCCTAGGGACTCACCATGAACAACAAAGACATGCCTGTCTCTCTGGAGATACCCAGTTTACAGGTTACTTCCTTAGAGCTGGGGCAAGGACCATACTTTTCTTTGGAGATAGTTGAATTGGCATTATACACTTCCTGTCCTTTATCAGGGCTGCATTAGATGCCTTTTCCTAGTGGGTTTTTTTTTTTTTTTTTTTTTTTTCAGCCGTGCCACTTGGCTTGCGGGATTGTAGTTCCCCCACCAGGGATTGAACCTGGGCCTGGCAGGCAGTGAAAGCACAGAGTCCTAACCACTGTACCATTATGGAATTCCCTTTTCCTCGTGTTCTTACAGCAACATGGGATGTCTTCGATTAAAGGAAACTGAAAGCCCACAGAGGCATTATTACTCTGTCCAGCCAAGCCTGTGAAATTGTGGCATTATGTCCATTGCAGACTCTCTTACTGGGTCCAGCTTTCAAGGTGTCAGCAGTCTAATGACCAAGAAAGAAAGAAGTTACAATGTTGAGATTCAGAGGTAGCAAAACAGACACAGAGGCACTGTTTTCATCTTTATCTTTTTCACCGAAATGCCGATTTTGTTTCTTCCTTGTTGGTATTACTAATGGGCCTTGTTTATTGGGTTTCTTTCAGTTGACAAAGGAAAACCCAAGACCACAGAACCTACCACTTGTGAGCCAACCCTATTTGAGGGATCCTCTATCCAGGAACTAATACAAGGAGGCCCAGGGGACTCCCAGTTCGGACAAACCAAGGATCAGGATGGGCTGTTGGAAATGCAGGAAGGACACTTGGGACCAGGGATGGACCCCCAGAGGGAGACGCTTCCTGAGAAAATGAGTCCTGAACATGGCAGCTTAGGGACAGCTGGTGGTGTGTGTTCAAGGATTGTAGAGGAGCTGGTCCCTGCAGGAGGTGCTGTCCATGACCATGACTCATGTGGATTTGGTAATGACCACATGATTCAGGAAGAGGAAAGTATCTTTAAATGCAGTGAATGTGGGAAAGTTTTTAACAAGAAACACCTTCTTGCTGGACATGAAAAGATTCACTCTGGTGTGAAGCCCTATGAATGCACAGAGTGTGGGAAAACCTTTATTAAGAGCACACACCTCCTCCAGCACCACATGATCCACACCGGGGAGAGGCCCTATGAGTGCACAGAGTGCGGGAAGGCCTTCAACCGCAGGTCCTACCTTACACAACACCAGCGGATTCACACTGGAGAGAAGCCTTACAAGTGCAATGAATGTGGAAAGGCCTTCACCCACCGCTCCAACTTTGTCTTACATAAGAGGAGGCACACCGGGGAAAAACCCTTTGTGTGCAAAGAATGTGGGCAAGTCTTCCGACATAGGCCAGGATTCCTTCGACATCACATCATTCACAGTGGTGAGAATCCGTATGAGTGCTTTGAATGTGGCAAGGTCTTTAAACACAAGTCATACCTCGTGTGGCACCAGCAGACTCACACTGGGGAGAAGCCCTACGAGTGCAGTGAATGCGGTAAAGCCTTCTGTGAGAGCGCAGCCCTCATTCACCACTATGTCATCCACACTGGGGAGAAGCCCTTTGAATGCCTCGAGTGTGGGAAGGCCTTCAACCACAGATCATACCTCAAGAGGCACCAGCGGATTCACACTGGGGAGAAGCCTTTTGTGTGCACTGAATGTGGAAGGGCCTTCACCCACTGCTCCACTTTTATCTTGCATAAACGGGCCCACACTGGAGAGAAACCTTTTGAGTGCAAAGAATGTGGGAAAGCCTTTAGCACTAGGAAAGACCTCATTCGGCACTTCAGCATTCACACTGGGGAGAAGCCCTTTGAGTGCACGGAGTGTGGGAAGGCCTTCAACCGCAGGTCAGGCCTCACCAGGCACCAGCGGATTCACAGTGGAGAGAAGCCCTATGAATGCATGGAGTGTGGGAAGTCCTTTTGCTGGAGCACAAACCTCATTCGACATGCCATCATCCACACGGGAGAGAAGCCTTATAAGTGCAGTGAATGTGGAAAGGCCTTCAGTCGTAGCTCATCCCTCACTCAGCATCAAAGGATTCATACTGGGAGAAACCCTGTCAGTGTGACAGATGTAGGAAGAACCTTCACCAGTGGGCAAACCTCAGTCACCCTCCGAGAACTCCTGTTGGGGAAAGAGTTTTTGAATGTAAACACCGAGGAAAATCTTTTGCAGGAGAAAACACCTACCATGACATCTGATCGTACATACCAAAGAGAAACCCCACAAGTATCTTCTCTGTGAGAAAACCTGTCACGGATCATCAGTAGTTGTGTAAAGACGCATTGTAGAAATTGACCCAGCCTAGAGCCTTACTCTACATCTGAGAGTTCATCTGTGAGGGAGAGACCAGTGTTTATTGTGCACTAAGGAAAACTTTAGCTACGTTTTTCCCTTAGTTTACACTGTAGTGTTATCTCAGGAATTTTTATAAAACGAAGGTGGAAACTTAGATGAAAAAATGAAATGCAAACATAGTTTGAGACTTCTCTGTCAAGGTTATGGCACTTTGTCATGGATCCCTTAGTTTACTTGGGGTGAGGGGAATGTTATTTCACAGGCAAAGGGCCTTGACCCTTTATGTGTCTTATATATACATTCGTTGCTGTCCAGTATTGGGAGAGTTAGACACTTGAAGCCAGGTATTTAAGTAGATAAAGATACACATATGACACACGGGCACATTTTATTGCACCAGTTAAGACTGTTTCAGGCTTTGGTTTTTTTAAAAAACAAACGGTTCTTTTGGTGGTTTTAAACACCAAACATTCAGACTTTTTATTGATTCAATCTGTTGTTTAATTTCTGTAGCTATACGGTAAATCTTAAAATTGGGTAAAGTGAATACTTTTATTATTTAAATTAACTCCGCTTTCTAGTTCCTTGGACTTGCCATATAAATCTTAGGATGCAAAAAAACCTTGCTCACGTGTTTATAGAAATTGATTTAAACCTGTAGAGCAGTTTGTTTAAAAGCAGCACCATGAACACAGTACATGGTATAGTGTTTCATGTATCTAAGTAATTCTTGATATTTCATTACCATTTTGTAATATTGAACAATACAGGTTCTGTACATTTTTTTTTAGGGTTTATGTCTAGGTTGTTGGGGTTTTTTTTTTTTTTGTTATTTGTTAATTGGTTTTTTTTTTTTTTTTTGGCCTCGAGGCTTGTGGGATCTTAGTTCTCCCACCAGGGATAAAACCCAGGCCCCCTACAGTGAAAGCGAGGAGTCCTAACCACTGGACTGCCAGGGAATTCCCTATTGGCACTGTTTTAAACTTTCATTTCCACATAATCTTTAGTAGCATACAGAAAGATAATTGTTCTGGGGGGTGATATTTTAGTATCTTGCAGCCTTGGCTGGACTCAGTTATTTCTAGCCATTTCTTTGGATAGAATCCTTGGTATTTTCTGCATAGAAATGTCAACTGCAAATAGTTTTCTTTCTTCCTATTTGTATACGTATTATTTCTTTTTCTTATGCACTTAGCTAGGACTCTCAGTATGATGTTGAGTAAGAGTAGTAAGAGAGGACATCCTTGACTGGTTTCTGATATTAGGGGGAAAATGGTCAGTTTTTCATCAAGTACAATGTTAGTTGTAAGGTTGTTTTTTTTCCATAGAGTTTTCCTGTCAAGTCTAGAAAGTTTCCCTCTGTTAATTTGCTGAGATTTTTGTTGTCATGAATGAATGTTGGATTTTGTCAGATACTTTAGCTCCATCAGTTAATGTGATCATCTGGTTTTTATTCTTTAGCCTATTGATATAGTGTATTACATTGAGTTTTGAATATTAAACCAGCCTTGCATCCTTGGAATAAACCCCACTTGGTTGTGGAGTATAACTTTTTTAATATATATTAAAGCATTCCATTTGATTATATTTTTTTGAGCAGGTTTTCCTATAATCTCTTGATTGATGATATGTAGTTGTCATTCTTTGCTTGTTTTTAACTACTGTCATTGTCTGGTTTTGGTGTCAAGGTGATAGTGGCTTCCCAAGTTCTGTTTTTTAGGAAGACTATGTAATTGTTTTTAATTGTTGTTTTAATGTTTCATAACATCCTCCAGTGAACCATTTAAGCCTGGAGATTTTCTGGATACTTTTTAGTTACATATTATTTGATAAGTATGGAACTATTCAGAGTATCTGTTTTCATATTGGATAAATTGGATAGTTGGTCCTCTTCAAGGAAATGTTTCATTTCATCTAACTTTTCTTATTTGGAGACTTGTTGGGAGTATTCCCTTATTATCTTTTTAATGGCAACAGGGTCTGTACTTATATCGCATTTTATTCCTGATTTTGGAAATATGTCACCTCTTTTTAATCATTGTCAGTCTTAGACATATACCAATTTTACTGAACATTTTGAAGAACCAGCACTTTATTTTATTGATTTTTCTCTATTGCCTTTCTGGGTGTTTTTTTTTGTTTGTTTTATTTTGTTTTTTTTTTTTATCACACCACGCAGCATGTGGGATTTTAGTTCCCCGCAGGGATCGAACCTATGCCCCCTGCATTGAGAGCACAGAGTCTTAACCACTGGCCCGCAAGGGAAGTCCCTTTACCTTTCTGTCCTTAATTTCACTGATTTCTGTTCAGGTCTTTATGATATCATATCTTCTACTTTGCTTTGGTTGTATTTTGCTCTTTTTATTTTTTGAGGGATGCTAAGATTATTAATTTGAAACTTTTTTTTTCTTTTCTAATGGATCATTAAGTATTATAAAGTTCCTTCAGCACTGTTCCAGCCTTATCCCACAAGTTTTCATTACAATTTATTCAGTTCTAAATATCCCTTGATTCCCTTAGAGACTTCCTCTGACACCCATGTATTATTCAGAAGTATATTGTTCCATTTCCTACTGTTTGGAGCATTTTCTGGTATCTTTTGTTACTGATTTATTACTTGTTTCATGTTTGGTTTGTTTAAATTTGTTGAAGTTTGTTTTATGATCCAGGGTGTGGTATATCTTGTTCTGTAAGGCTTCTCGAAACGAATGTGTATTCTGCTGTCACTGGGTGAAGTTTCTATAAATGTCTGCACAATCCTCTTGGTTGGGGTTATTGCTCAGATTTTTTACATCCTTGCTGACTTTCTGTGTAGTATTTCTGTCCGTTGCAGAGAGAGGGATGATGAAGTCCTGAAGTATAATTGAGAAATTGTCTATTCCTTACAAGTTCTGTAAGTTTCTGCTTCATGTATTTCAAAGTTCTGTTGTTTGGTGCATACACATATAGGATTGCTATGTCATCTTGGTGTATTGACCCTTTAATCATAATAAAAGGGTTCATTTTCTTGCCTTTGAAGCATACTTTATCTGATATTAGTATAGTCACTACTGCATTTTTATTTTTATTTTATTTTTTTTGTGGTACGCGAGCTTCTCACTGTTGTGGCCTCTCCCGTTGCAGAGCACGGGCTCCAGACGGGCAGGCTCAGCAGCCATGGCTCACGGGCCCAGCCGCTTTGCGGCATGTGGGATCTTCCCGGACCGGGGCATGAACCCGTGTCCCCTGCATCGGCAGGCGGACTCTCAACCACTGTGCCACCAGGGAAGCCCACTACTGCATTTTTTTATTAATGTTTGTAGTCTATATTTTTCCATAATTTTATTTTTAACATCTACATCATTATATTTGAAGTAAGTTTCTTGTGACAGCATGTAGTTGGGGTCATACTTTTTTTTTTAATCCATTATGCCACTTTTAATTCGTAGGTTTAGATCATCTAAATTTAAAATAATTATTGATATGTTAGAGCTTAACTGTACCATTTTATTAATCTTTTTTTTGTGTGTGTTCCCTTTGTATTATTCCTCTTGTTTTCCAGTTTTTATTATTTGGGTTCCCCCACCCCATTTCCTGTGGGTTATTTTAATATTTTTTAGAATTCCATTTGATACGTCTGTAATGTTTTTGAGTATATATCTTAATTTTCTTTACGTATTGTATTATGTATACATAACTTATCACAGACTGTTACCAGCATTTTAGCACTTTGATGTATAGAAACCTTGATTCCATTAGGTTCACCTACATTCCCTATTCTTAATATAATTGTATTTTCTCGTTGTATACTGAGAACTATATTGGATATTGTAATTTTTGCCTCAACTAAGTTTTTTTTTCCCCCCCCACAAAATTCGTGAGAAGCATAGTCTGTTTACCTCTACTTTTACCATTCCATTGTTGTTTCTCCATTCTTGAAGTCCCAAGTCTTCTGTTAACATTTCCATTCTGTTTGGCAAATTTCCTGTGGCCTATTTTCTAGGGTATGTCTGCTGTTAACAAATGTTTTTTCTTTTTTCATCTAAAAATGTCTTTATGTTCACTTCATTCCTGAAGGATATTTTTGTGCGACATAAGACTTGGGGTCCACAGTTCTTTTAGGACAAAAGAAAACATGTCTGTTTTTTCTTCTGTCCATCTCCTTTTGTCCAGCATGGTTTCAGATGAGAAACCTGCCTTTCAACCCATTGTTCCTCTATTTGAAAGGCATCCTTTCCGTCAGGTGCTTTCAAAGTGTTTTTTATTATAATATTCAGTTTATGATGTGTCCTGGCATAGCATTTTTAGGGTTTATCCTGTTTGGTGTTTTCTCAGCTTTTTGAATCATGTGGTGTATGCTCTTTGCCAAATTTGGGAGATTTTTAGTTATTTTTCAAATATTTTTTCAACCCCACACTTTTTCTCCTCTCAGGGACTCCAGTAACGTGAATGATAATTCTCACATTCTTGTTCCATAGGACCCTCAGGCTCCCATCTTTTTGTTTCCACCAGTCTGTTTTTCTCTGTTCCGCACATTGATTAACTTTCATTGATCTCCCTTTGGGCTCACTGGTTTCTTTCTGTCTCGTATATAATCTACTATTGAGCTCACCCAGTGAGTTTTCATTTTGGTTTTTGAATTTTCCAGTTGTTTGATTTCCATTTGGTTCTTTTATACATCTTCTGTATTTTTGCCTAGCTTATAATGCCAAAGAAGGACTCTGAGAAAACAGGCAAAACTGTATAGTCCAAGGTCATGGTTCTCTGGTGGTTTATCTTGATGTTGGGATAGAAATCCTAGATTAACTGGAGAAATGAAAAGCCTGGTATCCACAAGAATTTCTGAGAACAGATCTTAAAACTGAGACCTGTAGATTGTTCAGAGTTGTGTTTAAGGTGCCTGGATTCTCCGTGAATCCTACTGTCTTCTGCCTTGTTGCCCAAGCCAGACACACTTTGCAGCCATTTTTTCATCATCACCCACATCCAGCCACTGTCCCATTCTGTTCTTTTTTTCCCAGTAGACACTCAGTATATGTGTGTTCTAGTGAATGGCTACATGCAGCAGGGGATTTATATTATAATGTTTGGCTCCCTCACAGTGTTTACACAAAGCTGTGTATATAGTTGGCACCGTATAGAACATATGTTGACCTTGAAGAAAATCTACACAAGCTTTTATGGCCAGATCATAGTCATAATGAATGATTGTTTTGGGTCATCAAAGACCACCCTCAGTTGCAGTAATTTGCTGATTCACAGTACTCTGCGTATTTTTACAGTCAACAGCTGTGCTTTATTACACCAAAACGGTGCAAAGCAAACTCAGCCAAGGGAAAAGGCACAAGGACTGAAGTCCAGAGAAAACCAGGGACAATCTGCAGTGGTCCTGTCTCAGGGAAGTCACACAGGACGGGCCTAATTTAAGCTCCATCAAGGAGTTAACAGCAATAGATTGAAATGTCTACTGGGGAAGCTAATTAGAGACCCAGTGCCCGGGGTTTCTTGGGGACACTCTAGCACATACCAAATTCTAGACCTCTAGAAGGATAGATAGATCTTTGGCGTTAAGCCACACAGTTAAACAAAAAACTTGGGCACACTGAGCCACTCGTCATTTGTGGGAATGATGGGAAATCTCCCAAAATCTAAGGTCCCAAACCCCAGCCCTTGCAGAGGTGAACCTTGCAAGCTCAAGAGAATAGCAGTCTCAGGCCTGCTGTGCTACGTCTTCATAGTGACTTAAATGGTACTAAGATGCCGATTAATTCAGACTTCTGTAACAAACATTAAGCAAATACAGTTTCCTACAACAAAAAGTGAGTCATAACTCTGAGGTGAAATTGTTGTAAAAAAAAAATCAGTAAGCCAAAGTAGAACTTAACAAACTAGCCAGGATTTAATTTAGTGATGACAAAGTACAGAAGCAGTCTGGTGACAAAGTTCCTTATCTCTTCCCAATATTAATATATGTATGTATATGTATGTGTATGTATGTACACCACTTGAGGCCATATATATGTATATAAATGTGTATAGACCTAATATATATGTATTTCTGTGTGTGTATATATATACAGATACATGGCTTCAAGTGGTCTGACTTGCAAATACACCCACTGCTTGCTTACCCTTATCTATAAAGATGTAAATGCCAGATCAATGCTGTGTGTTCCTATAGCACGTAAGTCAACAATTTCTTGTCTCTTTGTTCCTGCTATTGATGCTGTTTGCCTCTGTCTTCAACAAAGAGAGAAATAAGGAATATGTGCATCATTCAGTGCACCTGACAAGATTTAATTAAAGACTTCGTTTCAGGCTTAGTCGCCTTCATGATCTATGTGTGAGTTTCACTTGGAGAGAGTGGGAGCTGGTGGCTCCAGCGGGGAGGGCCCTTGCTGGAGACATGGTGCTGGACCCCTACAGGAATCTGGTCTCTGGGAGTATGTGCCTCTCCCCTTTGTACTCACACTGTGGCCTGCAGATGACCTTTCCTGTCTCAGTGGGATGGGGGGGGGGGTGCGGCTCTGGAATGCTCAATGATGTCATCCTTGAGAGTTGAGGGTTAAAGATTTGTAATCTGCTCACAGGTAGGTTACACACCTCACGGTTAAATGGTAGATGGGCAACTTTGCCTCCCTCAGAGCAGTGTCAGTGCCATGGGCCCTGTGGTCTGACTTCCTGTTGGTACTTCCTGACCTGGTTCTTACCTGCTGGAAGACTTTAGAAAATTCCTGGCCACCCCTCCTTCCCTTTGTTTTGGATATCCATGTGTTAAAGTATGTGCTTTTATTCTGAAGTTCTAACATTTGGGACCTTGCTGATCCTGTAGAGACTGCTCCTCCTAGAGCTAGCCGATTCCTCCAGATAATTTTCCCCACTGGGTGTGCCTTTTAAATGCAAACCAGCCATTCCAGAGTCCAGACCCCACTACTACTGCCTTTATCAAGTTCTCATGCTTCAAGACCCTTCCCTAGATCCCAGGAAACTAAGGACAGCCCCTGCACTCTGAACTGTGCTGAAATTATCCCAGCTAGCTAATCCTAAACCTACTTAGCCTGCTTGCTTCCCCTGGCCCACTGCTCCCAATGAAAATGACAACACAGTCTTTGCCTACACTTCCGCGTCCATCCTTTTGCCTCTGACTCCACACTAGTGCGTCCCCATGTGACCCTGTGGAGCATGGCGTGACCTCATCTTACAGAACTGTATTTCTTCAACGGCAATCATCTGTTGGCCTCATATCAGGATACTGAATCCTACATTTTAAAACTGCCTGAAAGCGTTAATGAGAGGATAAATACTAGGAATATAACAGAGCAAATCAGGCATTTCCAGAAACCAGGGTGTCAGTGCACCCAGCCAGATGCAATCTTTAAATTGGAACAGTGTGGAGAGTCATGGACAGAGGAAAGAACAATGCCAAGGAGAGGCTGTCCAGGTGAACAAATAGAAAGCAGGTATTTGACAGGCCAAGGTGTTAGTAAGATGCCACTTACCTCCACCCCCAGGTGTTTGTCTTTTAGAAAGATGGTTCCAGATTCCCTTCGCAAAGTCACACACTTCAGACAATGACCAAGTGTGGCTAACTGGGGGCCACAAATTCATTAATGACAACTTCAGATAGTCTCCCTGTATGATTCCTACTTTCTGAGACGTGAAGGAAGAAACGCCTTCTGTGTGCTGTCTCCCGAGTCCTGCTACATCATTTGTTTTCTTGTTCACCTCCTGGTTAACAGGCATCCTCATCACTTTCCTCCCTTGTCCCTTATGGCATCTGTAGCCACGTGGTCTTTCAACCTTTCTGCTTATTATTGCTCATTCTAGTTCCATTTCATGCTCTTGATTTTAGATATAAATCTTCATACACATTTGATGTGCTCTCCTCACTTTCTCTCTCCTTGAAACCTGAAATCACTTAAGCAATCGTCAACATATTCCCCGTCGTAGTCTGCCCAATGTTTGCTGTGCCTGTGATCTCAGCTGCCTAAAGCCTCCTTCTCATCTGCATGTTCTTTTGTCCTTCACACTCTGATTTGTCCTCCCACATGGCCTTGAGTGTCAGGCACCACTCTCTATCCCACATCTCACTTCTTTATTCCTCCCTCTCCCTTTAACTGAGGAGTCCCCTTGGACCTATTTTCCTTTCCTTGCGATTATTGCACTTCACCATTACCTCCTCTTCTATTTTTCTCCACTTCCCAAGCCTCCCTACCTTGTGAACCTCCTTGGTACAGTCCCACCCTCTACACCACTCTGGGCAAGGTTGGTGGTGACTCCCATGTTTATAAAATGTAAGCCCTTGGGGCTTCCCTGGTGGCGCGATGGTTGAGAGTCCGCCTGCTCATGCAGGGGACGCAGGTTCGTGTCCCGGTCCGGGAAGATCCCACATGCCACGGAACAGCTAAGCTCGTGAGCCATGGCTGCTGAGCCTGCGCGTCCGGAGCCTGTGCTCCGCAATGGGAGAGGCCACATACCGAAACAGTGAGAGGCCCGCATACCGAAAAGAAGAAAAGAAGAAAAAAAATTTAAGCCCTTGTCTTTCTTGAGACTGAACTTGATCCCGTTGACCACTCCATTCTTGAAATACTCTTTTTCTTTGGTTCTGTAACATCACTCTCCTGGGTTTCTCTCTCCCTCTTTCTTTTTTTCTAACTTGCTAACTCATCCACTTCTAGTCACCCATTCAGTTTTGAAATTTCTAAATACTTTTCATAGGCCTTTTTCTCACTCTGGTCTCTCCCAAGGCTTCATCTGCACCCTTGGCTTCAGTTATCTTCTTTACTTTGAACAAATTGAAATTTATTTTCCCAGTCCTGACTTATTGGAGCTCTAGACCTGAACCCCTGATTTTCTTCTTACTGTCCCCACTTGGATGTTTCAAAGATGTCTCATTCTCCACTTGACTTTTTAAAGATTCCTAAAGTGGCTTCCACTTCTCCCTGATTCTGATCTACTTTTATTTTTTTTTAAGAATGAGATAAGGCCATGTCTTTATTTTTTTTATTTTTAAATCAAATATTAAGTTTTTAAAATTTATTTTTGGCTGCGTTGGGTCTTTGTTGCTGCGCGTAGGCTTTCTCTAGTTGCAGTGAATGGGGGCTACTCTTCATTGCAGTGCACGGGCTTCTCATTGCGGTGGCTTCTCTTGCTGTGGAGCATGGGCTCTAGGCATGCGGGCTTCAGTAGTTGTGGCTCGTGGACTCTAGAGCGCAGGCTCAGTAGTTGTGGCACACGGGCTTAGTTGCTCGGTGGCATGTGGGATCTTCCCAGACCAGGGCTCGAACCCGTGTCCCCTGCATTGGCAAGCGGATTCTTAACCACTGCGTCACCAGGGAAGCCCCTGATCCACTTTTAGTCTTGCCTCTACACTACATGGCACTGTTTGGTTACCAAGGATAGAAATCCCAGGGGACTTCCCTGGCGGGCCAGTAGTTAAGACTCCAGGTTTCCACTGCAGAGGGCACAGGTTTGATCCCTGGTTGAGGAACTAAGATTCCACATGCCACGCAGCACGGCCAAAACAAAAAAATCCCTTACTCAGCCTGGTTACCTCTGTTTCCTCATCCCCCACATGCAAAGTTGCCAGTTTTGCCTCTTTAATGCCTCTCAAGTCTATCCTCTTCTCTGTAATCCACCACTTCCTTCCTAGACGATAATACCATCATTTATCACCTCTAATTCTGTTTAGTAATTAGGTCTTGTTTTTACCCGTTTCCTCTTCAATCCATTCTCCACAGTGTAACCAGAGATGAAACTCAGATTAGATGATGCATCTCACTCCCTGCTACCTGCCCAACACACACACCGTTAAAATGTTTCATGACTTTCCTTAACTCTTGGGATAAAAACCGAATCCTTAACATAGCCCGTCCATGGGGTCTTACCTGGTAAGGGATGTGCCTAATTTACTGCCTTTTCTCTTGCACGTGTCTGACTGCTCTTCTTTCTCCACTTCCTGTTTCCGTTTCTTTTCATTTTCTCCCCTTCTGTAGGGCTCTTCCTTACCCACTTTGGCTAGTGAGTGAGTGCTTATCCTTCACATCTCACCTCAAATAGCACTTCCCTAGGGAAGCCTTTACCAGAATACCCACCTAGGTCATAACTTTTCTTTTTCAGGGAAACTTTCATGGTTCTTTGCTGCCTAAGACCACCTTCAGGCTTGGTGGTTTGCTCGGAGGATTCACTAGACTCAGAAGAGCTGTGATACTCATGATGACAATTTATTACAACAAAAAGACACAGACCAAGATCACCAAACGGAGAAGGCACGTGTAATAAAGTCCGGGAGAAACCAAGCACCCCTTCCAGGTGATCCCTCCCTGTGCAGTTCACAGGGACTCAAATTTCAGCAAAGATGTGTGACAACATGTTCAGTTATCGCCAACAAAGGAAGGTCACCCAAGCTTCAGAGTCCACAGATTCCTTTACTGAGGCTCGCAGCGCCTAAGTAACCTACCATGGATACTCAGGATCCGCAGAAGGCAAAGATGTAGTGCTGCCTCAGGCAATACAAAGCCCACCCTTCATCATGAGTCACATTGTTAGCATAAATTATCTGGTCATAATGATACAGTGGGACCTACAGGCGTAAGCATAAAAATCACTCTCACTAGTCAAGATATTCCAAGGACTCAGAAGTGGTCTTCCTGGAGCTGGTCAAGGGCAAGTCCTTATTTTTTTCTTTCTTTTTGCCACACTGCACGGCTTGTGGGATCTTAGTTCCCCAGCCAGGGATTGAACCCAGGCCCTCAGCAATGAAAGTGTAGAGTCCTAACCACTGGATCACCAGGGAAGTCCCCCACAGGTACATTTTAGAACACGTTCAGGTGCATATTAGAACCTCGTTACTATGGCTGACAAAGTTCTACACAATTTGCCTCCCTTTATCTCTCCAACTTACCTCATACCACTCTAACCCCTGAAGATGCAGCTCTAAGCCACACTAGCCTTGCTTTTCTGCAAACACCCCAATACACTCCGAACCCAGGAATGTCTTTCTCAAAGACCTAGGAATCCATCTCTTTGAAATGAAGACATCAAAGGAGATAGCATCCCTACATCCCAGCTTCTGTGGGAGGGTAGGAGCCTAACTTTGACAGGCACCTTGCTCCAAGTAGCAAAACTACCTCTGTCATAAAGAATTGAGAAGTTAGTTTTCCCTTCTAGAAAGCCAATGTAACAGCAGATAGTCACCCCAATTACCAGGTAAATTTAGGATGAACTATGTGTAACAAATGGTGCTGTCAATACTTGAGAACTAATTATTGTTTGAAAATGTATGTAATGGGTTGTGTCTGTTTGGCTATATGAAAGGGTGAGTTTTATTCTTTGCAATCTCTTAGCAACTGTGCTGTGCATCACATTCTGGTTTAATGCTTATACAATATTAAACTATTTTATTTCTCTACTATCTTTTCGGAGAGGTTTTTCTGAGTTGGAGATTTTTTCCTTTTTAAATTTCCCCACCAATTCACACTATTACCTGTCTAAAAGAATTCAATTGCAAATGTTTTTGAAATTTCTGTGTATGCCAAACAAATAAATATGGGGGATGGTTTTACTATTTGAGACCCAGAATGCAAACTGATTACTGGGTCCAACAAATACACTTGACCCTTGAACAAAAGGGGTTGAACTGCCTAGGTCCACTTAAGGCAGGATTTTTTCAATAGTAAATGCTATAGCACTGCACCACTTGGGGTTGTTTGAACCCCTCCCTGGATGCAGACCCGCAGATATGGAGGAATCTCAAATACTGATAAGACAAGCTGGGACGTGGGACCATTTGCTGCAGTGCTTGCACCTGGACAAACATCTCCTCCAGCAACAAAATACAAAGAAACTATAAGGGACTAAAAATAACTGCGTGCATGTGCAATTGGGGCAAATTATGAGCAACAAGATACAAAAAGACCAAAAACCCAACTGTCACTTCTGAGGAGCTGGGAACAGAAGCAGGGTACCAGGAGCAAAAACAAGGTACTGGGAGCAAAAACGGTACCGTGCATGCCCCCTGCACACAGCACCACCAAGGAGGTGGGCAGATTACCTAAGCCACCCCTCCAGCCCCACCCCTGGGCTCACCTCGGTTAAGGGCCCAGCCTGCCCCGCTTCAGGGAGCGAGCCAGCGAACCTGCTACTTGTTTTCTCCCTCCTGCTGCAGGAGTCCCAATAAAGCCTTACCTGAATTTCTCCTCAGGCCTCATATCAATTTCTATTGATTAGGGAGTCCAAGAACCCTGGTGGTAACACTGAGGGCCAACCATAAGTTATATGCTGAAGGTCAGCACCCTTAAATACCACCCCCGCCCCATCCCGCTTGTTCAAGGATCAGCTGTGCTGTAGTAAGTACATGAGACAGGAGGGCTGAATGCAGCTGTGGTCCGTGCCCCCACTTCAAGTGGCCCGGGCAGTCCTGGGCTGGGGGAGGCAGGTGTATTGGGGGAGGGCACACAAGCCACAGGATACTGGGGGACAGAGGCACAAATTTCGGGGAGCTCCACAGTGGTGACCCTCACATAAGCGAGTGACTGAGGAGGACCCTGGGGAGCGGCCTGAATAGGACACGTCCTTCAAGCTGGGGCCAGTTGGGCTGCACGTGGTTCTGGAGTTTGCCAACTGCATAACGTACCCCGGCAGCTTCCTACGGTTGGTTTATATTCAGTCACACCTCCGTCACGTCACTGAGTTCGTTAAAGCAGTCACTCAGTCACGGATTTATATGTTTGCTCATTCATTCAGGCTTCTTGCATTACAGACTCTCCACACCCCTCCACCCTCTCTCCCCTTCCGGTTTCTGGCGCTCCCTCCTCTCGTGTCTTTCTGCCCCGGCTCCCGCCTTCCGCGCCCTGCCCTCTCATTGGCCCAGCGCCTTAAGTCCCGCCCCGCAACCACGGGCGGGAGCTCTCATTCCTGTCTCTTCTATTGGGCACGCTGCCTAAGCCTCAGACATTTCTACCAGTGGGAGTCAACCAGGAACTACCCGCTCAGCCAATGGGGCCAGAGCACTTAGTATAAAGGACCTGGGCCGCGTTGTTCAGGATCTTATCTAATTGAGTAGTGGGTCTGTGCGCAGGTGAGCCTCAGGGGAGCCCGCAGGCGGTGCTCGCCCAGTGACTGCCCCGAGGCTGCGTGGGAGCGGGTCGGGACTGGAAGAGCCTCAGCCTGAGGGTTACCTCCTTCCTGGACACCCAGCTCCTCAGGGCTCAGGAAGGCGTCCTCCTCACCACCATCTTGTCTAGTGAGCCTCCCGAAAACTGATGAAGTCGGGCAGTGCGCAGCCCGCAGGTGAAAGGGATAAGTACCAGGACCAGAGAAAGAGGGTTTAGAAGAAAGGCCTGCTGTCAGTTGTTGGGGGTGGGTGTGCACAGAAGAAAGTGTTGACGTCTCTTTTCTTTTTTCCGTAGCTGTAGCAGGTCAAACGATGCCCAGCATCCCAACCATGTGAGCGCTTTTGTTTTGTATCTGAAAAAGGAAGGGGAGTGGGACCGAGGGATGAAGAGCAAGCTCCACGTGTGAAGGTTGCCTCATGGGACTGACAGTTATTGACCAAACACCCTGACAGGGCCCTTGAGAAGGGAAAGGGGCCCAGGGAGGGTAAAGTGAAAGAGGAAGGCGAGCATGAAGTTTCCCTGACTCTCCACCCACCTCCGAAACGGAGACTCTTTTCCTTCTCTCCTATCAGGCGGCGCCTCACAATTGATGATTTTGAAATCGGGCGTCCTCTCGGCAAGGGAAAATTTGGGAATGTGTACCTGGCTCGGCTCAAGGAAAGCCATTTCATTGTGGCCCTGAAAGTCCTCTTCAAGTCCCAGATAGAGAAGGAAGGACTGGAACACCAGCTGCGCAGAGAAATTGAAATCCAGGCACATCTACAGTAAGGACAGTCTCTGTATGAGATTCCTGTTACAGGTTCTTTTTTTCACTTGTTCCTGTTTCCTCTTCCATCTCCGACATCTGAACTCATCATTTCCCCCAATACTACCCCCAAATAGGCCCTTTGCTTTCACCTTGAAGATTTTTTTTTTTAACATCCTTATTGGAGTATAATTGCTTTATGAAGATTTTTTTCTCTGCAGTTCATTCCAGTTACACCATGTAAAGCTCCCTGTGTCAGACATCAGAATCTTGATGCCTGTTTCATTTTCCCCTCACAAACTTCCAGATCATGCTGTTACTATTCTGGTCCCAGCACAATTTGCCCCTTGGGTGACCAGTCACTTGTAATAGCATCATGAATTGGGCCTCAGGGAGGAGTCTTGACACTTCCTCCTTCTGTTGCGCAGACACCCCAATATCCTACGCCTGTACAACTACTTCCATGATGCACGCCGGATGTACCTGATTCTAGAATATGCTCCAAGGGGTGAGCTCTACAAGGAGCTGCAAAAGAGCCACACATTAGATGAACAGCGTACAGCCACGGTGAGGTGGGAGGCTGAGGGCTTGGGTTCATGAGTTTCCTATGGGCTGATGGGGGTCACTGCTTGTGGTGGTCATGAGTATCCAGATTGCTTTTTTCTTTATTTCTGAATTTCAGTCTATAAATTTTATATAATGACTCTTATATCCTACAACTTCACATTTGGATACCCTAATTACCCCCAGAATATTAATAAATTGTGTGTGTAAGTTTGGATTCTTTGGTTGTAAGCAACAGAATCTAAGTGTGCTACCTTATGGAAAGAAACATGAAAGACTCTATGGCAGTTCACTGAATAAATGAGTGGAACTGACTTTGAAATAGGAAGCAAGAGATTTTTGGGGGGCTCCAGATGGGAAATCACAGCAATAATCATCCCATGGCCAGCTCCATTTCCAGACTGCTTTTTCTTTGCTCACACAGGTAATGGAGGAGTTGGCAGATGCTCTGACCTACTGCCATGAAAAGAAGGTGATTCATAGGGATATTAAGCCAGAGAACCTGCTGCTGGGGTTCAGGGGTGAGGTGAAGATTGCAGACTTTGGCTGGTCTGTGCACACCCCCTCTCTAAGGTAGGTCAGGTGGTGGCACCCTGGGTGCCGGTTAAGAATGATCCAGTTTGATTTATTTCACACGTAAGATCCAGATACAAGCCTAGGTTTGTATTTAAATACTACCTTTTTCAAATGCCTATATTTAATGTGTATTTGTAGACTGAAAGAATGTGGTTCAACCATTTAACAGAGATTAATCTCTGTTAACATATAACTTTACCAATAACTTTCCATGTAAATAAATTAAGAACCATTGCTCCATAATTCCAGGAATTTTACTGTATGAATAAACCATAATTAATTTACTTCGTCCCTCTTGGTGTACCATCAGTTTGTTCCAAATCTTCCTTGTGAAAATATCCTGGATCGTGAGCTAAATAATTGTATGAAGAATTCTAAAATATGGAGAGACTTCCCTGGTGGTCCAGTGGTTAAGACTCTGTGCTTCCACTGCAGGGGGGCACGGGTTTGATCCCTGGTTGGAGAACTAAGATCCTGCATGACGTGCAGCACCTCCAAAAAAAAAAAAATGTTCTAAAATATGGAGTTGGTGGATCCCAGTACTTGCCTTCTTCAAACCTTGATCTGTATTGAAATTTGGTGTTTCCAAATTCCTGTGCCTGGGAGAGGGCTGCCAGGATTTCCTAGGGTCTCCTGTCTCATTGAAAGCTGGGGAAGGAGTTTCCCTTATACTGATCCTCTGCTTAGTGCTCCTTTCTCTGCCCTCTAGGAGAAGGACAATGTGTGGGACACTGGACTACTTGCCCCCAGAAATGATTGAGGGGAGAACATACAATGAGAAGGTGGATCTATGGTGCATTGGAGTGCTCTGCTACGAGCTGCTGGTGGGAAATCCGCCCTTTGAGAGCCCCTCCCATAATGAGACCTACAGACGCATCCTCCAGGTGGGAAGGCCACACTCTGGGCATTCATGTGGGAGCTAGTCAGTGGGGGCTGGTGGGCCTGCGTAGCCCAGGGCACACACAAAGATTGTCTGCTAAGATCCCGAACAGTGCCTTGAATGGACCAAGGAAATTAACCATACTTCCCTTTCTTCTGTGGCCTCATCAGGTAGATGTAAGGTTTCCCCCATCAATGCCTTTGGGGGCTCAGGACTTGATCTCCAAGCTTCTCAGATACCAGCCCTCGGAGCGGTTGCCCTTGGTCCAGATCTTGGAGCACCCATGGGTCCGGGCCCACTCTCGGAGGGTGCTTCCCCCATCTGCTCAAATGGTTTCCTGAGCCCTGTATACCCCTAATCCTTTGTGATTGCTCATGGAGCCCCCTTGGCTCTGGTATCTACTGTCTTTTGTTTCTTCTCTTTTACGATGCATCTTGCTAATTAATAAAAGCTGAATCATTTTGTACCAGGTCTTTATAGTTGCATGAGTTGGTGTGTGATTGAGTAGAATCTTTATTTTATTTATTTATTTATTTATTTTTGGTCGCACCACACAGCATGCGGGATCTTAGTTCCCCGACCAGGGATTGAACCTACGCCCCCTGCAGTGGCAGCACAGAGTCTTACCAGGGAAGTCCCTAGAATCTTTATTTCTGTAGAAACTGTTTCCCATGAGAGCAGCCCAAAATGATGCCCTTCCTGGGCCGCAGGTTTTGTGACTTAACGACTCTTCTTGAAAACAAGTTACTACTTTATGCAAATAACCACCCTGGTGGTGCATAACCTACCACCTATCCCAGTGGCTCCTAGACTCAACTCACTTTCCCAATATTTTCAGGAGTATGTCATTTGTAAAACAGTACACTAATCAATCCAGAGGTCCATTCTCTTTATACTGACATCCAACATGGTGCCATCTTCAAGATAAAATGTTTCACTGCACATCAATGCCATCCAATTCTCAAATGAATTCACTAGCACTTACGCGGTGTTGTCATATTATTGCGTCAGGATAAATCATCCCTGATAATAAATGTATCTTCAACCTCTTCTGAAATCATGTGCTCTGCTTGCAGCAATTTTGGGAGTTTTCTTCCAACATTCCCCTACATCCTCCTGTTGCAGTTTTTTGTGGCAGCTGCTCCCTTCATTTACAATAAGCTTGACTGCACCAGAGTAAACATCCAGACTACTCAGCGAGGAGCTCAAACATGTTTTCTGATCATTTTGGGCATCTTTTTCACCACTGTGTCTCCTGACTAAAAACACTCCACTTAGAGTTTACCCTGTTAATGTTACTTCCACCACCATATCCTATACATTCTCCTCAATGTGAAATGTCCAGCAGATGCAGGACCACATTCCTATATGACCAGAACCACTAAGTAAATACAAGCTATTCAGCCACTCCACTCTAAGATGAACAGCCCTACCATTGCAGATCCATCATTTAAATGCTCCAAGGGAATTCCCTGGCGGGCCAGTGGTTGAAACTCCGCGCTTTCACTGTGTGCAACCAAAAAAAAAAAAAAAAAAATGCTCCAAGACATTGGCTCATAGTTTTTTCACCTGCACCTTCAGTGCTCCTTGGTTCCCCAAAGTTGTGTCCCCTGTGAAGAGGCGGGTCTGTTTCAGGGCTCTGGGTCTCTTAAGTCTTTTTTCTTTTTGCCGTGCCTTGCAGCTTGTGGGATCTTAATTCCCCCACCAGGGATCGAACCCAGGTCCCGGGCAGTGGAAGCGCGGAGTCCTAATCACTGGACTGCCAGGGAAGTACCCCTGGGCCTCCTAAGTCATTTACATGGAGGAATAACGGCTCTGGAACGCGCTCCGAGGCCCGTTGTTTGTTAAGAAAAAACTACATTACCCAGAAGGCGATGCACCGCGCGTCTGTAGCAGGCGCTGGACCAATGACGGCCCAGGGCGGGGGTATTTCCTGCGCAGGGGAGGGACTTCCGACCCCATTGGCTGTAGATGTCATTAGCGCGCGACTGTTCCGTCCACGCCAGCTGTGGGGAGGGGATAGCAGTTCAGTGGCCGCTTCTAGTGCGGCTCTTCGCAAATGAGCAGAAAGGAGGCTAGGGCTCCCCTCCGCGCATTTGAGCGAGCGGTGAGCCTCCGCTCTATCGGCCACCCAGCCCAGGGCAGGGAACGGGTGGTGGTCGGCTGAGCCCGCGGTACCCGCCTCTGTCGCCGCCTCTACGGGCCCCGCTCTCGCCTCAGGGTCCCATGATGGCGTCGGCGTGGATGGACCCGACGCGGGTGAGTGGACCATGTTTCTGGCCTTGCTGCTTCTCTTCTGGTTCGGAGAGGGCTCCTGAGCAGGGTGGAAGTCAAGAGAGGCGCTAGATTTCTCTTTGCAGTTGTGTTTGTGTACGACCAGTGGAGCTGGCTCGTCACTGACTTTATTTCCAGTCTTAGAACATGCGAGACTGAATATGCAAATGGAAAATAGACCGCGTATAAAAATAGAACTTTGACAAACAACCTGACCCGTAATCCGGTCCCTTATCTACAATCAACAACCCAGGAGTCTAGCCCGGCCTAAGACTTGCCAGAAGCCAGATTCCTATCTCTAGAGACAGTCCAGGAAGAGAAACAGTGACTTATGTAACTTCGGCCCCAAATGGCCAGGACTTGATTAATAATTGACCCTTTCCCTAATCCTTGTCCCCACTTCCAACTTAAAACCAACCAGAGAAAGCCATCCATATGTGCGCCCTTAAACAATCATAGAGGATGCTGTAGGATTACTTGCCAGAGAGTTTTGATTAATTAAACGTATATCATCTGGTAGTCAATGTTGAAGCCCTAGTTAATTTTTCTATCCTTACCTACCTGCCAAAATGTGCCCAGTAATATGAGTTTATCCAGTACCAGAAATGAGTAATATTGCAGGGTTCCTAGGTATGAACCAGTCAATTTATTAGGAATTTCTGGGTCTTTAATTGAAATATTAACTCAAGAAAGCTGTTAGGATGAAGCTAGAAAGCAGAGAGATGTGAGCACTGAAAGTGCAGGTGAAAAACCATGAGGCGATGTCTTGGAGCATTTAAATGATAGATCTGCATTGGTGGGGCTGTTCATCTGAGAGTGGAGTGGCTGGATTTTTTATATTTACTTAGTGGTTCTGGTCACATAGGGATGTGGTCCTGCATCTGCTGGACATTTCATATTGAGGAGAATGTATAGAATATGGTGGTGGAAGTAACATTAACAAGGAAAACTCTGTATGGAGTGTGTTTAATCAGGAGATACTGGTGAAAACGATGGCTTAAGAGCTAGGGACTTAGTTGCTTTGAGACAACATAAAGCACTCAGCATGGGGACCAGCAGGTAGTAGGACCAGTGAAGCTCAGGTACTGCTGTTGTTAACGTTATTGATATTATCATCACTTACTCAGTCCTCTGACATCCTAGAGTCCTTTCTGTCTGCATCTCAAAGTTCCAATGTCATTTCCATTGACTTGTGTCATTTTCCAATGGCTCCTGCGTAGTAGGCTCCTCTCTCTTACACTATAGGCGTACCTCGCTGTATTGTACTTCATAGATACTGTGTTTTTACGATTGAAGTTTTGTGGCAACCCTGCATCCAGCAAGCGTTTCAGCATTCACTTACCTCGTGTCTCTGTGTCACATTTTGGTAGTTCTCACAATAGTTCAGACCCTCCACCCACAAAAAGATTACAGCTCACTGAAGGCTCAAGATGATGGGTAGCATTTTTTAGCAATAAAGTACTTAAAAAAATTTTTTTTCCTTCTTGCTTTTCAGTTTATTCCTTTTTTAAAATTTTATTTTTATTGGAGTATAGTTGCTTTACAATATTGTGTTAGTTTATACTGTACAGCAAAGTGATTCAGCTATACGTATACATATATCCCCTCTTTTTTGGATTTCCTTCTCATTTAGGTCACCACAGAGCATTGAGTAGAGTTCCCTGTGCTATACAGTAGGTGGCAATAAAGTACTTTTTTTTTTTAATTTTTAATTTTTTGGCTCCGTTGGGTGTTCATTGCTGCGCACGGGCTTTCTTTAGTTGTGGCAAGCGGGGGCTACTCTTTGTTGCAGTGCGCGGGCTCCTCACTGCGGTGGCTTCTCTTGTTGTGGAGCATGGGCTCTAGGTGTGCGGGCTTCAGTAGTTGTGGCTCTCAGGCTCTAGAGTGCAGACTCAGTAGTTGTGGCACATGGGCTTAGTTGCTCCGCGGCATGTGGGATCTTCCCAGACCAGGGATCAAACCTGTGTCCCCTGCTTTGGCAGGTGGATTCTTAACCACTGCGCCACCAGGGAGGTCCCTAAAGTAATTTTTAATTAAGGTGTCTACATTATTTTTTTAGACATAATGCTATCGTACACTTAATAGACTGCAGTATAGTGTAAATATAACTTTTATATGCTCCTGGAAACCAAAAAAATCATGTGACTGGCTTTATTGGAGTGGTCTGGAACCAAACCCCCAATATCTCCAAAGTATAGCTGTATTGTATTATGTCCAAAGCATTGTCCACCTCCCCTTCAGCCCAGTGCAGAGGAAGTACCCAGTGATTAGGGCCTTGATCTTGCTGCACCTTTACCAGCGATGCAGAGACGGGCTCTGATCCCATCCAACCATGCCAAGGCTAATGCTACTATCTCTGTTTGACATTCCAGGTGTCTGTGACCTTCGATGATGTGGCTGTGACTTTTACCCAGGAGGAGTGGGGGCAGCTGGACCTGGATCAGAGGACCCTGTACCAGGAGGTGATGCTGGAAAACTGTGGGCTTCTGGTGTCTCTGGGTAAGGCCTTGCCACTTTGCCGTGCAGAGGACCTGCCACCTCCTTTATCCCAAACTCTGGCTCTGTCTTGGCTGGTCAAGACGGCCTCGGGAGCCCTTCCTCCCTTTTCCTCACAACTTCAGTCATTTTTGAGATTCATCTCTTCCTGCCTGCTATCCCTGTGTCTCTTTGAATAAAGTTCCTTTTTGGCTCCTAGAAAATGATGGAAGGAAACAGGGGTGTTCTGCAGAGCCCAAAGGCAGAATTTCTTGTTGGGCCATATGATGGACTGATGTAGGAACTGGGAACCACCAGGATTATGCCCTGACTTCTGGATCTCCTGTCCTGGTTTTCCCTCTGGCTTTGTTCACGTCTCTGTCTTTTCAAAATGGCTTTTGTGCTTCAGCAAGTTTGTGACAGGAGTGGCTACCCCAGTCCCTGCTCTCTGGGGCCCCAAGATACCTTGTTTCTACTTTTTTGCATACTTATATTGTTTCTCTTTTTTTCTTTCTCTGCTGCTGGGCTCCAGGGATGGAGGCAGTGCAGGAGTGGCCACCTGAGCCCATACTTCCCTGAGCCTCTACCCCAGTGCCCAGCACAGACTGGCCTCTGAGGTTCTTGTTTCACATTCCAGACAGGGAGCTGACTGGGTGGGACTGGTTGGCTCATGTATCCCCTGCAACCCAGTCCACAGGGCTGTGAGTGATGGGATGGTCTCCAGGAAGAGGGTGAGGCAGGTGGGGCCTCGGGAGGTTTTTGCCTTCAGTGCCAACAGGTATTGTTCTAAACCACAGGATCTCGGTTATGGGGCTTTTCTGTTCTCCTGTGCCTTCATGATTGTCTCTTGTTCCCTGAGTCCTGGCCAAGATCCAAGAGAGTGAAGCTGAGACAGTTATGCTTCTCAGTACTTGGTTTTGTCCCCAGGAGACATTTGGAAGTCTGCAGCCACATTTGACTGTCACACCTGGGGTGTGGGTGGTCCTGGCATCTAGCAGGTTAGAGTCCAGAGATGCTGCTTACTACCTGAGGATGGACAAGACAGCCCCATTCAACAAAGGTTGATCCAGCCCACAAGGGCAAGAGAGCCAAGGTGGAGAAACAGCAGCCTGAGGATAATCACTTTAGACCTCTCAGTTTGAGGGAAAGGAAAGCTGTAAATCCAGGGCATAGGGTAAGACATGCCTGTTTTTAGAGAATTGGGATTGTATTCTGTGTTAATGAGAAGAGGTTATACAAAATTAGGAAACGTTTGACATATTTAGATATTTTATAACAAAATTTTAAAAATAAGAAGGTCCACTATCTGGCCCTGCTGACCCTTCACTCTCCTCCCCATGCTTTCCCTGAGCTCACTCTGCTCTGATCACGCTGGTGTCTTGCTATTTCCTGTGCACGTACTTAACGTACTTGCCTCGGGCCTCTGCAGTTGCTGTTCTCTATGCCTGGTGGGTGTGGGTGTGCTTGGGCTTTTCACATGGCTACCCCTTCTCAGCACAGTCACCACCTCCTCACCAGCTGTTTCCTGATCACGAAATCTCTTGGAGGCCCCTCCCCTGTCACAGTCGCTTTTTCCCGTCACCCTATTTATATCCTTGTAAGCCAGTGGTTCTCATTCAAGGATGATGTTGTCCCCCAGAGGACACATGACAATGTCTGGAGACATTTGGGTTGTCCCAACTGGGATGTAGATGCTACAGGCATCTATTGAATGGAGACCTGGAACGCTTCTACACATCTTTATGCTGCACAGGACATACGTACTCCCTCCCCTTCTCAACAAAGAATTGCCTGGATCTAAATGTCAGTTGAACAGAGGCTGAGAAACCCTGTTTCTGAAGGCTCACGGACACTTCACCAGGGACACTGAGAGACACCCCGAGGAAGCCATTCCTTTATTCTGTGTCCTCCCTGATTATGTAGTGAAAATCCGGGTTCAGTACTGAACACCTCCCCCCACCCCCACTATTGCTAATTTCCCATTTTCAACAGAGGGAGCCCCGTCCCTGAGCAGCAGCATGAGCTCGCTGGCACTTAACCTCACCCTTTGGAGTTTTTTGTTGTTGTTGTTGTTGTTTTGTTTGTTATTTTTGGTACGCGCGCCTCTCACTGTTGTGGCCTCTCCTGTTGCGGAGCACAGGCTCCGGACGCGCAGGCTCAGAGGCCATGGCTCACGGGCCCAGCCGCTCCGCGGCATGTGGGATCTTCCCAGACCGGGGCACGAACCCGTGTCCCCTGCGTCGGCAGGCGGACTCTCAACCACTGCGCCACCAGGGAAGCCCCATCCTTTGGATTTTATTGCTGCCTTTTCAGGTTGACCTGCCATCGACTCAAGTGACTCTGGGTTTCTGTTTCCCATTTATCAGAGCTAAACAGGATTCCCTTTTTGTTTTTATTGTTGTTGTTTTTGCGGTACGCGGGCCTCTCATTGTTGTGGCCTCTCCCATTGCGGAGCACAGGCTCCGGACGCGCAGGCTCAGCAGCCATGGCTCACGGGCCCAGCCGCTCCGCGGCATGTGGGATCTTCCCGGGCCGGGGCACGAACCCGTGACCCCTTCATCGGCAGGCGGACTCTCAACCACTGCACCACCAGGGAAGCCCAGGATTCCCTTTTGTTTTGTTTTGTTTTTACAATGAGGATTCCCTTTTTGAACGAATGTAAGAAAAATAAAAAGTGGGTCACTTTTAAGAAAAATATTAATGTTAATGCTAGTCACAGCTCACTCTGGTCATTGGAGGACTGACTGCATATCAGGCCTGTTCCAGGCACGCATTTGATTCTCATGCTCTCCTGGTCCTTAGCAAAGTCAGGAAAACTCAGCTACTGCACTGAGTCTCATACAGCTGAACTTACCCAGTAAAGAACATACACTTTCATTGATGAAGCTTCCTCTGTGGGTTTATTTTAAGCAACAATCCTTTTATGAAATACTGATGAAAGTAGATGTTATTTGATGTTTCTATAAATGTCCAACGTGACCATACACCACTGTGTAGGATTCTCAATTTTATTATTTTCTAGTAGTTCATGAAACGCTGAAATCTAGGGTCACTGAGTCTGCCACACCCACCCTGGCCCCTGTTCCCAGCGGGTGAATCTTCGTGCTCACATCCCTGCCTCACAACTGCCCTGCACTCGGTCTCAGGATGCTGGCCCCACTCAGGGGTGTTTGCTGTTTCCTCCTTAGTGTAGTGCTGGGGAGCCCAGGCTCCAGAGCCAGACTCTTATGTTCAGTCCCCACTCTGCTCCTTAAAACCTTGTGGTCCTGGGCAAATTACTGAAGCTGTCTGTGCCTTGGGGTGCTCGTTGGTAAAATGGGGTAAGATGGTATCTACTTGCCGGGGCCGTAGCAAGGGTACATGGCTAACTTATGGGAAGGGGTCAGAACTGTGCCTCGTGTGACCAGGTTACGTGCAGGTTAGCAGTTGAGAAGCTTGCTGCCGTCACTACCGTTGTTACTCCTCAGGAGTCTCATTATCCCCATGCCTGGATCCAGCACCTTCTGGAACAGTGTTGTGTAGCCTTGTGGTAAAACAGCACACAGAGCAGAGATGGCTAGACCTGGGCTCCATATTGGCTCAGCCATTCACCAATTCTGGCCTCTTTGGCAAATCACATTATCTGCCTGAGCATGGTTTCTGTATGGTTTTTATCTATAAAATAGGGCTACTCACAGACATAGAACACAAACTTATGGTAAGCAAAGTTGGGGGGTGGGGTGTGAGGGATAAATTAGGAGTTTGGGATCAACAGATACACACTACCATATATAAAATAGATAAACAACAAGGTTCTACCGTATAGCACAAGGAACTATATATATTCAATATGTTATAATAACCTATAATGGAAAAGAATCTGAAAAAGAATATATATGTGTATGTGTGTGTGTATATATATAAATACACTGAATCACTTTGCTGTACACCTGAAACTAATCTGACGTTGTAAATGAACTATAATTTTTTAAAAAGTGGTGCTGATCACAATATGTACTTGCTGGGAATGCTGTGAGGAAACCCTAGGATAGAATCCTCTGTGGCCTATAGGAAGAACAATACAAAACTTTGCTTGGGTTCTAAAAAAAGAACTGGATCAATGAAGACACATAACTTGTTTTGAATGAAAAGAGTCAATTTTCTTTTTTTTTGGCTGCACGATGCAGCTTGCGGGATCTTAGTTGCCCAGCAGGGATTGAACCCATTGCCCCCTGCAGTGGAAGCACAGAGTTCTAATCAGTGGACCGCCAGGGAATTCCCAAGAGTCAATATTTTAAATATGTTAATTGTTTAAATTACTCCATAAATTTATTTCAATTTTGAAATGATGTAATGCATTTAAGTTGCTTGAACACAGTCCTTTTACTACGATTATACACTATATGTTAGTTTTTGACTTAGGAATAAAAACTCCATGGCAGTGTGGCATGTCTTTGGTTTCCAGTTCACAGTACAGCATTTTGTATATGCATGGGAGCAGCTTCATTCTGAGGTCTTGCCCACATCCTGAAGTCCCACACTAGATCGAGAGGTTTTCTTTGTTTTCACAGAAATCCTAGTGTCTTCTTCCTTTCTCCATGAACAGGGTGTCCTGTTCCCAGATCTGAGCTGATCTACCAACTGGAGCAGGGGCAGGAGTTGTGGACAGTGAAGAAAGACCTCTCCCGAAGCACCTGTCCAGGTAGGAGCCAAGGTTTGGGCAGCTGGGAAACCCTGCAGGGGAAGGTCGCTGGCCCTGGTTCCTTGGGGAAGTGTCTTGTTCGGGCGTCTGTGGTGGTCTGGAGGCCACGGAGCCCTTTGACCCCAGGTCCCTCTGTCCTCCTGGAGGATAGAGGTGCATGAGCTGAGATGTGTCTTGGGCTCCAGCTGCCTGGGCTTCAAGCCTGGGTGCCGACCGATCACCAGCTCTGTGGCCCTGGTGAACTTCGGGATCTCCTTGTGTCTTTGTATATATAAGTATGACTAAGTTAAATCTTAGCTGCCATGTCAGACTCCAGCGTCTTGGTGCTCAGCATATGGAAGCACTTGTTCTTTTTTTGTATTTCTTTTGCCACGACTCGCAGCATGCAGGATCTTAGTTCCCCGACCAGGGGTCGAACCCGTGACCCCTGCAGTGGAAGTTTGGAGTCTTAACCACTGGACCACCAGGGATGTCCCTGGAAGCACTTTTTCTGAGGCACACCCGGTCCGTGTGACTGTGCATCACACAGCTGTTCAGGAACCCGGGTCCACTCTGCCGTCAGCATGTGGCTTGAAGGTTGTCCTGACCTGCAGCAGGCAGAGGAGAGTGAGAGGGCAAGGAAGACTCGCACAAACGCCAGCCCCCCGCTTCCACTGATAGGCACTAGGCACTTGGCCACACTCGGGGGATGGGGCTGGGAGATGGGGCTGAGCCATGTGTCCAAGTGGAGGAGCAGATGGTTTGGCGAGTGTGGTCTGCTGCGCTCAGTCTGTTCCTGATAGTTCCTCCGTCCTTGGGTTGCTGGGGACGTGGTCATATAACGCATTAAAGCATAAAACCGCTTAGCACAGCGTCTGCACCGCAGTCAGTGGCTCGTGGGAAGTAAGCCGTTGGTGTCATTCATGTCCCTGTATTGTAATGAGTAATGCATCTCACGTTTCCCTCTGACCTCTGAGGAAAAGGGCCTTCCTTCCTCTCCGAGCGCCTCTCCAGCTCTCTTCTGCCTCCCCTTTCCCACCCTGTCCAGATACTCAAGAAGCCTTCCCTTGTTGCATGTCTCCGTACTCCTCCTGTTTGGTAAAACCTGACGGTGACATTTGTCCTGCTGTGCCCCACATCTGGGCTGCTGAGGGCACTGGGGCCGCCGTGTGGTGATGGGGCCCCTGCAGAGTCGTGCTCTTTCCCTCCTAGTCCCTCGGGCGGCCCCACCAGCCTGCGAGTGTCTGTGTGCAGCCCGTCGACAGCCCCTCAGAGGGGCAGTTCCGAGCCTCTGCCTTCTGCTCTCTGCCTTTCTCCACCTGAATATCTCAGAGGCACCCAGTCAACATGCCTGGCAAGGAACCCGTTACGATGCTCACTCCTTCCTCTCCCAAGTTAGAGCGCATGGTCCTGCCGTCTAGGCAGGTTGGAGACTGGATACAGCCCCAGAGACTGTATCCTCACCCCTCCACCTCTATCGGCCCCTATATCCGGCTACCTCCCACATCCCGTCCATTTTACATCACGTACATCTCCTGAATCTGTCACTTCTACCACCTCCCATCAGATCTGTCCCCACATTCTGAGTCCAAGGTCTCATCATCTTTTCCTTGCGGGATGCTAGTAGTTCCCCTAACTGGTCTCTACATCTGCTTTATGCCTCTGGTCAGCTCTCTGTCCTGCATGAGCTACCCCAGGTGTAGCCATAGATGCCTCAGCATGTGACCACTAATGTGTCAGCAAGTTTTCATGTTGAAAGTAAAGTCTGCCTCATATTGCTTGATCTTCAGCCCTTCCACACTCATTTGGACTCTCCTATCTGTAGCTTCTCTTTTCACCTAGTTGAAGAGGTCTTGCCCCTGGGCATGGCCAGTTCCGACATCAGAATCTGGAAAATAGCTTTTCATGAAAGTGCCTTTATCACTTATATTCTGCTTGTTTTATAACTTTATCCTTTTCTCTGCTCAAAGTAAAAATATGCTGAAGTTCCTTACAGTGAAGAAAATAAATTAAAAATATTCCTGTCTCACATTGTATTCATCCATTGTCTGCAGCATTTAATTGTTCACATTTTTTCACTCTCACAGTGCTGCCAATAACATTTGTATATATTGGTCATCTTGCTCATGTTTAGGCTGTCTTTTAATGTTTCTTAGAGTGAAACTGTTGGATTATAGGCTGTGCAAATTCTCAAGTTTACAAGATAATTCCTGTTATGTTCTAAAGGGGCTAAACCAATTACACTTCCACCAGGAAAGAATGGAGGTTTCTTCAACCCATACCTTGACCAATACCTGGTATTATAAGGCTCCTCAATTTTTGACAATCAAGTGAATACAGAATTGTATCCCACATGGTTTTGATTTGCTTTTCCTTCGTTCATAAGGAACTTTAGCACCTTATTGTATGATTGTGAGTCAATCTATGAATTAAGTTTTCTTCTTTGAAATGTCATTTCATGATAAACGTCTATTTTATTCTATTGACTTGTTTGCATTTTCTTGTGTTTTAACAAATTTATTTATTTATTTATTTTTGGCTGCGTTGGGTCTTTGTTGCTGTGTGCAGGCTTTCTCTAGTTGCGGCGAGCGGGGGCTACTCTTTGTTGTGGTGTGTGGCCTTCTGATTGCGGTGGCTTCTCTTGTTGTGGAGCACAAGTTCTAGGTGTGCGGGCTTCAGTAGTTGAGGCACGCAGGCTCAGTAGTTATGGCTTGTGGCCTCTAGAGTACAGGCTCAATAGTTGTGGCACACAGGCTTAGTGGCTACGTGGCATGTGGGATCTTCCCAGACCAGGGCTCGAACCCGTGTCCCCTGCGTTGGCAGGCAGACTGTGCCACCAGGGAAGCCCTGCATTTTCTTTCTGATTTGTAGGGATTCTTTGTGCATTACTCATGTTATCTTTTTTTGTGGGTATGGTAAAAAGCAGATAGTGTAAAATATATCATCTTAGCCATTTTTAAGTATACATTGAGTGGTATTAAATAGAGTCATAATGTCGTGCAGGTATCACCACCAGCCTTCTCCATAACTCTTCATCATTTGAAACTCTGTGCCCATTATACAGTAATCCCCCTATGTCCCTACCATGCCCTGCCCCTGGCAACCACAATCTTTCTGTGTCCGTGATTTTTTTTTTTTTTTTCATTAGGAGAGAATTTTATTTTAAAAGTGTCATCTTAAACTGCAAGGATGTCCGTTAAACATCACAATTAAACATGCCAAAGGAGAAGCCATGTTGTCAAAATGCCCACTTAACCCACCCAAACATCTCAAACCCACCCTTTGCTGACCTTCTATAACCCCATTTTTTTAAGTTTTTTTTTTTCTTTTTTTAAACAAGAGAAAGTAGACAGATACATGTTGGTAAATGCTAACTGTCCATATTCACATAGAGACACAGTGTAATCTCTGAGCCCAATATACAGAGAAAGGAGGAAAAAAGCTAGAATTCTATGCACTACTACACAGGGGCCTAGCACCCTCCAGCTTCCAGCAGAGCTAAGGGAGCAGAAGGTTTTTCTTTTTTCCCACAGAGCATGATGGTGTTGATTCCATAAAGTTTTTGTTGAGACAGGAAGGGATAAAAATGAATTTGGAACAGAAAAGGGTAGAGATTCTTTTCCCACTGAATTCTGCTCAAGGTATTTCCCCCCAAAATAAGTTGTGAGCCATGGTATAAAGGAGAAAAGAGACCTCAAAAACAGGGCAACTGAGCACAAGAGGAGAAGGAGAAAAAAAAACAAAAAAGACTGCAACTTGCTCCCAGGGACTGGAGAAAATTAAAAAAGGAAGGTTGGAATCCATCAGTGTTCCATTAGTCATCTTCTCCTTCATCTTCCTCTCCTTCCTCCCCCTCATCATCATCTTCATCTTCTTCACCTTCATCCTCATCCCCTTCTTCATCAATATCTTCCAATCCTTCTTCCTCTTCATCATCATCATCATCTTCTTCTCCTTCCCCTTCCTCATCATCCATGTCTGGAACCAAGTAGTACTGTAATGGATTTGGCCAAATATCATCTTTGATGACCTCTCCTAACTCATCTGCACCTGCATCAAAATGATCAGTAAACCAGGTGAAGAAGCTTTCTGGTTCCTCATGCTGTCTCTTCCTGCTGGCTTTATTCTGAGTTTGACTTGAACGTTTTGTCAAATCCTTTCCGGATTTCCATTTGATTTCAGTGGACTTTGAAGATGGATCACCACTCTCATTCAGATGAAATTCTTTGGAGAGAACTTTATTTTCAAAGTAAGGGTTTTCATCAAAATAAAAATCTATTCTGTAACCTGATTTAATATCTTCAAATTCTGTCACTTCAACTCTTGTCAAATAATGCAGCGCCTCTTCATCCTCCTCCCCAAGCAGTGCAGACACTTGTGGATGGTTAACAAATGTTGTTACCCAAAAATTTGGGATTTTGGCGATCAATTCCGACCTCTTCTGAAAAAACGGTTGGCGGAGTTTGTTATATTTCTGTTCTACTTTCAAAATCTCCTCACTGGCTTGTTCGTTAAGTCTGTCTATTTCATTTTGTACTTCATCAGTATGTTCAATTGCTTCTTGCTGTTCTTTTTCTTCCTTCGGCAAGTTCGGAGAAGCAGACTTTTCCTCTGGCCTGGAGGCAGGAGTCCGTCTCGGTTTCTTGTGTCCGTGATTTTTGACTACTCTATGTACCTCATGTAAATGGAGTCACACACTATTTTGTGTGTGTGACTGGCTTATTTCACTCAACATAACGTCCTCAAGGTTTATCCATGTTGTAGCATGTGTTAAAATGTCATTCCCTTTTAAGGCTCAGTAATATTCTTGTGTGTGTGTGTGTGTGTGTGTGTCTCAGTCTCACATTTTACTTATCCATTCATCCCTTGGTGGAAACTTGGGTTGCTTCTATGTTTTAGCTATTGTGAATGATGCTGCTGTGAACATGGGTGTACAAATGTCTTTGAGACCCTGATTTCAATTCTTTTGAATTGAAAGAATTCATATAACAAGAAATGGAATTACTGAATCATGTAGTATCAATATTTCCATTTTTAATTTTTTGAGGAACTGCCATACTGTTTTCCACAGTCTGTGCCAATTTGCATTCCTACCAACAGTGCACAAGAGTTTCAGTTTCTCCACATCTTCACCAACATTTGTTATTCTGTTTTTTCCGATAATAGCTGTCCTAATGGTTGTGAGATGGTATCTCATTATAGTTTTGATTTTCATTTCCCTAATGATTAGTGATGTTGAACATCTTTTCTTGTGCTTGTTAGCCATTTGTATATCTTTGAAGAAATGTCTATTCAAGTCCTTTGCCCATTTTTGTATCAGGCTGTTTTTTTGTTTTGTTAAGTTTGAGTTCTCTGTATATTCTGATTATTAATCCCTTTTCCGATATATGATTTGCAAATATTTTGTCACATTCTTTGGATTATCTTTTTACTCCGTTGGTAGTGTCTTGATCACAAATTTTCCTAATTTTCATGAACTACAATTTTTCTATTTTTTCTTGTGTTGCCTGTGCCTTTGGTGTCATATCTGAGAAATGTTTGCCAAATCCAGTGCCATGCCACATTTGCCCTATGTTTTCTTCTCTCCATTTTTTTAAAAAATAAATTTATTTATTTTATTCTTGGCTGCGTTGGGTCTTTGTTACTGTTCATGGGCTTTTCTCTAGTTGCGGTGAGCGGGGGCTACTCCTCGTTGCGGAGCACGGGCTCTAGGCATGCCGGCTCAGTAGTTGTGTCTCACGGGCTCTAGAGCGCAGGCTCAGCAGTTGTGGCACATGGGGGCCCAGCCGCTCCGCGGCATGTTGGATCCTCCCGGACCAGGGCTCGAACCCATGTCCCCTGCACTGGCAGGCGGACTCCCAACCACTGCACCACCAGGGAAGTCCCTTCTCTCCATTTTGAGTTAAGTTTTGTATATGATGTTAGATAAGGGTCCAATTTCATTCTTTTGCATGTAGATATTCAGTTTTCCCGGCACCATTTGTTGTGAACACTGTCTTTTCCCCCGTTTAATGGTTTTGGCACCCTTGTCAAAAATCATTTCATGATATATGTGAGGGTTTATTTCTGGGCTGTCGATTCTATTCCCTTGGTCTATTTGATTTTATGCCAGTAGCACACTGTATTTGATCATTGTAGTTTTGTAGTAAGTTTTGAAATCGGGAATTTTCTGTTCTTCAACTTTGTTCTTCTTTTTCAAGAGTGTTTTGGCTATTCAGGGTCTCTTCAGATGCACTATAGATTTTAGGGGGGATTTTTTTTTATTTCTGCAAAAAAATTTGCTGGAGGACTTCCCTGGCAGTCCAGTGGTTAAGTCTCTGGGCTTCCAATGCAGGGGGCGCAGGTTTGATCCCCGGTCATCGGGGAACTAAGATCCCCCATGCCATGCGGCGCAGCCAAAAGATTAAAAAAAAAATGTTGCTGGGATTTTGATAGGGATTGCATTGAATCTGTAGATCACTTTGGGTAGTATTGATATCTTAACAATATTAGGTTTCCAAATTGGGAACATGGTATGTGTTTCTGTTTATTTACATCATCTTTAACTCTTTTAGCAATGTTTTGTAGTTTTCATTGTGCAAGTGTTTCACTTCGTTGATTAATTCCTAAGTATTCTTTCTCATGCTATTGTAAATAGAACTGTTTTGTAATTTCATTTTCAGATTGTTCATTATTCATGTATATAAATGCAACTGATTTTTGTGTGTTGACTTTGTATCCTGCTACTTTGCTGAACTCATTTATTCAGCAGTTATTTTGTGACGTTTTTGTGGTTTTTACATGTAATAAACTACCATCTGCAAGCAAAGATAATTTTACCTCTTCCTTTCCAGTTTGGATGCTTTTGATTTCGCTTTCTTGCCAATTGCTCTGTCTAGAACTTCCAGTATTATGTTGAATAGAAGTGGTGAAAATAGATGTCCTTAACTTGTTTCAGATCTTAGAGGAAAAGCTTTCAGACTTTCATCATTGATTTTTTTTTATCATGAATTTTGTCAAAGACTTTTACTGCATCATTTGAGATTATCACGTGGACTTTTTCCTTCATTCTGTTAATGTGATGTGTTAACGCTGATCAATTTTCATATGTTGAACTGTCCTTACGTTACAGGAATAAACTGCATTTGGTCATGGTGTATATTCCTTTCGATATGTTGCTGAATTCGTTTTGCTCATATTTTGTTCAAGATTTTTGCATCAGTATTCATAAAGGATATTGCTCTGTAGTTTTCTTGTAGTGTACCTGGCTTTGCTATTAGGGTAATGCTTGTCTCAGAATGAGTTTAAAAGTGTTTTGTCCACTTTAGTTTTCTGGAAGAGTTTGAGGATTGGTCTTAGTTCTTCTTTAAAAATGTTTGGTTAGAACTCACCAGTGAAGCCATCAAGTCCAAGATTTTTCTTTGTTGGGAGAATTTGATTATTAATTCAATCCCTTTTTAGTTATAGGTCTATTCAGATTTTCTATTTCTCCATGGTTTAGTCTTCACAGGTTTTGTGTTTCTAGGAATATGTTCATTTCATCTAGGTTTTCCAATTTGTTGGTGTATAGTTCTTCACAGTATTCTCTTATACTCTGTTTTGATATCTATAGAATCAAAAGTAATATCCCCACTTTCATCTCGGATTTTAGTATTTTGAATCTTTTTTTTTTTTCTTGGTTCATCTAGCTAAAGGTTTGTCAATTTTGTTGATCTTTTCAAATAACTAACTTTTTGTTTCACTGATTTTTCTCTGTTTTTTAATTCTCTGCACTATTTACCTTTTTAAAAATATTTGTTTATTTAACTGGCCACAGAATGCAGGATCTTAGTTCCCTGACCAGGGATCAAACCCGTGCCCCCTGCATTGGGGGCGCAGAGTCTTAACCACTGGACTGCCAGGGAAGTCCCCTGTATTATTTATCTTTAATCTTTCATATTCCCTACTGCTAGGTATGGGTTTAGTTTGCTTTTCTTTTCCTACTTAATTATGTTGTTAGGTTGTTGATTTGAGGTCTTTTTTTTTTTACTGGAAGCATCTATAGCTACAACTCTCCCTCTTAACACTGCTTTCTCTGCATCCTGTAAGTTTTGGTATGTTAAGTTTTTGTTTTCATTAGACACAAATCATACTTTGTATGATATCTTTTTTTTTTTTTTTTTGTGGTATGCGGGCCTCTCACTGTTGTGGCCTCTCCCGCTGCAGAGCACAGGCTCCAGACGCACAGGCCCAGTGGTCATGGCCCACGGGCCCAGCCGCTCTGCGGCATGTGGGATCGTCCCGGACCGGGGCACAAACCCGTGTCCCCTGCATCGGCAGGTGGACTCTCAACCACTGCGCCAACAGGGAAGCCCTGTATGATATCTTTTTAAATCTGTTGAGACTTAATTTGTGGCCTAACCTATGGTCTGCCCTGGAAAATGTCCCATGTACACTTGAGAAGAATGTGTATGCTATTGTTGTTGGGTAAAATGTTCTGTATGTATCTGTTAGATCTAGTTGGTTTATTATGTTATTTAAGTCCTCTATTTCTTTACTTATCTTTTGTCTGGTTGTTCTCTCCATTATTGAGAATGGGACGTTGAAGTTTCCATCTGTTGTTGTAGTGCTCTTTCTCCCTTCCATTCTGTCATTCTTTGCTTCATGTATTTTGATCTTCTGTCATTATGTAAATGTTTACAATTGTAATATCTTCTTGCTGTATTATACCTTTTAGTTATATACTGTCCTTCATTGTCACTTGTAATCTTTTTTGATTTAAAGCCTATCTTGTCTGATTTTAATATAGAAACCTCTGCTCTCTTTTGGTTAGTATTTGCATGGAATATCTTTTTCCATCCTCTGACTTTCAATCTGTTTGTGTCTTTGGATCTAAAGTGAGTCTCTTTTGGAAAGCATATAGTTGAATCATGTGGGTTTTTGTAAGAAGTTAATATTTATTTATTTATGGCTACATGGGGTCTTAGTTGTGGCACATGGGATCTTTTGCTGCAGCACGTGGGCTCTTTGTTGCAATGTGTGGGCTTCTCTCTAGTTGTGGTACATGGGTTCCAGAGCTCGCGGGCTCAGTAGTTGTAGCACATGGGCTCTGTAGTAGAGTATGTGGGCTGTGTAGTTGCGACATGTGGGCTCTCTAGTTCTGGTGTGCAGGCTCAGTAGTTGTGGTGCCAGGGCTTAGTTGCCCCAAGGCATGTGGGATCTTAGTTCCTTAGACCAAGGATCGAACCCGTGTCGCCTCCATTGGAAGGCAGATTCTTAACCACTGGATCACCAAGGAAGTCTCTGGATCATGTGTTTTTATCAATTCTGATAATCTCTGTCTTTTAATTGAAGAGTTTAATCCATTTACATTTAAAGTAATTGCTGATATGGAGAGACTTCTGTCATTTTGATATTTGATTTCTATATGCATTATAGCTTTTTTCTTTCTCATTTCCTGTGTTATAGTCTTGTGTTTAGTTGATATTTTGTAGTGAAACATTTAAATTCCTTTCTGGAATTACTTTAAATTCTATAGCTATTTGTGGTTACCATGGGAATGACATCTAACATATTAAAGTTTTAACACTAATTTGATTTTATACCAGCTTAACTTCAGTAACAAACAAAAATCCTTTACAGCTCTGTCATCTCCCCTTTCAATTGTTCGTGTCACAAAGTTACATCTTTATATATTGTATGCCTAGAAACTTAAACTACTAATTCTTTTGAATGCATTAGTCTCTTAAATTATGTAGGAAACTACACATGGAGTTATAAACTAAAGTTACAATAATAGTAGCCTTTAGATTAACAATTTTAAAAAGTCTTCTAAATCATGTAAAAACAAAAAGTGGAGTTACACAGGACTTCCCTGGTGGCACAGTGGTTAAGAATCCACCTGCCAATGCAGGGGACAAGGGTTTGAGCCCTGATCCGGGAGGATCCCACATGCTGTGGAGCCATTAAGCCCATGTGCCACAGCTACTGAGCCCGCGTGCCACAACTACTGAAGCCTGCGTGCCTAGAGCCCCTGCTCCACAAGAGGAGCCACTAAAATGAGAAGCCCATGCACCGCAACAAAGAGTAGCCCCCCTCGCCACTAGAGAAAGCCCGTGTGCAACAAAGACCCAACACAGCCATAAATAAATAAATAAATATATATATATATACACACACATATATATATATATATATTTTAAAAGTGGAGTTACAAAGTAATACTAGCTTTTATAATTGCCCATGTATTTACCTTTATCAGGATCTCTATTTATTGGTATAGCTTTGAATTACTGTCTAGTGTCCTTACATTTCACCTTGGAAGAATTTTCCCTTGAGAATTTCTTACAGAGCAGATCTAGTGGTAACAAACTCCTTTAGCCTTCATATGTAGGAATGTCTTAATTTCTTCCTCACTTTTTTTTTTTTTTTTTGGCTGTGCTGAGCTGCATGTGAGATTTTAATTCCCTGACAAACCCGCACCCCCTGCCCTGGAAGCATGGAGTCTTAACCACTCGACCACCAGGGAAGTCCCTCTTCCCCCCTCTTGAAGGACAGCTTTGCTAGATACAGGATTCTTACTTGACACTTTTTGTTCGTTTTACACTTGAATACATTGAACCACTGCTTTCTGGCCTCCCAAGTTTCTGATGAGAAATCTGCTGATAATCTTATTGAGTGCCTCTTGTATGTAACAAGTTGCTTCATGCTTGCTATACTCTATCTTGGGCTTTCAAAAGTTTGATTGTAATTTTCTCAGTGTGAGTCTCTTTATTTTTCTTGGAATTCATTGAGCTTCTTGGATGTTTCATCAAATTTGGGAAGTTTTCCGCTATTTCTTCAAATATTCTCTCTGACCCTTTCTCTCTCCTCTTTCTGGGACTTCCCTAATGAGTATGTTGATTCATTGGGTGTATCACAGGTTCCTTAGGCTCTACTCACTATTTTTCAGTCTTTTCTTTTTTTCTGTTTCTTAGACTCAATATTTTCCATTGTCCTGTCTTCAAGTTTGCAGATTATTTCTTCTTCCTGCTCAAATTTTTCTTTGAATCCCTCTAATGAGTTTTTCATTTTAGTTACTGAACTTGTTGCTCCTGAATTTCTTTTTCATTTCTTTTCTCTTTTTTTGTTTGCCGCGCCACATGACTTGCGGGATCTTAGTTCCCTGACCAGGGATCGAACCTGGGCCCCCTACAGTGAGAGCATGGACTCCTAACCACTGGACCACCAGGGAATTCCCTCTTTTTTATTTCTTTTTAGGTTTTCTTTTTTTGTATTGATGGTTCCATTTTGTTTTTACCTAGTTTTCTTGACTTTCTCTGTATCTTCCTTTAGCTCCTTGAGCTTTTTTAAGATGGTTGTTGTAAATTCTTTGTCCAATAGGTTTGCATCAGATGTTTTTTAGGAACACATTTTGGAGAGGTTCCAAACATAAGCTACTATGTCCTCAGACTTGTTAGCCTCCTGGCATTGATGTATGGCAATATATGCATGAAATATTGCCAACCTAAGAATTTCACCAAGTCTCATTACATAAGCACAACTGATTAAATCAGTGCCTGTATGACTCAGTCTCCTGCCCTCCTTCTGTTTCTGGAGGTCTAGTTGTTATCTTATGGCTTAAAACCCCAACCTTCTGATCACATAGTTGGGCTTTCAGGCTTTGCACTGAGTCATCTCTTCACCATGAACTCTCTGTGAGCCCAGATGAGTTACTTATTTGCATAACTATCCAGTCTGGAATTGACCATGTCTTTTTCCAGCCCCCTGTCCTCTCACCCAGCTAGTTCTCTGGGTCTCCCTTTCAAGGTGTCAACAGTCCGAGGATCAGGAAAGAAAGAAATTGTTATCCTGGGATTCAGAGGTCGGGAAACATGGCAGACACAGAGACACTATTTCCATCTTCATTTTTTTCACTGAAATACTGATTTTCTTTCTTCCGTGTTGGCATTATTAACAGATCTTTTTGTGTATTGAATTTCTTTCAGGTGACAAAGGAAAGCCCAAGACCACAGAACCTACCACTTGTGAGCCAGCCCTGTCTGAGGGAGTCTTACTCCAGCAACAACTAATACAAAGAGTTTCAGAGGACTCCCAGTTGGGCCAAATCAATGATCAGGAAGGGTCACTGGAAATGCAAGAAGGACACTTGAGACCAGAGATAGAACCCCAGAAGGGCAAGCTCCCTGGGAAACCAAGCTCTGAATATGGCAGCTTAGGGACACCTGGTGGTGTGTGTTCAAAGATTGTAGAGGAGCCAGTCCCTCCAGGAAGTGCTGTCCATGACCATGACTCATGTGGATCTGGTAATGATCTCATGATTCAGGAAGAGGAAAGTATTTTTAAATGCAACGAATGTGGGAAAATTTTTAATAAGAAACGCCTCCTTGCTCGACATGAGAGGATTCACTCTGGAGTGAAGCCCTATGAATGCACAGAGTGTGGGAAAACCTTTAGTAAGAGCACTTATCTCCTTCAACACCACATGGTCCACACCGGGGAGAAGCCCTATAAGTGCATGGAGTGTGGCAAGGCCTTCAACCGCAAGTCACACCTTACACAACACCAGCGGATTCACAGTGGAGAAAAGCCTTATAAATGCAATGAATGTGGAAAGGCCTTCACCCACCGCTCCACTTTTGTTTTGCATAACAGGAGCCACACTGGAGAAAAACCCTTTGTGTGCAAAGAATGTGGAAAAGCCTTCCGAGATAGGCCAGGTTTCATTCGACACTACATTATCCACAGTGGTGAGAATCCGTATGAGTGCTTTGAATGTGGCAAGGTCTTTAAACACAGGTCATACCTCATGTGGCACCAGCAGATTCACACTGGGGAGAAGCCCTACGAATGCAGTGAATGCGGTAAAGCCTTCTGTGAGAGCGCAGCCCTCATTCACCACTATGTCATCCACACTGGGGAGAAGCCCTTTGAGTGCCTCGAGTGTGGGAAGGCCTTCAACCACAGGTCATACCTCAAGAGGCACCAGCGGATTCACACTGGGGAGAAGCCCTATGTGTGCACTGAATGTGGAAAGGCCTTCACCCACTGCTCCACTTTTATCTTGCATAAACGGGCCCACACTGGAGAGAAACCTTTTGAGTGCAAAGAATGTGGGAAAGCCTTTAGCAATCGGGCAGACCTCATTCGGCACTTCAGCATCCACACTGGAGAGAAGCCCTACGAGTGCATGGAGTGTGGGAAGGCCTTTAACCGCAGGTCAGGCCTCACCAGGCACCAGCGGATTCACAGTGGAGAGAAGCCCTATGAATGCCTCGAGTGTGGGAAAACCTTCTGCTGGAGCACAAACCTCATTCGACACTCCATCATCCACACTGGAGAGAAGCCCTATGAATGCAGTGAGTGCGGAAAGGCCTTCAGTCGCAGCTCATCCCTCACTCAGCATCAGAGGGTTCATACTGGGAGAAACGCTGTCAGCGTGACAGATGTGGGAAGAACCTTCACAAGTGGGCAATCCTCAGTCAATCTTCAAGAACTCCTATTGGGGAAAGACTTTTTGCATGTAACCACTGAGGAAAATCTTTTGCCAGAGGAAACATCTTACTCAGAATCTGATCATTCATACCAAAGAGAAACACCACAATTTTCTTCCCTGTGAAAATACCTATTGCAGGATATCAGTTGTCATCTAAAGAGTCATATTGGAAATTGACCCAACCTAGAGCCTTACTCTACATCTGAGAATTCATCAAAGAGAGAGACCCAGTGGTTATTATGCACTTAGGAAAACCTTCAGCTACATCTTTCTTCTTAGTTTACACTTCAGTGTTATCTCAGGAATTTTTTTAAAAAAGAAGGGAGAGACTTAAAATAGAAAATGAACTACAAAATGTTTCTTTCAGACTTCCTTGCCAAGCTATGGCACTTTGTCATTGATTCCTTAGTTAATTGGCGGGAGGATAGTTTTGTTTCCATGGTAAAGAACCTAGACTCTATGTGTCTTGTATATACATTCATTGCTATCCAGTTTAAAGAGAGTTAGACAGGTCTGAAAACTTTCATTGAACGTCTCCTTTGTTCTAAAACATTGTTTCTATTCTTAAGGACCTTAATTTTTTGGTTTGAGCCATCAAATGCCTTTATATTTAAGGAGATAAGAATACACATATGAATGGGCACGTTCTGTTGAACCATTTTAGACTATTTAGGCTTTGATTCTTTAAAAACAAACCTTTTCTTCATGTGGTTTTAAAGACCTAATTCTCAGACTTTTTCTTGGTCCTGTACTATTATTAGTTTACTAATTGCTCTAGTTATGTGGTAAATCTTTTAATCGGGTAAAGTGAGTCCTCTGTCTTCAGTCTTCTTATTTAAAACTGATTAACATTCCTCGTTACTTTGAATTTCCATGTAAAATTTTGGATAAGCTTGTCTGTTTTTACCAGAAAAAAAAGCTGTATTGAATTTTGATAGAAATTAAGTTAAATTGGTAGATTTATTTGTTGAGAGTTGGCATCTTTGCTGTTTTGAGTCTTCCAATTCATGAAAACATTATGTCTGTACATTTATTTGATATGGCTTGATTTACTTCATTACTATTTTATAAGTTTCAGTAATAGGTCCTGTACAATGTTTTTAAGATTTATATACAGGTGTTTCTGTTTTTTGAGTAATTATAAATGGCATTGATTTTTAAACTTTGAATTTCCACACAGTCTTTGGTAGTATACAGAAATGTGTATATTTTTCATATTATTTTGTTATCCTGCAACCTTGCTGTTTCTTTTGATAGAATGCTTGGGATTTTCTACATAGAAGTATCATCTGCAATTAGAGACAGTTTTACTTCTTCCCATCTGTATACCTGTTATTTCCTTTTCTTGTCCTACCGCACTAGCTAAGATTTCCAATATGATGTTAAATACTAGTAGTGAGAAAACATGTTCTTGCCTGGGTCCTGATATTAGGGGAAAAACATTCCGATTTTCATCATTAACTATGGTGTTAGTTGTAAGGTTTTCTTCATAGAGTTTTATCAAGTTTAGAAAGTTTCCCATGTTCCTAATTTACTGTGTTTTTTTGTTGTTGTGAATGAGTGTTGAACTTTGTCAAATGCTTTTTTTGTAATCAATTGATAGAATCCTGTGTTTTTTCTTCTGTAGCCTGTTGATATGATGTATTATGTTCGAGATTTGAATGTCGAACCAGCCTTGTATCCTTGGAATAAGCCCCACTTGGTCATGGAGTATAATTATTTTTATATATTATATTACAGTATTAAATATGCTAGTATTTTGTTGAGGAAGTTTTCCTCTAATTTCATGAGTGACAGTGATATGTAGTTTTCTTTCTATATATTTTTTTCAATTGTCATTGTTTGGTTTTGGTGTCTAGGTGATTCTGGCCTCCTAACATGTGTTAACAGGTGTTGTATTATTCACAAGACAGTGTGTTGTATAGAATTGGTTTTATTTGTTCTTTTAATGTTTGGTAGCATTCTCCAGTGAACCATTTAGTCCTGGAGATTTTTCTTTTGGATGCTTTGTAATTATGTATTTATTTTATTTAATATGTATAGAACTATTCAGAGTATCTATTTCATATTGGATAAGTTTTTATAGTTTATCTTTTTCTAGGAATTGTCCCATTTCATCTAAATTTTCTTATTTGTTTAAAGTATTCCTTTATCATCCTTTTGATGGCAGCAGAATCTGTACTTATAGTCCCTGTTTTATTCCTATTATTGGAAATGTGTTAACTCTCTTTTATCTTTGTCAATCTTCTTAGACATTTATCAATTTTTTTATTTCAAGGAACCAGCACTTTATATCATTTTTTCCTCTATCTTTTCCTAATTTCACTGAATTATTATTTTTTTCTGGTCTTTATTATATCCTTTCTTCTACTTGCTTTGATAGTAGTTTCCTTTGCAGTTTCTTGAGGTGGGTGCTTAGGTTATTGAATTGTGGGTTTTTTTTTCACTTTACTAATGTAAGCATTAAGTTCTATAAATTTCCCTCACAGTACTGTTTTAACTTCTTGTCTTATGTTCTAATTACATTTCATTCAGTTCTAAATATTTCTTTATTCGAGACTGTCTAACCCATGGATTATTTAGAAGGATGTTGTTTAATTTCCCAGTGTTTGGAGTATTTTGTGCTTTCTTCTGATTTCTTTTACGTTTGATTTGGCTATTTAAATTTTTTGAGGTTTGTTTTATGACCCAGGATATTTGATGAATGTTCAGTAAGGCTGCTTGAAAAGAGTGTGTATCCTACTGTCATTGAGTGGAGTTTGTATATGTATGTACCAGATACTGTTCATTGAGGGTGTTTTTCAGATTTTCTATATCTGCTGATTTCCTGCCTCGTATTTTTATCAACAGCTGAGAAAGGGGTGTTGAAGTCCTGCAGTTTAATTCTAGAATTGTCTCTTCCTCCTTTAAGTTCTGTCAGTGTTCACTTCATGTATTTCAAAGCTCTGTTGTTTGGTGCATACACATTTAGGATTGCTGTGTCATCTTGGTGTAATAACCCTTTTATCATTATGCTTTCTTTTTGCTCCTCTAAAATTTTTTGCTTTGAAGTATATTTTATCTGATATTAACATAGCTACTATTGAGTTTTTTGGTTAATGTTTGCATGGTTTATATTTTTCCATAATTTTATTTTCAACCTTATCTATATTGTTACATTTGAAGTAATGTAATATGTGAATATTGTGAATAGCATATACTTGGCTCATTTTCTTATATCCATCTTACTGATTTCTGTTTTAAAATTGGTATATTTAGGCCATTTAAGTTTAAAATAATTATTGATATTTTTAGGGCTTACAACTACCATTTTATGATGTTTTTGTTGCTCTGTTGTTTGGTTTTGAGGGGGTACTTTTTGTTGTTTGTTTTGCCTTCTTGTGGGTTACTTTAATGTTAGGAACTCCACTTGATATATCTGTGATGTTTTTGAGTATATCTCTTGTATTTTAGTGGTTATTCTAGGTATTGTACATACATAACTTATCACAGCCTACGGTATCAACACTTTAGCACTTTGACACATAGAAACCGTACTTCCATTGGGTACCTTTACATTCCCCATTCTTTTAATATAATTGTCTTAAGTATTTCCTTTTCATATACTGAACACCATATTGGATGATGTTCTTTTTGCTTCAACTGTCAAACAGTTTTTACAAAACTCAGAAGAAGCACAGTCTGTTTACTTCTACTTTTACTCATTACATTGTTCTTTCTTCCTTCTTGAAATCTCAAGTTTCTTCCATTAACAGTTTCTTTTTAAATTTTTTGCCCCATGAAAATCTATAGCCTGTCTTTTGTTGCAGATTTTCTGGTAAAAAATGTTTTTGTTTTCCTTCATCTAAAAATGTCTTTATGTCTCCTTCATTCCCAAAGGATATTTTTGTGGGATATAAGATTCAGGGTCAGCAGTTCTTTTCTTTTAGTACTTGAAAGGCAAGTAAGTAATTTCCTTCTGTCTTCCAGGTGGGAAATCTGATCTCTTTCAGTTGAGAAATCTGCTGCCATTTGACTCATTATTTCCCTATCTGTAATGTATCCTTTATGTCAAGTGCTTTGAAAGTGTTTTTTCCTTGTATATAGAGTTCAGAAGTTTGATTATGACGTAACCTGCCATAAAATTTGGAGGGCTTGTCCTGTTTGGTGTTTGCTCAGCTTTTCACATTTTGTGGTGTATGCCACTTGGCAAATTTGGGAACTTTTTAGTTATTCTTCAAATAGTTTTTTCAGCCCTTTGTTCTCTTGTTCTTGTTCCATAGGATTCTCAGGCTCCCATCTTTTTGTTTCCCCCAGTCTGCTTTTCTCTGTTGCTCACATTGATTAATTTCCATTGATTTCTCTTTGAGCTCACTGATTCCTTCTCTCTCATATATAATCTACTATTGAGCTTATCCAGTGAATTTTCGTTTTGATTTTTGAATTTTTCAATTGTCTGATTTCCGTTTGGTTCTTTTACACATCTTCTGTTTCTTTGCCTAGTTTATGATGCCAAAGAAGGACTCTGAGAAAACAAGCAAAACTGTGTAGTCCAAAGTCAGTGGTTCTCTGGTGGTTTATCTTGATACTGGAATAGAAATCCTGAAGTATCTGGAGGAATGGAAGACCTGCCATCTTCTGTGTTGTTATCCACAAATATTTCTCAAGAAAATAAAACTGGGCAACCTGCAGATTGTTCAGAGTTGTGTTCTCCAGGGAAGATTTGTGTGTAAAATTTCTGAGCTCTCTAAGGCTTGTTATAGCCTCAAAGGAGAATGGGCTACTCGTCTTCCAGGTTCAGTCTTCCTCTTTGTTGTTGAACACATTCTCCCATATTCCCTAACTTGTATAGGGCCAGTGTCTTTCTTTTGTGCCTCTACTTCTTGGTCTTTAAATTCTCCCTCTGAATCCCCTTCTGTCCTCACAATCTATACCTGTGTTCCTCACCCCCAAGCACTTTCTGCCCTACATGTGTATTGAGCTCTGCCCTTCTCTTTTCTCTCACAGATACACCCTGTGTGACTGTTATGTCCACTGCCTGTCCTCACCCCATCATGTCCCTTTCGCTCCACTGACAACTAAAGAATGACCTCCAAAAAAAAAAAAAAAAAAAAGAATGACCTCCACCATGGTTGCCTGGCTTAAGCAGGTCTCACAAAGTTCCCTTTTGTCCTCTCTCCTCCTCCCGCCCTCCCATCACTGTTGGACTGCTGCCCACCTCTCTGACTTGAAGGTCCTTTCCTGGTTTCTGTGAGTTCTTACCCTTCTTCAGAGAGTCTGTGTCTTTAGCCCATGTATTAAACAATGTGCTTCCCAGGGTCCATCCAAGGCCATTGCTTTCTCACTTGTGATGTGTTCCATGAGTGAGTTAATTCCCACTCAATGCATTTTATACTCAGTGATCGACAGAGTTCCCCCAAATCTGTGTCTCCAGGTTGAATATTTCTCATGTCTGTTACCCTCTGTTCATACTTCCACACCTTCTGTGTATTCATATACACTGAGTTTATGCATGTGTCATTTGGCCAAGACCATCACCATAAGGATGCACCCATAGTAATTCTAAGAGCAAGCAAACGTGGTATTACTGTATATCAGCCATTGTTTTGAATGTTTAAACACATCAATTCTTAACCTTTGCAACAAGTCTATGTGATAGGTAACATTATCATCATTTTACAAATCAGGAAACTGAGGAACAGAAAGATTAAGGAGTTTGCCCAAAATTGTACAGTCATTACAACGTATGAGATTAGGGATTGGAGGCCATTTAGGCTGGCTGCAGAGTCCATACCCTTATCACTTTCCTAGATTCCTTCTTGTAGTATGAATCTTTGTTTTCCTGATCACTATTCATTTTTACTAAAACGGATCAAATAATACTCATTTGATCTGTAACCCCCTTTCTCATTTTATAGTACATCTTGGCCATCCTTTCAGTTTGAGTGAGAAACCAAACTCAGTCTTCAATGGTTGCATCATCTCTTGTAACTTTGTAGGAAATATAGATAATCTCTGAGGAAGCAGGGAGGTAGAAAAGGGCTAAGGTGGGCATTTGGTTTTAGACATTGTGTTTGAGGTGCCTGAAAAAACAATCTCAGTGAATTCCACTATCTTCTGTCTTGTTGACAAAGCCAGACACCTCACAGCCATTTTTCTTTTATCATTCTCACATCCAGCCACTGTCTGATTCTGTTCACTTTACGTTTTTATTTTCCTCAGTAGACACTCAATATATGTGTGTTAGTGAATGGCCACACAGTAGTGTATTTTTATGTTTGCCTCCCTCACAGAGTTTACACAAAGCTGTGTGTATAGTTGGCACAGTATATGACTTACGTTGACCACAAAGAGAAACTATATGGGCTTTTATGGACAGATCTATAAGACTTTAAAAGTCATAAGGAATGACTGTGTTGAAAGTCCTCAAGACTACCCAGGGTTTGACTTACTAGGAAGCATCAAAGGACTCAGCATATTATACTGAACATCGAAGGTTTATGACAGCACAAGAATACAAAGCAATCTCAGTCAAGGGAAAAGATACAAGGACTGGAGTCCAGAGGAAACCAGGGACAAGCTTTAGGAATTCTGAGTGCTTAATTTAAGTTGTCAGTGAATTATGACTGCATGTGTGAAATGTCTACTAGGGAAACTTATTAGAACCTCAGTGCCTATGATTTTTATTGGGCACTCTGTCTAGAGTATAACAGAATTCTAGACCTCCAGAAGCATAACAGGTTAGCAGCATAAGCCACCTTGTTTACACAAACAATAGGTGCACTGAGCCATTCATCATTTCTGGGAATGATAGGAAGCCTCCCGAAATCTAAGGCCTCAAACTTTAGCCAAGGGCAAACTTTGAAGCTCAAATGATAGCATGCCATATTAACTCTTCTTCACAGTGACTTAAATGATACCTAAATGTTGAGGAAGTTCAAATTTCTTTAACAAATACAGTTTGCTACAACAAGAAATAAGTCATAGCTTTGAGGTGAAGGCTTATATACATGTAAATCACTGTAACGAAAACAATCAGTTATGTCAGAGTGGAAATTCTTACATAGTGGTCAAGACTTAATTTAGTGATGACAAAATATAGAGAATGTCTTGTGAGAAAGAATCTTGCCTCTCAATAAATCTGTGTCTATTTAGATATGTCGTCAGTGGTTTGACTTGCAAATATTCCCTTTGTTTTTATTTGTACAAAGATGTAACGACCAGGTCAATGCTGTGTATTTCCATTGCACATGTGTCAACAGTTTCTCATTTACTGTTTGTTCCCACTGTTGAAACTTGTAGCCTTTGACTTAAACAAAAAAAAATTAAAGAACATGGGGTCATAATAATTCCTACATCATTAAATGTGCATAACTGGAGATTAAAGGGTTTGTTACAGGCTTGGTCAAGTTCATGGACCTGTCTGTGAGTTTTACTGAGATGGTATGGGAGCATTTGGTCCAGCTGGGAGGGCCCTCTACAGAGACGTGATGCTGGAGATCTGTAGGAATCTGGTCTCGGGGAGTATTTGCCTCTCCCCTTTGTACTCATACTCTGGCCCGCAGACTGCCTTTCCTGTCTTAGTTATCGGATGCTGAGGTGCCTCTGGAATGCTCAAAGACGTCATCCTTGAGTTTTGAGGGTTAAAGATTTGTGATCTGTTCACAGGTATGTTACACACCTGACAATTGAGTGGTCTAAGCTAAATTGTAAATGGGCACTATTTTCCCTTCCTTGGAGCAGTGTCAAGAGCATGGACCCTCTAGTCAGACCACCTGGTTACACTTCCTGGCCTTGTTCTAACCAGCTGGATGACTTGAAGGAAATTTCTCTCTGCTGTGATTTTTAATTTGGAGATCCGTGTATTAAGCATATATTTTTTGTTGTTGTGCCCCACCCCCCTTTTTAGTCTTTTTTAAAAAATATACATTTATTTATTTATGGCTGCTTTGGGTCCTTGTTGCTGCACGTGGGCTTTCTCTAGTTGCGGCGAGCGGGGGCTACTCTTTGTTGAGGTGCACGGGCTTCTCATTGCGGTGGCTTCTCTGTTGCAGAGCACGGGCTCTAGGCACACGGGCTCAGTAGTTGCGGCACGCGGGCTCTACAGTGCAAGCTCAGTAGTTGTGGCGCACGGACTTAGTTGCTCTGCGACATGTTGGGTCTTCCCAGACCAGGGCTCGAACTCGTGTCCCCTGCATTGGCAGGTGGATTCTTAACCACTGTGCCATCAGGGAAGCCCCAAATTGGCCATTTTTATGTCACTTCCAAAGAACAGGGTGTCAGTGCGTCAAGCCAGATGTGATCTTTGAGTTGCAACAAGGTAGAGAGTCATGGACAGAGTAAGGAGCAATTCCAAGGAGGGGCTGTCCAGGTGAGCAAGTAGAAAGCAGGTATTCAAGGGATGATGGTGTTAGTAAGATCCCAGTTATCTCCCGTGGGATTGGTATTTTAGAGAGATTGTTCCACATGCCCTTCTCATAGACCCACACCTCTGAAAATGGCGAAAGACAAATAATTGAGGTCCCCAAATACACAGCGTGGCTTGTGGGCTCTTAGTTTCCCAACCAGGAATTGAACCTGGGCCCTCAGCAGTGAGATCATGAAATCCTAACCACTGGACTGCCAGGAAATTCCCAAGAATGCCCCTTTCAGGACTAGCCAATTCTTAGAGGTAACAAACTACTCCTAGGGGCTGTTTCTTTCATGTGTAAATTAAGCAACCCAAAGCCCCTAGTCGGAAACCCTCCTCTTTCTGACTCTTACACTTAGGAGACTATATTTCTCATCATCTAAGGGCCTGTGCCAGGCAAATAAGTCAGCCCGTATGCTCGAAAGCCTGTTGACAGTATTCAAACTAGCCAATACCAAACTGTTTATCCTACCCTGTCTTATCTTTCCTGTTGAAAACACAATAAAAGCTGTGGACCATGTTTTCTTCACCTCTCTTACCTCCTGACCTGACCCATCCTGGTCTTCCCCTCATGGCCCTTTGTGATGTGCCCTGTCTCCTGTTTCTAGGAATGTGTGAGCATAAACTACTTCCTTCATGACAATCATTCCCATTTCTGTGTATATTAACATACCAAATTAATTCCTGGGTATATTCTAGAACACACAGGGAACATATGACTTCTTTATAGTGGCCTACAGGGCTCTACACAGTGAGCTTTAAAGTGATACTAGGGATGAACAAGAAGGAGCAGGTGACAGAATTCCAGGGTCAGGACACATTTTTCACATTCCTTGCTAGAAAAAATCTGGGAGTCTGGGAGTCTTTTTCCACCGATAGAGACCATTCATGGTGTTTGAGGAGAGAGTGCAGAAATACTGCTTTCACTGATGCTCTGAGGCAAGTTGCTCCACACACCTGGTTGTTTGCAGGGGAAAAAAATACTACGTTACCCAGAAGGCTGAGCGCCGCGTGTTTGCGCCGATGGTGGGCCAGTGATGGCTCAGGACGGGGGTGGTTTCCTGCGGCCTGCGCCGGCGGGGGCGGGACCTCCGACCATTTGGAGAGCTGCGTCATCTATCTGTGCCGGCTGGGTCCTCCGGCGCTGTGGGTCCTGTGGCGATGGGCCGGGTGCGTTTCCCAGCCCCGCGCTGGGCAGGCCAGTGAGGAGGGTGTGTCTTACCTCCGTGTCGGTGTACTAGCCCAACACTCGCCCCAGGTCCTCCGTAACGGGAGTGTCCCGTGAGCGCCTGCCGGGGCCCCGACCCCGTCCCCGCAGCTCTGACGCGACGGCCTGGGCCTCGTGCGCATTTTTCGCCTGGGAAACTGAGGCTCAGAGTGCGACCGTCGGCCGAGGTGACCCCTCCCAACCCCAACCCCCTCACCCCCCTGCTCTGGGCAGGAGGCGGGCGGCTGAATCCTGGAGCCGCCTCTCTGGCCCCGCTCTCTCCTCACGGTCCCGTGATGGCGGCGGGGTGGTTGGACCCGGCACGGGTGAGTGGGCCATATTGCTGGCATTGCTGCTTCTCCGCTGGTTCGGAGAGGGCTCCTGGGCAGGCTGGAGGCTAAGTAAGCCATTGGGTTTCTCTTTGTCCTCGTCGTTTACTTACAACAAGTGGCGCTGACTCGTTATTTTATCCGCGGTCTTACCACAGTTTTGGGTCTCCGACAGGTGTTTCATCAGTGCGTGAAGGATGAATGATGCTTCCTTCCTTCCCGTCACACTTAAAATTCTAGAATTCCAGCTTCCCCATCCTCCCGGCCGACCTCCTCTGACCTGCCGTTCTTCCCTGGCTCACTGTTCTGCAGACACACCAACCTGACCATAAGTTCTCTGTCCCCGCGCCCCGCCCCGCCCCCAATCTTTATATTTGCACTGGCCTTTGCCTGGAGTACTGTTCCTGTATCTTTTTTTTTTTTTTGACCATGCTGCAGGGCTTGGGGGATCTTAGTTCTCCAACCAGGAATCGAACCTGCGCCCCCTGCAGTGGAAGCATGGAGCCCTAACCATTGGACCGCCAGGGAAGTCCCACTGTTCCTATATCTTTGCAGGACCTCCCTCTCACATCCTTCTGGCCTCTGCGCAGATGTCTCCTATTTGGAGAGGACTTTTCTAGCAGTTAGCTTAAAATGGCCCCTTCCTGTTGCCTGTGTTCTGGCATTTTTGTGTAGGGAACCTGGCAAAATTCCTGGTTGAATTTGTCCAGGATGCTGTGGGAGCAAAGAGAAAACAATGAGAAAAGAACCGTAATAGCCGGCCGGCCTCGATTGAGTCCTTGCTGTTAGCAGGTCGACAGGCATAATATATCGCCTCATGTAATCGTCACCTTTTCAGAGCTAAGTTCTCTTATTATCACTGTTTTGTACAAGAACAACTTGAGACTCAGTGAAGTTCAGTTTCCTGCCCAAGTTCACTGCAGTTCTTTAGTAGCAGAAACTAACAACCAGTATGTCGCCACCACAGCCTGTATTTTTACCCTCTTCTCTACGAACAGTGGAGAGGGTTGCCTGGAGGTGACACCTAAAGTAAACTTTGCAAGCCAAACAGGCTTCCTTCCGGTAGGCAGTCTTGGCATGAACCAAGGACATGGCATTTCAGCATGCGGAAGAGTGTGGACCAAATAAAAGGTATATTGGTTGTTTAAGGAACCCCCAGAGGGTCTTTGCGATTGCCAGAATCCTCCCTACTCCCCCATCTGCTGAGACGTGTCCTGGGAGGGCCAGACGTTGTGGCCGTTGGCTGAATGTTCCATCCTGCTCAGCCAGGACAGACATCATGGCCAATCAAAGGCTGTTGTTCTCCTGGCTACAGCCTCCAGTGTCCTCAGCAATTCCTATTCCCTGGTCCCTGAAGTATTCTTTCCTCCGGGATACATGCTGTCAGGTCTCAGGTAGAAAAAAGAAGTGATGGCTCATTGTGGATTCTCCCTGGGAGTCTCCAAGGTTCACATGGCAGCAGGAGCTGGTCCAGGCCCTGCCACTTCCCAAGCAGGTACCACCACCTCAGGTGACTCTCCTGTGAGGTGGGTGATGATGAATCTGCTCCTCTGCCCACGTCTGCAAAATTATTTTCAGCAGTGGCTGAAATGAATATAACTGGGAAATTTATTTAAAATGCTTCACATCTTCATTAACTGTGGTTTTACTTTGCCAGTGGGTCATGGTTATGCTGTTAGACCTCAGACCAGAGGAACCTGCTTTTAAATCCTGCCTCTGATCACAACCCATGTAAACTTGGGCAAACTGGTAGAGCTCCCTGGGCCTCAGGTCTCCTGACTGACATGAAGATGATAATGGCATTGACCTCACCGGCTGTGGCCAGTCACCCAGTGTTTCTTTTTTCTTTAGTTCTCATAACTATTATTGCTCAGTGAGAATCATTGTATTGATTCAGAAATCAACGTTCAGAGAAATTAAGCGAGGCCCCCAAGTTCACACAGCAGGCAAGTGCTGACTTTAGGACTTAGGATTCAAACCTCAAGAGTGGGTGGGACTTAAGAGCTGGGGACTTTCAGACACTTTAACAAGACATGTAAATGCCTCATCACGAGGCAGGCACACAATGAGGACCAGTGGGTCTGGGGTACTGTTGCTGTAATTATTATTGGTATTGTTTTGTTGTCATTATTCTTTCCCATTTGTCTGACACCTTAGCACCCTTACCATTCTGTGCCTCACAGTCCATGCGGGAGGGTTCCAACCTCGTGTCATTCTCCGTCGCCTCCTGCCTAGGAGGCTTCTGTCGGCTACACTGCTATGATCAGTCTAGAGCAGTGTCTGCCTCCTGGAATCCAGCACAGAGCTCGGCCTTCAGGGGCTGTTTGGTCTCTGCATCTTTGCCATGGAGAGAGATGGGCTCTGATTTGATCAATAGCCCCAAGACCAACACAACTGCATCTGCTTGACTTTCCAGATGATTGTTACTTATGAGGACGTGGCCGTGAATTTTACCCAGGAGGAGTGGGGGCAGCTGGACCCTGCCCAGAGGACCCTGTACCAGGAGGTGATGCTGGAGACCTGCAGGCTCCTGGTCTCTCTGGGTAAGGCCTTCCCAATCCATGTGGGACCTGTCACTTGCTTCATTCCACCCTCTGGCTCCAGGCCTGGTGGTTGAGAAGCCCTCTGTAGCCCATCTACCCTCCTCCGCACAGCTTCAGTTATTTTCTGGACTCACCTCTTGCTGCCTGGTCTCCTTGTATCTCACTTAGGGAGGGTTGGACAAGAAACATAGTTTGCCTTTGGTCACAGCCAAAGGAGAAGGATGTGTTGGGAGGAAATGGAGGTGTCTTACAGAACCCAAAGGTAAGAATTTCTGCTGAGCTCCTTGAGGGACTGATATAGCGACTTAGAGAAGCATGATTATGCCCTGGCTTCTGGGTCTCTTGTTCTGCCTTCTCTCGTGGGCCTGCTCATGTCACTTTGTTTTCACAGTGGTTTTTTCTGCTGCAGCTATTTTGCAGAAGGAGGTAGTCACTAAGTCCTTGCTCTCTGAGGCCCACTCACTCCTCATCTCTGTTTCTTGCTGTATGTTTATCTTGTTTCTCTGTTCATGCTGTACTCATTTAATTCTCCCAGCACGCTGTACTCAACAAGTAAGGGAAATAGGGCCATTGTTGTGAGTCCTTCCTAAAGCTTAATCCATTCAACTTAAAAGGCACAACTTGGTTGTCAACAGCTCTGCTTTGCATTTTTTGTCCATCCTTTTGTGAAATGTTGATTAGAATAAATGATATATGATGTTCGTGCAAATGTCTCTATTTGACCAAATCACTGTGTGGGATTCCAAACCCAAGTTTTTATTTTTAGTAGTTCATGAAATGCTGAATTTTGGCATCTCCACATCTGCTCCTTCCTCTGGCCCTGTTTCCTGAGGATTGACTCCTCTGCTCATGTCCCCCTCTCACCACCACAGCCCACTTGGTCTGAGGCTGCTGACTCCCACGGGGAAGTGTTTGCTGTTTCCTTCTTCGTGTAGCACCTGGGAGTCCAGGGTCTGGTTCTAGACTCCTGTTGTCTAATCCCTGCTCTGCTGCTTATGAGCTGTGTGTTCCTGGGCAGGTTACTGAACGCTTCTGTATGTCAGTTATCTCATAGGTAGTATCTCATGAAGTAATATAGTACCTGCTTCACACGTCTGTCATGAGGATGAATGGCTCAGAATAGTGCGTGGTGATGCCTGGCTGTGTGCAGGGTTAGCAATTGTGACTCCTGCTGCTGTCACTACTGTTAGTGATATCATCGTCGTCCTTGTTGTCATGGTCATCACCCTACACTTGGACTCAGCATTTTCTGGAACAGTGTTGTGTAGCTTTGTAGTTAAATACAGATGCCAGATGCCAGAGATGACTAGACTTTGGTTTTCATCTTGGCTCAGCCATTCATCGTGTCCATGGTTTCAGCAAATCATTTTATCTGCCTGAGCCTCTGTTTCTTCATCTATAAAATGGTGCTTATTGCAATATGTACTTCATGTGGGTGCTATAAGGAAATCCTAAAATAGAATTTTTCATGCAAGGCCCACAGGAAGGTCAATATAACGCTTTGCTTAGGACCTAAAAAAGACTTAGATCCATGAAGACATTTACCTTGTTCCTGAATGAAAAGACTCAATATTTTAAATATGTATGTCATTTCATTTCTAAATTAGTTCATAAACTTAATTCAGTTTTTTTTATGCATTTAAATTGCTCGGTACAGTCCCTGGAATATGGTTATACCTATAAATAGTTATTATTTTTTTAAGACTTGTTTTTTTTTTAAGCAGTTTTAGGTTCACAGCAAAATTGAGAGGTAAGTATAGAGATTTCCCATATACCCTCTCCCCCCACACGAGCATACCCTCCCTCATTCTCAATATTCTCACCAGAATGGTACATTTGTTACAGTTAATTCATCTACACTGACACATCATGATCACCCAAAGTCCATAATTGACATTAGGGTTCACTCTTGGTGTTGTACACTCCATGGGTTTGGACAAATGTATAATGACATGTATCCATCATAGTATCATACAGAATTTTTTTGTTGCCCTAAGAGTCCTCTCTATTCATCCTTGCCCCCTCACCAACCACTGATCTTTTTTACAGTCTCCATTTGTGTTTTCCAGAATGTCATATAGCTGGAATCATAGAGTATGTAACCTTTTTGATTGGCTTCTTTCACTTAGTAATATGCATTTGTTTCTCATTTCATGGCTTGATAGCATGTTTCTTTTTAGTGCTGAATAATATTTTACTGTCTAGATTTACCATCGTTTATCCATTTACCTACTGAAGAACATCTTGGTTGCTTCCAAGTTTTGGCAATTATGAATAAAGGTGCTGTAAACATCCGTGTGCAGGTTTTTATGTGGACATAAGTGTTCAGCACCTTTGGGTAAATAGCGAGAACTGTGATTGATGGATCCTATGGTGAAGGTATATTTAGTTTTTTAAGAACCCACCAAACTGTCTTCAAAATGGTGGTATCATTTTGCATCCCCACCAGCATTAAATGAGAGTTCCTGCTGCTCCGCATCCTTGCTAGCATTTGGTGTTGTCAGTGTTCCACGTTTTGACCTTCCTTCCTCCCTCCCTCCCTCCCTCCCTTCTTTTCTTTCATTTATATTTATTTATGACTGCTTTGCATCTTCGTTGCTGCGTGTGGGATTTCTCTAGTTGCAGCGAGCAAGGGCTACTCTTTGTTGCGGTGCGTGGATTACTCTTGTTGTGGTGTGCAGCCTTCTCGTTGCTGTGGCTTCTCCTGTTGCGGAGCATGGGCTCTAGGCCCGCGGGCTTCAGTCGCTGTGACACTCAGGCTCAGTAGTTGTGGCATGTGGGCTCTAGAGTGCAGGCTCAGTAGTTGTGGCTCACGGGCTTAGTTGCTCTGCGGCATGTGGGATCTTCCCAGACCAGGGCTCGAACCTGTGTCCCCTGCATTGGCAGGTGGATTCTTCACCATTGCACCACCAGGGAAGTCCCTTGACCATTCTAATAGGTATGTAGTAGTATCTTGTTTTAATTTGCATTTCTCTGATGATATATTCTGTGGAGCATCTTTTCATATGCCTGTTTGCTGTGTGTATATTGTCTTTGGTGAGATGTGTTTTAAGGTCTTTGGTGAGGTGTCTGTTAAGGTATTTGGCTCATTTTAAAATTGGGTCGTTTTTGTTTTCTTACTTTCTAATTTTAAGAGATATTTGTGTATTTTGGATAACTGTCCTTTATCAGATACGTCTTTTGCAAATATTTTCTCCTACTGTGTGGCTTGTCTTCTCATCCTTTGGCAGAGCAGAAGTTTTTAATTTTTATGAAGTCCAGCTTATCAATCATTTCTTTCATGGATTACGCCTTTGGTGTTGTATCTAGAAAGTTATCACATACCCATACTCATCTAGGTTTTCTCCTATAATATCTTCTAGGAATTTTATGGTTTTGTGTTTTACATTTAGATCTGTGATCCATTTTGAGTAAATTTTTGTGAAGGGTATAAGGTCTGTCTAGGTAATTTTTTTTAATATGTGGATATCCTGTTGTTCTAGCACCGTTTGTTAAAAAAACTAGCTTTGCTAGCTATTGTATTGCTTTTGTACCTTTGTCAAAGATCAGTTGACTGTATTATGTGGGGCTATTTCTGGGCTTTCAATTCTGTTCCATTGATCTTTCACCAACATCACACTGTCTTCATTACTATAACTTTATTGTAAGTCTTGAGGTTGGGTTAGCGTCAGTCCTCCCACTTTGTTCTTCTTCAATATTGTGTTGGCTCTTCTGGGTCTTTTGCCTCTCCATATAAACTTAATCAGTTTTGGATATCCACAAAATGATTTGCTGAGATTTTGATTGGTATTGCATTGAATCTATAGATCAAATTGGGAAGAACTGACATCTTGACAGTACTGAGTTTTCTTATCCATGAACATAAAATCTCTCTCTATTTATTTTGTTCTTTGATTTCATTCATCAGAGCTTTGTGGAGTTCCTCATATAAATCTTGTACATATGGGCTTCCCTGGTGGCGCAGTTGTTGAGAGTCCGCCTGCCGATGCAGGGGACACAGGTTCGTGCCGCGGTCCGGGAAGATCCCACATGGCGCGAAGTGGCTAGGCCCGTGAGCCATGGCCGCTGAGCCTGCACGTCCGGAGCCTGTGATCCGCAACGGGAGAGGCCACAACAGTGAGAGGCCCGCGTACCACAAAAAAAAAAAAAAATCTTGTACATATTTTCTTAGATTTATACCTAAGTATTTCATTTTGTAGGAGTGCTAATGTAAATGATAATGTGCCAAAGGGCAACTAATCTAAGTCTGCTTTCAAATAACACTATATCACTTCACTGGTAACATGAGACCTTATAACAAAATAATCTTAATTCTGTCCTCCCATCCTTCATATCATTGCTGCCATTTGTTTCACTATGTAAGTGCATATATAATGGGAATATATATTTTATACATATATAAAAATAAGCATTTATATGTATGTATGTATATGTATAAGTGTGTGTAAGCTATGTACATAAGCATAATTGAATACATTATTACTATTATTCTGAACACAATGTTACCTGTTAGATTGGTTAGACAACTAAAAGTTTTAACTTTACCTTCTTTTATTCCTCCTGCAGTATTCCTCCTTTCTATATTTAGATCTGAGTTTCTGACCTATATCATTTTCCTTCTCTCTACAGAAGTTATTTTAACATTTCTTATAAGATAGGTCTACTGGCAACAGATTCCCTCAATTTTTGTTTCTTTGAGAAATTCTTTATTTCTCTTTCAGTTTTGAAGGATAATTTCACAGGGTGTGGAATTCAAGATTGATGAGGTTTTTCTCTGAACACTTTAAATCTTTCAACTCTCTTATGTGATTTCTGAGGAGAAATCATATGTAATTCTTGTCTTTGTTCCTGTATAGGTAAGATGTTTTGTTTTGTTTTGACCTTCGTCTTCTTTCTGGATTTTTTCTTTATCTTCAATTTTCTGTAGTTTTTAAATGGTATGCCTAGGTGTGGTTGTTTGGTTTTTTTGTTGGGGGACAGGGGTGGGGGTAGTGGGCATTTATCATGCTTGGTGTTCTCTTGGCTTTCTGGATCTGTGGTTTGGTGTTTGACATTAATTTTGGGAAATTCCCAGTCATTATTGTTTCCTGTATTTCTTCTGTTTCTTTTTCTCATTTTTTCTCCTTTTTAAATTCACATTACTTTATATTACACCTTTTATAGTTCTATGGTCCTTGGATATTCTGTTTTTTTTCAGTCTTTGTCCTCTTTGCTTTCAGTTTTGAAGGTTACTATTGATATATTCTCAAACTCAGAGATTCTTTCTTTAGCTGTGTCCAGTCTACTGATAAGTCCACCAGAGGCATTCTTCAGTGTTATTTGATCTGTAGCATTTTTTTTTTTTTTTTTTGTAGCATTTTTTTTTTTGGTTCTTAATTAGGATTTCCTTCGATGTGCTTACATTCCCCCTCTGTTTTTGCATGCTGTCTACTTTGTTCATTAAGCCCTTAGCATATTAATCAGTGTCATTTAAAATCCCTGATCTGATAATTCCAGCATCCCTGACATGTCAGGTTCTGATGCTTGCTCTGTCTCTTCAAATTGTGTTCTTTGACTTTTAGCGTGACTCATAATTTTTTTTGATAGCTGCACATGATATACTGGGCAAAAGTAACTGCTGTAAATAGACCATGATGTATTAGGCAAAAGTAACTGCTGTAAATAGGCCTTTAGGAATGTGGTGGGCGGGACTTCCCTGGTGGTGCAGTGGTTAAGAATCTGCCTGCCAATGCAGGGGACACGGGTTTGAGCCCTGATCTGGGAAGAGCCCACATGCCGCGGAGCAACTAAGCCCATGCGCCACAACTACTGAGCCCGTGTGCCACCACTACTGAGCCTGTGTTCTAGAACCCGCAAGCCACAACTACTGAAGCCTGTGCACCTAGAACCCATGCTCCACAACAAGAGAAGCCACCGCAATGAGAAGCCCGTGCACTGCCGCGAAGAGTAGCCCCCGCTCACCACAACTAGAGAAAGCCCACGTGCAGCAACAAAGACCCAACACAGCCAAAAATAAAATAAATTAAAAAAAAAAATGTAGTGGCAGGGCAGGAGGGAAAGAGTGTTCTTATAGTTCTATGATTTGGTCTCAGTCTTTTAGTGGGCCTATCTCTCTGGACTGTGAATGTCACAAGTGTTTATCTCCTCCACTAAGGTAGGACAGGATGGCCAAAGTTGACTGGAGTTGGGTATTTCCCTTCTTCCAGGCCATTTAGACTCTGATAAAACCCCAGCAGTTTAGGATCTGGTTAACTAGTTTCTTCTGAGGATAGGCCTGGTTAAAGAGAGTGCTCTGGTATATTTCATAATTGGTTCTTTTTCCTTCCCCCCTGCCAGAAGCCCAAGGGGATTTTTCTCTTCTATTTTTTGTGGGAACTTGGTTGAGCTTCTGGAGAGAAATTTCATAGTGACTGTATCCCTGGAGGTTTTTTTTTACTGTCAGGGTTGTCTGCACTGAACCTCCACCAATCCATTCATTATCGTTCAGGTTTTCTATCCTGGCGCTGGTTCCTGTGGCAGTTTCTGCTCATGAGTCTCTGCTCTTGTAAGCTGTGACTCACTGTATTCCCGGTGTCTCCAGTCCTGGGGATAGCAGTTTACCTTGTTTCCTCCCCTCTGTTATTGATCCAAGAAGGCTTGTTGACTTTTCAGTCTGTTCATTTTGCCACTTGTTGTTAGGATGGAGTGGCGACCTGGAATCTCCTTACAGGCAGAACTGGAAACAAGAAGTCGACTAAATATTAGTTTTGACTTAACTGTTAGGATTTAAAAATTCCATGGCAACATGGCAGATTGATGAAGCACCTGGGCTCAGGAGCCACAGTTCAGTGAAATCTCAGAAAGTGACATTTGAGCTGAGACCCAAAGAATTAGAGTAATCTAGAACGAGCAAAGTAGGGAAAAAAACAGCCTTCCAGTTAGAAGGGACAGCACGTGCAAAGGCCCTGTGGTTGCAGGGAGCATGACTCCTGACAGCTGAAGAAAGACTCCTTCGCTTTCCACTGCCCTGTCCCTGAGCCCCGTGCTGAGCATGTAGCAGACAGGAGTGAACATTTGCTTAGTGATGACAAACGAATCCTGAGCTTTGGTTCAGGATCTGCAGATGCGCTTTCTGTGCGGGTCCTGGTACCTTTGCCATTGATTTATCTACAGTCTTTACCCCCACATCGGTTGATATATGTTTGGGTACACATGACAGACCAGCTCAAACAGTCTACACCCTGAAAGAAGCAGCTCAGAGGTGATGCTGTCTTCCAGGTTGGGGGTGCCAACCCAGGTATCTGTTTCTTTGCTTCCTTGGTTCTGATGCTCAGGCTGGTTCCCTCACAGGAGTCGCAAGATGCTTCTGGATGGCAGGAGCTGCAGGGGCCTCACTCAGCCCTTCCTGAAATAAAGCTTTCTTTTTACTCAGAGCAGCTGTCGTAGGTCACCTGCCTACCTTAGATACGGATGATGCCGTTTGTGGGATGATGGAGACCAGGGCTTCTTAGCCTGCCAGGTTGGCTACTATCACCTGGGGAGCATTTAAAATCTGATGCCCAGGCCCTTCCCAGAGATTTTGTTTGAACTGCTGTGTGGTGGTAGCTGGGCACCCCAGGTGTTGCTGATGCACAGGAGGTTGAGGTCCCTGACTTGAATGAATTAGAAAACGTCTTCAGGAGGTACGTCTGAACGGTGCTGGGTTCTGTGGGATGGAGATCAAAGGGAGTTGGTGCTGTCTGTGCAGCCAGCACTAATGTCTACAGTCTTCAGGGACAAAGGATGGTGTTTTTACAGTTTGTTTCCTAGTTGCAGCATTTTGTTTGCCTAGATGGGAGCAGCTGCATTCCGAGGTCTCTTCCAAATCCTGCAGTCCCAATCTGGGTTGAGAGGTTTCTTTCTTCTCACCAAAATCCTCATGTTCTCTTTTTTTCTCTGTGAACAGGATGTCCTTTGCCCAAGCCAGAGCTGATCCACCCACTGGAGCACAGCCCAGAGTTACAGACGTGGAAGAGAGGCCTCTCCCCAAGCTCCTGCCCAGGTAAGTGCCAACAGCTGGCCAAGCGGGCATCACAGCAGGTTGCAGACAGCAGGAGGACCATTGCCTATAAAATTTGTGAGAATTTTCTTGTCATGGCCTCTCTGGAGGCATGGGATCTGTGGAACCTTTTAACCTGTGGTCCTTCTACCCCATAACACTCTCCACTGCTCCTGGGGAGGTGTGGGGCGTATCAGGTAAGTTCAGGCTCTCGGCTCCATGTACTTGGGCTTAAAAACTAGGTGTGACACACCACACAGCCTTGTGGCCCTGGGGAAGTTCCATGATCCTGTTGTGCCTTTGTATATAAGTTTGGCCAAGGTAAACCTAGCTGTTCTAACAGGTGTATTCCAAAATCTCCATGGCTCAGCACACGAAAAGTGTTTTTCTTGAACCAAGGGAGATGCGGATCAGTAGGAAGCTCTGATCACACAGTTATTCAGGGACTCAGCTACCTTCTGTCATCAACGTGGGACCTTCAGGGTTCCTGGCATCCTCCATCTGGCAGAGGGAAAACAGAGAAGGGAAAATGTCACACCCACTTCCAACACATTGTTTCCACTCACATTCCACTGATAAGATACTCGACTTAGTCATTTGGTGCCTGGGGCTGGGATAGGAGGCTGAGTGTTTTCAAGGAAAGGAATGAAATTGTTTGATTAGTGTGGTCTGTTACACTCAGTCTGTTCCTGAGAAATTGTAGTCATAATCGTTTCTGTCTCATTGGGTGGTTGGAGGATGCAATAGATTATGTATGAAACTGCTTCTCACTTGGTCTGACCCATAGTGAGTGGCTCAGCAAAAGTAAGCTATTAGTATTATTAACATCGTGGGATTAGTGCTAGTGAGTAATGATAGTATCTCATATTTCCTTCTGAACTGCAAGTAAACAGGGCCTTCCCAACTATGCTCTCTATCTTACCCTTTCCCACCTTCTCCATCCACCCACACTCTGAGCGTCAGTCAGACACCCAGAAGCACTCCTCCGCCCTAGTCTTCCTATCCCTCCTGTTTGCTTAAACCTCAAGGCACCTCATGCTCAACATGCCTAAGAGGGGGCTTTTGACCTTGCCCGTTCCTCCCACCTCCCGTGCATGTTAGAAGGCTGGGTTCAGCCTCAGATAACTCCTCAACACCCCCGTCTCCACCAAACCCTCCAAATGCTGTCCGTTTTGCATGCACGCCTCCTGAGTCTGTCACCTCCACCACCAGGAGAAGATGTCCCCCCCACAACCTCGGTCCAGGTTTTCAGCTTTTGCCTGGGTGATGCCAGCACACTCCTGGCTGGTCTCCCCACACCTCCTCTGTGCCTCTAGTCAGCCCTGTCTCCCACGGTGGCCCCCGCAGCCACCAAGATCTTGTTCCCAACCTTCAGCACTCCCCCAACCACAGAGCCCTCAGCACGTTTTCATGTCGAAGGTAGAGCTTGTGGGACTTCCCTGGTGGTCCAGTGGTTGGGACTTTGTCTACCAATGCAGAGGGTGCAGGTTCGATACCTGGTCGAGGAGATAAGATCCTGCATGTCTCGCAGCCAAAACACCAAAACATAAAGCAGAAGCGATATTGTAACACATTCAATGAAGATTTAAAAAATGGTCCACATCAAAAAAATCTTAAAAAGAAAATAGAGCCTGTATCCTTGTGTTGCTTGATCCTTAAACCCTTCTACATTCATCTAAATCTCTCATATGTGTAGCTTACCTCCTCACCTCCCTAGAGGAGATCTCACCCCTGACCAAGGCCAATTCATGTACCAGAGTCTAGGCCAAACGTTTTCAGGGAACTGCTGCTTCTCACCTTTTCTGCCTCTTTTGTAACAAAGATATGCTCAGTTGCCTCACATTCGGGGAAAGTAAATAGAAAATGCTTCTGCCTCTCTAATGGCTTCACACTGACATTGACTCTACTTTCCCTATAAAATCCATCTTCTTGGAGAAGCTGTCTCATTCTTGCAAGAGATGTCTACATTTGAGTCCTGTCCATCACATTTACTAAAATTTTCTTGCATGTTTTAAATGAGGTGTAACTCACACCCTGTGTTGTGTAAAAATCTTAAGAGGTTAACTTCATGAATGCTTGGGTATGTTTAACCCATGTAAGCACCACCTCAGTCAATATGTAGAATATTTCCAGCATCTCATTGGGATCTCACGCCCTCGATAGCCCCTTGTGCTTGGTAACCCCTATTTAGACTGTCGGCACCGATTCGTTTTGACTGTTGAACCCCATAGCATGCTGTCTGTCATATGTGTCTTCTTTTGATCATCATGTCTGAGATTCTTTTCATGTGGTTACCTGGGGTTGGAATTTGTTTACTCTTAATACGGTGTAATAGCTCATTGCTTGAAAAATTGCCCTTCATTGATCCATTCACCTCCTGATGGGCACTCCTGTTGTTTTCAACTTAATGCTGCTGAGAATATTCATGTTATGTTTTTTGGTGCATGTAAGCACTGATTTCCGTTAGGAATACATTCTGGTATGTGTGCAGATCAGGTCATGGAGTAGCTGTATGCTCAGCTTTGATAGAAACTGCCAGACAGTTCTGCAGAGTGTCTGCCCCCTTTAACATCCCCACCATTCATCTATGAAAGACTCCATCTGTCCCTATCCTTGGCAGCTCTTGGTAATGTTCTCTTTGCTCTTTGAGGTCTGGGGGAGGTTCCTCTGCACCACAGCACTGAAACTCTTCCTTACACGTCACTGCTTTGCTCCTAATCTTCAAATACAGCACAACCATAAACGATCATGAGTAATGGACCACAATTTACTGAACACACCTGGAACTGTGCCCAGTGCTTTACAGACATTTTCTCATTTAGCTTTCATAACAGCCTATGAGGCAGAAACTGAGAGCCTCTCAGTTTTTCAGAGAAGGAAGCTTAGACAGGAAACAGCTAAGAATTTGTCCAACATTAGCTGGCTGGGTACAGGCAGAATTTGAGTCGAGTTGTTCTGCTCCAGAGCGAGCACTCTTGACCGCCACGCCAAATGAGCTCAGGACACAAGACAGACTTTCCAGACTGTGTCGTGTTTGAGCATTTGACCCTCTTGGATTCTTTGCCCCTCTTCTCACTGGACCTTCATTCTCCTTCTCTGGTCATCACTTGAATGTTGGCTCATCAGGCATCTCATGGCTCATTCTCTTTACTCTTAAATGCTCTCCAAGGTTAATCCACACATTCTCATTCTCACACCTCCAATTTACATGCTGCCTAGTTAGGTCCCAGGTGTACATTATTGGACTAACGCATAATAAAAAATTAAAGCTAATTGATTGACTTTTTTGCCCTGTGTCTGGCACCCTCCAGAACATGGTATATGTAGTGTTTCACTTCATCCTCATAGCAGTCCTACAAGGTGGGCTCTATTTTTAGCTTTATTTTTCAGAAGAGGAAAATGAAGGCCTATGGAATTTGAGTGCCTTACCAGATGCTACAAAGCTAATATTGTGTTCTTTTGGAATTTGGGCCTAGGGTTTTTGTGGTCAGAGACCATGTTCTTAACCATAATACTCATGTGACCTCTAACTTTTGTTTAGTGGACCTCAGGTACAGGTTTCAGTTAATCATAAACCTTGGTTTTATGGGGACATTGTCATCACTGATTAATCAATGACCTTGATTAATTGATGTATTAATTAAATTATTTGCTCCTTTGTTTCTTTTTGAAAATAATATTCTTAACATCACCAAACTCCAGAATGAGAACATTACTCATACCGTCCTGTCTTAGTCTGGCTGCTGTAACAAGAATGCCACGGAGTGGGCAGCTCAAGTAACAAACGTTTATTTCTCGCAGTTTGGGAGTCTGGGAAATCCAGGATCAAGGGGCTGGCAGATCTGGCATCTGATGAGGGCCTGCTCCTTGGTGTGCAGATGGCAGGCTTCTCATTCTGTCCTCACATGGCAGAGAAAAGAAGCAAGCTCCTTAGTATCTTTTCTGGTAAGGACACCAATCCCATCTTGGGAGCTTATCCTCTCATGCATGGCAGTTCCCTGATTCTGGAAGATTCTGTGCCTTTGTTCGTTGTATTTCCAAAGGCTGAAAGGGCCTTCCCATTTTCACTATACGTCAGAAGGTCTGGCTGCATCTGGGAAGCCTGCATGACCTCTTCCTGTCTCCCACCTACTGCACTAGGTGCCCCTTTGCTGGCTTCTTGTAGCACCTTGAGATGTTCTGGCTTCGAGCACTCACCACACACAGTGTCTTCATTCCTCTGTCTACCTGCCCCTCATCTCCAGACATTCTGTCCCCTGCCCATGCTGTCCCTTTGGGTTTTCCCTCTAAAATTTTCAAGAATCTAAGAACCAAAAAGAAAGAAATTGCACACCTGGGTTTCAGAGATTTGAAAACGCAGCAGGTACAGAGCCACTATTTTCATCTTCTCACTGACATGGTGATTTAGTTTCTTCTGTGTTGCCATCACTTATATGCCTTTTGTGTATTGTATTCCCTTCAGGTGGCAACACAAAAGCTGATACCACAGAGCCTACCCCTTCTCACCGGGCGTTGTCTGAGGAAGTCTCACCCCAGGAACAACTGACTCAGCGAGCCTCAGGGGACTCCCTGTTGGGACAAACCAAGGATCAGGATGGGCCACTGGAAATGCATGAAGTCCACTTGAGACCAGGGATGGACCCCCAGAGGGAGAAGCTCTCTGGGAAAATGAGCCCTGAACATGGTGGTTTAGGGACACATGATGGTCTTCACTCAAGGATTGTTCAGCAGCGAGTCTTTCCAGGAGATATTCTTTATGAATGTGACTCACGTGGACCAGTGAAAGGACCCTTGATACATGAAGGGAAACACCTCTATAAGTGTGAGGAATGTGGGAAAGTTTTTAACAAGAATTGCTTCCTTGTTCGACATGAGCAGATTCACTCTGGCGTGAAGCCCTATGAATGCACAGAGTGTGGGAAAACCTTTATTAAGAGCACACACCTCCTCCAGCACCACATGATCCACACCAGGGAGAGGCCCTATGAGTGCACAGAGTGCGGGAAGGCCTTCAACCGCAGGTCACACCTCACGAGGCACCAGCGGATTCACACTGGAGAGAAGCCTTACAAGTGCAGTGAGTGTGGAAAGGCCTTCACCCACCGCTCCAATTTAGTCTTACATAACAGAAGCCACACTGGTGAAAAACCCTTTGTGTGCAAAGAATGTGGGAAAGCCTTTCGAGATAAGACAGGTTTCCTTCGACACTACATCATCCACACGGGAGAGAAGCCCTTTGAGTGTGTGGAGTGTGGGAAATCCTTCAACCGCAGATCACATCTCACCTGGCACCAGCAGATTCATAGTGGAGTGAGACCCTTTGAATGCAACGAATGTGGGAAAGGCTTTTGTGACAGCACAGACCTCATCCAACACTATGTCATCCACACTGGAGAGAAGCCATACAAGTGCCTTGAGTGCGGGAAGGCCTTCTACCGCAGGTCACACCTCAAGCAGCACCAGCGGAGTCATACCGGGGAGAAGCCCTATGTGTGCGGTGAATGTGGAAAGGCCTTTACCCACTGTTCCACTTTTATCTTACATAAAAGAGCCCACACTGGAGAAAAACCCTATGAATGCAAAGAATGTGGGAAAGCCTTTAGTAATCGGTCAGACCTCATTCGACACTTCAGCATCCACACTGAAGAGAAGCCTTATGAGTGCGTGGAGTGTGGGAAAGCCTTTAACCGTAGGTCATACCTCACCAGACACCAGCGGATTCACAGTGGAGAGAAGCCCTATGAATGCATGGAATGTGGCAAAGCCTTTTGCCAAAGGGCAAACCTCATTCGACATGCCATCATCCACACTGGAGAGAAGCCCTATGTGTGCACTGAATGCGGAAAGGCCTTTACCTACTGCTATACTTTCATCTTGCATAAAAGGGCCCATATTGGAGAAAAACCTTTTGAGTGCAAAGAATGTGGGAAAGCTTTTAGCACTAGGAAAGACCTCATTCGACACATTAGCATCCATGCTGGAGAGAAGCCCTATGAGTGCATGGAGTGCGGGAAGGCCTTTAACCGCAGGTCAGGCCTCACCAGGCACCAGCGGATTCACAGTGGAGAGAAGCCCTATGAATGCCTCGAGTGTGGGAAAACCTTCTGCTGGAGCACAAGCCTCATTCGACACTCCGTCATCCACACAGGAGAGAAGCCCTATGAGTGCAGTGAGTGTGGAAAGGCCTTCAGTCGCAACTCATCCCTCACTCAGCATCAGAGGGTTCATACTGGGAGAAACCCTGTCAGTGTGACAGATGTGGGAAGAACCTTCACAAGTGGGCAGTCCTCAGTCAGTCTTCAAGAACTCCTACTGGGGAAAGACTTTTTGCATGTAACGACTGAGGAAAATCTTTTGCCAGAGGTAGCATCTTACTCAGAATCTGATCATTCATACCAAAGAGAAACCTCTCATTTTTCTTCCCCATGAGAAAAGCTATTGCAGGATATCAGTTGTCATCTAAAGAGTCATCTTAGAAATGGCCTCAGCCTAGAAACTTATTCTGTATCTGAAAATTCACACAGGAGAGTGATCCAATCTTTATTGTGCACTTAGCAAAACCCTCAGCCACATCTTTCTCCTTAGCTTACGCTACAAAATTATCTCAGGGATATTTGTAAACAAAAGAGGAGGAGACGAGAAAAGAGAAAAATGCAAACACAGTTTTCAGATTTCAGTGATGAGCCTGTGGCAATTTGTCATCCCTTCCTTAGTTTAGTTGAGGCAAGGGGAGTGTTGTTGCAGAGATCAGAGGGCCTTGTTCCTTTTATTTGTCTTGAATATACATGCACCTGCTGTCCAGTGTCAGGAGAGTTAGTTGAGAATATGTCTGAAAATATTTACTGCAAGCCAACTTTGTTCTACAACATCGTCTTTATCCTTGAGTAGCATATGTCTTTATGAGAAATATGAAGGCTTGACTTATGAAATACTTTCATATTTAAGGAGATAAAGATGTATGTATGAGTGGGCCCGTTTTACTGCATATTTAAGACTGATTTTTTGAGAACATACTGTGTCATGTGTCTTTAACCACCCAACACTCATACTTAATCTACTTGTTCATTCTTTTTTTTTCTGTGGGGTGACAATGACAGTGTAGCTGTGCGACCTTTCCAGATGAATCCCAGTTCTTCCCTCTGATTCCTCCTTAGAGAGGTTTCTTCAGGTCCACCTCAGTGACTTTCTAGAGGTCGAATTAGAGCCAGAACAAAATAAAACACATAGCTAAATTAAGCTAAAGGATAATGATACATGCAGAGAGGTAGTCTCATTTTTAATCTTACAAAAGATTGTGTGAAGAGTCACTGTCAAGGAAAGTGACTAGAATTTTAACAGATGATATGAGCATGTGTGGGTGCAGGTACATGTGTGTTCCACAGTTGTTGCCATTGGCTTAGTCCCAGTATAATGACTAAATGACTAGTATCTTTTGTCAGGGTATTTTGAAATTACTTCTTTGGAGTTTTGGTTTTTTTTGTTTTTGTTTTGTTTTTTTGTTTTGTTTTTTTTTTTTTTTTTTTTTTTGAGCAACGTGATAGTATTCCTTCATGTTAAGAAATATACTGTACAGAAAGACATAAAAATAATCATGCATTCACTCTGAACCCTCCTCAGGGCCTTTCAAATGACTGCATGTCTAGTTTTGTATTCCCATTGAAGGCCAAGTCATTTTTGTTATGTTAATCCATGGCATTATTGTGAAGGCCCCTTCTTCATGCTTTTCATGTCTTGTCTAAGAAGTCTTCAGCAAGCTCTAGGTCCTGAATATTTTCTCCTAAAAGTCTTATAGTTTTACCTTTTATATATATATATTTTTTTTTTTTTTTTTTTTTTTTTTTGGTACGCGGGCCTCTCACTGTTGTGGCCTCTCCCATTGCGGGGCACAGGCTCCGGATGCACAGGCTCAGCGGCCGTGGCTCACAGGCCCAGCTGCTCCGCGGCATGTGGGATCTTCCCGGACCGGGGCACGAACCTGTGTCTCCTGCATCGGCAGGCGGACTCTCAACCACTGCGCCACCAGGGAAGCCCTTACCTTTTATATTTAAATCTCTAGTCCATGTTGAATTAATTTTTGTATTACCATGTGAAGTTTAGGTTGTGTTTTTTGCCTCAGGATGTTCAGTTGTTCTGGTACCATTCGTGGAAAAGACTGCCCTGCCTCTATTGAAGTGAACTTAGTAAAAAATAAGTTGGGCATATTCATTTTGGTCTATTTCTGAGTTCTTTATATTATCCCATTGATCTGGGTATTTAAACCTCTGCTAATACCACATTATCTTGAATACTGTAGCTATCATTAAATCTTAAAATTGGGTAAAGTGATTCCATCTTCTTTATTGTTTTTAAAAATTGATTTAGCTTTCCATGTCAATTTTTCCTTTGGTTTTCTATATAAATTTTATCATGTGTTTGTCTATATTTTAAAAACATCTTGTGGGATTTTTTATAGATGATACATTGTGGATCATTTTGGTGAGATTTGGCATCTTTATTATGTTGAGTCTTCCATTCCATGAACGTGGTATGTCTCTCCATTTATTTAGATTCTCTGATTTATTTCATTAGTGTTTTATAATTTTCACCTTACAGATTCTGAACATATTTTGTTAGATCTTCATCCATACACCTTTTCTTGGAGTCTTTATATGTGGTATTGATATTTTAATTTCAGTTTGCTCATTATCATTACTGTTATAGGGAAATATTAATTTTTATATGTTGACCTTGTATCCTGTGCCCTTGCTGGACTCAGTTATTAGTTCTAGCAGGGTTTTTTTTTTTTTTTTTTTTTGGTAGATTCATCAGGATTTTCTTCATAAGCAATAATGTTATCAGTGAATAGTGAACATCTTACTTCTTCCTTATGTGTGTCAGTTTTATTTCCTTTTCCTGTCTTTATTCTACTAGCTAGAATTTCCTGTCCAATGTTGAATAGAAATGGTGAAAGAGCACACACTTGTCTTATTCTTTTTTTTTTTTTAATAAATTTATTTATTTTTGGCTGCATTGGGTCTTCATTGCTGCATGCAGACTTCTTCCTAGTTCTGGCGAGTGGGGGCTATTCTTCGTTGCAGTACACGGGGTTCTCATTGTAGTGGCTTCTCTTGTTGTGGAGCATGGGCTCTAGGCATGCAGGTTTCAGTAGCTGTGGCAGGCGGGCTCAGTTGTTGTGGCACATGGGCTTAGTTGCTCTGTGGCATGTGGGATCTTCCCAGACCAGGGCTCAAACCCATGTCTCCTGCATTAGCAGGAAGATTCTCAACTAGTGTGCCACCAGCGAAGCCCACTTGTCATGTTCTTAATGTTAAGGGGAAAGCGTTCAGTGTTGCTTGACCATTAAATAAGATGATAGTGTGGGTTTTTATATAGATGTTTTTTAGTTTGGAAGGTTTCCTTCATTTGCTAAGAGCTTTCATTATGAATAGGTGTTGAATTTTGTCAGATGCCTTTTCTCCTTCAGTTGATGTGATCATATGTCTTTTCTTCTGTAGCCTGTTGATATGATGGATTGACTGGATTTGAATGTTGAACCAGCCTCGCATTTCTGCAGTAATACCTGCAGTCATGGAACATGGAATATAATGATATGTATGTGTGTGTGTATATATACACACATTCCTTTTGCCAGTGTTTTGTTGAGAAATTTTATGTGTAAAATCATGAGCATGTCGGTCTATATTTTATTTATTTATTTTTATACTGTTATTGGTATCTGAGTAATATTGGCCTCCCAAAATGAACTAAGAAGTGTTCCCCCACCCCCACCCCGTCCCCCCCAACCTGGATGAGATTTTGAGGAATTGGTTTTATTTCTTCTCTAAATGTTTGGTAGAATTCTCTGGTGAAACCATTTGGGCCTGGAGATTCCTTTTAATGTAATTTATTAATTGCATCTCATGAGAATATATAGGGATGTCATTAGTTCTCAAACATTGTAAAGTGAAGTCTCAAGTTGAATATCCTATAATAATTTAAAAACAAGGTTATGCTTTGAATAATAGGGCTTGAACACTTTAAAGGACCATAGAGACCCCTTCAATTTAATGATTAGAAAACTGAGGTGCAGAGAAGCCAGGTGACCAGCCCAAGCCCATATTCTCCAGACAAAGGCAGATCCCATCTATTTCTCCTAACTTACTGGACTGCTGTCCATTATACTGCTTATAAAACCCTATCAGGTCTTCCCTGGTGGCGCAGTGGTTGAGAGTCCGCCTGCTGATGCAGGGGACACGGGTTCGTGCCCCAGTCTGGGAAGATCCCACATGCCGCGGAGTGGCTGCGCCCGTGAGCCATGGCTGCTGGGCCTGCGCGTCCAGAGCACTCCGCAACGGGAGAGGTCACAGCAGTGAGAGGCCCGTGTACCGCAAAAACAAACAAAGAAAACAACCCCAAAAAGCCCATCAAATTGGCATTGGGGATGTCATTATTTTCAAAAAACATGTTCTCCAGTTTTGATTATCTTTGCTTCCTTCAGGCATGGATTATTTCGTATTTCATAACTGTTACTAACGTCTGTCCTGTTTTATTTCATTCTCCGTTTTGTTTCATTCTATGCAAGTTAAAGAATTTTTTTGTGGTCCTATATCTTTAAATGTTTTCAATCACATCTTCTGTTTCTATTCTCTGTCCTGTTTTATTTCAGTCTCTGTTTTATTACAGTCTGTTTTATTACATTCTATGCAAGTTAGAGATTTTTTTTTTTTATGGTCCTATATATTGTCAGTTTTACCTATATTCAGTTTGTGCTAAAAAGCAAACATCCTGCAGTTGGTGTATGCAGTTCTATATGTATCTGTTAGGTCAGATTTATGCATTTTGGTGTATGAACCTAACAGAACATAACCAACGTTATTCCTGCCTTATAAAAATTAATTACTGAGATAACATTAAAATATTCTAATTTGTTTATAGATTTAACTCTTTATTCTTATAGTAAAATTGTTTTCTGTAAATTGAATTGATGTTTAAAATTGTGTACAAATTTTAAAGTATAATGTCTTCCTGCTATTTTCTTCCTTGTATCTATTTTTCAGATACAAATACACATTTTTATGTTTTTGTTTAATAATTGTATATATTTTCCAAATTTTTATTTGCTTTATTTCTGTAACATATCTTCAAACTGTGACTTATAAACTGAATATTGCTGTATATTTTTCAACCCACTGAAAACTACTGACTACTAATTCAAACATTTATTCCATATACATTTCCTGTATGATGCATCTTCCTGTTGTGTGCTTATCTTTACTTCAGTTCTGTGTCTTATATACATTCTTTTAAAATTTTGTGTAGATTATTTACATTCTAAACTTCGCTTTTAGTTGGGAATGTATATACTCCTATTTTATTATTGCTTAAGCTAAAAATTACAATGTCTTTAACACAAAAAAGTATAGAGTTAATACCATTACCCTCCTTTTGCACGATGTAAGGGATATTATTGAGGATTGCATGGTAGGTTTTTTTGTTTTGTTTTGTTTTGTTTTTTTGCGGTACGCGGGCCTCTCTCTGTTGTGGCCTCTCCCGTTGTGGAGCACAGGCTCTGGACGCACAGGCTTAGCGGCCATGGCTCACGGGGCCAGCCGCTCCGCGGCATATAGGGATCTTCCCGGACAGAGGCACGAACCCGTGTCCCCTGCATCGGCAGGCGGACTCTCAACCACTGCACCACCAGGGAAGCCCCTGCATGGTAGTTTTATTGTTCTCAACAAGGAGATGTTTTTCATGTTTTACACAGATAATGAATCAATTGTATTGATTCACACGTGCATCCTTCTCTTGGATCTTCATTCCTTCTGTCACTGCAGACTTTTCACCTGGGATCACTTTCCTCTGGCCTTAAATTTAACCTTAGGATTCATTTTGTGTGGGTTAGTTTTCTATTATGATTCTCATATTTCGTGCTGTGTTTTGAAAAACACTTTTGTTGAGTATAGAAATCTGTGTTGGCGGTTATTTCTTCAGCACCTTCACATGTCCTTCCATTATGTCCCTGACCCCACTATATGTTAGGTGTGAGTGGAGACGATTTATTTTGTGTTGATAGTTTCCTGGTGTTAAGGAACAGTACTTGAACCTGATACAAAGAACAACACACCCTAGAAATTGTAACGGTGAGATGGGCTTAGTCATTAGATGGAGTTTTGAGTTGTTGGAATAATAAAAGGATGACAGTGTAGAATGCATAGGAGAAATAATATGTATCTGGTGACCAGGTTGATGGATTGTGACATAAACTGACTAGATGATTAACAACCCCAATTTTCTCTTTCTGGATGCCTGGGAGGACAACGTGTCTCCGCTTTCTTTACAGTTAACTTTGGGACCATGTGAATGAGACATGGCCAGTTGAATACAGGCAGAATTGATTGTGAATGTGTGTCTTAACTGTTCTTGCATTTGTGCACCATTCTGGGAATCTCCTCAGTGGTTCTAGATTTCACACCTCCCCAGGATTTAGTGCTCCATTGCGTACTGTAGGTTCAGGAGATGGGTTGATGGTGTTTTGATGAGGACAGGACCTGATGACCTGAAAAACCTCTAAGCTTCAAACTGGGCCATCTCCTGATCACATATTTGTACCTGGGTCTACCTGTCCTGAAGGTCAAGGGGAGGACAGGAGAGGGAGAGGGAGGCCCCAGTTACTGTGAACTAGATGACATGTCATCTTATGTCACAAACATGAAACCATATCAGCTCCACTCCAGTTAGACCTGAGGACAGTTAGTCCTGATGTTCTGAAGATCTGAATCATGTGGCTTTATTTGTAATGATGCAACTCTTTGGGCATCATGCCTACCTGTAGTTTAAGAAGCCGTCCTGGACTTCCATGGTGGTCCAGTGGTTAGGACTCTGCGCTTCTAGTGCAGAGGGCTCGGCTTCAATCTCTGGTCGGGCAACAAAGATCCTGCATGGCACTCGGCACGGCAAAAAAAACAAACCCTTCCTGCGGTGCTCTTTAAGAAATAAATATGCCAAGTAGTACATACAAATGTATGATTTTATGTAAAGCGTTTAATCAATGCCTATGAGGCTACTTGCCACGTCAAAGAATCATTGCTTTTTCACAAATAACGCCAAGGATCCTGCAAAGAGGTATCCCTGACTTATCCTCCCAAGCCCTGTACGTGAAAGCATTGTGATGTTAATGCTAATGACAGTAATAATAATCGTTCTTATTTACTGAGCATGAACTATGAGATAGGCACTTTTTATGTAAATAACCACGAGGGACTTAGTATTTCCCATTCTAGTCACAGTAGAGCCATGGTTCTTAAACTTGAATGAGCGGTACCAGGATTCCTGAAAGCAGAGAGCGCTGAGCCCCGTCCCCAGGGTTTCTGATTCTCTAGGTCTGGGTAAGGCCCCAGAGCTTGCATTGCTAACAGGTTCCCAGGTCCTGCGGTGGCACGATTAGGGAGGGCGGGGCATTACCCCCAGGCCTACGGAAATCTGGGCACTTTTCTTTAAAAGGAAGCGAAGCCCCGCCCCACCCCGTATGAGGATTCCTGGAGCTAAATTATTTCCCAGTCTCTTCCCGCGGTGCCGCTGGGCCGTCGCCATGGAGAAGGGAAATGGCGCACGCGCGTGGGCACAGGCTGGGCGTTAACTACGTAACCCAAAAGTGGATGCCACCGGCGCTACCGCCCCCAGCTCTAGGCCAATCACGACCTAGGAGGGGGGCGTTTCCTTCGGCTTCGGGGCGGGACTTCCGGCCTCGCTGCAGGAGAACATCCGTCCGTGAGCGGGTGCTGGTTGGACGGCGGCCACGTGGACTCAAGCGTTGCACTGGGGCCGCATCTCTAGGGCAGGACGGGGAAGGAGAGCGAGGTGCCGGGGGCTATCTCCGCACCTTGTCCGAGCCGTGACGCCCCCAGCCCCGGCTCCTTCACTGTGACACTGTGTCCCCGTCCGTGGGACAGGCGACTTCGCGCCTCGTGTTTGCCAGGCTCTGCCGGGACCTCACGGTTTCCCGGGTCTTCTCACGCGCTCCGTTGACAGGGCCCCCGAAGGCGGCGGCCTGGGCCTTTCGAGCGTTTGACATTTCATAGCGAGATTCGGAGTGTGACACGCAGCCCGAGGTGACTCCGCCCTGGTCTCCCGCCTCTCAGGGCCCCATTCAGCCCACTGGGTCCTTTGGCGGTGGCAGGTGCAGCAGCACTGATGAATCCAGCGCAGGTGAGTGGAGGGTCACCCAGGGCCACACCCTCATGGTCCCCGCCCCTTGCGATAGCTGATGGTGTCCTGGGACTCTGCCTTTTCTTCTCCCAGTTCTTGGTCGTGGAGTCTCTGGAGGGAGTCACTTGTGGCGCAGGGTACTGAATTCAGACCAAGGATTTTATGCATAGTTTCCTGTACTGGCAACCAAGGGAGTAAATATCAGAACGGTGTCCTAGTGCATGTGCAAATACTCGGTGAGACTGAGTTGGGAGTGATCAGGGAACAGAGCAGCCGGGCAGAAGTCAGGCCTGGAATGGCAGCCCGAGGAGCTAGACCTCCCTTCTGAAAGTTTGGACAGAAGGTGGAGGTGATTTAACACATAATTCATTGGAAAGCTTTCCTCTGGCTGCACAGTGGAGACTGTGGAAGTGAGGGAGGAGGCAGGGAGACCGGGGAGGAGGGTGAACAGACAGCCTTAAGGCCCAAGTCCTGGGGGCTTGTGGGGGAAGGCTGAGCCTAAGTGTAGTTGTGCCTCGGGGGTAGGCTCTGGATGACACCAGGAGGACTGGCTGGCAGGAGAGTGTTTGAGGTCTGTCATGCCATACTCAGCTGAGATAGTATTTTGTCTGCCCGCGTGCCTGGTTTTGCTCTGGGCTGGACACAGTAATCAGAGGGACATGAGGAGAGAGCAGGCACTAGTGGTGCCAAGCCTGGCATCGCCTCTGAGCTGGGAGGCCGGGGAGGAGAGGGACGGGGTGGGGGGATTAGGTGAGTGGGTAGACTGGGGAGTCCTGTTGTCCATGAGCTCAACTGTCCCCATCGTGGCAGGGCTGTGTGACCTTCGAGGATGTGTTCGTGTACTTCTCCCGGGAGGAGTGGGAGCTCCTTGAGGAAGCTCAGAGACTCCTGTACCGTGATGTGATGCTGGAGAACTTTGCACTTGTGTCATCACTGGGTAAGTCTCTGTTTTAGTTATGTGTTGCTACATGGCAAATTACTCCAAAGCTAAGTGCATTGGAAAGACAAACGTTTATCTCACAGTTGGTTTCGGTCAGGAATCAGGCATATCCTGCTTGGATACCCCTAGCTCAGGGTCTTTCATGACCTTGCTGGCAAGCTGCCCAGGGCTGCCATCTGATCTGAAAGCTCACTTGGTTAGACTAGTCATTTCCTTGTTGGCTGCTGGCCAGAACCCTCCCACAGTTTCTTGCCATGTTGTCTTTTCCATAACCAGGTCACAACAAGGCAGCTGATAGCCATGATAATGAGCAAGAAACAGCATCCAAGATAGAAACTGGTATTTTATCACCTAATCTCGCAAGTGCCATCTCATCGTTTTTGCCATATTCTATTCATTAGAGAGTAATTTTTAGGTCCAGCCAACACTCAGCAGGAGGGAGTTAACAAGGACATGATTCCCAGTTTCCTGGGCTGGCTTTTGTTTTTCTCAAGGGGCAGTTCTGTCTCACAGTTCTGTCACGGCACGGCTTCTTTCCTTGGTTCCCTGGGGTAAGTAGTGTGAGTATCAGGGCTGGGCGATGTGCACCACCAACCTGTACTGCCCCAAAGCTTTGAGATGAAGAATTTGGGGGTGAGAAGTTTTGCAGTCTTCCCCTCTGCCCCAGAGATTCCAGATGGCCTGGCCGCTCCTTGGCTAGGTGTCTGTCCAAATCCCTGGCCCAAGTTCTGCCTCCTTCCTCTAATTTTCCAAGGTCTGACATGGAATTGCAGGCACTGATATGGTTACTCCTTGTGGTGAACACTGAGCTCTTCCTGTAAGCCCTCTTCCAAGATTCTTTTTTTAGTATTTAATTATCTTCTCTGCGGAGAGTGTCTCCCTGGGTCAGTGCTGACCACTCACCAGCTCTTCCTTCCCATCAGGACTTGCGGTTTCCAGGTCTCATGGAGCCACCCAGCTGGAGCCAGAGGGGAGCCCAGGGTGCCTGAGAAGGTAGACGTGGCTCCAGTCACAGCAGAGAAGACCTGGAGGAGGCCTAGGCCTGGTGGGCAGAAGGTGCGGGAATCAGGGCTGGCTTCACTTTATTTTATTTTATTATTTATTTATTTATATTTTTAGAAATTTATTTATTTTATTTATTTATTTTTGGCTGTGTTGGGTTCGTTGCTGCGGCGAGCAGGGGCTACTCTTCCTTGCGGTGCATGGGCTTCTCCTTGCAGTGGCTTCTCTTGCTGTGGAGCACGGACTTCAGTAGTTGCAGCACGTGGGCTCAGTAGCTGTGACTCGTGGGCTCTAGAGTGCAGGCTCAGTAGTTGTGGTGCACAGGCTTAGTTGCTCCGCGGCATGTGGGATCTTCCCGGACCAGGGCTCAAACCTGTGTCCCCTTCACTGGCAGGCAGATTCTTAACCACTGCGCCACCAGGGAAGCCCAGGGCTGGCTTCACTTTATACCAGCACTTTGTGCCACGTCTACTAGTGTTTAGGTGGCAACACCAGTGGCGAAACTTATCCTACTTTTCCTTCCCCAATTTTGATGCCTTGCTCATTTGTCACTTTTACTCTGACCTTAGGTACCTGTTAGTCCCACCCCCCTTTCTAGTCGCACATCTTATCTGCTCTTCTCTTGCTGCTCCATGCGGAACTCTACAGCACTGGGTTTCTTTTAACGTGTCACGAGATGTGCACATATCCTTAAATTTTCCTTGAACACTAAATGTTCTATCTGGCCAGACTTTTCTGGTCCTGGCTAGACCCTTTTTCATAGCACTCACCTGTCACAAGGAACCAGGAACCTTGCTGGGAGATCATTTGCAAAGTGTCATTCAGAGAGCATGCCTCTCTTGCTCACACTGTATCCCATCCTGGTATCCTCTCCTGCAAGGTTTCCTTCATTCTTTTTTTTTTCTTTTTTGCGGTAGGCGGGCCTCTCACTGTTGTGCCTCTCCCGTTGCGGAGCACAGGCTCTGGATGCGCAGGCCCAGCGGCCATGGCTCACAGGTCCAGCCGCTCCGCGGCATGTGGGATCTTCCCGGACTGGGACACGAATCCATGTCCCCTGCATCGGCAGGTGGACTCTCAGCCACTGCGCCACCAGGGAAACCTGTCCTTCATTCTTTAAGCTTTAGAGGCCCACAGCACACAGCAGCCCTTCCTCATCCTGATTCTGGGTCCCCTATGATGCCCATAGTCCCATAGACTAGTTGCCAGTTGTATCAGACACATATTTGTTACTGGATGCCATTTGCTACTAACTGAACATGGACTTCACCAGCATTCATCTTTTTTCAGGTTGTTGGCATGGAGTGGAGGATGTGGCTGCACCTTCTGAGAAGGGAGTTTCTGTGAGAGTGTCACACATGAGAACTCCCAAGGCAGATCCTTCCACCCGAAAGGCTCACCCCTGTGACATGTGTGGCCCAGTCTTGAAAGACATTTTTGCACCTGGCTGAGCCACAGGGAACACCATCTGGGCAGCACTCATACTCCCAACATGTGAATCATGGAGGAGAGACTTTTTGTATAGTTTAAACCTTGACTGGATGCAGAAGCAGTGGAGTGGAGTCTTCAGAAGAGAAAATCCAGGCCTCGTTTGTGAAGTGCTGCAGATCCAGTGTATCAGAGAAGGCCTTCACTTGCAGGGAGGGTCAGAAGAACTTCTTGGCCAGCACCTGGCCCCTCACAATGGGGAGAAGCCACACCGGAGTGTTGGGAGCTTATTCTCTGCTGTCCTCACTAATAGGCCCTTTTGGGTATTGGATTCCCGTTAGGCCAGAAGGCACAACCTCAGGCCATAAAGCTTCTTAGCTGCCCTCATGGAGGGAATGTTGCTCCAGGGTCATTTGATTCTTTAACTCTCTGTTGGGGGCAAACCAGGAAACAGTGAGGGCCATTAGAACTGCAGGAAGAACCCAGGGACAGTTTCCCACAAGGAGAGTTTTCTCCGGAGGATGAACTCTGAACACAATGGTGTGAGGACAGATGATAATCTGCACTCAGGAGTTTTACTAGAGCAATCCTCCGGGAGATGCTTTTCATGAACAGAACTCAACATGGACCAGGTAAAGCTTCCATGATCTACGCAGGGAAGAATCTCTGCAAGTGGAAGAAATGTGGGAAATGGTTTAACAAACGTTGACGTGCCTTTCTCAAGAGGGCAGACCTCAGTCAACTCATGAGGATTTATGCTTAGCAGAACCACGTGACTGCTTCCACTGTGGGAAGGCCTTCAACGGCAGGTCAGAGCTCATGCAGCTACAACAGATTCACACTGAGGAGAAGCCTTATGAATGCAAAGAATGTGGGAAAGTCTCTTGTGTCAGGTCTGTTTTTGTCCCAAATAATATTTCCCACTCCAGAAAAAGTCACTTCGAATGCAAAGTATGCAGGTAAACCCTTTTTGACAGCTGTTTTTTTCACTCATCATGTGAGGGTTCTCACAGGAGAGGATCCCTGAGTGCAATGAATGTGGAAAGGCCTTCATTCACCCTTTTCTATCTGGCCTAATAGGATCCACAATGGACAGAAACCCTTTGAGTGTAAGAATATCAGAGAGCCTTTCACAACAGCTCTTCCCTGACTCAACACATGAAGCATCACACTGAGGAGAAACCCCATGAATATAGTGAATGTGGACAGTCCTTCAGCCTTCGTTCATCCTTCACCAAGCCTCGAAGTATTCATTCTGGGGAGAAACCATATGAGCGTAAGAGATGGGGGAAAGCTTTTCACAAGTGGACTTATTGTGATATCAGAGAACTCATACTGGGGAAAGACCTTTCGAATGTAACTCCTAAGGAAAATCATCTGACCAGAGGAAACGTCTTACTCTGAGAAATTATACCAAAGAGAAACCATGTAAGTGTCATTGCTGTGAGAAAATCTTCTGAGGCCAATCATCACTTATTGTCATCTAAAGAGTCATACTGGAAATGGACCCATCCTAGGACTTTGCACCTGAGAATTTATAAAGGAGAGAGAACCAGTGACTATTGTGCAATTTCAAAAATCTTCAGCTATAGCTCTACCCTTAGTATACACTGAAAAAGCAACCATAGGGATATTTAAAGGACAAAAACAAGGGAGGAAGAAGAAAAGAAGTAGATGTAACAGGAAAAGAAATATATTTATGACTTCTTTCCAGTTTTCCTGACAAACTTGTGACAATTTATTGGTTGTTTTTTGTTGTTATTGGGTGGCAGGGGAGGAGCAGTATTTGAGAGGTAAACACCTAAATTACTACATATGCACTGTCTGCCATGCCATGCCAGGAGAGCTGGAGAGCTGGACACTTGAGAACAGCCCTGCAAATATTTATTTGTTACAAAATATTGTCTTATATGAAGCCTTGAATTATGAAGCATTTAAAACTTAAAAGAAATTAGGATACTAAGAATGTTGTTTAAAATTAGATCTAAGGAGATAAGGACACACTTATGAATGGGTACATTTTAGTGTACTGCTTAAAACCATTTAAGGCTTCATTTTCATTTTTTAATTTATTCATTAATTATTGAGATATAATTGACATAACGGTGTGTAAGTTTAAGAATGTACAACATATTTAATTCGATACATTTATATTGCAGTATAGTGCCATTGTAGCCTTAGCCTCTGTTGTGCCACAGAAGTATCATTTCTTCTAGTGATGGGAACAAATAAGATCTTGTCTCTTGGCAAGTTTAATGTTTATAATGCTGTTTTGTTGTCTGTAATCCTGTACTTTATATTACATCTCCAGGAATTATTAGTTGTAAGTAGGTACCCTTAAACATCATCACCTCTCCCATCCCCTCACCCACCTCCAGCCTTTGGTAAACGTCATTCTACTGTTTTCCAGTTCAGTTTTTGGTTTTGTTTTGTCTTTTTAGATTCCACATATAAGGGATATTGTACGGTATTTGTCTTTCTCTGTCTGACATATCTCACTTAGCATAACATCCTCAAGGTCCATCTGTGTTGTCGAAAATGGCAGAATTTCCTTTTTTCCTCAAGGCTGAGTAGTAGTATTCCATTGTAGGTATATATACATTTTTATCCATTCATCCATTGATGGACACTTAGGTTGTTTCCATATCCCGGCTATTGTGAACTACAATAAACATGGAAGTGCATATATCTCTTTAAAAACCTGTTTTTATTTCCTTCAGAGTTTGGAGTTGGGATTGATTGGGGTTGCAGCCTGTCTCCACCATGCCTATCCCCAACCACATGACCTTGGTCTTGTCACTTATCCTCGGGGTTCAGTGTTCTTGTGTGTAAAATGGGAAGATGGACATTGAACTAAAGCTTAGGAAGCAAATTAGAAAGAAGGAAGAGCTTGATGTGGAGACCCCTGAATGATGCAGGACCCCCAGGCAGGGTTGGAGTTGCAGAAGAACATCTCCAGCAAAGGTAACAGGTGTCAACACAGACTGACAAGAGCATTGTCTGGTGCAGGAACCAGTTGACAGTCACTGAAGCCGTAGAGGGGAGAGGGGTGGGCAGTGAGAGCAGGGCAGGGAGAGATGAGTTGGGTTTTGTACTCGTGCAGTTTGAGATGTGTGTCAGACATCTAAGAGGAAAGGTCGATCTAGTTGGATGTGCAGTCTGGAGTTTGGGGGTCATTCGGGTCTGCAGATATGTGGTGCTAGTGCGTCCAGCACCAGGAACGTGTCTGACACCTGTGGTGGATCAGTGAGGTTTATTGGTGTGCTGCAGTGTGGGTTACCACACCGTGAGAAATGTGGGGCCCTCAGTATGAAGGTGTTAGGACATTTTCTAGGCTCTGGGCTTGTGTTCAGTGATTTGGAGAAGAGTTTAAGGAAATGGAGCTTTGGTCTGAACTGGATGCTGTCAGGAAACGGAGTTGGTTTTATGATCAGATATCCTGAAATTTGTTATTTACAAGGCAGGGGAAGGCAGCGGCACTAAAGCAGCAGCTACTGGAAGATGCAGCTGTCACTCATGTTACCCAGGAGAGGGGGCTATCTGCTTGTTTGCACAGGACTCTGGTTGTCTGTGCTCAGATATGATGATAGGGTGGTTTTGTCATTGTCTCATTTCATCATGGTCACTGAGTGGTCCTGACTGATGTTGGTGTTCTGTGAACTTGTTTATATTGTAAAAAATAGTAAATAAAAACCTAGGTTAAATAGAGTCAGGAGGGAATTCCCTGGCGGTCCAGTGGTTAAGACTCGGCGCTTTCACTGCCAGGGCCCAGGTTCCATCCCTGGTCTGGGAACAAAGATCTCACAAGCCATGTGGCACAGCCAAAAAAATAATAATAATAAAATAAAACATTAAAAAAAAAAAAAAGGAGGCCAGCAGGGGAAACTCTCACACCCTGCAACTGACAGCAGAGCTCAACAGGAAGAAGAAAGACTCCTCCTCTTTCTTGGCAAGGACTCAGCCAGTGAAAAGCCCTCGACTCTTTCTTTACTACAGCCCTCTTAATTTACTTTTTACCTCTATAAAAGTGTTCTACCTTTGCTGTGCAGGTCCTTGCCTGGTGGCTCGCCATGGTTGCAGACTCCGAGTTACAATTCTCAGCTGACCCTGAGTAAGCCAATCTTTGCTGGAGCAATATATGGCAGTCTTTCTTTTAGGTGAACAATATTCAACAGGAGAAACCCAGAGTTCAGAGGTGAGTGCCAGACCAGCAGCCTGGCCCCCAGGATCCCCCTGAACTCTGCTTTCCCCCTTCCAGTCATAACCCCTTCCATGGCATATAATTTAAACCTGTAATACAGATCAGCACCACACACAGAGTTCTAGGCAGAGGGAACATCCTGTGCAGTGATGGGGGTGTGGGAGTGATCCTGGGGCACTTGAGAAATTGAAAGTTCAGTGTAGGGAACTCTGAGGCCAGGGCCTGGGGACTGGTCAGAGAGGCCTCTCAGAGCAGGTGAATTCTGAGTTGGGACAAGCTGAGGGCACAGATATCCCAGCAGACACCCTGTTCCAGGAGTGCCCAACTGCTTGCAGAGCCTGAGTGGCACTAAGAGGTCCCCTTATGGTGACTGGGCTAGGGCAGAACAAGGGACATGGGGTCAGCATAGGCACCTAGAGGGAGGCACACGCAGGGCACACCCAGACACGCCGTGGGACATGTATAGACCAGGAGTGGACTCTACAGGACCATCACACATAGGACTCCCCAAAAATGAATCGGCAGATGTGCACAGACACATATGTGGGACACAAAATCCTATGCAGATGCACACACAAATTCCCACCAGGACACAAACAGAATAGAGAGGATATATTTATATTAACTAAAGACACACACATGAAAACAGACATAGACACCCAGACACGTGTGCACACAAATCCCATACATACCAAGAACGGTGCTCACAGGGACATGCATGGGCAAAAGGCAGATGCACCCATTGGCACAAACATGTACGTGCAGACACGGGCACAGGCATGCAGAAAGAGTATGGAGACACAGAGAAAGAAACTCCTAGACACACAGAAAGACTACACAGAGATCACAGGGACAGCGGAAACAGGTACATTGAGAGAGGGCTCCATGTACAGAGCCAAAGGTAGACACCTTTGCACAGCCATGTTGACAGAAGCAGATGTACAAATGGTCATACATAAATAGGTATAGCCATCCAGAAAGACACACAAGAGCTCACTCGGTCACATACACAATTACACAGGCGTTCCCAAATGCAGATAATCAGATCTGTACACATAGGAATGTGATAATAAATGTTTAACACCTGCTCTTAAGAAGAAAGTGCACACAGATTACATAAATTCATTACAAACTTTACAGATATAAAGGATGCATAGCACACAATTTACAAATGATGATAATATATCCAACAGTCTCTACTGTAAATTCCACATGCCAATTAATTCTCACAGTGCTTTCATTAATTTCAGTTTTAACTCTTATGTGTCAAGATTACCATTAAATTTCAACATATGTATATATTATAACCAAGCAACTCCAATTCTAAGCGTATACCCATTAGAAATTAGGGCATTTTTTTTTCTCCAAAATATATATACATGAAGGTTTATAACAACTTTATTGATAACAGCCAAGAGGTTGAAACAACTCACTCAACCATAAATGGGAACATGCTTAAACAAATTATGATCTGGTCACATGAATGAGGGTGTAAGAGTGTAGAATGTAGAAGATGAATAAAAAATGGGTGTCTGGTGATCAAATCAAGGATTGTGCTAGAAACTGGCTAGTCATTCACCAATACTGTTTTCTCCTCCTGGACACCTAAGAGGACAGTCATGTCCCAGCTTCCCTTATTTAATTTGGGACCATGCAAATAAATTTTGGCCAATGGAAATGGGCAGGAGTGATTGTGAATAATGTGTCTTCAGTTTATCTTCTCATTTATGTTCCTTCCTGGGGTTGCCTCTTTGGACCTCACTGTTTGCAGTTTTCACACCTCCCCACGAATTATTGCTCCTTTGGGAGCTGAAGAGAAGGAGGACCAGACCTGGTGACCCTGAGCCACTAGATATCAGACTGGACCATGTCATGATCATACATTTGTACCTAGGTCTGCCTGCCCTGAGAGTTAGAGGGGAAGGCAGGAGGAGTTTGAGTCTTTGTTCTTGTGAATTAGACATGAACTATGATGTCATCATATGAAGTATACCATGATATGAAACTGTGTTAACTCCACTGCCCACTTAAGCCTAAGAGCAATTAGTCTTCATAGTTCTAATTTGAATCATACGGTCTGTAAAAATGCATCCCTTTGACAAGACTTCTTCATCTAATGTTTAAAAAAAAAAGTAGAATGAACCTACAGGTATACAGGTGTGCTCTATGCAAAATTTTTACCATTATCTATAACGCTACTTGCTGACTCAGGGAGTGATTGTATTTTCTGTTTTAAAAAACGTGATCAGTGATTCTGCAAAGAGAGGCCTCTGACATCCTCCTATAGCTGTATATGTGAGAAACTTGTGGAGATGATGAATAATAACAATAATAGCTTGTGTGTATTTCGCAGCAGGCCTTATGCTAAGCATGTTTTATCTCACTTCCCATGAGGTAGGTTGTAGTATTTTTCCATTTTAGTTGTCGTACTTTGGGGGAGGGAGGTGGTCATGACTTTTAATAAGAGCTCCCACCTCCGGGGGGTTTCTGTGTCGGAAGGTGTAGGTTGGATCCGAGAACTTGCATTTTCAGTAAGTTCACAAGTGCTGCTAACCCAATTTTGGGTAGCAAGGAATAGGAGGACCATATGTTACTACCCGAAGACCGCAGGAGGGATATTAACTATTCAATTATTTTTTTGGCCGGCCCGCGCGGTTTGCGGGATCTTAGTTCCCCCGACCAGGGGTCAAACTCACGCCCTCGAACTGGAAACGTGGAGTCCTAACCACTGGAAGCCCAGGGAATTCCCTTCATCGTTCAATTTAAATCTCAGTCCCCAAAACTCGGAGGTGAAGCAGTTCTCCCAGGATGAAAGAATGGTCCACCTGCTGGAGACGGCGGAGGACGCGGCTTTGTCACAGGTGACCACGGAAATCCGGACGCGTCGCCTTTAAGAAGAGCTCTGGCCCTCCGCGACCCAATTCCTCCCCGACCTTTCTCCCTCTACCTGCCTCCGCACTGCTATCGGGGAGAGCCGGAAAAGTACCCCTTACCTGCTTGGATAGAGGACACAAATTCCTTTACCCATAAGTCTGTGCCCGGCGCATCCGTGCTGCGCCAATGACAGTCCGGAAGATGGGCGTTTCCTGACGCCCCTGCCGGCAGAGGCGGGACTTCCGGCGTCGCGGCCGTGACGTCTTTTGCTTGCGCCAGGGCTGTCTAGAGTGGCTGTGGAGGCTGGGAGGCCTGGCTGGGGTCCGCCTTCCGTGTGGCTCTTAGGAAGCTAACCGGGAAGGACAGTAGAAAGGATAGGATCTCCCTCCGCGCCGTTGTTAGGATCCATGGTCCCCGTCGTGTTACGGGCCGCCTTGCGCGGAGGTGTCAGCCGGGGCTGCGCTCTTCCCGAGGCCTTCTCACCCGCCCTCCGTCCTCGTCCGCTTCCAGAGGCGGCACCCTGAGCCTGAGCGCCTTTTTACAAGGGGGAGCCTGGGGCTCTGAGTGCGATAGTCGTCCCGAGGCCACTTCGCCCAGTGTGGGGTGGGCGTTCGGCTGCTCCCGCAGAGCCCGCTCCAGTCGCCAGTTTCTCGACCCGGGTCTGCTCAGAGGATCCCATGGCGGCCGCGACGCTTATGGACCGGGCTCAGGTGAGTGGAGGGTCCCTCGAGCCCTCACCGCTTCAGGTGTAAGGGATGGTGTGTTCTAGGGCTTTCAGCACTTCGCCTTCATCGCTCCCTTTTCTTGAGTATAAAGGCGGTGAAGGGCGGTCCTTGACGGTGGATATGTGGCGAGTTTCCCATTCCCAGTGTTGATGGGGTGAGGCGTGAAATGGTTTCCAAGGCCCAGGAGCCATCTGGTACAAACACTTGAAGGTGAGAATGAATTAGGAGTGTTCAGGAAACCGCAGGTCTCTGTTATGTTTGTTGAGAATAGAGAGCAGGCAGTCAGGGATCAGGCCTGGAATGGCAGCCTGAGGAGCTCGGCCTCTTTTCTATGGTGGCGGGAGCCATAGAAAGTTTGTAACAGAGAAGGGAGGTGATCTGACATAGGTGTTAACAGGCTTCCTCTTGTAGCAGAGTGGAAAGATTGGGGAAGCCTGAGGGTGGGCAGGGAGACCAGGATGGAGTCTACTGCAATAGTCCAGATGAGTGTTGATGGTGGGTGGACCAGAGTGGTGGCAGTGGAGGTTAGAGAGGTGTATGGATTTTGTATATGTTTTTAAACTAGGGTCGTTGGAGATTTTCTGATGAGACATAGTGAGATACTGGGACTCTTCACCTGTCTCTCTCCCTGCACTTGAGTCTGGGGGCCTTAAAGGAGGGGTCCTTTCTAGCCCAGTATCCTGAATCTAAGCCAACAGTTATATGAAGAGGTTCCTGCTTCTGGTAGCCAATGGGATGAGGACTGGAAGGGTGTATTAGACCCAGGAACAGCATGTGTAAATGCTTGGAGGTAAGATTGAGTTGGGAGTCCTCAAGGAACGACAGGTCTTCATTATGTCCGTTGGGAAAAGGGCCAGGAGTCAGGCAAGAATGGCAGGCTGAGGAGCTGGGTTTCTATTCTGATGGTGTTGAAAAACATTGACGATTTGGAGCAGAAGAGAGATGCTCTGAATCGGATCTTAACAGGCTCCCTCTGGCTGCTGTCTAATTGAGAATGGAGTGTGGGCATGAGGGAGGAGCTTACTGCAATAGTCCACATAAGTGTTGATGGTGGCAAAGAAAGTGGAAACTGGTTCCTGAGGACTTGGCATCGTGCTCAGGCACCTGGGTGGCAGTGGTGCCTGTCATAAAGACATGAGTACTTCCTGGATACTGTATGCAGAGTGGCTTCAGGAGTGGGGGTTGCCTTGGAGGTGCATATGTTGTGGATCAGAAGTTTGTCAGTGTTAATGGGGTGTGGTCCCAGATACGAGGAAAGTGTGGTTCAGAGTGACACATGTTGGGAGGAGTGTGACCTGATGGCCTTAGTTGTTTCTGGGAGGCATGTTCTTGAGGATGCCAGCAGGAGAGTGTTTTGTGCCCTTCATGCAAGACCCATAGCTTATATAATATATATCTGCCCACCTGCCTGGTTCTGCTCTGGGCTGCACACAGTGATCAGAGGGACAGGAGAGAGCAGGCAATAGTTGTGTCAGGGCCTAGTATCGCCTCTGAATTGGGAGGCTGGGGAGGACCGGGGTGGGATAGGTTAATGGGTAGACTGGGGAGTCCTGTTGTCCGTGGGCTCAATTGTCCCCATCGTGGCAGGGCTGTGTGACCTTCGAAGATGTGTTCGTGTACTTCTCCCGGGAAGAGTGGGAGCTCCTTGAGGAAGCTCAGAGACTCCTGTACCGTGATGTGATGCTGGAGAACTTTGCACTTGTGGCCTCGCTGGGTAAGTCCTTGTTTCAGTTATCTATTGGTACATGGCAAATTACTCCAAAAGTTAGTGACTTAAAACAATTAAAATGCGTTATGTAATTTTCAGCGTATCAGGAACCTCGCTCGTCACAGCTTACTTGGGTGCTTTTGACTCAGGGTCTCTCATGAGGTTTCAGTCAAGCTGTCAGCCAAACCTGTGTTCTCATCTAAAGGCCATTCTCAGGAAGAATCCACTTACAAATTCACTCATGTTTTGTGTTTCCAAGATGTAGTGTCTTGCGGCTTGTTGAACTGTGAGAATTAGTTCCAACTGGCTGTTGGTCAGAGGCCTCCCTCGGTTCCTTGTCATGGTGGCCTTTCTGTAGTGCACCTCATAACATGTAGTGCACCTCATAACGTGCCTTCTCTGAGCAAGTGTGCGAGAGAGAATGTCCAGGATGATGACTGGTCTTTTTCTAACCTGACTTGGAGAAAATGATCCCATCATTTTTGCCCTATTCAAATGGGTCAATCAGTCCCGCCTATGGTCAAGGGAAGCGGCCTACACAGGGGCGGGAATACTGGGAGGTAGGCATTCTTGGGGGCCATCGGAGAGGCTGCCTTCCACAGGCCCTCATGCCCGCTCCAGTGTCCTTGGGGTTTGCTTTTTCCCCACTTCCCTTGGGGCAGGTCTTTCGGTCCAGCCAGATCAGTGACTCTTCTCCTTCCCTTCTTTGGTTCCCAGAGTAGGCACTGTGGGTGCCGAGGCTGGGCCGTGTGTGGTGTCCCCTCCCTCGCTGAGCAGTCCCAACACCTCTGCCCAAAGTCTTTCAGGATCAGGTTAGGAGTTCAGGGCTCTTTCAGTCTGCTTCACAGATTCTGCCTCGGTTGGGCACTTCCAGATCCATGATGCCTCTGCGTCCATGTTCTGCCCCTGTCCTCTGGCTGAGATTTCCTGGGGCATGACTATGCCAGGAATTGTAGGTACTGACATGGTCACTGCTTGTGGCAGACACAGGGATGTTCCGCCAAATCCTCCTTTGGGTTTTTCTCTCTCTTCTTTTTTAAAAACATATTCTCTTCTTCTCTGTGGAATGGGTCTACCTGGGCCACCCATCTGTCCTATGATTTTTTTACAACTTCCATCTTCCTGATCACATGTAGTTTTCCAGTTGGAGAGGGACAGGAAGCCCCGGGTTCCTGACAGGGAGCCTTGACTCCAGCCACAGTGAGAGAGGCCAGAGAGGGCCTGGCCCTGCTGCATGGGAGCTGAAAGAGAGCGATCTTAGGGCTGGGTTCACATCGTACCATCAACCTGCTTTGTGTTCACCAGTGTTTTCTTGCCAAGGCACATAGCAGTACCTCACTTCTCCCTTTCCTTCCCCGTTCTTGGCGCTTGACATTTCTGTCTTCCATCCCTTGGCTGTTTCCCCACCTCTCTGGCCTCCATGTCTCTCACTCATTCTTCGTCCACAGTGCTCAGCAACACTGGCTACTATAATGTGTCATGAGTTGTGCACATATCCATATGTAGTCCTTAAGAACCAGCTACTTACTTGCAATCAGATTTTCCTGGGCCTGGACACAGCTTTCTGCACAGAGCTCACCTGACACCAGCAGCCGAGGCCCTGCTGAAACGCTTTTGTAGAGGAGTGAGTTGGAGACCTCGCCTCTACTTCCAGTACTGTCCAACATCATTGTGTCTTTACCCATCATTAGAGTTCCTTCATACTGTGATCTTTAGAGGCCTATGACTGACAGTGAGCCCTTCCTGATCCTGGCTCCCTCATCCTGCCAAAAGCCAGTGGACTCATTCATTGGTGTGTCACACATACCTATGTGATGGAGTTGCTGCTTCCCACCAAAGTCAACATGTCCTTCACTAGAATTTCTTTGATTTCAGGTTGTTGGTGTGAAGCAGACAATGAGGAGGCCCCTTCTGAGCAGAGCGTTTTTGTAGAAGGAGTGTCAGAGGTCAGGACTCCTGAGTCATGTCCATTTATCCAGAAAGCCCAGCCGTGTGAGATATGTGACCCACTCTTGAAAGACATTTTGCACCTGGCTGAACACCAGGGATCATGCCCTGCACAGAAACTGTACACATGTGACCCCTGTGGGCAAGGATTCCTGTTCAGTGAAAACTTTTATCAGCACCAGAAGCAATATAGTGGGAAGAATCCTGTCAGAAGGGGTGATGATGGGGCCTCACTTGTGAAGAGCTGTGCTGTCCACATGTTAGGGAGACCTTTTACTTGCAGGGAGGAAGGGATGGACTTGCCAGGTAGCTCTGACCTGTTCCAGTACCAAAGCACTTACAATGGAATGAGTCCATGCAAAAAGGCTGAGTTCATGGAGCCTTTTCCACAAAGCTCCAGACTCGGGCGACACCAGGGAGACCATGATGAACTGATGCTTCTCAATTGCAGTGACAATGGGAAAACGTTCCTGAACACCTTCACTCTCCTTGACAACCAGATAACTCAGGCTGAAGTGCGAGCTTTTAGGTGCCTACCATGTGGAAATCTGTCCAAGGAGAAATCAGTTCTTATTCATCACACAAAAATTCATAGTGGAGAAACATCACATGTGTGTAAGGAATGTGGAAAGGCCTTCATTCACCTGTCTCACCTAAAAACCCACCAGAAATTTCACAATGGGAAAAGACAATATACATGCAGTGAATGTGGGAAGGCCTTCAGCCGCAAAGACACGCTTGTACAACACCAGAGAGTCCACACTGGAGAAAGGTCTTATGACTGCAGCGAATGTGGAAAAGCCTACAGCAGAAGCTCCCACCTTGTTCAGCACCAGAGAATTCACACCGGAGAAAGGCCTTATAAGTGCACTGAATGTGGAAAAGCCTTTAGCCGTAAAGACACACTTGTTCAGCACCAGAGATTTCATACTGGAGAAAGGCCTTATGAGTGCAGTGAATGTGGGAAATTCTTTAGCCAAAGCTCTCACCTTATTGAGCACTGGAGAATTCACACTGGGGCAAGGCCTTACGAGTGCATAGAATGTGGAAAATTCTTTAGCCATAACTCCAGCCTCATTAAACATAGGAGAGTCCACACAGGAGCAAGGTCTTATGTGTGTGGCAAATGTGGGAAGGCTTTTGGCTGCAAAGACACACTTGTTCAGCACCAGATAATTCACACTGGAGCAAGGCCTTATGAGTGCAGTGAGTGTGGAAAGGCCTTCAGCCGTAAAGACACGCTTGTACAGCACCGGAAAATCCACACCGGAGAAAGGCCTTATGAGTGTGGCGAATGTGGAAAATTCTTTAGCCATAGCTCCAACCTCATTGTGCATCAGAGAATTCACACTGGAGCGAAGCCTTATGAGTGCAGTGAATGTGGGAAATGCTTTAGCCACAACTCTAGCCTCATTCTACACCAGAGGGTTCACAGTGGAGCAAGGCCTTATGTGTGTAGTGAATGTGGGAAAGCCTACATTAGTAGCTCCCACCTTGTTCAGCACAAGAAAGTCCACACTGGAGCGAGGCCTTATGAGTGCAGTGAATGTGGGAAATTCTTTAGCCGCAACTCTAGCCTCATCCTTCACCAGAGGGTTCACACTGGAGAGAAGCCTTACGTGTGCAGTGAATGTGGGAAAGCCTATAGCAGAAGCTCCCATCTTGTTCGGCACCAGAAAGTTCACACTGGCGAAGGGCCTCATGAATGCAACAGTTTTGATGGCCCTTTAGCTGCATCTGTTACACATGTTTAGCAGCCAGAAGGTTCACGCTAGAGAAAGGCCTTATGAATGCAGAAAATGTGCTGTATCCTTGTTCAAGGTATTAGGACTCACACCAGAGAAGAGCTCTGTGAGTGCCCTTTGTGAGGGAGCCAGCAGGTCAACCTTGTACAATCGTACATCCACCCCGGGGAGATTCCCGATAAGTACCACATAGGTGAGAAGCTCTCATGAGGTGCATTGCACTTCCTCAACTGTCCAGGGCTCTTGACAGTTATATCACTGCCAGTGCCTGTGGTGGAAGCCATCTCATTGCTGTTAAGTTCCCACAGTGTCTGTCAGTTACTCCAATATGCTCAGGAAAGGTGGAGCCCTGTGCTGTCTCTCCTGATCCCTCTAGGGGATTGTGAATGTTCTGAGTGCACAGAACGTCCTCATTTCCTTCCCCATGACTGGGTACTGAGTGACCATGATCTAGCTCTGGCCGAAAGGACCAGAGTCTACTGGGGATTTCCAGACAAGATTTCACTTCTTCCTGGACAATGTTGACTGTCACATGATAGCTGTGACTTATTTATCTTGCTCCCAAGTCACCCAACTTTGGAACTCCCTGTCTGTGCTACTCTAGTTTGTGCAGTGATAAAGGCCTGCTGTGGCAGTCTTTACTCACGGGAGGTCAGTTCACTGTGTCTAATGGATTGAGAAAAAATTGGGTTTTACTGACACGAAGGGAGGAACACCTTATGTTGACACCAATGTTATGTGCCTCAGAAGGGACAGCAGGGTGGTAGAGAACAGCTCTCAGTCTAGTCTGGCCTAGTTTGCATTGTTGCCCAAGGCTTGCTAGAAAAGTCTGAAGAGCTTTATGCACCTAATCCTGTGGCTTAGAAGTCAGGATTTACTGTGAGCCCAGAGTTCATTCTGAGGAGGGCACAGTTGGTGTGGAAATCTCCAGTACTTGTGGAAGCAACATGAATTGGGTCCTTTGTTCCTAGGGAATATCCCATATTCCCCAGCACTTTTGAGGGATTTCTGTCTCTTGGACCTGTACAGGAGCCAGTCCCTGATGTCCAGAATCTCATAGGCAAGTATCATTGACTGGAAGGCTTTAGCCCTTTAGGGCAAGGTAGGAATCATAGTTGGTACAGAAACACTGATATAATGGAGTGGGGATGACTGTGGCTAGTGAGAGGATGTGTGTCTATTCTAACAGTGGCATCTATAAACATCCATGTGATTTTGGCTGTATGGCATGAAAGTGTACAGAAATTCTCAGGACCTTCAGACGTCTGAGTCTCCTGCGGCCAATGCACTGTTACAGTAAATAATCTAAAGATTTGTGGATTCCTGTACCTCCCTGGGCTGTTGATGTTATGGCCATCACTGCACAGGCAGGAACCCCAGCACTGATGAGAGATCCAGGGATCAGGCTTCTCTGACCCAGCCAACATTTCTAGTGACTGAAGTGGACGTGGACTTCATTGCTGATACTGAGGCAGGGCTCATCCCCCTAAACTGTGGGGAGAGAGATATGCTAGAACCAGAACAGTTGGCAGATGTGACTTTCCAAGAGGAATGGTAAATATGGGTTTTCATAGGGAACATTTAGTTCTTAACATCTTCATTAAGGTATGGTGACATGAAATAAACTGAATATGTAAAGTGTAAAACGTGTTATGTTTCACCATGTGTAAATACTGATGAGACCACACCATCAAGATAATGGAGATATCCCACACAACCAAAAGATTCCTTGTATCCCTTTATAATCCTTTCCTCCCAGTCCTTTCTGGCCCCCTTTCCCACAGTTCACAAGTAATAGCAAGCATTTTCTAGAATTTCATATAAATAGAATCATGGTATATACTTTCTGGGGAGTGGGGACTCTGACATTTTTCACTAACCGTAACTATTTTGAGATTAAGCCATCGTGTTGCATGTATTAATTGTTCATTTGTATTGTTGAGTATTATTCCATTGTATGGATATACTACAATTGGTTTTTTATCCATTTGCCTGTTAGTGGATGTTTGGGTTATTTCCAGCGTTTGGCTGTTACAAATAAAGCTGCTGTGAAGATTTGCTTATAAGTTATCACTGAATAACATTCCATTGTATGGATGTAACAGTTTGCTTATCCATTCACTGGCTGAAGGACATCTTGATTGCTTCCAAGTTTTGGCAGTTATGAATAAACCTGCAATATGCATTGTGTGTAGGAGGACATAAGTTTGTAGACCTCAGATTTCAGTTTGTTTGGTTTCAAGCCAAGGCATGATTTGCTGGGTCATATAGTAAGAGTATATTTAGTTTTGTAAGAAACTGTCTTCCAAAGTGGCTGTATCATTTTGTATTCCCATGAGCAGTAGGTGAGAGTTCCGTTGCTCCATGTCCCTGTCAGCATTTGGTGTTGTCAGTGTTTTCGATTTTTGCCATTCACATAGGTGTGTAGTAACAGTATGTTTTTGTTGCTTTAATTTGCAATTCCCTAACGACATATGACGAATATCTTTCAATATTCTTTTAACAGTGTCTTTTGCAGAGCAGAACTTTTAAATTTTAGTCAAGTCCAAAATACTCGGTTTTTCTTTCATGGATTGTGGTTTGGTGTTGTATCTAAAAACTCATTGCCAAACCCAAGGTCTTCATTGTCTCCTGTGTTATCTTCTAGGTATTCTATAGTTTTTGTTTTTGTTTTTGTTTGTTTTTTTGCGGTACGCGGGCCTCTCACCGCTGTGGCCTCTCCCGTTGTGGAGCACAGGCTCCGGACGCGCAGGCTTAGCGGCCATGGCTCACAGGCCCAGCCACTCCGCAGCATGTGGGATCTTCCCGGACCGGGGCACGAACCCGTGTCCCCTGCATCAGCAGGCGGACTCTTAACCACTGTGTCACCAGGGAAGCCCTATTCTATAGTTTTGTATTTAGGTTTATTATCCATTTTGTGAAAATATTTGTGAAAGGTGTAAGATCTGTGTCTGGGTCACTTTTTTAAAGCCCTATGTGTTGAAAAGACTATCCTTTCTCCATTCCTTTGCCTTTGCTCCCTTTTCAAAGATCACTTGACTGTATTAGCATGGATGTATTTCTAGACTCTCTGTTCCAGTTTTCTCCATTTATTGTGATAATCATCGTGTGGCTTTGGGGGGTTTTTTCTTGTTGTCTTTTATTTTATTTATATGGTTTATTCCATTAATTGATATCCAAATGTTAAGCCAACCTTGCCTTTCCTGGGACAAATCCCACTGAATCATGTTGTATAATCCTTTGTATATGTTGCAGAGACAGTTTTCTGATACTTTGTTAATGTATTTTACATCTATATAGATGAACAATAATGAGTTTGTATATTTGTTTTCTTCTGATACCTCTGTATCACAGGGGTCCCCAACCCCCGGGCCGTGGACTGGTACCGGTCCGTGGCCTATTAGGATCCGGGCTGCACCACAGGAGGCGAGCTGCGGGAGGGCACCCGGGGAGCAAAGCTTCACCTGCTGCTCCCCATGGCTCGTGTTACCGCCTGAACCACCCCCCCCCAACAACCCTCCCACCCGGTCCATTGGAAAATTGTCTTCTTCAAAACGAGTCTCTGGTGCCAAAATGTTTGGGGACTGCTGCTGTATCACGGTAATTCTGATCTCATAGAATAAGTTGGGAAGTGTTTCCTCCTCTTTTCTGGAAGAGTTTTTGAAGGATCAGTGATATTTCTTTTTTAAATGCTTGCTGGAATTCCTTAGTGAAGGCACCTGAGCCTGGAATTTTCTTGTGGGAAGATTTTCAATAAAAACTACTTTGTATAGTCCTATATACATTCTCTACTTATGTCAGATTTGATCATTGGTGTCTTCTAGGAATTTGTCCATTTTAACTTAATTGTCTAATTTGGGAGGAATAGGATTGTTTATAATATTCCCTTATGATACTTTTAATTTCTGTAGTGTCTTCATTCCTGACTTTGTTAGTTTGTTGTCTTCTTTTTTTGTGAGCCAACTTAGAGTTTTATCAATTTTGTTGATCTTTTGAAACAACCAACATTTTTTCTTTCATTGATTTTTTAAAAAAAATTTTCTGTTTCCTGTTTCAGTGTTTTGTTCTATTCTTTATTATTTCCTTTCTTATCCTTGCTTTGGGATTAGTTTGGTCTTATTTTCCAGGTTTCTTAATATGGAATATTAGGTTATTGACATCATTCTTCTTTTGTAATAAGCTTTTCTTTTTTTAATTTTTTTTGGCTGCATTGAGTTTTTGTTGCTGTGCGTGGGCTTTCTCTGGTTGCAGTGAGCGAAGGCTACTCTTCATTGCGGTGCACGGGCTTCTCACTATGGTGGCTTCTCTTGTTGCAGAGCATGGGCTCTAGGTGTGCGGGCTTCAGTAGTTGCAGCATGCAGGCTCTAGAGCACAGATTCAGTAGTTGTGGCGCACGGGCTTAGTTGCTCTGTGGCATGTGGGATCTTCCCAGACCAGGGCTCGTACCTGGGTCCCCTGCATTGGCAGGTGGATTCTCAACCACTGGGCCACCAGGGAAGCCCTGTAATAAGCTTTTTAAAGCTATAATTTCCCTCTAATCATTTAATTTAGTTGTAGCATATCAATTTTTTGTACGTAACATTTTTATCTTCATCTAGTTCAAAATATTTATGTTTGTAACATTTTCCTTGTAATTTCTTCTTTTACCTATAGGATTTTGACAGTTTAATAACTTTTTCAATTAAATTTGCAGGGATGGTATCACAGAGCGGGAAGAATGCTTTTGCTTTTTCAGTCAATGGCTTTTTTCAGTCAATGCTTTTTCAGTCAATGCTTTTTCAGTCAATGGCTTTTTCAGTTGAAATGGGGAAAATCTGTGGGTTATTTGAAATACCTTCCACTCTTAGGAAGAGATTGAGCTAAGCTGTTGGTGTTTAATGGAGAAAAAATAGCAACCATACTTACCAGGAATTGATGAGGATGATCATCTATAATTAACTCATCTTGAGGGCTTAAAGGATATGGCAGGTTATTGGCCACTTTTCCTTCCTCAAAGCACCCTGACTGCTCTGATTTGAGGGATTTTCTTTTTTAAAATAATTAATTAATTTGGCTGTTCTGGGCATTTAGTTGCGGCACACAGGATCTTTGTTGCAGCATGCGGGATCTAGTTCCCTGACCAGGGGTCGAACCCGGGCCCCTTGCATAGGGAGCAGGGAGCCCCTGAGGGGTTTTCTTTGTCTTGGTTTTTCTTCATAAGATGGGACAACCTTTTTTCCAGTGTCCCTTCTATTTACAATATTTACAAGTGTCCTTGTCAATAGGTGGTTGGTTGGGACATGGGCCCCTTAGCCCCTGCTGATCTGCAGGGACACATGTTTTCCTCAGATCTGTCTTGTAGATATGTAGCTGCCAGGTTTTATAGTTCAGCTAAAGGGTCTAATTATTCTAAGTTCTGTTTTTGAATTAGGTCTCCAAGTTCACACTTAACACCACTGGTAAAATGACATGAAACAGCTGTTCTTACATAAGCACCTCTGTGACTCCCAACTGTTGAAATTAGGAATTTTTTCTAGTCTCTCCTGAAAATCTCTTATAGTTTAAAAGTATTTTTGTTTTAATGATTAAATTACAGTGGATTTTTGCTGTTAATACTTCAGGTATAGCTTTCAGGAGACTTGGACCTAGTTTCCTGAACTTTCTATGACCCTCAGGCTTATTGTGGAAAGAGAACTCCCGTCAGTCCCTTCCTGGTCAGTCCAGTCAGCTTTTGTCACCTTTGATTTAGCATCTTAGCTTCCAACCACCATGTATAAAAGTTGTGTAAGTTAGGTGACCTTGGTCAGATGTACCCTAAAGAATTCTAAACTTTTTAATGATTACTTTCTTGTCTTATTTGAGTTGAAAAGAATCTTTAGTTATACCTCTTAATTCAGCTCAGGTACAAGGTTTAAATTCTAAAATTTTCTGCATGCCTGACTCATGGCTGGGGTGGATATTTAGAGGTAACTGGCATTTGGGGTTTTATAAGAGTTGGGAAAAGGTGATGAAACTGAGTCCCCCTAAAACTGAGTTCCCCTGCTGAGTTTATGATTAACCTCTCTATCCAAAACTCTCTTCCCTTTCTTGTCCCTTTCTACCTCAGTCCTGTGCTAACTGAACCCTAATCAACCAGAGTCAGATGACTAAAATTGCCGTTGTTGATAACATCGTTAATGTACAGACCGGGGTGTTTCTCCAGGGCAAGATGAGCTAACAGAACTTCCAGGTCATGGACCACCAGACCATAGACTCGTAAACAATAGGCATTCTTATTCCTGAAACTATGATTAAGAAACGTCACAAGACGATTAACCCCAGCTTCTTTGTTCCTCCCCTCTAAAACCCCACAACTCAAAGACCCAGTTGCAGTGGGTGTCAGACTTGTCTCCCACTGCCTTGATTGGTGCCCTGCAACAAACCCTTACTTTGCTGCAAACACCCAATGTCAGTTTGGCTTTTGCTCAGTTACAGTAGGGGGTCTGAACAAGGGAGAGAGTAGGGGGAGACGTGCTAAGGAGAGAGATCAGAAGGATAAGGGGGTGGGAGCGCTGGATGGGGGAGGCTACTGCAGGACAAGGAGAGGGTGGCTTTACAGGGGAATGAGTCTCCTTTGTTCCTGCTGAGTTTGTCAACTTGCTCATTAGTTTTGGGCAAAGAATCTTTTAGTGATGTAACTTTTATTTCAGAATTTAATTTGGAGTCCTCTGCATACTAAGAAACAATACTATCCATTGGGCCTGAGAATTCTTATTTCCTTTATTTTCAAAGATGTCTTACAAATTAACCCTTTTGTTCAAATCAAGTGTCCCCCAGAGTGGCCACTGAAGGCTCAAATCATCTTTGGTACAGTTATGCTATTCGGAAACACAGGCACAAGGGACTTCCCTGGTGGTCCAGTGGCTAAGACTCGGTGCTCCTGGGCTTCCCAGGTGGCGCAGTAGTTAAGAATCTGCCTGCCAATGCAAGGGACACGGGTTTGAGCCCTGGCCCAGGAAGACCCCACATGCCATGGAGCAACTAAGTCCGTGCGCCACAACTACTGAGCCTGTGCTCTAGAGCCTGCAAGCCACAACTACTGAGCCATGTGCCACAACTACTGAAGCCTGTGCACCTAGAGCCCATGCTCTGCAACAAGAGAAGCCACCACAATGAGAAGCCCGTGCACCGCAACAAAGAATAGCCCCCACTTGCTGCAACTAGAGGAAACCCACGTGCAACAATGAAGACACAACACAGCCAAAAATAAATAAATAAATAAATTTATTTAAAAAAAAGACTCCGTGCTTCCAATGCAGTGGGCCCGGTTTTGATCCTGGTGCTGCAACTAAGAGTTTGCATGCCACAACTAAAAAGATCATGCATGCTGCAAGTAAGACCTGGCACAGCCAAACAAAGAAAGAAGGAAAGAAAAAGAAAAGAAACACAGGCACAAGAATTAGGATTTTAACAAGAATATGAAGATTTAAACTTAGACCACCCCAGAGGGCAGGCAGTGATCAGTAGGTATGGAATGCTTGTGGACCTCAAGTCCCTAACCTGATGGTTGGCTCCTCACCACACAGACCCATCGTGTTCCCCTGGCATGTGGAAACCAGAGAGAATGCTCTCTCTAGCTTATAGCCCAGCTCTCAATACAACAGTTTTAAGATGGAAGGAGACCTCATTTGGTTTATTGGTAACCTGCAAGAAAGTTTGTCCATGTAGCCTCCAGTACTATGAGAACTGCAAACCCACTGGTCTGTGAGGCTGGCCTGAACAACAGGCTTATAGGGCAGTGCCTGTATTCTACCCTGTGATTCATATTCTCATGAGAAACTACATTTTTAGACAGCACAGGAAAAACAAAAACAACCAGTAACTCAAAGGACATCAAAAAAGGTATGAAAAGGAATAGCCTGATTCACCCAAGTATCTCAACAGGGAACTATCAACAAAGTCTACGTGTCAAACTGAGAACAAAAAGCCAAGAAAATCAACACAGAGCAGAGTTTAGACGTACTGCTGATTTACCACGTCGTCATAGACTCAAGTTGCCCTTGAGCAACAAGGCACATGGACATCTGTGGGTACTGCACCTGGTGGAAGGCTAGGGTTTGCGGTGACAGCGTGAACCACATTTCAGTGGGACTTCCACAGTAAACATAATAGGTTGTAACATATCTTCTACAGTGGATACATCCAATTTTATCTTGTTCCTTTTGTCCATTGAACGTTGATTAGTGAGACACAGGCTCAAAAGTAGTGTGAGCTGGAGGACTGATTATATACAGTGTGGAAGCTCCTTACAACTTCTCCTGTTACTATTTTCCCTTCTTAATCTAAATTTCTCATAACAATTACTTTTTCACTTGCTTTAATACTAGTTGAGGAAATCATATAACTCTCATGCTTAACTTTAGTAATGTTGATTTACATCTGTCCATCATTTTCAATATTGAATGAACAATTGTATATCATTCAGAGACCTCAAAGAGGACTTTTACCACATTTAATAAATAACCACTCTTAAGAAAATTCATCACAAAAATTCTTTTTCTTTTTTTTGCGGTACGCGGGCCTCTCCCTGTTGTGGCCTCTCCCGCTGCGGAGCACAGGCTCTGGACGCGCAGGCCCAGTGGCCATGGCTCACGGGCCCAGCCGCTCCGCGGCATGTGGGATCTTTCTGGACCGGGGCACGAACCCGTGTCCTCTGCATTGGCAGGCGGACTCTCAACCACTGTGCCACCAAGGAAGCCCCATCACAAAATTTATATTTGCATTTTGCATTTTTATATTCAGTAAATATAAAAAATAGATAATAGCAATTTCAGCAAGAATAGAAAACATTGCCTTTGAAATCTCACGTGTGTCAATTTGTCTGTTACAAGTCCAAACTCATAACTGCTAACAGGTTGAACCGTTGAAAGGTTTTCAAACTTGTGAACTAACAGTGAATTGAACTTGGTATCTGATACAAAAAAAAAAAAAAAAAAAAAGGAGGGGGAACATTCTGTTTGCCTGCCTGCTCTAATTGTCAGGCAGTCACCTCAAAAAAAGCCAGAGCGGTTCTCATAGGAGCTTTTGGGAAGTCTGGCATTCAGGAATTGGCAGACTTTCAGAAATGGGCATGTTTAATGATTGATGGACTTCCAGGTGTGTTACTTTGCTCACTACTGTTGACTAGGACTTTCAGAAGCAAGGTTGCTATAGTGAGGCACTTACTGATTGGTTGTTACCTAGGGGCTGGGGCTGTCACTGATTGGCTGTCTTTCAGGACTGGGGCCTGAACACTGATAGGCTGAATTCTAGAAGGTTGGGACTATCAATTATTTGCGAATTTTCAGAAGCTTCAGTTTACTGGGGTGAGGCTGTTGCTGACTGGCTGGCTTTCACAGGTTATCTGAAGTTATCTCTAAAAAACCATGTTTTCTTGTTCAACATTTTGGAATTGGGCTAAAGAACAGTCTTTGCTTTCCTGTTATGAAAAATAAACACTTTAATTATTAGTCCCCTCTTTTGTTCTTCCTTAGCCAGACCCTAAGGAGAGACCAGAAGGCATTGTCCAGAAGGTTATTTCTGGGGCTATGTTTATGAGCTAATGTTGCCACTAAGTGATTTAACTGCCAATTACAGTGAGAGAAAAATAGCTCTAACTGCTGAGTTTTTGTAATATATTGTAAAAAGCTAAATACAGGATATTTAGGGCATTCTGACAGTATCAATACAGGATACAGGATGTGTGCTCTATATGCAGAACAGCTGGTAGTCCTATTCCTGATGTCTGTCATGCACCTACTCTTGGACCTGAATCCTTGTTAGTGCTCATTGAACAGTTGTATATCAGTAAATACACAACAGCACAACTTCTTTATTCATTTTTACCTCTCTGGCAACTCTTTTTAAATATTGTCTTTACCTCTCCCTCCAAGTTGTTAATGCATCATGTTTTCAAGTATTTTAAAAAAAAAATCACATTTTGGAACCAAACTCTGAGTGTGGCTAAGGTTTCAGCAAGCCTTGAAATCTCAGCTTCATTCTCTGACTTCTCAGACTCAGTGACTCTTTTTCAGACTTCATTGATTTCTTACCTTTTTTTCCTCCACTCTCACAGATAAATTTCTCTAGAACCATTTCTGCCACTTTCCTTGAAAACCTATAAAATTATTATTAATAACATTTAGTAATATCCATTTAACAACTGTTTTCCCAGAGATAATCTCAACTCCCTGTGTATACTGTTGCTGCAATTACAGTTGAAATGACAAACCATTTTCCAGCAAGGAAATGAGATCACAGAATCCCAAACCTTTATGTCACGAATAAGATGGCCCCTTTGCACACGTGGTCAAATTCTCAGGAGAGAAATATTCTGTCCTGGCAGAAGATGGCATGTGATAAGTCCCTGTTCTTTTAGAGAGGTTTCACATTTCTTAAAAGAAATGGAGTAACCTCAGAGTTAATTAATTAATTTATTTAGGCCCTGCTGTGCAGCATTCAAGATCTTAGTTCCCCGACCAGCGATCGAACCCATGCCCCCTGCATTGGGAGCGCGGAATCTTAACGACTGGACTGCCAGGGAAGTCCCAAAATGGTGTATATCTCAGACATGAAGTAATATTATCTTAAATAGCAATGTTGTTGAAACACCATCACTGACTATTCAGGCAGGAAGGATGTTTTCTGTGGGAATCAGGTGCACATCGTCACCCTTTCTGGTGCCTCCAGACATCCCTTCTCCAAGTTCACCATCCTAAGCCCTGTCTGGGGGCTTTTTATATTGTGCTTGAGCGAAGCTACTGAAACTCATGAAAAGCGGGAGTGTACGTGTTTTTGACAAGCAGCAAGATAGCCGACAGCTATGAGAGGACGACAAGTAACATTATGGTATGGTGGATCCCTTTCTATGTGCAGTCTTTGGAAATTTGCTGCGATTCATGCAGTCCGAAATAATATGTCTCTAAACATTTCTGTGACTTGCCGTAGACTACACTCCAAGGAAATCTGGGTATAACGCCTTAAAGAGGCAGAGAAGCCCTGCCGGGTTTACAGCCTAAGAACCGCATTTCCCAGAGCCTTTCGTGCCCTCGCTCGGCCTTTAGCCACAATCTGGAACAACCAACATTGAGAAAGCACAGGTTCACACCCATAGTGGAAACTACTCTACCCACAAGGCTGTGCAGCGGCGACCGCCCACCGGAGAGACTTCTGGGTAATGTAGTTTCCGCTGCTAACACCACCTACTATCTCTCACAGAATGAGTTACTTCCTACCTGGCCTATTAAAAGCCAAGAGGCACCCTCAGGGACACTGGGAAAAGGAGTTCCCTGCTCCAACCATGGGACAGGCCTTGCTTACTCTTAAATCGCACCCAGATTTGGAGAGCAGTCTTGGAAAAGCCCACAAAGATTAGGTACCTGTAATTTCAGACTCTATGAACTACAGCAAGTTCCCAAATCTACACACTGAAACAGACACACTATATCATGACATTCTATGTCCACACATAGTTGTCAGCTGTCTTGTTGACTGTCAAATAGACTGAAATTTTAGAGGCTGTTTCATGATATTGAATATGCAAGAAAAGACCCCAGACAGGGCATGAGGAAGAATTGGAGACAGGTAACTTTCCTGCCTTGATAATCAGTGATCGCGTTCCAACCTAGCAAACAACACTTTTATTGAAATCATATTTATTACTAAGATTTCTTTCAAAATCTGAAGCCTAGCTCTAAAGGACAGCGAATTATCACATGCCATCTCCTGCCAAGATACATCACTGAACATTTAAAGATGGTAGATAAATTTTATGTGTATTTTACCACAACCACAACAAAATGATTAATGATTTAAAAATGCGCTAAGAACTTTTATGACACAAAGACATAGCTGAAAGACACTACAAGAAAAAAGAAGTCAAATAAGAAAAATCTAGAAAGATGTGTCGGTGGAAGCTTGTTTACGAGGCACATGGTTCAAAATTTTTAAAGATATTAATTTCCTATGAAATTGAATTTAAATTTACTTAAACTTCACTTTCCCACTTTAAACAACTTTTTCTCAAAGTGCCTGTCAGAACACACAGCTTTACTACATAACAGAGGCTTGTTTATTCTTATATGATGCCATGCTTTTGTGCACACAAAAGGGATAACACTAAATATATATTTATACACTTAGTGAAAGCAGCCATAAAAGAGTAACTATAGGATTCCATTTATATAAAATTCTAGAAAATAAAAACTATATTGGGAATTCCCTGGAGAACCAGGGGTTAGGACTCCACACTTTCCCTGCTGAGGGCCTGGGTTCAATCCCTGGTCAGGGAACAAGATCCCGCAAGATGTGTGGCACAGCCAAAAAAAAAAGAAAAAAGAAAAAAAACTATAATGTCTCCCTAGAGATGGCAGGTTGGCTAGGGCTGACAGAATACAAAGGGGCCAATGGAAACTCTACGACAGACATGTTTATTATCGTGACTTTGGTGATGGTCCCATTATGCACACATGTGAAAATACATCTTACATTTTTAATAAATGCCGTTTATTGTATGTCAGTACAACAATAAAGGGGTTAAGAAAATCTAAATCTCTTCGTCTACAAAAATCATATCTGGCAAGGTAGTATTGACTCCATCAGCACCCTTCCCCATGTCTTGGGTGGGTCAATTCAGATTCCTTCTCAAAACAGAAGGAAATGCTGACAAATGCTTCAACATGGGGAAGTTATGCTAAGCTAAATAAGCCAGTTACAAAGAGATGAAAAATGTATGATTACACTTATATAAATTATCCAGAGTAATCAAATTCATAGAGACAGGTCCAATAGAGAGGGCATAGGAAGAGATGTTGTTTAATGGGTATAGAGTTTCATTTTTGCAAGATGAAAAGAATTCTGGAGATTAGTTGCACAAATACTTGCATTTGTAAACACACTAAACTGTACAATTAAAAAGGTAGAGGGTAGGGCTTCCCTGGTGGCGCAGTGGTTGAGAGTCTGCCTGCTGATGCAGGGGACACGGGTTCGTGCCCTGGTCCGGGAAGATCCCACATGCTGCGGAGTGGCTGGGCCCGTGAGCCATGGCTGCTGAGCCTGCACGTCCGGAGCCTGTGCTCCGCAACGGGAGAGGCCACAACAGTGAGAGGCCCGTGTACCGCAAAAACAAAAACAAAAAAAAAAAAAACGTAGAGGGTAAACTTTGTTACATGTATTTTGCCACAATCAAAAATGTAAAATGTAAAAAAAAAAAATACTGTATTAGGATACTATTAAGGATAGATTACAGCAGATATTTTGCTGAAGTCTTTCCCCATTTGCAACACTCCCCCTGTTGTGAAATTTTTGGTGAATGAGGTAGAAATTTTGGCTGAACATATGCCCATATTCACTGTACTTACAAGGTCTTTCTGCATTGTGAAATCTGTGATGTGCAATGGGCCTGACGTTTCACCTAAAGACTTATCCACATTCACTGCACTCAGAAGGCCTTCCTCCAATGTGAACTCTTGACACCTAATGAGTGGGGAGCTGTACCAATTTCCCATATTTTCTGTACTCATAAGGCCCATTCCAACATCAACTCATAAGGTGTTCCTCCAGTGTAAGGAGTTTGGAGTAGTACCTAAAGAATTTACCATATTCTCTGAACTCATAAGTTTTTGACCACTGTGAATTCTCTGCTGAATGAGGTTGGAGTTGTATCTAAAGAGTTTGCCACATTAAGGGCACTCATATCGTTTTCACTGTGGATTTTCTGGTGATGTATGAGGTAGGACTTCCTAATGAAGGCCTTCTGACATTTTCTGCACTCATAAGGCCTTTCTCCAGTATGGGTTTTCTGATGCTGAAGAAGTACATTCTTATGGCTAAAGGCTTTCCCACATTCGCTGCACTCATAAGGCCTCTCTCCACTGTGAACTGTCTTATGTCTAATGAGTCTACAGTGGTACCTGAAGCCTTTCCCACATTCACTGCACTCGTAAGACCTTTCTCCAGTGTGATTTTGCCAATGTTTAATAAACTTGGACTTGTAGTTAAAGAATTCCCCACATTCACTGCACTCATAAGGCCTTTCTACAGTATGAATTCTTTGATGTCTAGTGAGTGTGGAGGTGTACCTAAAGAATTTCCCACATTCACTGTACCCATAAGGCCTTTCTCCACTGTAGACTCTCTGATGTTTAATGAATGCAGAGTTGTACCTAAAGAATTTTCCACATTCACTGCACTTATAAATAAAGCCTTTCTCCAGTGTGAACTCTCTGATGTTTAATGAGTGTGGAGTTATACTGAAAGAATTTCCCACATTCACTGCACTTATAAGGCCTTCCTGCAATGTGACCTCTCTGATGTCTAATGAATGTTGAGCTGTACATGAAAGATTTCCCACATTCACTGCACTCATATGGCCTTTATCCGGTGTGAATTCTCTCATGTCTTACCAGTCTGTAGTTATATCTAAAGAATTTTCCACATTCTCTGCACTCATAAGGGCTTTCTCCATTGTGAATTCTCTGATGTTTTATGAAGTTAGCATTGTACTTGAAGAATTCCCCACATTTGCTGCACTCATAAAGCCTTACTCCAGTGTGGATTTTCTGGTGCTCAACAAGCATCTTTTCTCAGCTGAAGGCTCTCCCACACTGAGTACACCTGTAATCACTCTGTCCCCTACCAAAGGCCTCCCTGCACTCAGTGTCCCTGTGTGGCTTCCCCACACTGTGAGGGGCCGGCTGCTGCAGAAGGCCTGCGCTGCCTGAGAAGTCCTTTCTGTCTCTGTTGCATGTCAAGGTCCTCTCTGCCATGTGAACGCTGCTGTTGGTCAGAAATGAAGGCTGCCCCTCACCCCTTCTGGAAAGTTTGTCTCTAATCTGCTCCTTCTGGTGTGGAAAAGGTTTGCCCCACCAAAGTATAGTCTGGGATCAGAGAACATTCTGTCATGCTCAAGCAGCTGCAAGAAGTCTTTCAAGAGTGGGCCATATATCTCACAGGGCTGGGCCTTCCTGGAGGATGGATCTGGCTTTGGAGTCCTGACCGGTGACACTCCTACAGAAACATCTTGCTCAGAAGGTGTCTCCTCATCCTGGACTCCATGCCAACAACCTGTAAGCAGAGAAATGCTGGTGAAGTCCATGATGATTTTGGTAGGAGGGGCAGCCCCATCAGAAATGACACACCGAAGGCTAGAGCCAGAGAGAGGAATGTCTGCTGTGCAGAGATGGACCTGCATAGCTCCCATGACAGAGCCCTGACAATAGGTAAGGACTGAAGGAAAAGTTACTGTCTCAGTCTTATTTTGCTATGACAAAATACCACAGACTGGCTGGCTTATAAAGAACAGAAATTTATTTCTCACCCTTCTGGAGACTGGAACCCATAGATCAGTCTGCACTCTCCCGCGTCACAGACTTCTCATAGTGTCCTCACGTGGTGGAAGGAGCTAGGAAGCTCTGTGAGGTCCCTTTTATAAGAGCACAAATCTCATTCATGAGGGCTTTTCCCGCATGACCTAATCACCCCAAAGGCCCCATCTCCTAATACTGTCACCTTAGGCATGACGTTTTCAACATACAGAACGTGGTGGGGACACAAACATTCAGACCAGAGCAGGGAGGAGAAACAGGCCTCCAAGTCCACATGGCCATGGCTACTGGTGACAGGTGAGCACTGTGTCAAAGGTTGTACCCAGACCTAGAAATACTTGATACAAAAGAAATGCTAAAGTTCAAGGACTATTTAAGGATACATGCAGACCTCACAACATCTTACATATAGGTCAAATATTGAACACTGCAAAGGGAGCCATGAAACAACATGTGACAAGTCACATGTGAGAGTCACAAAAGTGTGGCTGGAGTGTGACAGAAGAAATAAAAATGAAAAGTAAGAAATGAGGTGTGGCACTGGTCCAAACATCAATCAATGGTGAACACAGGACAGGTTCCCAGCTCTGACATGTGACCTTTCCCAGGACCTCACACCAAGCCCAAGTACTTCTGAGTGTCTCCTGTCATTGATGTAGTGATGGCCACACTAGCAGATACCCCGAGTCCTCCCCATTGTTCCAGGTGAGCATTGATATAGCACCTGAAAGAGGCTAGTCCTACATGAAAGACAGAAAAAGAAGGGGCCAGCACACGTAGATAGAGATCCAACGCAGGGCTTCCAGCTTTCTAAAATTATAAGAACTTCACAGGGGAGACTAGTGACAATCAGTGGTTCCCCAAATTAGTAACTAGGTTGGTGCTAAAATTCCTGGCACAGGGGGCCCTAAGAAATGTCAGCAAGAGGAATGGGTTAAGCCTGGCACAACAAGAGTCCAAGCATCTAGACTGAGGACCCAACCAAGAACAGGCCAAGTCTGAAGGGGTCTCAGACAAAATCTAGATTTCTGACTCCTGAGCTCTATCTTGGAAGGACTCAGAGTAGAAGAGATGGGGCTCCCCGCAGAGAAAAATGACACTGTACACACAGTCCAGCCCCGGCACCAACAACACATATGCCAGGAAACCAGGAAAGGAAGCAGTATCCGTGGTCTCAGTGTGGGGAGTACAGAGCTGCCCCCTGGGAAAAGGGAAAGAACAGAGCACAGCTCAGGGAACTGGCTGAGCTTGTGGACCTTACCTAGGGAGGTCACAAGTGCAAAGTTCTCCATCATCACAGCATGGTACAAGTGTCTCTGAGCTTCATCAAGGAGGCCCCACTCCTCCTGGGAGAAATACACAGCCACGTCCTCAAAGACCACACGGTCCTGCCAAAATTGGAAGAGTTTGGTTCATGGACAGCTTCTTGTTTTAACTATATTTTTGTGGATTCTGTATTTATCTATTTGCCATCCATTAATTACAGGGCTAAACTAATGCCCAAATTTGTTTACATCTCCCTTGCAATCCAGAGCCCATACTCTCAACCAACTCCTTAACTAACTCTCACGAACCAGGTCAGTATTTCCCCTGCCCTAAAGCAGCCCAGGGCCAGGTAACAGACAGCTGGGGACAGTTCCCATACCCCAGGTACACAGAATTATACAAACTAGTCACCCATAAACTTTTCATCCAATCCTCTCTGCATTTCCCTCAAAAGTCTAATAAAGGCTCTGACCTTTGGTGTCCCTTAGCTTGTGCTCATGCCTCCTGACCGAATCTGGTGCTTCTAGAGGTAGTTCTGTTACATAGTGTACCTCCTCCTCTTGGGAAATATAAGTAATAAAACTGTCTTTTAATGTCCTTGGCCTCTCTGTATCACGACTCACTCGTCTCCACTAGTTAAAATCCTGTGGGTGCAATCACTGATGCACTTCCCTTTCCAGGACCTTCAGCCCTCCCCCTACACATCCATCCCTGCTCATCCTCCTCCCACACGTCCCACCATGGAATATATACCAGGTCCCAGTGGCACCAGTGCCTGCTCTCTCCTTATTACCATTGATCACTGTGTCCGGCACACAGCATAAAACACATGGGGGAGGGAGCAGAAAACCACCACCTAAGGTGTGGAACTGCATGCATGGCCCTACCCCTCTCCTGCCACACAGTTTCCCTGGGGTTCCCCAGGTGTTGACCCTCAGACACATTCAGACTCGTCCCTGTCCTCAAGCGCCCAGTGCCAGGGCCCAGGGCCAACCATTCACACTCCTCCTTACCTGCATCTCACTCGTTGGACTGCACCTTCCTCATGACTCTAACCCTTCCACAGTGACAGTTCCACAGACAGCCCCAGCCCACACCATAGGCACTTCCTTCACCTCCTTATAGGGCACTCTGCACATGGAATCCAGGCAGTGAATGGAAATGCATCCAGCATTCATCTCAGCCCAGTCCTGTCCCTGAACACCAAAGTCCCCTGGGGCCAGGGCCTGCCCCAAGCCCTTCTTAGAAGGTCTCACCACCTGGCCCTGTTTCTTCCTTCCTCCCCAGCCACCCTTTTTATGTGAGACCTCATGTCCCCTTAGCCCTCTCCCTCTTCCGTGTTGCACAAACTGTCCCATAAGCAGTCAGCACCTTCTCTCCTCACATGAAGCCCAGGTACACCAACCTCCCCACCCACACTGTGACTGCACCCTAAGTCTAGCGACTCTCCTAGCTGATCCCATTTCCTCCCTCAACATCCATCTCATGTTCGCTCTGGCCTCAGAAGACTCTCACACCTACATCCCGCTGTCATGCACAGACAAGGACACTCTGCTCCCTCATCTGTCTTTGTGATGCACATCACCACCAGCCAGGTACCCAACCCACAGACTTAGTCCTGAGGCCCTTCATTCTCACTCCTTGTCCTCTAATGGCATCACCACCATAAACTAGAAATGATGCCGCCTAAATCTTACCTTTGGCTTCGTCGTAGTCCACACACGGGCCACTATGTTGTGGCTGTCTCCATCCTGAATCCGTCCTCTGAACTCCAGCCCTCTGTGTAAAAGTGCCCACTCAACACCTCCCCTTGGGAGTCTCTGGAACATTTGTGACGTGGACAAAAACGGACTCTCCTTATTCCACCTGCAAATTCCTCCTAAAGCTGACTTCGCCCATTTTAGTTGATGAGGCATCCATCCTTCCTAACAAGCCCAGAAACCTGAAGTCATCCCCAATTCTTCCTATCAGCCCACTTTCTTGAGTCCCTCACTCTCCATTACATAAAACATGGGCAGCTCTAGTTCAAAATACATCCAGAAACCAACCAATCCTCTATCTCAACAACTAGCATTCTTGTGTAACACCACCAACACTCATCTGGATTGCTGCAGGAAATCCCCCCTCCAAATATTCCTGCCTTCACTCATCCGTACCCCCAGCCCCATCTTTCTTCCAATTTGCAGCCAGAGGAAGCCTGTTAGGCTAGGTCATAGCACCTTTCTCCTCTGATTCAAACTTTCCTTACCACCCACCTTCCTCAGTAGAGGCTCAGGACTTCAGGCTATCATTAAAGGCCTCATACCTGTGTAATTCTCACTCAGCTCCCCATTTCCACTAGATATAACAGAGACATGCAGTTCCCTGACCTTCCCAGCTAAGTCTCACATGCAACTGTCTGAATATTCTGCATCCTGTAGTCAGGACTCTCTGCCACACCTTACCCCATCAGTTGTCAGAAATGGAACTGTTCCATGTAACCTGGTACTAAATATAGGATCCTGGGCCTGGTGAAAGCACATGATCTATAGATGCGAGAGAGGGAGAATGGATAGAAGTCTTGGGAGCTACCATTCCCTGAGGGCATATATATCAGAGTGAAAAAAACATCAGGGTGATAATTGGGATGGGTGAAAGGTAGGACCCCTCCACTCACCTGTACAGGGTCCATAACCATTTCTGCCACTGCCGTGGGACCCTGAGGAAGAAGGAAGCCTTGAGAAATGGGTAGCATTGTAGGACCCTACAGCTGAGCTGGACCACTACCCCAGCCTTGCCCTGCCCTGGTATAACAGGATCTCAGCCTGACAGTCTATGGTCAGTTCTTCAGAAAACAGTACTGCCTCTTACTAGCTCAGTGACACTGGAGAAGGACTAAGCCTCCCTGAGCCTCAGGGAAAAGAAAATGTTTATGAAGATAAGAATGCTTCCAAACTCATAGGGATCTAATGTAAGGAGGACATACCATGTATCAGCTATGATTGTACATAGGATCAATAGTTTTGTACATATTTTCAGTGCAAGTGAAGCAGCAGAGTTTTGAAACTTAGGGTCTTCATTTTTACTGCTTTTTAAGATTTCAGAGGATGTCATATATAGAACTTTGCATTGTAAGCAAATACCTAGAGGTAAATCAATGCCAAGCCATTTAAAAAGTGTTTGCATAAATTTAACTGAGTGAACAGGTCATTTCTAATTGCCTGTATGTATTTAGAGGAATGTTGATTAATTAGTGTTTAAATTAGTTTTCATACATTCTTAAGTTAATGAGTCATGGGGAGGGGCTGGGCAGGCAGGTCAGCTATTAGTCCATTCAGCACCAGGCCTATCACTAAATAATCCTCAAAACAGAGCTTGTTGGGGACCCTTGACCGAAGCAGTTGATCATCCCTCTTGCCTTGAGAGGTGGAGGTGAGTTGGCAGTGCCCTTGTCTGGGACACACTGGCTGCATTAGCCTGGCTGAGTGGCCCTGAGGGTTGGCAGAGCCTGCAAGTGGAGAATCCGCACCAGCACACACTTCAGGCTCTACAGAAGTAAAGCTCCTTACTCCATCCAGGCCTCCCTTTCTACAGACATATCCCAGAATCCCTCCTATGTCAGGTCTGCTCTTTTCTGGAGGGAGCATCAGGGATGCCAGCACCAGCCCTCATGCCCTGCCCTCCAACTCTCAGCCCTCCCCTCCCTCACCACAGGGCCCATCTCAAGTAACACTCTTAAGACTCCCTCCTCAATCTGATCCCCAGGCCATGCCCTGGTCCAATCCACACCCTCCATGCCTTTGATATTTCCAACCCTGTCCCCTTCCTCTGCTTTCAGACTATATGTTCACCTCCACATATGGTATCTCCATTTGGTGACATCTCCATCTTGATACATGTCAGGATCAACATGTCCAAATACAACTCATGATCTTCCCCCTGAACCTGCTCCTCGCGCTGACTTACTCATCTCCCCACTATCAGATGTTCAGGCAAAAAACTTGGATGGTACTTCATTCTCTACTTTTGCTTACAACCGTATTTTATGCAGCAGGAAATCCCGTTTCCTCCAAGTTTGAGATTTTTCCAGAATCTCATTCCATCTCCCAATGTCGCACTACCTTCCTGGCCCAGCCCCTGCCATAATTCTCCTGGGGTCTATCGCGGTGGTCTCCTCAGCAGTCTCCCTGCCTCCATTCTCATCCCGTTCTCCCAATTTTTAACTTCTAACTCTGGATACGGTTCTCCCATCCCCATTCCCTTCACAACCTTCCATGGATTCCACCTGCTCAGGTTGCCGTTTCAGGTGAGACAACTCCTCCCCCTCTGTCCACGACACAAGAGACTCCAGGTGTCCCCAAAGCTGCCGACTCCGTGGCACCTGCAAACCGTGCACCGGGGACCCCCCGAGGGAACTCTCTCCCTCACCCCAGTCCACGGGCTGAAAGGGGACCCCTCCCAAGGCCGCCTTCTGTTCTGGGCGCTGGGGCTGACCGGCAGGGAATTGAACGGGCGCACCACCGGGTGGGGCCCTGGGAGACACATCACCCACCTGAGCTGGGCTCATCCCTAAGCCTCTCCACCTGCTTTTTCGCTCGGTCACCTCCATGCCCGCCAAGGGGCGTTTAAGCCCGGAACTCCTAAACGTCCAGAGAGACCCCCAAAGACAGGAAGGAACTCCGGAAGTCCCGCCCCAGATGATGCGCACGCAACCATCAGTCCCTCCTCTAAGCTTTCATTGGCCCAGTTACCGCCGCCGCCGCCGGTCACCGAGCTAATGAAGGCTCAGCAGACGAACGTTTTCCTCTGCATGCATTCGGGGGCGGGACTTCCATAGGCTTCATGTGGGGTCCGGTTTCCGTGTTTTTTCACCTTTTTCAGGGCAGTGAGTCCTGAGTCGGGACCGAAGAGAATGGAACAGGCGAGGAGAGGCGTTGGCCCCGGTGCCCAGAGGCGGCTGTGAGGCCCCCCCGAGCCCGTAGTTGACGGCAGTGCCCTCGTTCCCGCCCCGCCCGCCGCCTCTTCCGGCTCCGTTCTTCCCACCGACCGGTGACCCCGGTGACCGAGGCTGCGCCGATGAGGCCCGCTCAGGTGGGTGCTGCGTCTCCCGGGCCCCCACCCGGCCCGACTGCCGCCTCCGAGTCCTAAATACGGACGGTGGGGCGCCCGCTCGGTTCCCTGACAGTCAGCCCCAGAGTCCAGAACAGAGGGCGGCCTTGGGAGGGGGTCCCCTTTCAGCCCGTGGACTGGGGTGAGGGAGAGAGTTCCCTCGGGGGGCCCCCTGTGCACGGCTTGCAGGTGCTACGGAGTCGGCAGCATTGGGGAAACCTGGGGTCGCTTTTGTCGTGGACAGAGGGGGAGGAGTTACCTCACCTGAAACGGCAACCTGAGCAGGTGCAATCCGTGGAACGTTGTGAAGGGATTGGGGATGGGAGAACCGTGTTCAGAGTTAGAAGTTAAAAATTGGGAGAATAGGATGCGAATGGAGGCAGGGAGACTGCTGAGGAGACCACCGCGATAGACCCCAGGAGAATTATGGCGGGCTGGCCCAGGAAGGTAGCGCGACATGGGAGATGGGATGAGATTCTGCATAGATTTCATTAATAGAGCCTACAGGACTTTCTGATGTGCCACGTATAGCTGTGAGCAGAAGTAGGGAGTGAAGAACCATCTCAAGGTTTTTTTTTGTTTTTGTTTTGTTTTTGCGTTTTTGGCAGGAAGCAACCACAAGGATCAGGTTTCAGAAGATAATGAGTTAAATTGTGGATGTGTGACCCTAAGATACCTCAAGGTGGAGACGGCACATAGGTATGTGGACATGAAGGTCTGGATGCGGGGGAAGAGGGCTGGACTGAAGCCGTCAAACGAGTGGAGGGTGGGGACTGAACCAGGGCATGGCCTGGGGATCAGATTGAGGAGAGAGATTTTTTTTTTTTAAGAAGATGTTGGGGGTAGGAGTTTATTAATTAATTAATTTATTTTTTCTGTGTTGGGTCTTCGTTTCTGTGCGAGGGCTTTCTCTAGTTGTGGCAAGCGGGGGCCACTCTTCATCGCGGTGCTCGGGCCTCTCACTATCGTGGCCTCTCTTGTTGCAGATCACAGGCTTCAGTCGCACAGGCTCAGTAGTTGTGGCTCACGGGCCTAGTTGCTCCACGGCATGTGGGATCCTCCCAGACCAGGGCTCGAACCCGTGTCCCCTGCATTAGCAGGCGGTTTCTCAACCACTGCGCCACCAGGGAAGCCCGAGGAGGGAGATTTTTAAGGTTGTTATTTCTGATGGGCCCTGTAGTGAGTGTCAGGAGAGCTGAGACTTTGAGTTTGGGGCATTAGGGGGTTCATCGTCCCTGATGTTCTCTCCATAGAGGAGCATATCTGGCATAGGAGTTACTCTGGCCTGTGTCTGTAGAAAAGGATACCTGGATGTGATGAATTGCCGGCCTGGATGGAGATGAAGCTGTAAGGTCATGTAGAATGAGCCCTGCAGGTCAGCTCTTCTCCTAGAGGAGAATCCCTATGGAACAAAGAAATAGCCAGGTTTGTGGAGCAGATTGGTTCCAGACAAGCACACTTCTGACACACCTCTTCCACCACTCAGAGCAAGAGGAATGAGAGCTCTATAGTCAAGGGACTCCTGCAGTGCACTTGAGCGGATCCTTTGCAAACAGGAAACAGTCTTGTTTTCAAAAAGGAAAAGTACCTGACCTTCCTGTTCAGACTCTCCTTACAGCTCATTAAATTTAAAATGTATGAAACATACTTACTGATCAAAACATTTGTTAACCAGTATCCTTCTAAATATGTACACGTAGAGGGGCAGTTAGAAATGATGACATTCAATAGATTAAACATAGGAACACTTTATAAAAAATTGCTTGAAATTTAATTTACCTGTAGTATTGGTAATACTTTAGGTGTTAGCAAATTTAGTGGAATGTTATATATCTCATTTTCTGAAAACCTTAAAAAGCAGAAACAGGAGGGGTGGGATGAGTTGGGAGATTGGGATTGACATATATATACTCTATGTATAAAGTAGATAACTGATGAGAACCTACTGTATAGCACAGGGAGCTCTACTCAATGCTCTGTGTGACCTAAACGGGAAGGAAATCTAAAAAAGAGAGGATATATGTATACGTATAACTGATTCACTTTGCTGTACAGCAGAAACTAACACAACACTGTAAAGCAAATATACTCCAATAAAACTACTTTTTTTTAAAAAAGCAGAAACAATGCAAACCCACATTTTGAAAACCCAGTCCCTTCATTTGAACTGAAAACATGAAAAATTGTGAATCTTATGTATAGTTACAGCTGATAGGTAGTGTGTCCTCTTATGTTTAATACTACTGTCAGCCTTATGAGGTAGAAACCATTGTTATCCCTATTTTACAGTAAAGGAATTGAGGCTCAGGGAGGTTCAGTCATTAAAGAAGAGTCACACAGCTGATAATAGTGACACTGAGGTCAGAGAAACAGCATAGACCATCAGGCTGAGACCATTTTGCTCCAGGGCAGGCCAGAGGTGATAGTCTAGCCCAGCCTGTAGAATCCTAACGTGGTTGCCCATTTCTCATGGCCTCCCTCTTCCCACAGGTTCCCATGGCATTTGCAGAAATGCTTATGGACCTGTACAGGTGAATGGAGGATGTGCCAGACCTTCATCCACCCCAGTTATCACCCTGATGGTTCTGCCACTCTCATATAAAGAATGCTGGTGGCCTGAGATTGTTCACCCATCCTCCCTTTCTTGGGTCTGAAGTCCCTGTGGTTTCACCAAGGCCTAAGGTCTTGAACTCAGTCCCAGATTATATGGAGCTCTTCCCATTTCCAACAACTGATGGAGAAAGATGTAGAAGGATGTCGTGGGCACAGGATCCAGAATGTCCAGACGACTGGAGGTGAGACTGAGCTGAAATATTCAGGGAACTGCAAGTCTGTTACATGTGATAGGATTATGGTTGCGGGGAGTGAGTGGAGGGTAGGGGCACACAGTTATCAGGTCTCAATTACAGCCTGAGGTTTTCGGCCTCTAATCCGAGGGAAGTAGGAGCTAGGGAAGGTTTGAAGTAGAGGAGCCAGGTATTTGACCCAGGTTGTAACTGGCTATGTGAGAGTGAAGGTAGAGGTAGAGTGACATGGGGGAAGTGACTGTGGTGGACGTTGGTTGTCGCTGGACAAGAGTCACTGCCGTGGAGGTAGCGAAGTGGTTGCCTTCTGTTTGTTTTCTGAACAGACCTGCCCACATTGAGTGATGTGGAGAGCGTGGGACTGGGAGATGAGATGGAAGGGCAAGTCAGAGGTGACCCCAAGTTTCTAGCTTTCTCTGGAAAGATGTGTTCTGGACACAGTGATCAGTAGAAATAAGGAGAGAGAGGCACTGGTGTCACTGGACCTTGTATCTCTTCCACATTTGGGAAGTGGGGGTGGAGGTTGAGGAGGGAATGGACTTGTTGGGGGAAAGAGTAAAGATCCTGGAGAAATGAGCTGCGCATTGATTGAACCATCCCCATTTTGGCAGGGACTTGTGGTTTTTACAGACGTGGTCATACATTTCTCTCAGGAGGAGTGGGGGCTCCTTGATGAGGCTCAGAGACACCTGTACCACCATGTGATGCTGGAGAACTTTGCACTTCTCTCATGACTAGGTAAGGCCCTCATAACCCTTCCCCCACCCCAGTGTCCTGGGCTGGGCTGTTTTTTCCAACCAAACCATGAGTAATCCTTCCTTCCTTGGTTTCCTAGCATATATGTGTGGGAGCCATTCCCAGGCTGTGTGCACCGTACTGCCTCTCCCCAAGCAGCCCCATCCCATGTTGCTCTGAAACCTTGTCTGTCCCTGGTCAAGTTACTCTGTTCAAATGCATGGAGGCCTTCCCCCTTCTTGCTGATGTTTTGGGGGACCTGCCTGTGGCAGAAATACATGCTTACTACTTGTAGAGACCACTGACTCTGCGAGATCCTCCTCTGTAGTTCTTGCGATTTTTGAATGGGGGCCGTCATGTATTGGCTCGCTCTGGGGGCATGCTGTCCACTCCCTTTTCCTGTGTTTCACCTGGGTTGGTCTGTGCCAGGTCCCATAGAAGTGCTCACCATGAGGCAGCGAGAGGGGCCTGAGTGTCTTGAAAGGATGGACATTACTCCATCAGTGCCAAAAAGAAGTGGCTCTGGAGCTTAGGAGCTGGGAGAGGGGGTGTTGTCAAAGCTGGCTTCAAATCACAGTGGAAGCCAGGCCACCACCACTGGGTGATGCCAGGGACAGTGGTCACACTTCATTTCTACATTTTCTTTCCTATTGTCATTTCTAATCTTCCAGTCCTCGGCTCCCCTGACTTTTGTAGTCTCCACCTCCTATTCCTTTGCCGTGCTGTCAACATTTGACCCACACTTAAGCTATTGTGACATTTGCACATATCTTTTTTATCTAAGTTACAAGTTCCTGTATTTTTTTAATTGAAGTATAATTGATTTACAATGTTGTGTTAATCTCTACTGTACAGCAAAGTGATTCAGTTATACATAGATATACATCCTTTTATTTTTTAATATTCTTTTCCATTATGGTTTATCACAGGATATTGAATATAGTCCCCTGTACTATACAGTAGTACCTTGTTGTTTATCCATCCTATGTATAGTAGCTTACATCTGTTAACCCCAACCTCTCACTCCATCCCTCCTCCAACACCCTCCCCTTGGCAACCACCAGTCTGTTTTCTATGTCTATGAGTCTGTTTCATAGATATGTTCATTTGTGTCATATTTTAGATTCCACATATAAGTGAAATCATATGGTATTTGTCTTTCTCTTTCTGACTTACTTCACTTAGTATGATAATCTATGGCTGCATCCATGTTGCTGCAAATGGTATTATTTCATTCTTTTTTATGGTTGAGCAGTATTCTATTGTATATATGTAGCACATCTTCTTTATATATTTGGCGATGGACATTTAGGTTGCTTCTATGTCCTGGCTATTGTGAATAGTGCTGCTGTGAACATATGGGTGCATTTATCTTTTTGAATTAGAGTTTTATCTGGATATATGCCCAGGAGTGGGATTGCAGGATCATATGGTACTTCTCTTTTTAGTTTTCTGAGGAAGCTCCATAGTATTTTCCAGTGACAGCACCAATTAACATTCCCACCAACAGTGTAGGAGGGTTCCCTTTTCTCCACACTCTCTCCAGCATTTGTTATTTGTAGAGTTTTTAATGAATGGCCATTCTATTTGCACATATCTTTAAACAGTCCTTGGATACCAACTACTGGGTCACAATCAGACATCTCTGGCTCTGGACACAGCCTTCTACCCAGTACTCACTTCTCACCAGCAGCCATGGCCTTGTGGAAAGCCATTTTCAGAGGAGTGAGCTGGGGACCCTTCTCCTCCCTGCACTGTACCCCTTCCTTGTGTCCTTGCCTACTGTCAGGGCTCTCCCATCATCTGAGCTTCCCAGGCACAGCTCTGCACAGCAGGCCTTCTCACTGGCTCTGGCCCCTGTTGCTTATCATCAGTCCTATGGATTTATTCGTAGGTGTGGGTGACACATATTTGTGGTGGGGCTGCTCCTCCCACCAGTGTCAATATGCTTCACCAGCATTTCTCTGGTTGCAGGTTGTTGGCATGGAGCCCAGGATGAGGAGCCAGCTTCAGAGCAAGGTGTTTCTATAGAAGTGTCACTGGCCAGGACGCCAAAGCCAGGTCCCTCCATCGGGAATGCCCAGCCCTGTGGGACATGCAGCTCACTCTTGAAAGACATTCTGTCCCTGGCTGAGCAGGGTGGAATGCACCCTGGGCAAGGACTATACACTTGTGAGGCAAAGCTTTGCCAGCACCAAAAACGTCACATTAGAGAGAAACTTTCCTGAAAGGACAAGGGGAGGCCTTCATTTGTGAAAAACTGTACTGTCCACATGACACAGAGGACCTTCACATGCAGGGAAGGTGGGAAGGACTTCCCAGCCAGCACAGGCCCTCTCCAGCACCAGCCTCTTCATGGTGTGGGAAAGCCACATGGGGACATTGCAGATGGAGAGGACTTTCAAAATGGGCAAAGTGCTTACAAGTGCACTCAGTGTGGGAAAGCCTTCAGCCATAACCATACACTTGTTGACCAAGAGAAGATCCACACTGGAGAATAGTTTTATGAGCATAGGGAATGTGGGAAGGCCTTTCTTAGAAAGTCCCACCACGAGCAGCATCAGAAAGTCCACACTGAGCCTGGGCTTTATGAGCACTCAGAATGTGGAGTATTCATTACAGAAATATCTGGCCTCAATGACTACCAGAGAATTCACACAAGGCCAAGGCCTTTTGAGTGCAGCCTTCTTTAGACCGTCCCAACTCGTTGGTCACCAGAAAATCCACACTGAAGAAAGAACTTACGGTGGTAGTGAGTGTGGAAAATTCTTTAGGAACTGTTCCACACTCATTAGACACCAGAGAGTTCACACTGGAGAAAGGCCTTTTGAGTGCACTGAATGCGGGAGAGCCTTCACCTGCAAACATAGGCTTGTTGAGTACCAGAAAATCCACAGTGGTGAAAAGACTTTTTCAGCCACAAAGACACAGTTGTTGAGCACCAGAAAATCCACACTGGAGAAAGGCCTTACAAGTGCAGCGAATGTGGGAAATTCCTTATGGACAGCTCTTCACTCATTATTCATTAGAAAGTTCACACTGGACAAAGACGTTATGAGTACAGCAAATGTGGAAAAAAATTTTTTTAAATTTATTTTAATTTATTTATTTTTGGCTGCGTTGGGTCTTTGTTGATGCACGCGGGCTTTCTCTAGTTGTGGGGAGCGGGGGCTACTCTTTGTTGTGGTGCACGGGCTTCTCATTATGGTGTCTTCTCTTGTCGTTGAGCATGGGCTCTAGGGCACGTGGGCTTCAATAGTTGCAGCGCATGGGCTCAGTAGTTGTGGCTCGTGGGCTCTAGAGCTCAGGCTCAGTAGTTGTGGCACACAGGCTTAGTTGCTTCACAGCATGTGGGATCTTCCTGGACCAGGGCTCGAACCCATGTCCCCTGCATTGGCAGGAGGATTCTTAACCACTGCGCCATGAGGGAAGCCCCAAATGTGGAAAATTCTTTAGGTACTGCTACACCCTTATTAGACATCAGAGAAATCATACTGGAGAAAGGCCTTATGAGTGCATCGATGTACGAAATCCTTTTGTTGCAGCTCTACACTCATTAGACATTGGACAAATCCCACCGGAGAAAGGCCTTATTAGTGCAGCTAATGTGGGAAATTTTTGTAGTAAAACTCCAGAGTCAGTACACACTAGCGAGTTCACGTTGATGTGAGGCATTATAAGAACAGCAAATAAGGGAACATCTTTACATACAGCTCTGGTCTTGTTAAACACTGTTGAATTTACACCAGAGAAATGCCTTCTGAGTGCAGTGAGTGCTGGAAAGTCTGTAGTCAAAACTTCCATTCATTTGGCTCCAAAAAGTTCACACCAGAGAAAGAACTTATGAAGGAAGCAAATGGGGAAAGGACTTCAGCCGAAAGTCTGCTCTGATTGGCACTGTGAAGTACATATTATGTACCTTTGGGTTTTTTTTTTTTTTCCTTCTTATTGTGTTAAAATACACACACATAAAACTTGCCATCTTTTAAGTATTTTAGCGTGCCGTTCAGTACCGTGAGGTACATTCACACTGTTGTGCAACCTAATCTCCAGAGCTCCTCTTGTTTTGCAAAAATGAAACCCTGTACTCATTAAATAACAACTCGTACTCCTCTCCTTCTCCAGCCCCTGGAAACCACTATTCTCTGTCTCCTTGAATTTGAGTGCCCCAGCTGCCTCATGTAAGAAGAATCATACAGTTTTTGTAGTTTTGTGAAGACTTCATTTACCAGAATCTCACATTTCACGTATCACGTGTTCTGTTTCAGAAGTCCTTTCCTTTTTAAGCCTGAGTTATACTCCATTGTATGCATATACACATCTTTATCCATTCATCTGGTGATGAAGACTTCCCTTGTTTCCATATTTTAGCTGTTGTAAAGAGTGCAGCTGTGAGAACGACTGCACAAATATCTCCTTGAGATCCTGTTTTCAGTTATTTTCAGTGTATAGCCAGAAGTGGAATTCCTGGATCATATGGTCAATTTTTTTTTTAAATTTATTTTTGGCTGCATTGGGTCTTCATTGCTGCACACGGCCTTTCTCTAGTTGTGGAGTGCGGGCTTCTCATTGCAGTGGCTTCTCGTTGTGGAGCACCAGCTCTAGGCACGTGGGCTTCAGTAGTTGTGGCTCGCAGCCTCAGTAGTTGTGGCACACGGGCTTAGTTGCTTCATGGCATGTGGGATCTTCCCAGACCAGGGCTCAAACCCGTGTCCCCTGCATTGGCAGGCAGATTCTTAACCACTGCACCACCAGGGAAGTCCCCAATCTATTTTTAACATTTTGAACTCTTCCCTTTATTGGCTATACCATTTTATGCTCCCATCAAATGTCCACAGAGTTCCAGTATCTCCACATCCTCATTGACATAATTCTATTTTCCATTTCATGTTTAATAGTAGCTATCCTAATGGATGTGAGGTAATATCTCACTGTAGTTTTGTTTATTTTATTTTATATATATATTTTTATGGCTGCGTCGGGTCTTAGTTGCAGCATGCGGGCTCTTTGTTGTGGCACATGGGCTTCTCTAGTGTGGCATGCAGATTTTCTCTTCTCTAGTTGTGGCCCGTGGGCTTCTCTCTAGGTGTGGTGTGCAGGTTTTCTGTTCTTTAGTTGTGGTGCGTGGGCTCCAGAGCATATGGGCTGTATAGTTGTGGCATTCAGGCTCCAGAGCGTGTGGGCTCTGTAGTTTGCAGCATGCGGGCTCTCTAGTTGAGGAGCACGAGCTCAGTAGTTGTGATGCGTGGGCTTAGTTGCCCTGTGGCATTTGGGACCTTAGTTCCCCAACTAGGGATCGAACTCACATCCCCTGCATTGCAAGGTGGATTCTTTACCACTGGACCACCAGGGAAGTTCCCTTACTGTAGTTTTGTTTAGCATTTCCCTAATGATTAATTATCATGTCTTCCTGGCCATTTGTATATTCTTTGTAAAAATCTCTATGTTTACCCCTTTAAAATTTTTCTTATTGGTGAGTTTTAGCAGTTCTTTATATAATCTGGATACTGACCACTTATCAAATATATGATTTGCAAATGCTTTTCTTCCATTCAGTAGCTTGCCAGTTCACTCTGTTGATTGTGTCCTTTGCACAGAAGTTTGTACCCTTATTTTTGCTTTTGTTTCCTATGCTTTTCATGTCAATGCCAAGAAGTTATAAATCCAATGTCATGAAGCTTTCCCCCTATGTCTTCATCTAAGAGTTTTTGAGCTTACATCGTACTGTCAGGTCTTTGTTTATTTTGAGTTCATTTTTGGGTGTGGTGTAAGGTAAGGGTCCAACTTCATTCATTTGAATGCAGATATCCACTGTAATTTGTTGGAGAGACTGTCCTCCTCCCATTGAATTGCGTTGGCACTCTTGTTGATTATTTGATCAAATATACTGGCTTCCAGTTTGGGGCACTCTGTTCTGTTTCATTGGCCTAAAGTTTTGTGTTTATGGCAGTACCAGTGTTTTGTTTTTGCTTTTTAAAAATTTTTATTACAATGTAGTTAATTTACAATGTTGTGTTAGTTTCAGGTGTACAGCAAAGTGAATCAGTTATTCGTATACATATATCCACTCTTTTTTAGATTCTTTTCCCATATAGACAATTACAGAGTTTTGAGTAGAGTTCCCTGTGTTAGACAGTAGCTCCTTATTAGTTATATTTCAGTTTTGAGTCCCTGGCTTGATGTTAGTCATTTCCTCTTTTAGAGCAGCAGCTGATTAAGACCACAACCAATCACTGTCTATATCAGGCACTCACACTCTGGACACCATCCCTTATGTCCCAGGGCCAGGAAACCAGGCAACTGGAGACAGCCTGTATGCCCCTGACCCCATGAAATTATTCCAGCTAGGTCATCCATGGGGAACCTGGGAAACCTAGGTAGCCCCAGACCACCTGCTATGTATAGGGTGCTCCCTACAACCCCAGGTTACTTACTGTGTCCCTGTACAGCCTGTTGTGTGCCCTGCCTGATGCCCTTGTCTCATCCTAAGCCCTAGGTAACAGAATTCTTCTTTTTATCTACCCAAGTGTCATCAAGAACTTTTAAATCTTACAAAACAACTACAAACCCAGAAGAGTGTTAGGAATGCAGTGAATGTTGAAAGTTATTCAGCTATTAGCCTAAACTCAAACAGCACTGGTAAATTTAAATCGGAGAAACATCTTCGGAGTGCAGGCAACATGCTGTTTCCTTGTTCTACGTAATTACAGAGCGACATTTGGAGATTAGTCTTTGTGAAAGAGAACTCAGCCATAAATTGAACTTCATGCCTCCAGACATCCCAGGAAGATTCTCTTAAGTACCAAGTATATTGGAAGCTTTCATGATAACACCTTGCACTTCCGGACCTGCCTGGAGTCCTTGCCAGAAATAAGTTGTTACCAGTATCTGTTATGTTAGCCTTCCCTCCTCTGCCACACGGCAGGGTGCCGCACTGTGTATGAATCATCCTTACAGTGCTTGGGAGGCAGGAAGCTACACTTTCTTCCTTCATCTGGAGGACTTACCCGTCTCTTGACTTTTGGGGTATCTCATTCACTTCCCACTGATTGTTTTGGGTGGGATATTACCCAGTTCTGGACAAGAGGACTCCAGCTGGCTTCTGCAGGCAGCTTGTGGAGATTTCCCTTCTTCGTGAGTATATTTGATTGACTTGTAATGGTTGGGTTGATTTTTCCACCCTCAGAGTCACCCGACCCAGGACTATCAGCAGAGCTTAGAAGGGTTTGAATTCCGCTCTATCCCCAGAATCAAAGCTCTCAGACACCAGGGAACACTACCCTGCTCACCTGTCCCATGACTCCAAGATTCAACCCTTCTCTCACTCATGAACTCAGAATACATTTTTGCCATAGCAGTAGAATTGTTTCACTGCATGCACCTGCTTTCACATATGTGTACCAAACTTAATGACGAGCTCCTTCCCTGCTCAAGGGCAGGACCCATATCTCTGTCATCCATATCATCCCACTACTCAGAACACAGTGCTTGGTGGGTGGAGCAGCAAGGCCACAGCCAGACCCTCTGAGTGACCACAGATATGAAGACAAGGCAGAGAAAACTGGATGGTGAGAGAATGAACCCTAGTGGGTCCTTCACCCACTGGGATGCATCTCATATGTCTTGTAGTTTGGGGCCCAGGTCCCTTTATGGACCACCTTGTCCCAAGGAGCTCCCAGTTATGGAAAGAATAACCCTCTGCTTTGAACCAAGAATTGTTTCCTGAGAGTGGATTCTCTGACTCTTATGGATCCCAAGGATCAGATTCATGTACAGCTACAGCTACAACCCAGACAATTATCTTGAGAGGAGATATAAGAGGGTAGTGTCTTCAAAACGCAACTTAACTTTCCTACAGAATACAGGAACCACACAAGCTATTCTCAAAACATTATAAATTTAGCGGAAAAAATGATGTTTTTTCTCACTGAGAGCCGTGTGTGCAGTAACAATATTGGATAAAACACAACATAAAGGGTTCGTGTCCACCTTGGCAACACAAAAGTATGTATTTGATTATATAAAAGGCTCCAAGGAGGGCTCAACTGGACAGTACATTTTTTTAAACCAAAGGTCATATTGATTATTTCATGCAGCTTTGAAATTAGTCCCAAAGACAGTCCCAAGGGAGGAATTTCAACACAACCTGACTGATAAGATCATCCTGAGAATAAGACCACAGTAGTAACTGTGAAACCCATACGTGGCTACCTGTATGCATCCTGGTTTTCCTGTTAAAGTTCCAGTCACTTTACAATGTTTCACAGAAACTTTTTTTCCCCTGCAAAAAGCGCTATTTTTTCCATTTGGCCCAAGGCTTGGAGAGGGCTCCAGGGTGGTTAACAAGCTGCCCAGTGGCTGCAGGGACAGGCTTCAGGGAGAAGCCCTGACCCCAGAGGGGCTCCTCACAGGCCGCTGGGCTCCAGGGGCTCCTAGTGGTGCCTGAGGCTGAGCCTTTGGAAGAAACATTCGCCCAGCCCAGCCTGGGGGCCGAGCAGCCTGCGGAGGTTGGTCAGGTGGTCGCCAATCTTCTTGATGAATTTCACCTGCTCATCCAGGAAGTGGCTCCAGGAAGTCCAGAGGTGGAGTCTGCGCGGGCAGAGCCCAGGGCCTGCGGACCCACAGGGCCTGGCGCAGGTTCTTCTCCGTCAGCCGGGCGGCTTCCACGGCGTCCTGGGCTTTACCCATGCTCCTGGGACGGCTTCGGCACCTCCTGTAAGAGGGCGAGGCCACAGCGCTGCTTTTGCCTTTTCCAGTGAGCTCGGGCCCTCCGGCTTCTCCTCGGCCAGTTTGCGAAACAATGTCTCACGCCCTCGAGAAGCGCAGAGACAGGTAGGTATGGGAGAGAGGCAGATGCACGTTATCAGGCGGGTGACTGCGGCCTCCACCTGGCGGAGTAATTGTGACGAATCTGGGAGCTCATGCTTGGTCGGCAACAAGGAGCTAAGCTCAGAAAGTGGTGTTGGCTGGTCCCGGAGGGCGAGGAGAGCTGAGTGGGTGATTCCAAGGTTGTGACTGGAAAAAAGGTTGGAGAGTGGTCAGAGTCAGGAGGAAGGGGCGCCCCTGGGTCTGTTCAGTCCAAATGCTGTTGAAATGAGAGATCTGCCGGACGGCCAAGAAACTTTTATAAAATTAAGCAATGAGCTTTCTTTTCCATGTTTGTTTCTCTGAATTTAACTTAGCTATGTGTTTTATTGTCTTTGTTGTAGTTGCAGTTCAGCACATAGAAAATTAGAAACGCCCGTCTACTCAGGAGTAAAGACTTCAAGAAACACCAGGAAGAGGAAAGACTTAGGACTCACCTGGGATGACAACACAGCTACATGATCATCCTCACCCCTCTGGGTAAAATACAAACTTCCCAAACAATGGCTAACAATCCAGGGAAATAATTCCTCCCTTTGCCAAACCATCCTTGATCCGCTGTCCCTGAAACTTCCTCAACGCATACTGACCCTCCAGTAGAGACCATAACCTCCCCCAACTCTGTCCCCTTCAGACTGTGATTCCTGGGCCTTGTTAGCAGGCATTTCGGATATAGTTTTCTGCTACCAGGGCTTGGGCTGATTTGCTTCCATCACGTGACCTTTAGTGTTTACATTCGGTCTTCAAACATGTGAGACTGCAGGTTGTGGCAAGATGAGCACCCGGCTTCTGTTCTGGCTGCCATCAGCACATCATCAAACCTACAGGGATGGTGCTAGGATGGGGAAGAGCAGGGGTTATGTCCCAGCCAGGTTGAAACCACCTGTCACACTCGGTCCACGTGCATGATTGTGTGATCCTGTGTATATCCACACACTAGGCTTTTGGGCCTCCCTATCCCATGCTTGTCTCACAAGTCTCCCTGGAGCATTTGTGCATTTGTGTCCTCATACCTGGTGTGGTAGTTCAGCACCTCTCTCTATTCCCACAAGCCTCTAATGTGTGCCACATACACTGGTTGTGTGTCTCATGACTATCACATGTCTTTTCTGTTGTGGATGTGGTGTAATGCATGTGTGTGCGTAGGCTTGTTGAGGGGTGTCAGCATGCAGACCTCATCACAGTGTCACCAGGATGCCTGTGCACGGGCCTCCAAGTTGTGCTGAGGTGTATCATTATTGTTACCGGACTCAGTGGGTCCTTGCCTTGAGGTGCATAGCCAGTGAACACACCAAGTACTTTCAGTTAAAGCAGAAGCATTTATTACTTGTGACAAGTAAGGAGACAGGGAGATAGCTCTCAAAGCACTGGACTGAAGTATTAAGCCTGGGGGGCATGCATATTCAAGAAAGGACCGGCTTGGAAAATGTTACTGTAGGTTGCCAAAATCTGCAAGCAAGCAGGCACTGGGTTGTTTGCTCACAGTGTGTTATCTTGTTCACTGGGATTCACCGTAACCTTTTCGGAATGTTGGGTATTTGGAGCTTTGTGCCATGAATCTCCTCCAATCTCTTTTCTTAGAGCATTTCCGTTAGCAAACTTCTAATTCTGAATTCTTTCTCTGTCCCTTTGAGACGTACATAAAACTATCGAAAAGCTAAATAATCCTCTTGTCAGTTTTACAACTGTGTAAAAATGTGCTCCCGGGATTTTAATTTATGGAGGTGACTGAGTGAGGACAGGAGAGGCTACTGCCGTTGAAAGTTCCCCAAGGAAACGACAGGCACAGCAGGACACGTAAGACCACATGAAGCCTGTCACATGCAGGTGTCAGGAAGCAGAGGAGTTGGGGCTGTGCCTTTATGACCACAGTGGCGGGAAGAACTAGGTAGTGACTTCCACTAGTGGGCAGGAAGCAAAAACACACATGCTATAGCTGGGAGTTTGTAACCCGTGGCCATGAGACCAGCTCGGAGGTGGGCCGGGACGTAACGAGGTCGGGCATCCGGGCGGCCGGCAGTGCGCCCTCGCCGGCCAGCGATCCGGATCCGTCCCGCTAATGTTCCCGCCGGTTGTCGGGCGCCATCTGGCGGTCACGTTTATTTTGTCCCTTCCCGTCCGGAGCTCGGGCGACGTCTGCAGGGGATGGGATTCGGCCGCGATGCCCGAGGCAGAGTTCCGGGAGGTCGGCGGGGCTGGCGGGATCATTCCGGTCTTGCCGGGCGGGCGCGCTTAGTGCTCTCTCCGGAGGTTGTACCTGCAGACTTATAGGGAAGAGGCTGGGTCCCCTCCGGTTGCCGAAGGGAGCAGGAAGGGGGTATCCCGGCTCTGGAGGTGGGAACCGGGCCGGGTGGGGAGGCCCGAGGAGGGCGTGAGCCGTTCGGCCGCGGGCTCGCGTGGCCTGGTCTGCAGAGGTTCCCCCGTGGGGTTTTCCCGGGTCCTGATTCAGAGGCCGTCTGGCCCCGCACTGCCTGCGGGCGAACCAGGTAGGGTAAGCCGGGCCGCCTCTGCCCCCGGGGTCAGGGGTAGAAGGGGGGGCCGTCAGCAGGTTCTGTCATTTTCTTCACAAGGGAATTAGTGATGCAGCCCTGGTCTCCAGCTCTGAAGGGCTTCCCCTACTCGTCAAGAGGTAAAGTAAACATTTCAATGACAGCCAAGGAGTTTTTTTGCGTTGAATGGGCTCTGTCTGCTTGGTGTATCATGAATGGGTGCGGTTTCTGTCTTTATAATGTCTTTAGTGGGCTGTCTGTGATGTGCCTCAGTTTAGTTTTGAGCTCATAGAAGGAAGTATGTTTTTTCTCTACTTTGTGGAAAAGGTCTTGTTTTATTATCTCCCCAACATTGGTCACCGTGTCAAACAGTATAAGATCCAATACAGGTGAAATTGAGAAACGTGGCAAATCCTAAAACAACGGCTATTGCAAGAAGGAAGAGTATTTTCTAGTATCAATTCTGTAGGCTAAAGGGGGGATTAGTTACAAATGGCTAGGAGAAAACCTTTGGTTTCAGAAGTGTAACCCTGTGCCAATGTTTTTCAAACCCTGCACTTAAAATGCATTTTATTTTTAAGTTGATTATACGTAACAAAACTTTTTAAAAAGTACAATTACGTTCTGGAATGTGGAAGACCACCTTCAGGTTAAATAAATTGCTATCCACACTTCCAGAAGTTAGAGAAGCTATTATGAATTAAGGGCTAATGATCTGTTACAGTGAAAGGATACAGATGAAAAGCAGGAAAGATGGCACAATAGGATAAAGTACACAGAGGGACCACATTGCCAGTTTCCTGTGCCCTGTCACTTAGGCCTCACAGCATCCGTGGGTGACAATATGAAGTGTACTGCTAAGGGCGGACCTCACACAAGACCTGGTATTATACAGGCTTTTTTTAGTATGTCACGCACAAGGGACACCTGTGTGGCTGAACTTACTCTCTAGCTTCTCTGAATGTCAAACAGCTACAGAGACCCTAAGGCTCCCCTACCCACTGGCATGTCAGATTATTAGTATAAATTAGCTAGCATGGCACAAGGCCCCGGGTAAACACACACTCTTATTAGTCCAACTGTTTCAAGGGCTTAGAAGTTATCTCCCAAGAGTCGGGCCACTCTGCCAAACGTTTCTTTCAAATGAATACACATTGGACAACACAGGCCTGTGATGTAATCCTTTATACAGGTCAAGTAAAAATACTCAAAACTCGGACCCTTGTTTTAGCACATGTCGGTACTTATTATCTATGTCCTCAACCTTATTTATGGGCATCTGTATAAGGGAAATAGTAGAAAGGAGCGCTACTGCATGTGTTCCCCAGTCCACATTGGATGACCTTGAAACTGTGCCCCATAGGGGTTAACAGAAGCTGATGACTAACAACTTCTTGAGCTAGAATTATTAAAAAAAAGGGAATATCATGTCAAAACCCCTCGCTTGTGAACTGCCTTAATTGGTTAAGCTCACTTGGGTGGGGTTTTTTTTCTCCTACTTGCATGTGCTCCAACTTCCTCCCTAGTTGGGCCATGTAGGTTTTCTCTTCTCTAGTTGTGGAGTGGGCTCAGTTTGTGGCATGTAAGTCTTAGTTGCCCCACTGCATGTGGGATCGTAGTTCCCTGACCAGGGATTGTATCACCCTCATCCCTTATATTGGAAGGTGGATTCTTTACCACTGGACCACCAGGGAAGTCCCACACTGTAGAAAACATCTCTGACAGGGTGGGGACACTGTAGGGAAGGGGGAGCCTCAGTTGTTTTTTTAGGAAATTGGAGTCAGCTCTTATCCAGCTATGTGTGAAGAACAGAAGCCTGTAATGCAGATACAGCTGTACACACTACTGCCTCACCTTTTCTCTGATTGCCCTTCCCCCCACCTAAGACTACCCTGCCTCTTTGTCCCCTACAGCACCTCACCTCCAGGAAGGTGGCTGTGAAACTTTTTTGTCTCCTGGCTTGTGCTGCCTTGTGAGTGAAATTCCTCTCTGGCAAGCTTTGACGTCCCACTGTTTGGCTTCTTGCACCTCTGGTTTAGTAAAATAACCTCTTGTTCACAGTGTGAAACTCCCCACAGTTGGAGTATTCATACCAGGGAAATTGGCAAACACAATAATTGGGGGGGGGGTGTTGGGTTTTTTTTTAAGTAGGTGTTTAGACTTACAGTAATGGAGACTATGTTAATAAGGACTACATGTGGGGCACTAAACATTTATTCCATCCAGCAAAGTCACTGAGAAAAAACAAGTTGCAACACATTTCTTTTTATTCTCTCCACAGTTACTAATAAAAAGACATTTTAATCAAAGAAGACAATACACCTGGCAAAGAACACAGGAATGTTCAACATCATGAATCACTAGAGAAATGCATCAGACCACAGTGAGGTATGTATCCACACTTTTAAAACAGCTAATATTCAGGGGCTTCTGTAGTGATGCAATGGTTGAGAGTCTGTCTGCCGATGCGGGGACACGGGTTCACGGGTTCGTGCCCCGGTCTGGGAAGATCCCACATGCTGCAGAGTGGCTGGGCCCGTGAGCCATGGCAGCTGAGCCTGCACGTCCAGAGCCTGTGCTCTGCAACGGGAGAGGCCACAACAGTGAGAGGCCCGTGTACCGCAAAAAAAGTAATATTCAAAACAGTAACCATACCAACCCACTACTGGTGCGGAACACAGGGGATGGAAGGTTCCCAATGCAGAAAGGATACAACCCTATTCATTCGTTTTGAAATATGAAACCAGGGGTTTCCCTGGTCCAGGGGTGTAAGACTCTGTACTTCCACTGCAGGGGCCACAGGTTCAATCCCTGGTTGGGGTAGATGCCCCATGGTGTGTGATGTGGCAAAAAAAAAAAAAAAAATTAGAATATGAAACATAAAGACCCCAATGATATTAAAAGTCTAGAAAACACTAACTGAATGGGAAAAAAGGAAATCAATAGTAGTTGCCTGGGAGTTGTGAGGGGGTGTTCAAAGGTGGGTGTGGCAGTGATGGTGGATGTTTGTAATTATGACAATTATGACACTGGGTCTGGGGGTTTATATGTATCAAAATTTAATCAAGCTGCACATTTTATGAGGTATGTTCAAATTCAATACATGCCCATATACAGCTCAATTAAATTTTGGCTCCACATAAAAATCTGAATTTGGGGTGTGTGTGTGTGTGCCATGTGCCTTGCAGGAGCCAAGGATCCCCCTGGAATCTTACTCTGAATCTCCTTTTCAGTAGAACTCTGGCAAACCACAACCCCATCCTTGACTCCTTGTCTCATGGGAGGGATTCTGTAGTAGTAGTGATGAAGACTGGTGAGCAATGAAAGGTTTTTTTAATTTTATTTTTCGTTGTGTTGGGCCGTTGTTGCTGTGCCTGGGCTTTCTCTAGCTGTGGTGAGCAGAGGCTACTCTTTGTTGTGGTGTGGGGGATTCTCATTGCAGTGGCCTCTCGTTGCAGAGCACAGGCTCTGGAAGTTGTGGCACACAGGCCTAGTTGCTATGAGGCATGTGGGATCTTCCCAGGCCAGGGCTTGAACCCCTGTCCCCTGCAGCAGGTGGATTCTTAACCACCGTGCCACCAGGGGAATCCCTGAAAAGTGTTTCCACTTAAGTTATCCAAGAACTCTGCCTGGGTCCTAAAAATCACATGCCTGTACTACACGATTTCCACACTCATTCCCCATTGTTTTCACTGTGCATCAAATGGCCTTGAGATAAACTATTTGCAGATGCTGAGGGAATCCTAAAACCTTTACGTTACTCAGTCTGACACTGACTGAGGCTCAGGAGGTTTCTGCAAAAACCTTTATGCAAAACAGCCACAGTGGTGGGAACATACATGAATGCAATTTTATATTTTATTCCTTCGTCTTTGGTAGTCTCTCCCTATAATTCCCTGTTTTAGTCCCACAGAGAGCCCTGCACTCTACCCCAGAAGGCCTTGGACAACGATGCAAAATGGGCCAGAACTGGAGTGAAAACTATTCTCTGCCATGATACTACCCCCAGTGAGGTATACTAAGTTTGGAACACCCACAAAACCTGTTCCTGTGTCCTGTCTGTCCTAGCCAGTTGATGGAAGAGAATGACAAAACCCACCTGCTCAGGGAATCCATGCTTTTCTACAGGGGATACGAGAGCACAAAAGGCTACCTACCCTGATCACACTTAGATGACTGAGTCCCAGTATGGGGATCTGCCACTTGGAAAAGGTAAGAAACTCACAGTGACAGTAAGTCAGAAAGTAGAGCATAGCTCCTGAAAAGCTTCCTACAAACCTCGTACTCACGGGCAATCTGCACACTAGGGTTGTTCAGTTGTATGGCATTCAACTTCCGTTGATGAGTCCCTCACAAAGCCTATTCAGTATGATGTATTAACTAAGGAGACAGCTCATGTGCTACTCTCCTCATCTCATCTCAAGGCCTTTCTCCAGTATGAACTCTGGTGATAGATGAGGTTATAGACCTTTGGCTGAAGCTTTCTTACATTTGCTGCACTCATGGTCTTTTTCTGTGGCGTGACCTGTTTGGTGTTCAGTAAGCTGGGTGTTTTGGCTGAAGAATTCTCCATATTTAGTGCATGCATGTGTTTTTCTCCTCCAGTGTGACTGTCTTCTTAAGGCCTCTCTCCTGTGTGGACTCTCTCATGCTCTGCAAGCCTATACATCCAGGGGTAGGCTTTCCCACACTCATAGCACTTATAGAGACTTTTACCATTGTGAAACACTGCTGTGCAGTCAGCATCCTTTTGTGGAGTGACCTGGTGCTGGAGAAGGCTAGAGCTACCAGGGAAATCCATCCCAGCCTCCTGGCATGTGAAGGAGTTCTTGGATGCATGGACTATGTGGCTCCTCATAAAGGCCTTACCCCTGTCTCTTCTAAAGAGTTTCCCTCCTCTGTGCTGGTGAAATTTCACACCTGACACACACAGTTTCTGGCCAGGAATTGTTCCCAGGTCTTCACCTAGAGGCAAACTTACTGTTTAAGGCCAGGCTACACATCTTCCAGGGACAGGACTTTGGATGGACAGGTCTCTGAAGTATTTATTCATGGCACTTCTACAGAAACATTCTGCTCAGAAATTATCTCCTTGTGCTCTGCTCCATGCCAACAAACTGAAAGCAGAGAAATGACACAATGTTGGGGGGAGTGCACACAGAAATGAGGTACACAGTCACTGGCTTTGGCACCAAAACACTGTGGGGCACAGGACATGATCCTGATATAATTTGAACCCCTGATGCCAAATCAATGGGGCCATGCCCACTTTGAACCCCTCATGCTGGGGCTTGGAGTCATGTCCACTCTGTCATGTCCCAGGGTTCACCTCCCAGCTCCAGTTGGACAACAACATGGAACCTAGAAAATGCAAGTCCTAAGGGAAAGACAGGACAGGTGAACAGTCAGTACTAGCCCAGGAGAACAACCAATCCCCCAAAAAACCTGAGGAAAGAAAAACAGTGTCACAAAAAGAACCAGTGTCCCTGCTGGATCCCAACAATTCCTGGTACAGTCAGGGCCCAGGAAATATCAGCTGGAAGGGGGCAGAACCTAGCGCACAGAGGTGTGTGGGTCTACAGAGTCAACTTAGCAGGGAGTGGCTGAGACTGATGGAACCCACTGAACTAATTCCAAGTCTTATGACCCAGAAAAACTTCACTGAAAAAACTTCAGAGCTGCTGGTACTGGGGATACTTCTGAAAGGAGGTCGTACTCATTCAGCCTTGGCACCAACAACACAGATGAGAGGGAAGCAGTAATAGAGATGTGCCCACTGTCTAGGAGTCTGTGAAAAAACAGACTTGCCTTTGGAAAAGGGAAAGGCAGAGACCTGCCCAGGATGCTGGGATAGGTGGGAAGGGCTTACCCAATGATGCAACAAGTGCAAAGGGCTCCAGGATCACATCACGGCACAGGAATCTCTGGGCCTCATCAAGAAGCTTCCATTCCTCCTGGGAAAAGTACCCAGCCACGTCCTCAAAGGTCACAGGGCCCTGTGATGATGGGACAGATTTGTACATAAGCAGCCTCTCTCCCCAGGACCCCATAAGTACTTCTAAACCCAGCCCATACTCTGGGTTCATCATCCACCCCAGCTCCGTGACTTAGAGGGCAGTGGGCCCAATAACTCTTCATGTTTCCTTGATCAGTATGTACGACCCTGAGCAACAACAGGCAGGTGGACAGAGAGATACCATGTAATCTGTGAGCCTGGTATGCAGGGCCCTTTCCCTTTCCTCCAAGACAACAGCCTGAGTGTACCCACTATCATGTCTCCCAGATACAAGCAAACTTAGCCCCATCCTTCTCTCTTATACTCCTAGTACTAGGGCCTGGGGCAATTACTTCACACACTTTCCTCACATGCATATTACTCACTGAACCTCCTGTCTACCATCATTCTCAGAACAGAAACCTCGTGCTACCATTCTAATTCTGCCCCCCTTGCTCTCTGTCCTTATCAGTTGTTAACAGACCTACATGTCCTAGAGCACTCCCATCACAATCACATCCTCAAGCATTTGTATATACTAGCCCCATTACTAAGACAACCTTTCATGTCTCAGTCCGCTGGCTGCCAAAAATGGGAATCTGTCCATAAAACCTAGGATCTACAGACACCAAGTCCACGAAGACACCTGACACCAGTGCAGGGGCCATAAATGGTTCTGCTGAGCGAACCATTTAATATTTCAGGCAAAGACAAATACTCAAGAGAAAAATAAAGCATGTAAAAGAGGGCAGAAAATGTTATAGAGTTGTGCCATAAGGTCATGTGGATACCTTGAGAAAAGGCTGTCCAGAAGTGGGACAAAAAAGTGCAAAGCCTCTCTATCAGAGTCATGTCTGGTGTGTATGAGCAGCATCCACAAGGCTAGTGTGACTGGAGCCCATTGAGCCAGAAGAATAAGGGATTGTGTTGGAGAGGAAATGGTTCTTTTCAAATTTTACTTTGGTTATATTAAAAATTATTACTTTATAAAAATCTCCACCTTACATAATCCATAGATTAAATTCTGATTTGGAATTATGCTAACATTACATAATAGGATTCAAGAATATATACTTTTTATACTTATCCACCATATTCTTTGATATATCCATTTTTTTCCCCCATACCTGTTCAGAGAGACTATCTGTAATTTCCTACTAGATTTCTTCTCCAGGGGTAGAGATCATGAACCACAATTTACTGAATTCACACTGAATATGACTCTCTGGAAAAGGGATTCTTGCCAGAATCAAAGTGCTTGGCCTCCAGCACTTGGGGATAACTGGGCATCATTGCTGACTCTTTAAACTTAAGAGAACTGCAACAAGCTATAGGACTTGACCTCTAGTCCATCTGCATTGTAGAAACACAGAAATACCTTATTGAGTTCTTAACATCTTGCATTATCACTTTTTACACTTACAATGTCACTTACAATGACAAAAAGTGATAATGACAAAGCATTATCACTTTTTACACTTAAAATGATTCATTTTATCACCCTTAAAACAAGTATTTTAACAAGATAGCTTAATCATTTATGATTTTCCACTAAAATAAGTATTATTCAGGAACTTCCCTGGTGGTCCAGTGATTAAAAATCTGCCTTCCAATGCAGGGGATGCAGGTTGGATCCCACATACTGTGGTGGGGCAACTGAGCCCATGTGCTTCAACGAAAGATCCTGTGTGCTGCAACTAAGACCTGACACAGCCAAAAATAAATAAAACAATACATAAGCATTATTTGAAGAGTACAATCACATTCTACCTGAAAAAGAATTCAGAGTAATGATAGTAAAGATGATTCAAAATCTCAGAAAAAGAATGGAAACAGATGGAGAAGATACAAGAAATGTTTAAAAGAAAGGTAGATTTGATGAACAATACAATACCTGAAATGAAAAATACACTGGAGGGATTCAATAGCAGGATAACTAAGGTAGAAGAACGACTAAGTGAGCTTGGATGACAGAGTGGTGGAAATAACAACATTTAATGAACCAACATTTGCATTATAAGGGTCGAAGAAGAGAAAGGGAAAGGGCCTGAGAAAATATTTGAGGAGATTACAGCCGAAAACATCCCTAACATGGGAAAGGAAACACCCGAATCCAAGAAGTGCAGAGTCCCATACAGGATAAACCCAAGGAGAAACACACCAAAACACATATTAATCAAACTGATACAAATTAAACACAAAGGAAAAATATTAAAAGCAGCAAGGGAAAAGCAACAAATAACACACAAAGGAATGATAACCATAAGGCTATATCAGCTGATTTTTCAACAGAAACTCTGCAGGCCAAAGTGGCACAATATATTTAAATGGTGAAAGGGAAAAAACCTACAACCAGCAATACTCTACTCAGCAAGGCTTTCATTCAGATTAGATGGAGAAATTAAAAGCTTTACAGACAAGACAAGCAAAAGCAAAGAGAATTCAGCACCACCAGACCAACTTTGCAAAAAGTGCTAAAAGAACTTCTCTAGGCAGAAAAGAAAAGGTCACAACTAGAAACAAGAAAATCACAAAAGAGAAAGCTCATCAGTAAAGGCAAACAGACAGTAAAAGAAGGAAACCAAAAAAAAAAAAAAAAAAAGAAGGAAACCATCCACACACGAAATATGATATCAAAACAGCAACCATGAGGAGTACAAATGCAGGAAATGGGAATTGCATTTGAAATTAAGACACCAGCACCTCAAAACAATCCTGTACATACATAGACTGCTATATAAAAACCACATAGATGCAGGGGACACGGGTTCAAGTCCTGGTCGGGTAAGATCGCACATGCCATGGAGCAAGTAATCCTGTGTGCCACAACTACCAAGTGTGCACTCTAGAGCCCCCAAGCCACAATTACTGAGCTCACGTGCCTAGAGCCAATGCTCTGCAATGAGAAGCCATGTAAATGAAAAGCCTGCACACTGCAATGAAGAGTAGCTCCCAATTGCTGCAACTAGAGAAAGCCCGCACACAGCAACAAACACCCAACTCAGCCAAAAAGAAAAAAAAATACAGGCAGACTGCAAACCAAAAAATTACAATAGGTTCAAAAAAAGAAAAAAAAAAACACCCCAAACACAACACTAAAGATAATCATCAAACCACAAGAGATGAAATCAAAAGGAAGGGAAGACAGAACACCAGACAAAAACAAATCCAAAGTTGGGGAACTATGATCCCTCAAGCCATGGGAAGAAGAAAAAATAAAAGAAATTGCCTATATGAAATCCAAAGAAAGCTGGAGTAGCAATACTCATATCACACAAAATAGACTTTATGGTACAAGAGACAAAGAAGTACTGCAGAATGATCAAGGGATCAATCTATAATGAAAAAAATGCTAACAGCCATAAGAAGAAAAACTGACAGCAACACAATGATGGGGGGACTTTAACACCCCACTTACACCAATGGACAGATCATCCAGAGAATCAATATGGAAAAACAAGCCTTAAATGACACATTAGACAAGATGGCATTAATTGATATTTAAACCACATTGCATCCAAAAGCAACTGAATACACATTCTTTTCAAGTATACCTAGAACATTCTCCAGGATAGAACACATCCTGGGCCACAAAGAAAACCTTGGCAAATTTACATGAAATCATATCAAGCACTTTGTCCATATGAGATTAGAAATAAATTACACAACGAACTATTAAAAAAAAACCCCACACATGGAGGCTGAACATGTTACTAAAAAACAATGGATCACTGAATACATGAAAGAAAATCAAAAACTACCTAGAGGGTTTCCCTGGTGGCGCAGTGGTTGAGAGTCCACCTGCCGATGCAGGGGACACAGTTTTGTGTCCCGGTATGGGAAGATCCCACATGACGCGGAGCAGCTGGGCCTGTGAGCCATGGCCCCTGAGCCTGCACGTCCAGAGCCTGTGCTTTGCAACGGGAGAGGCCACAACAGTGAGAGGCCTGCGTACCACAAAAAAAAAAAAAAAAAAAAAAAAAAAAAAACTACCTAGAGACAAAGGATGATGAAAACACACTGATCCAAAACTATGGGATGTAGCAAAAACAGTTCTAAGAGCGAAGTTTATAACAATACAATCTTTCCTCAGGAAACAAGAAAAATCTTCAATAAATAACCTAATCTTACTTACACCTAAAGCAAATAATAGCAAAGATCAATGAAACTAAAAGCTGTTTTTTTGAAAACATAAACCTTGCCAGAGTCATCAAGAACAACAGGTGAGGGCTCAAATCAATAAAAACGGACACCACAAAAATACAAAGGCTCCTAAGAGACTACTGCAAGCAACTATATACAATAAAATGGACAACCTAGAAGAAATAGGCAAATTCCTAGAAAGATACAACCTACCAAGACTGAGCCAGGAAGAAAAAGAAAATATGAACAAACCACTGACCAGTACTGAAATTAAAACTGATTTAGAAAAAAACTTCCAACAAACAGAAAGGCCAGGACCAGATGGCCTCATAGAAGAACTTATCAAACATTTAAAAAGAAAACACCTATAAAAAACTGCAGAAGAGGAGACACTCCCAAGCTCATTCTGTGAGGTCATCATCACCCTGATATCAAAACCAAACATACCACCCACACACAAGAAAATTACAGGCCAATATCACTGATGAACATACATGCAAAAAAACTCCTCAATAAAATACTAGCAAACTGACTACAACACATTAAAAGGATCATACACCATGATCAAGTAGGATTTACCCAGGGATGCAAGGATTCTTCAATATATGCAAATCAATCAATGTATACACCGTATTAACAAATTAAAGAATAAAACCCATATGATCATCTCAATAGATGCAGAAAAAGCTTTTGACAAAATTCAAAACTCATTTACGATAAAAACTCTCCAGAAAGTTGGCATGGGGGAACCTACCTCAACATAATAAAGGCCATATACAACAAACCCACAGCTAACATCATTCTCAACAGTGAAACACTGAAAGCATTTCCTCAAAGATCAGGTACAAAACAAGGATGTCCACTCCTGCCAATAGTTTCAGAAGTTCTAGCCACAGCAATCAGAGAACAAAAAGAAAAGAAATGCAAATTGGAAGTAGTAAAACTATCACTGTTTGCAGATGACATGATACTACTCAGAGAAAATCCTAAAGATGCTATCAGAAAACTACTATGCTCATCAGTGAATTTGGTAAACCTGCAGAATACCAAATGAATGCACAAAAATCTCTTGCATTCCTATACACTAACAATGAAAGATCAGAAAGAGAAATTAAGGAAACAATCCCATTCACCACTGCAACAAAAAGAATAAACTACCTAGGAATAAACCTACCTAAGGGGCTTCCCTGGTGGCACAGTGGTTAAGAATCCACCTGCCAATGCAGGGGACGTGGGTTCGAGCCTTCATCCGAGAAGATCCCACATGCCGCAGAACAGCTGAGCCCCCATACCATAACTACTGAAGCCTGCATGCCTAGAGCCTGTGCTCTGCAACAAGAAAAAAACGCCACTGCAACAAGAAGCCTACGCACCACCACGAGAAGTAGCCCCTGCTCGGCACGACTAGAGAAAGCCTGCGTGGAGCAACAAAGACCTAATGCAGCCCAAGATAAATACATAAATAAATTTATTAAAATAATAATAAAAATAAACGTACCTAAGGAGGCCAAAGACCTGTACTCAGAAAACTGTAAGATGCTGATGAAAGCAATCAAACATGACATAAACAGAGAGATAGACCATGTTCTTGGATTGGAAGAATCTATATTGTGAAAATGACTATACTACCCAAAGCAGTCTACAGATTCAGTGTAGTCCCTAACAAATTACCAATGGCATTTTTCACAGAACTAGAACAAATAATTTTACCATTTGTATGGAAACAGAAAGACCTCGAATAGCCAAAGCAAGCCTGAGAAAGAAAAACGGAGCTGGAAGAATCAGGCTCCCTGACTCCAGACTATACTACAAAGTTAGAGTAACCAAAAGTTTGGCACTGGCACAAAAACAGAAATACAGATTGATGGAACAGGATAGATAGAAAGTCAAGAGATAAACCCACACACCTATGGTCACCTAATCTATGACCAAAGAGGCAAGAATGTAAAATGGAGAAAGGACAGTGTCTTCAATAAGTGGTGTTAGGAAAACTAGACAGCTACATGTAAAAGAATGAAATGAGAACACCCACTAACACCATACACAAAAATAAAGTCAAAATTGATTAAAGACCTAAGTGAAGGCCAGACACTATAAAACTCTTAGAGGAAAACATAGGCAGAACACTTTCGACATAAAGCACAGCAAGATCTTTTTTGACCCACCTCCTAGAGTAATGAGAATAAAAACAAAAACAAATGGAACCTAATTAACCTTACGAGGTTGTGCACAGCAAAGGAAACCATAAAAAAGACGAAAAGACAACCCACAAAATGGGAGAAAATATTTGCAAACGAAGCAATTGACAAGGGATTAATTTCCAAAATAATCAAACAGTTCATGCAGATCAGTATCGAAAAAAACACAAACAATCCAATCAATAAATTGGCAGAAGACCTAAATATACATTTCTCCAAAGACATTCAGATGGGCAAATGCACATGAAAAGATGCTCAACATCACTACTATTAGAGAAATGTAAATAAAAACTACAGTGGGAACCACCTCACACTGGTCAGAATGGCCATCATCAAAGTCTACAAATAATAAATGCTGGAGAGGATGTGGAAAAATGGGAACCCTCCTACACTGCTGGTGGGAATGTAAATTGGTACAGCTGCTATGGAGAACAGTATAGAGGTTCCTTAAAAAACTAAATATAGAAGTACCATATAATTCAGCAATCCAACTCCTGTGCATATATCCATAGAAAACCACAATCTGAAAAGATACAAGCAGCACAATGTTTACTGCAGCACTATTTACAACAGCCAAGACATGGAAGCAACTTAAGTGTCCACCAATGGAGGAGTGGATAAAGATGTGGTACATATACACACTGGATAAAAAAACCATAAAAAAGAACAAAATAATGCCATCGGTAGCAACATGGATGGACCTAGAGACTGTCATACTGAGTGAAGTAAGTCAAACAGAAAAAGACATGATGATATTGCTAAAAAACAAAAAATAATAGAAATAAACTTATTTACAAAGCAGAAACAGAGCCACAGGTGTAGAAACAAACTTCTTGTTACCGGGGGAAAGCGGAGAGGGGGGGATAATTTGGGAGACTGGGATTGATATATACACACTACTATATATAAAACAGATAACTAATTAGGACTTACTTTATAGCACAGGGAACTCTACTCAGTACCCTGTAATGACCTATATGGGAGAAGACTCTAGAAAAGAATGAATATATGTATATTTATAAGCGATTTACTTTGCTGTACACTTGAAACTAACACAACATTGTAAATCAACTATACTCCAATAAAAATTATTTAAAAAACCCCAAAACCCTCTAAGTGTGTGTATGCTGTAAAACTGAGTTTATGTAATGTATAATAAGTCTGTATCAAAATCTAACAATGGGGTAGTTGAAAAATATGTATAATTTCATTCAAAGAACTAAGTTAAAATTAGTAAGAACAAAATTAAAAACTGGAAATGTTCATTTAAATAAATAATTTTAACATATATGCTAGATAAATGCATATGTACACAAGAACAGATGGCAGGTATGGCTATAAATACAGAAAGTAGACCAAAAAAAAAAAAAAAAAGAAGAAAAAAGAAACATGTAAACAAAGAAGAGCCTTCAACAGGGGAACTTATAAAGACATTTTACTCATATACTCATATCTACAGAATACAGCACAAGAAAGGAAAATGAATGTGTTAGGGAACTGAAACCGCCCACCTTGGCCAGGCACAATGATAACCACTTGCCTGAATTGTCTCACAACAGGAAGTTCTGATAAAGAGGTGCTGCCTCTGAAAGCTAACTGGGAGAATCTGGGAGGGTCTGAAAGGAGGAGGGAAGAGATGATATGTCCTGCCTACCTCCCAGAATCCCCCTCACGCTGGAATCCACCTTGGCTGAGAGGTGAGTGCACCACCAGGAAGGACCCTGAGTCAGAACAACTGGCCATAGACAACCCGGAAACTAACCCTATTACCATAAAAGCTGAGATTGCGAGCATCATGGCAGAGCAATTCTCCTGGGTTCCCTACTGTGTTGCTCTTCGCCTAGGCACCCCTTTCCAATAAAGTCTCTTGCTTTGTCAGCATGTGTGTCTCCTTGGACAATTAATTTACGAGTGTTACACAAGTGCCCACTCTCAGACCCTGCAAGGGGTCCCCCTGAAACCATGCAACTCAGATTGGGACTTTACTTGATATCACACACCTGGTCTCAGGACTTAATGAACCTCAGGTTCTTGAAGTCTCCTCACAGAAAGAGTTCAGTGAGACAACGTGATAGGTAAGAATTGGATTTATTTAGCGAGGAACACACTCCACAGAGAGAGTGTGGGCCATCTCAGAAGGCGAGAGGCCTCAAAATATGACGTGGTTACTTTTTATGTTCTACGTAATTTCACAGGCTGAGTGGGAGGATTATTCCAACTACTTCCCGGGAAGGGGCAGGTATTTCCAGGAATTGGGCCACTACCCACTTTTTGGCCTTTTAGAGTTAGCCTTAGAACTGGCAGGTCGCTGGTGGGTGTGTTATTTACATGCTCATGTATTACAATGGGAGTATAATGAGCCTCAAGATCCACTGGAAATCAAATCTTCCGCCATCTTGGACCTAATTGGTTCAAACCTGTTTGTTTTAGTCAAGTCCTATGGATATGTCATTCCTTTAAAGGCTGTGCCCTGCCCCTTCCCTCCTGTTTCACCTCTTTCTTCCACAAAGGGATAGCCGTGAAAAACATGGGTAAAGTCACACCACATTGCGCAAAAGAAGAAAAACACATCATAAAACATATTACATTCATAAAAAAACTTTTAAAACAAGCGAAACTAAACAAGACACGTCAAATAGTTTCCACATAGTTGGCAAAACTGTCAAGAAAAGAAAGGAAATGCTTACTTCAAACAGCAGCCAATACATTAACTTGCTGGGGATGGGGATAATTGTTTGGAAAAATCCCACAGGCTGCTTCTGAGGTCCTGTTTATATAGCAATTTTGGCCTGAGCGGTGATATTAATCTCAGAGCTTCTTCAACCGCACATTGAAGTCCTCTGCAATTTTTTTTCCCAGGCAGGTCATATTTCAAACTTCGGAAAGCCAAGTTTTGGGGGTACAAATAATAACTATAGGACACTAGTAAAAGAACACAGATAAAACACTGCTGAATGAGAAGAGTTGGGGGAGGGCCCGGATGACGCAGCATTTACCTGAATCAGACACATCTGCGCCGGCGCCAGCGGAGTTTGTGGGTGAAGGTGGGGCCCGGGCACTGCGGCACCAACCGCCCGACAGAGTCAGGCCGGATAGCGCCCACGCCGAGCCTCAGACGAAGCTCAGAGAAGCGGGCACGGCGCCTTCCTGGCTCCCTGACCTCTGGCCTTCACAGCGTTGCGAAGTTCCCCGCCTGTGAACACAGCCGAGTTTACAAAATAACGACCTCAGTCGACGCCGGAAAAGCCGCCCAGACTCCGTCCTCTAGAACGGAAGTGACTCTTTCCTGAGCATTCATTGGCCCAGGGGCGCCCACGAACTGGCGTAGTTTTTTTCCGGGTAATGCAGTTCACAGGCCTCTAGAACCTGTCAAGGGGTGGTGCTCCCCGCCTACAGGAAAAGCCCCGCCTCACTGCCCGGGCTCCTGGGAAAGAGTGTCCTGGAGGCTCTGAGGACGGGGGCGGAGTTTCACGCTTCTTAAAGGAGACGAACCCAGATTTCCATGGAATGTAGTCTTCGCTGGTCCCAGAGAGACAGCCATAATATTTCAGATGTTTCCGAAACCTACAAAACCAAACGGGCACATGATACCAGGTTGTCACTATGACACAAAGTTCATGCATCCATAGCTGGGGTCTATTAAACATTGTCTTATTGCTCTTCCAAAGGATGTAGCCTAAGGCTTTAGACCTCACTGTGTTAGGTCAGAGTCAAGAGAACATAGACTCCAGACAGGGAGCCATAGTGAACAAGACAGAGGAGGAATTTGGGGTGGCCATAAGCAGGTGGACCATGTGTTGCTTCTCTGGTTCCCTCATTAAAGAGTAGAGCCAGTGATGTCCCATTCAGGGACACCATTTTTGAACATGCATCTGTGAAGAAGCATGTAATGAAATACACCTGCACACAGCAATTACCTCACCTTTTCTCTAACTCTGATGGCCTTTCCCCACACCTAAGACCACACTGCCTCTTTATACCTTAAATATCTCAAGCACATCGCCTCCGGGAAGGTGGACCTGAGACTTCTTCTAGCTCCCGGCTTGGCTGCCTTCTCCCCTGCAAACATTGGCATCTCAGTGTTTGGCTTCTTGCGCCGCTGATGCAGTAAAAACTTCATATTCACTGTTTGGAATTGCCCACAGTTGGAGTATTCATACCAGGGAAATTGGCAAACACAACAATCAAGGTTCGGTTAGTTGTTTTATACGTGTCTAGACTTAAAGTAACGGACACTATGTTAATAATGAGGACCATACGTGATGAATAACGATGTGAGCACATTTATTCCACCCAGCGAAGTCATTGAAGAAGTCAAGCTCCAACAGGTTTTTGCCTTCTCAGTTACTAATAAAAGACAGACATTTTATCAAAGAAGACATACACCTGGCAAATAAACACAAAAATGTTCAACATCATGAATCATTAGGGAAATGCAATCAGACCATAGTGAGACACCTCTACACATTTAAACAGGTAATACTGAAACACTAGCCACATCAACCAAGTACTAGAGAGGAATACAGGAAAACCGGAATGCTCCCATACTGTGAATGGCACACAAAAGGGTATAGTCATTGAATTTTGAATATGAAACCATACGTACATATAATTTATTAAACTTATCTGTCATAGACAAAAAGGATACAAACCACAAAAACCCATCCTTTAACAGATGTATGGATAAACAGTCAGTGGGTGGTATATCCAAACAGTATATTTTTCAGGAAAAACAATGAATTATACTTATCAGCAACTTAAATGATTCTCAAAATAATTATGCATCATGAAAAAGAGACAAATATAAAAGTAAACATTAAGACCCCAATGATATTAAGTGTAGAAAACACTAATTGAATGGGAAAAAAGTAAATCAATACTAGTTGCCTGGGAGTCCTGGGAGAAATGTCAGAAGGTGGATATGGGAGTGATGGATGTTTGTAATTATGATGGTTCTGTGGGTTTACACATATTAAAACTTAACCAAGCTGTACATTTTAGGTATGTTCAGTTCAGCACATACCAACTATACAGCTCAATTAAATTTAATAAAAATTGGATTCACATAAAAAATCTGAATCTTTTCTGAATCTCCTTTTCAGTAGAACTCTGGCAACCACATGTTAACCCCATCACATCTCCTTGTCTAATGGGAGGGATTCTGTTGTGGTAGCAGTGAAGACTGGTGGGCAATGAAAGGTGTTTCCACGTGAGTTATCCAGGAACTGCCTGCATCCTAAAAACCACATGCCTGGACTACACGATTTCCACTTTTATTACCCATTATCTTTGCTATGCACCAATGGCCTTGAGATAAACAATCTGAAGATGCTACGGGATCTCAAAACCTTTACATTATTTAGCCTGACACTGACTGGGACCTCAGGAGAGAAACCGCTCTGTATCTCCTGAGAATTTTTGCAAAAACATTATCTTAAACAGCCACAGTCAAGGGAACATTCATGGATGCAATTTTAGAATAGGTTCATCTCTTTTTGTTTGCTAGTCACTCCCTATTAATTCCCTGTTTCTGTACCAAATATGGTTCCCATCTGATGTCTGTAATCTAATGCTCAGCAAAACCAGCCTACCATGTTATGGACATTATGGCACATGGCTCTTTTCCAGCTGGACCTAGAGAACTTCTTCTCTTGAACAGTACTGGGGTCATGATCTGACATCCCATGTGAAAAAAGAGAACTTATGCAGCTCCAAAAAACACTGGTGGTTCATAAAACTGTCCTCATCTCAGGGTGACCTCGGGACCCACCAAAAATTCTAACATCCAGGTCACATTAGTCCCAGAGCCCTGTAGTCTACCCCAGGAGGCTTTGGACAACAATTCAAATTAGATCAAAACTGGAGTGAAAACCATTCTCCACCATGATACTATCCTTATTGAAGAAAACAAAGATTGGAACACCCACGAAAGATGTGGCTTAAACTATAGTCTTTATTTTTTCACAGAGTAGAGCAAATGGAGGCAGATAGTTCCCAAACAGGGTGATCTGGAGCTAGAAACATCCATCGTGAGCATGACATGAGACAATACCACCAAGGAAAGTAAACTGTAAGCTGCCAAGGGAACCCACATTTGGTCACAGTGGTCAAAGCTGCTTAGGTCCTGTCCTTGACAGAAGAGCATGACAACACCCAAGTGCTCAGGCTATTCATGCTTCCCTCCAGAGAAAGGACAGCACAAAAGTCTACCTACCCTGATCACAATGCGATGACTGATGCCCAGTACTGGGATCTGCCACTTGGGAGAGGTAAAAAACTTACAGTGATATTGAGTCCAGCAAGGGGCTTGCACAGGTTAGAAAGTAGAGTATAGCTCCTGAAAAGCTTCCTATGAAGCCAGTACTCATAGGCAATCTGCACACGAGGGCTGTTCAGATGTATGGCATTCAACTTCCAGTTGATGACTTCCTCAGAGAGTCTATTCAGTATGATGTATTAACTAAGGAGACAACTCATTCACTGCTCTCATCTCATTTGAAGGCCCTTCTCTAGATGAACTTTCTGGTATCAAATAAGGTAAGACCTTTGGCTGAAAGCTTTCCTACATTTGCTGTACTCATAGGGTCTATCTGAGCTGTGAAGTTTCTAGTGCTCAGTCAGAGCAGACCTTTGACAGAAAACTTTTCCACATCTGCTGCACTGATGAGGCCTTTCTGGGGTGTGAGCTTTTCGGTGTTGAGTAAGCTGGATGCTTTGGCCAAAGAATTCTCCTCATTCAGAATTCTCATATGGTTTTTCTCCAATGTGAACTCTGGTGCTTAATAAGAGTAGAGCTTTGGCTAAAACACTTTCCACATTCACTGCACTTATAAGGCCTTTCGCCAGTGTGAACTCTCTGGTGCGTAGTGAGAATAGAGTTTTGGCTAAAACATTTCCCACATTCACTGCACTTGTAAGTCTTTGCTCCAGTGTGAATTCTCTGGTGGACCTGAAGGTGGGCCCTTTGCCTAAAGGACTTCCCACATTCACTACACTCATAAGGCCTTTCCCCAGTGTGAATTCTTCTATGTTTAATGAGGCTGGCGATGTACCTAAAGACTTTCCCACATTCACTGCACTCATAAGGCCTCTCTCCAGTGTGGACTCTCTGATGCTGAACAAGCATGCGTTTATAGGTGAAGGCTTTTCTGCATTCTCCACATTCATAAGGTCTCTCTCCAGTGTGGACTCTCTGGTGCTGAATAAGTTTGCTTTTAGTTATGAAGGTTTTCCCACATTCACTGCACTCGTAAGGCTTGGCTCCAGTGTGAATTCTCTGGTGAACAATAAGTTGGGCGTTTTGTCTAAAGAACTTCCCACATTCTCTACACTCATAAGGCCTTTCCCCAGTGTGAATTCTTCTATGTATAACAAGGTTGGAGTTGCATCTAAAGACTTTCCCACATTCACTGCATTCATAAGGTCTTTCTCCAGTGTGGACTCTCTGGTGCTGAGCAAGCCTGTATTTACGGCAGAAGGCTTTCCCACATTCACTGCACCTGTAACGCTTTTCTCCATTGTGAAAGGCCTCTACAAACTTGGTGTCCTTTTGTGGAGTGACCTGGTGCTGGAGAAGGCCAGAGCTACAAGGGAAATCCTTCCCAGACTCCTGGAATGTGAAAGACTTCTTGGATGCATGGACGGTGTGGCTCTTCATAAAGGTCTTACCCATGTCTCTTCTAAAGAGTTCCTCTCCAGTGTGCTGGTGAAACTGCACACCTGCCCCACAGAGTTTCTGGCCAGGGTTTGTGCCAAGGTCCTCAGCTAGATGCAAACCACCTTCTAAGGACAGGCAGCACATCTGCCAGGGATAGGACTTCAGGGTGGACAGGTCTGCCTCTGAAGTATTTATTTGTGGCACTTCTACAGAAACATTCTGCTCAGAAGGTGTCTGCTTGTTCTCTGCTATATACCAACACCCTGAAAGCAGAGAAATACGGGTAAACTTGACATAGGATTTTGGTATAAGGAGGCAGCCCCATCACAAATGTTTGTCTGACATAGAAAGGAATAAATCTATGGGACTGTTTTCAAGACAAGAAGTTGCAGGGAGGCTAGGCAAGCCTTGCTGTACAGTACTGACCCTCTACACATCACAGGACAGGGAGCACTCACCAGGCAAATGACAGAAGGATGCGGTGGAATGCATAAAGGAGCTAGGGGTCCACAACTCATTCCTCCAGGAACAGTTTTCACTAGGACCTTGGCTGCTGGTGACATGTGTGTGCTATGTGGAAAGCTGTGTCCAGGTCCAGGAAAATCTGATTTTCACTAAGTAGCTGGTGTTCAAGGACTATTTTGAGGAGAGATGCAGACCTCATGAAACATTAAGTGTAGGTGAACAGTGGAAAGCACAGCAGAGGGAGGATGGAGAGGAAAAATTAGGAGTGGAAGACAGAGAGGTGAGGGATAATTCTGGGTTGGAAGTCAGAGGAAAAATCACAGGAGGCAAGTGTCAAGGATGGAGGAGAAACAGAAATGAGGTACACAGTCACTGGCCTTGACACCAAAACAGTGTTGGGTATGGGACATGTTCCTGATATGATGTGAATCAAACCATGATGTCACTTCCTCCCCCAATGCTAATTACCAGGGCCAGGCCATATTTGAGCCCCTCTTGCTCTGTCTGGAGTCATGTCCACTCTGTCATGTACCCAGGGTTCTCCTCTCAGCTCCAGCTGGACAACATGGTACCTAGAAGATGAAAGTCCTAAGAGAAAGACACAACAGGTGAACAGTCGGTACTGGCCTGAGGTGCAACCAATCCCAAAACAACCTCAGGAAAAAAATATGTAACAAAAAGAATCTTTCAGATGAGGGTCTCACAGAAACAGTCAAGAAGACCCCACAAATACTGACCACATTAACTCCCAACAATTCCTGGAATGGTAAGGCCCCAAGAAATGTCAGCTGGAAGGTGGCAGAGCCTGGAGCACAGAGGTGCAAGGGTCTATGGAGTCAACTTAGCAGGGAGTGGCTGAGACTAGTGGAACCCATTGAACTAATTCCAAGTCTTATGACCCAGAAAAACTTCACTGAAAAAACTTCAGAGCCGCTGGTATTGGGGATACTCCTGAAAGGAGATCGTATACACATTCACTCAGCCTTGGCACCAACAACACAGATGAGAGGGAAGCAGTAATATAGATGTGCCCACTGTCTAGCTGTGAAAAAACAGACGTGCTTTTGGAAAAACGGGGAAAGGCGGAGACCTGCCTGGGATGCTGGGATAGGTGTGAGGGCCTTACCCAATGACGCAGCAAGTGCAAAGGTCTCCAGCATGACATCGTGGTACAGGAATCTCTGGGCCTCATCAAGAAGCTTCCATTCCTCCTGGGAAAAGTATACAGCCACGTCCTCAAAGGTCACAGAGCCCTGTGATGACAGGGACAGATGTCTCCATAAGCAGCCTCTCTCCCCAGGACCCCATAAGTGCCCCTAACCCATACTCACTCGGTTCATCTTCCTCCCCAGCTCCCTAACTTAGAGGGCACTGGTACCTAATAACTATTCATACTTCCTTGAGCACTAGGTACAACTCTCAGCAACAACAGGTAGGTAGGTGGGCAGACAGATGCCATCTAAGCTGTGAGCCTGGTATGCATGTCTCCCTCCCTCTCCTGCAAGACAACAGCCTGAGAGTCCCCAGGATCATGTCTCCCAGACACAAACAAACTTGGGCTCATCATTCTCTGTTAAACTCCTGGTATGAGGGCTCTGGGGCAATTTGGTCACACACCTTCCCCACATGCATACTCACTGGCTAACTCCTCATACATCTGATCCCCATCACCACCACCCAGCCCACAAAACTGGCATGTCTCCTGCCTCCTCACATACCCTCCTGCACATGGCATCAGAAAGTTCCTGCCAATGCAACAGGATCCCACCATACCCCAACTCTCCACCGGTCTGTTCTGAATGCTTCCCCACCAGGCCTTGTTCCTGACTTTAACCTCAGTCAAAACATGCAAATCTAAATACGCCTGTTCATGTTCCACCTCTGTATTGCACATTATGTCTCTTCACCAGTTGCAATCTCTGTCCATATAACACCCATTCAAAATCCACACCCACTTGACACACCTTAGGTAAACTCATCTGACATTCTGTCAGAAACTACCCAAGTTCCACCACAAAAGCCTAGTGAGTGCACAGGAAGAAAAATAACCACCAGCCTGACTTTACTTTTACTTCACCTACATTCTGCTTTCCCTCTGCATCAATTAATCAATTTCATAAGCACTCCCCCATAAAAAACTGAGCCACCTGATGGACTTTCCCTCCCGCCCCCCACCTTCCCACTGATGACCACTCTTCTTATCTGTCTTTGTGACAGCCCCCTTATCTTCCCTTGTCCCCTAATGGCAACCTGAAGCCTCCGCCAGCACTCTAGATCTGCACGTTCAGCCGTCCCCTTGTCTCCTATACTTGGAGTCACTGGAACATCTGAGAATCAAAACAGCCAAAACCCAATTCCTAATATTCTCACGGAAAAGGACCGCTACCACTGACTTCCCCATCTCAGTTGATGGCACTGCCACCCTTCCAGATGCAAAGGGAAAAAAAACTTGGAGTTATCCGTGAGCCCTCCACATTAGAAAATCTGATCAGTCCCTACTTTAAAAGCAAATCCAGAAGCCAAGTATTTCTCCTACCTCCTCATGCACCACTTTGGTCCAGCAAGAACTAATGTGCATCTGGATGACTGCAATACCTCCTTCATTATCTCCTTTTCTTTCTCTCCCCCAGTCTCTTGTGCACTCTGCAGCCAGGAGTAGCCTCTTAAAACCTAAGTCACATCACTTTCCCTCTCTGTTCCAAAAATTCCATGTCTTCCATCATTCTCAGAACAGAAACCTCTTCTCAGTCTACCATTCTAGGTCTAACTCTGGCCCCCTTGCTCTCTGTTCTTACCAGCTGTTAACAAAGACCTACAAGTCCTAAAACACTCCCATCTCAATCTCATCCTCAAACATTTATATATATTACCTGCTATACCTAAGACAACCTTTCACATCTCAGTCCACTGGCTGCCAAAAATGGGAATCTCTCCATATAACCTCTGGCCTGGACTTGGAAACCTGGGCTTAGGGTCGCCAGACACCAAGTCCAGGAAGAGTGGCAGCAAAAGACTTATAGGACACCTGACACTCACCAGTGCAGGGTCCATAAGTGGTTCTGCTGAATGTGGAACCTGTGGGAAGAGTAGGGCCATGTAATATTAATTCCCATCAGCAACATAGACAAAAAAGTTTAATGAGTGAACCATTTAATATTTCAGATGAAGACAAATGCTCAAGAGGAAACTAAAGCATAAAAGAGGGCAGAAAATGTTACAGTTGTACCATAAGGTCATGTGGATATCTTGAGAAAAGGCCTTCCAAAAGTGGGACAAACAAGTACAAAGCCTCTCTATCAGAGTCATGCCTGGTGTCTTTGAGCAGCATTTACAAAGCTAGTATGACTGGAGCCCAGTGAGCCCAGAAGAATAAGGGATTGTGTTGGCAAGGAAATGGTGTTGGCATGTCATAAAGCACTATTATAGTCCTAAGTCACAAATATCAAAATTAAGTCTCATTTTACATACAGGTCTGTTTCTGACACTTCCATTTGATTCCCTCTTCTATTTCTCCCTTGCTAATAATATATTTTTCTCTTCTTGTAGCTTGTAGTTGGCCCTCACATCTGATCAGAAGTTCGTATATTATACTTCCTTTTCCAATTTTACTTGGTTATCTTTTTGTTTTGTTGTTGTTGTTGTTGTTTTTTTGCAGTATGCGGGCCTCTCACTGTTGTGGCCTCTCCCGTTGTGGAGCACAGGCTCCAGACACGCAGGCTCAGCGGCCATGGCTCACAGGCCCAGCCACTCTGTGGCATGTGGGGTCTTCCCGGACCAGGACATGAACCCGTGTCCCCTGCATTGGCAGGTGGACTCTCAACAACTGCACCACCAGGGAGGCCCCTTTGTTATCTTATAAATTATTGCTTTATATAAATTTCAGCTTACATAATCCATATACTAAATTCTGATTAGAAATTATTATAACATTATGGAAACTGATTCAAGATGGCAGAGTAGAAGGATGTGTGTTCACTGCCTTTTGTGAGCGCACTGGAATTACAACTTACTACTGAACGATCATTGACAGGAAGACACTGGAACTCAGGAAAAAAGATACCCCACATCCAAAGACAAAGCAGAAACCGCAATGAGAGAGTAGGAGAGGTGCAATCACAATAAAATCAAATTCCATAACTACTGGATGGGTGACTCACAAACTGGAGAACACTTATAGCACAGAAGTCCACCCACTGGAGTGAAGGTTCTGAGCCCCAAGTCAGGGTTCCAACCTTGAGGTCTGGCAACAGGAGGAGGAATTCCCAGAGAAACAGACTTTGAAGGCTAGCAGAATTTGACTACAGGACTTCGACAGGACTGGGGGAAACATATACTCCAAGCTTGGAGGGCATACACAAAGTAGTGTGCACATCAGGACCCAAGGGGAAGGAGTAGTGACTCCATAGGAGACTGAGCCAGACCTACCAGCTAGTGTTGGAAGGTATCCTGCAGATGCAGAATATGGCTGTGTCTCACCACAGGGACAAGAATAGCGGCAGCAGAAGCTCCGGGAAGTACTTGGCATGAGCCCTCCCAGAGTCCACCATTAGCCCCATCAAAGAGGCTGTAGCCTCCAGTGCTGCATCGCCTCAGGCCAAACAACCAACAGGGAGGGAACTCAGCCCCACTCATCAGCAGACAAAACAATTAAAGTTTTACTGAGCTCTGCCCACCAGAGCAACACCCAGCTCTACCCACCACCAGTCCCTCCCATCAGGAAGCTTGCAAAAGCCTCTTAGATAGCCTCATCCACCAGAGGGCAGACAGCAGAAGCAAGAAAAACTACAATGCTGCAGCCTGTGGAATGAAAACCACGTTCACAGAAAAACAAACAAAATGAAAAGGCAGATGACTATGTACCAGATGAAGAAACAAGATAAAATCCCAGAAAAACTACTAAATGAAGTGGAGATAGGCAAAACTCGGAAAAAGAATGGAGGCAAAGATCAAGAAGATGCAAAAAATGTTTAAAAAGACCTAGAAGAATTAAAGAACAAACAAACAGAGATGAATAATACAATAACCAAAATGAAAAATATACTAGAAGGAATCAATACCAGAATAACTGAGGCAGAACTCACCTGGAAGACAGAATGGTGGAATTCACTCCTGCAGAACAAAGAAAAAAGAATGAAAAGAAAAGAAGACAGTCTAAGAGACCTCTGGGACAAAGTTAAATGCAACAGCATTCGTATTATACAGGTCCCAGAAGCAGAAGAGAGAGACAACGGACCTGAGAAACTATTTGAAGAGATTATAGTTGAAAACTTCCCTAACATGGGAAAGGAAATAGCCACCCAAGTCTGGGAATCACAGAGAGTCCCAGGCAGAACAAACCCAAGGAGTAACATGCTGAGACACATAGTAATCAAACTAACAAAAATGAAAGACAAAAAAAAATTATTGAAAGCAGCAAAGGAAAAATGACAAATAACACACAAGGGAACTCCCATAAGGTTAACAGCTGATTTCTCAGCAGAAACTCTACAAGCCAGAAGGGAGTGGCATGATATATTTAAAGTGATGAAAAGAACCTACACGAAGATTAATCTCATTCAGGATCTCATTCAGATTTGACGGAGAAATCAAAACCTTTACAGACCAGCAAAAGCTAAGAGAATTCAGCATCACAAAACCAGCTCTATAACAAATGCTAAAGGAACTTCTCTAAGTGGGAAACACAAGAGAAGAAAAGGACCTACAAAAACAAACCCAAAACAATTAAGAAAATCGTGACAGGAACATCCATATCGGTAATTACCTTAAACGTGAATGGATTAAATGCTCCAACCAAAAGACACAGGCTCGCTGAATGGATACAAAAACAAGACCCATATACATGCTGTCTACAAGAGACCCACTTAAGGGGTAAGACTTAGGGACACATAAGACTGAAAGTGAGGGGATGGAAAAAGATATTCCATGCAAATGGAAATCAAAAGACAGCTGGAGTAGCAATACTCATAGCAGATAAAATAGACTTTAAGATAAAGAATGTTACAAGAGACTAGGAAGGACACTACATAATGACAAAGGGATCAATCCAAGAAGTGATAACAATTATAAATATATATGCACCCAACATAGGAGCACCTCAATACATGAGGCAAATGCTAACAGCCATAAAAGAGGAAATTGACAGTAACACAATAATGATGGGGGACTTTAAGACCTCACTTACATTAATGGACAGATCATCCAGACAGAAAATTAATAAAGAAACACAAGCTTTAAATGACGCAGTAGGCCAGATAGATTTAATTGATATTTATAGAACATTCCATCCAAAAACAGCAGATTACACTTTCTTCTCAAGTGCACACAGAACATTCTCCAGGATAGATCACATCCTGGGTCACAAGTCAAGCCTCAGTAAATTTAAAAAAATTGAAATCATATTAAGGATCTTTTCCAACCACAATGCTATGAGATTAGAAATCAATTACAGGGGAAAAAGGTAAAAAACACACACAGAGGCTAAACAGTATGTTACTAAATAACCAAGAGATCACTGAAGAAATCAAAAAATATCTAGAGACAAATGACAATGAAAACACAACGATCCAAAACCTATGGGATACAGCAAAAGCAGTTCTAAGAGGGAAGTTTATAGCAATACAAGCCTACCTCAAGAAACAAGAAAAATCTCAAATAAACAATCTAAACTTAGACCTAAAGGAACTAGAGAAAGAAGAACAAACAAAACTCAAAGTTAGTAGAAGGAAAGAAATCATAAAGATAAGAGCAGAAATAAATGAAATAGAAACAAAGAAAACAATAGCAAAGATCAATAAAACTAAAAGCTGGTTCTTTGAGAAGATAAACAAAACTGATAAACCTTTAGCCAGACTCATCAAGAAAAAGAGGGAGAGGACTCAAATCAATAAAATTAGAAATGAAAAATGAGAAGTTACAACAGACACCACAGAAATACAAAGCATCGTAAGAGACTACTAAGGGACTTCCCTGGTAGTACAGTGGTTAAGAATCCACCTGCCAATGCAGGGGACACAGGTTTGGGCCCTGCTCTGGGATAATCCCACATGCCGTGGAGCAACTAAGCCCGTGCACCACAACTACTGAGCCCAGGTGCCACAACTAATGAAGCCTGCATGCCTAGAGCTTGTGCTCCACAACAAGAGAAGCTGCCACACTGAGGAGTCCACACACCGCAACAAAGACCCAATGCAGCCAAAAATAAATAAAATAAATAAATAAATAAAATTTTTAATTGAAGAATAAAAGCCATATGATCATCTCAATAGATGCAGAAAAAGCTTATGACAAAATTCAACATTCATTTACATGATAAAAACCCTCCAGAAAGTGGGCATCGAGGGAACCTACCTCAACATAATAAAGGCCATATACAATAAACCCACAGCAAACATCATTCTCAATGGTGGAAAACTGAAAGCATTTCCTGTAAGATCAGGAACAAGACAAGGATGTCCATTCTTGCCACTATTATTCAACATAATTCTTGAAGTAGTAGTCATGGCAATCAGAGAAGAAAAAATAAAAGGAATACAAATTGGAAAAGAAGAAGTAAAAGTGTCACTGTTTGCAGATGACATGATACTATACATAGAGAATCCTAAAGATGCCACCAGAAAACTACTAGAGCTCATCAATGAATTTGGTAAAGTTGCAGGATACAAAATTAATGCATAAAAGTCTCTTGCATTCCTATACACTAACAATGAAAGATCAGAAAGAGAAATTAAGGAAATAATCCCATTCACCATTGCAACAAAAAAGAATAAAATACCTAGGAATAAATGTACCAAGGAGGTAAAAGACCTGTACTCAGAAACTGTAATACACTGATGAAAGAAAACAAAGATGACACAGATGGAGAGATATACCATGTTCTTGGATTGGAAGAATCAATATTGTGAAAATGACTATACTACCCAAAGCAATTTACAGATTCAATGCAATCTCTATCAAATTACCAGTGGCATTTTTTACAGAACTAGAACAAAAAAATCTTAAAATCTGTATGGAGACACAAAAGACCCCGAATAGCAAAAGCAGTGTTGAGGGAATAAAACGGCACTGGAGGAATCAGACTCCTTGTCTTTAGACTATACTACAAAGCTACAGTAATCAAAACAATATGGTACTGACACAAGAACAGAAATATAGATCAATGGAACAGGACAGAAAGCCCAGAGAAAAACTCAAGCACCTATGGTCAACTAATCTATGACAAAAGAGGCAAGGATATACAATGGAGAAAAGACAGTCTCTTCAATAAGTGGTGCTGGGAAAACTGGACAGCTACATGTAGAGAATGAAATTAGAACACTCCCTAACACCATACACAAAAATAAACTCAAAATGGATTAGAGACCTAAATGTAAGACTGGACACTATAAAACTCTCAGAGGAAAATATAGGAAGAACACTCTTTGACATAAATCACAGCAAGATCTTTTTTGATCCACCTCCTAGAGTAATGGAAATAAAAACAAAAATAAACAAATGGGACCTAATAAAGGTTAAAAGCTTTTGCAAAGCAAAGGAAACCACAAACAAGACGAAAAGACAGCCCTCAGAATGGGAGAAAATACTTGCAAATGAATCAATGGACAAAGGATTAATCTCCAAAATATGTAGACAGATCATGCAGCTCAATATTAAAAAAACATACAACCCAATCCAAAAATGGGCAGAAGACCTAATTAGACATTTCTCCAAAGACATACAGATGACCAAGAAGCACATGAAAAGTCACTCAACATCACTAATTATTAGAGAAATGCAAATCAAAACTGCAATGAGGTGTCATCTCACACCAGTTAGAATGGGCATCATAAGAAAATCTGCAAACAACAAATGCTAGAGAGGGTGTGGAGAAAAGGGAACTGTCTTTCACTGTTGGTGGGAATGTAAATTGATACAGCCATATGACGAAGAGTATGGAGGTTCCTTAAAAAGCTAAAAATAGAATTACCATATGACCCAGCAATCCAATACTGGGCATATACCCAGAGAAAATTGTAAATCAAAAAGACTCATGCAGGGACTTCCCTGGTGGCACAGTGGTTAAGAATCTGCCTGCCAATGCAGGGGACAAGGGTTCAAGCCCGGGTCTGGGAAGATTCCACACGCTGCAGAGCAACTAAGCCTGTGTGTCACAACTACTAAGCCTGCACTGTAGAGCCCACAAGCCACAACTACTGAAGCCCACATGCCTAAAGCCCATGCTCCGCAACAAGGAACTGCAACGAGAAGCCCACGCACTGCAATGAAGAGTAGCCCATTCTTGCCACAACCAGAGAAAGCCGCGCACAGCAACGAAGACCCAACATAGCCATAAATAAATAAATAAATAAATAAATGATGCATGCACCCCAAAGTTCACTGCAGCACTATTTACAAGAGCCAGGTCATGGAAACAACCTAAATGCCCATCGACAGACGACTGGATAAAGATGTGGTACATATATACAATGGAATATTACTCAGCCATAAAAAGGAACAAAATTGGGTCATTTGTAGAGATGTGGATGGATCTAGAGACTGTTATACAGAGTGAAGTAAGTCAGAAAGAGAAAAACAAATATTGTATGTTAACACATATATGTGGAACCTAGAAAAATAGTACAGATGAACTGGTCTGCAGGGCAGAAATAGACACACAGATGTAGAGAACAAATGTATGGACACCAAGGGGGGGATGTTGGGGTGGGGGGAATGAATTGGGAGATTGGGATTGACATATACACACTAGTATGTATAAAATAAATAACTAATAAGAACCTGCTGTATATAAAAGAAATAATAAAACTCAAGAAAATTATTATAACATTATATAATAGAATTCAAGAATACAAATTTTAAATTTTTATCCATGTTATTTATATATCCTTTTTCTTTCATAAATATTCAGACAGATTTTCTGTAATTTCCTACCTGCTTTTTTCTCCTGCAGTAGAGAAGGGAACCACCATTTGTTGACTTCACAGTGAAAATGAATCTCAGAATTCCCTGGTGGTTCAGTGGCTAAAACTTGGTGCTTTCACTGCCATGGGTTCGATTTCAATCCCTGGTCTGGGAACTAAGATCCTGCTAGCTGCACAGTGTGGCCTAAAAAAAAAAGAGAGAGAGAGAGAGAGTTACAAGAAGAAAATGACACCAGAAAATTAATCTGTGATAAAGGGGTTGTTGCTGGCATCAGAGTAAAAGTGCTTGGCCTCCAGCAGTTTGAGATAAGTGGCTGTCAAAGATGACTCCTTAAACTTAAGACAAAGGAAACAACATATGAGACCTGACCTCTATTCCAACCTCATTATAAAAACATGGAAATTTCTTTGGTTCTAAACATCTTGATAAGGATTCCCAGCATTATAACTTTTTATCCTTACAAGGATTCATTTTGTCCCCCTTAAAACAAGTATTTTAACCAGATGTCTTAATCATTTTCTCTTCCAATACCAGCAGAGGATGATGACGTAACAGTAAAATAAATACTATTAACAGAGTACAATCACTGCAAAAGCAGAAACCCTCTAAGTGGCTGCATACTGTAAAACTGTAAGTTTACCTAATGCATGATGTGTATAAAAATACAACTACGGCATCACTAATCATTAGAGAAATGCAAATCAAAACTACAATAAGGTATCACCTCACACCAGTCAGAATGGCCATCATCAAAAAATCTACGAACAATAAATTGTAGAGAGAGTGTGAAGAAAAGGGAAGCCTCTTGCACTGTTGGTGGGGATGTAAATTGATACAGCCACTATGGAGAACAGTATGGAGGTTCTTTAAAAAACTAAAAATAGAACTACCATACGACCCAGCAATCCCACTACTGGGCATATACCCTGAGAAAACCATAATTCAAAAAGTGTCATATACCACAATGTTCACTGCAGCGCTATTGACAATAGCCAGGACATGGAAGCAACCTAAGTGTCCATCAACAGATGACTGGATAAGAAGATGTGGCACATATATACAATGGAATATTACTCAGCCATAAAAAGAAACGAAACTGAGTTATTTGTAGTGAGGTGGATGGACCTAGAGTCTGTCATACAGAGTGAAGTCAGAAAGAGAAAAACAAATACCGTATGCTAACACATATGTATGGAATCTTTAAAAAATAGGTTATGAAGAACGTAGGGGCAGGACAGGAATAAAGACGCAGATGTAGAAAATGGACTTGAGGACACGGGGAGGGGGAAGGGTAAGCTGGGACGAAGTGAGAGAGTGGCACTGACAGATATACACTACCAAATGTAAAACAGATAGCTAGTGGGAAGCAGCCGCATAGCACAGGGAGATCAGCTCGATCAGCTCAGTGCTTTGTGACCACCTAGAGGGATGGGATAGGGAGGGTGGGAGGGAGACGCAAGAGGGAGAGGATATGGGGATATATGTACATATAGCTGATTCACTTTGTTATAAAGCAGAAAGTAACACACCATTGTAAAGCAATTATACTCCAATAAAGATGTTAAAAAAAATACAACTAACTACGGGATAGATTAAGACTAAGTATAACAATCTCATTCAAAGCACTAAATTAAAATTAGTAACATGGAGCAAAACAAGATCAAAAAGTGGAAATGTCCATTTAAATACAATAATAATTTTAACATATACGCTAAACAAATGTGTGCTTTATATACCCCAGAAAGCAAGGAAGGTATGGCCAGCATAGCAATGTTTATAATTACAGAAAGGAGACCAAAAACAAACAAGCCAAAAGAAAAAAGCAAAGAAAGCCTTCAACAGCAGGATTTATAAAGATATTTTACTCATATACTGTATTCACACTATTAGAACACTGCAAAAGAAGGAAAATTAACGGATAGCCATGAAAAAATGGGTAAAGTCCCACCATATTGGGTGTGACACATCATAATACTTGTATGATTCCAGTCATAAGAGAGTTTTAAGATAACTGAGCGAAGGTAAACTATAGTCGTCGAATATTTTCCACACAGCTGAAACTATCAGGAAAAGCAACGAAATGCTTACTTGAAACATCAGACAATACCTTAACTTTTGGGGGATGGGGATAACTGTTATGAAAGGAACCCACAGGCGGCTTCTGGGGTCCTACTTATATCTCATATCTTGACTTGAGCAAAGAACGGGTATTAGTAAGAGCTGCTTATTCAACTGAACATGGAAGTTCCCTGCAATTTTTTTTTCCCCACGCACGTCTTATTTCAATATTCGGAAAACCAAGGTTTTGGGAAACAAAAAAACACAAACATAGGATGCTCGTTATAGAACATTGATAAGAACGAAAATACTGCAGAATGAGAAGAGTTGTCTGAGGGTCCGGAGGGAGCAGCATTTACCTGAATCGCACCCATCCGCTTGGCCGTCCCAGCGGAGTCTGTGGGCAATGGTGGGGCCCGGGCACGGAGGCCCGTCCCGGCCCCGAGACAGAGTCAGGCCGGATGGCGCCCACGCGGAGCCTCAGCCTTTCCTCAGAGCAGCGGACACAGCGCCTTCCTGGCTCCCTTCACCTGGTGCCGACCCAAGGTACCGGAGCGGGCACCAGCGAACAGGTCCGAGTTTAAAAATGTCGCCCGCGGTCGACGCCGGAAGGCCCGCCCAGACACCGCCCCCCTAGTACGGAAGTGGCTCTCTCCTGAGCCGTCATTGGTTCAGGGGCCCTTACGCGCCGCGCTTTGCCTTCAGGGTAATGTGGTTCACAGCGCTCTACGACCTGTCAAGTGGCGGTGCTCCCCACCTCTGGGAAAGTTCCTCCTCACCCTGAGGGTAGCTGGGAAGGAGTGTCCCAAGGCTCTGAGTACTGGCGGGGTTCACGCTTCTTAAAGGGGACGCACCCAGATATCCGCAGAACCACGCTTCTTAAAGGGGACGCACCCAGATTTCCGTGGAATGTAGTCTGTGCTGTTCAGAGAGAGGTACTCAGATATAATAGAGTTATATTCATATATATATATATATATATAAACTATAATAAAGTTATAGTTCAGATGTTCCCCAAACCTAAAAAAAACAAATGCGCACATGATACCAAATTGTCACTCAGCCACAAAGTGCATCCATCCATAGTTGGGGTCTAATAAACACGGTCTTACTGCTCTTCCAAAGTATGTAGGCTGATGCTTTAGACTCAATTTATGAGTCTCAGTGTGTTAGGTCAGGGTCAAGAAAGCAAAGTTTCCAGACAGGGCCATGATGGGGAAGACAGAGGAGGGATGTAGGATGGCCAGAAGCAGGTGGACAATGTGTTGTGTCTCTGCTTCCCTCAGAAGAAACGTAGAGCCAGTGACGAGTGTCCCATTCAGGGGTGGACACATAATTCTTACTCCACATTTAGATATGTATTCAGTTCTTTTCTAGAATCTAAGATCTACCTATCTCAAAAGAGTGACTTACCGCATGCCATTTTCTCCCTGGACAGTGACTCTACGGTCCCAGTCATAGTTTATTTACAAAGGGGGCATTTGAATCCTGAGATAAAGGATTGGTTTACATGATCCTCGTTCCTTGCTGGGTACAATATAATTTTACCCACAATTGCAGTAACAATGCATGGAGAGTTGATATCATCTCAGAAAAATATTTGTGAAATTTGGAAATTGCTGAAATCCATCATTATTTAATTATTCAAAGTTAGTGGCCAAAATAGCCCTTGACCATGTGAACAAGGTTAGGCTCTCAGTGCAGTTTCTAGAGACACTGAAGTCTGAGAAGTAAGGGAATAAAGCAGAGCACGTAGTTACACAGGAAACTTGGCTAGCTTGTGGTTATAGCTTTGTAACATGTGATCTATTATTTATTTATTTAAAATTTTTTTATTTAAGTACAGCTGGAAGGGCTATGTAAAGAGAGCAGACAGCTAAAAACAAACAGGGTATCTGTAGCATCATATTTATTCCCTCCTTAAGAAACATTCTTTAAGTTTCCCTCTTAAGAAACATTCATTAAGTGCCTACCCCATTCCAGGCACTACTTTGGTTGCATCAAGATCAAAAGAGAAAAAGATGCCTGCCCTCATGAGTCTGACCTTCCGGTCAAAGGAGATGAACAGTAAGAATTAATGACAACACAGTCAATTACAGAATACATTTATGTGTTTTGAGTGTTAGCCAAAATTTCAGAAATGAAGACGTGATTGATCAGGCATTTATTTAGGGCTTGTTAGGACACCCAGGAAACGTAGGTGAGAGAAGCACTTGAATTGTTACCTGAACTACAAATGGAGGAAACCTATAAAGGCAAAAAATGGAAGGCCACAGTTAGTTCCATAAGTTGTTTGTCAAGAATTATAATTGGAGCTGTCAAGAAGTAAGGGTGCTTATAAAGCAAGGATTGGTTAGGGTCAGAAATGGCTATATAGTTACAAAGGGGGGAATGTTGAAACTGCAAGGTTGTAGTTAGCAGAAGTTTTAAAAATGTCTCGTGTCTGTTATCAAACTGAACCTGGGTCTGCTCACCTACTTTCTTCTGATTGGTTGCTGGTAAGGTCACAGGGTGATTTTCAGGAATATTCATCATCAACTTTCTGTTTCCAACCAGTCTCAGGCTTATGTGCTTGTTGTCATCATGTAGTCACCATCCTCCACCTGGCTGGAGGTCTTGTTTCTGCAAAACAACTCAAGGATATGCATCAGATTGTTATCTATAACTTTTCAGAAGGAACTAGAATTCCTGTGAGTGTTTTATCACTGAACTATTGTTCCAACTGTCATTACTGGTTTTGACTGCTTTTCCTTTCTTTCTACACTCTCACCTCTCTAATTAGTAACTACTTGAATCTGCTCTTTGGAACTCAGGGAAGGCCTAGGAAACTAAAGTCTTTCTCTATGTACAGGAAACAAGGGAGACTTCCCTGGTAGCACAGTGGGTTAAGACTCTGTGCTCCCAACGCAGGTAGGCCTGAGTTCGATCCCTGGACAGGGAACTAGATCCCACATGCATGCCTCAATTAAGAGTTCACATGCCACAACTAAGGAGTTCACCCACCACAACTAAGACCTGACACAACCAAATAAATAAATATTAAAAAAAAAAAAAGAAAGAAACAAGGGGGACAGACTTTTGTACCCAGGAGGGCCCTGCAGGGTCCTGTTCAGTTTCAGAAACAAGGGTGCCATGGCTTGCAGAGCCTGGTTCAGCTAGGCCTCAGAGGCACCTCTGTAACGTCTCTTCTTGTGCTTTTCCTCTTGGTCACCTCTGCGTGGACCCAGAGCTCTAGAAGCCCATACAGGTGGGAAAAATCCAGAGTCCATAACAATGCCATCCCTAAAGGATGCAGGAAGTTCCACTCACCTGTTGTGCACTGCATCTTAAGAGCACTTTGCTAAGCCTTCACTGGCTCAGTCACTGTACCTGCAGACTGAAGTGACTTCTGGGTAATACAGTTCCCAAATGAAGCATGTAGATCTCCAAAATGTGATTTTTTTCATACTTGAAAACACGGGTACTTAACTACTTAGCAGGAAAGGTGAAGACAATGTTTAGACTTGCCAGAAAGGTAAAAATGAATAAAGAAGCTGTACTGTGGTATGTATTCACTGGCCTAACAAATGTACCACAAGCATCTAAGGAGTTTCAACCACAATAGTAGGTGCATGGGACATATTGGGAATAGGGTTGTCAGCTGTTTCATGTATACAGCACAAGTCCTGTATTTCACAATTTTGTCCACAGTCCTTTGACTTCGTCAGCACGACATAAACATCGTACATCCTGCTTTTTGCAATGATTTCCAAAACGCCGTCAGTTAATTTGGAAAATGCTTTATGGTTTCTCTCAGGTTTGGCTGAGGGAAGACTAAAAACAGATATTAACAAATAAAGTGCTTACTTTACATAGTCAGGAGAGGGAAAATGTGTTCCTTGGCCACAGTCCAAAGTCATGAACAAATAATCATCGTTTCTAAGAGATAACTTTCGATGAATACATGTGTCCTCAAAATCAGCAGGGTCAACGACAGCCTCAAGAGAGAAACTAAGCTTCTGGAAGTTAGCAAATCATTGATAGGGACAAGCTTTTGAAATTTAACCAATCGGTGATAAGACTACTGCTCCCCAACCCGAGTCCTGAAAGACAGCCTATCAGTGACAGCTCCAGGCTCCTAAGCAACAGTCAATCAGCAACTACCTCAGTTCCATGCCCCAGCTTCTTAAAGTCAGCTGGTCAACAGGAGTGACCACACTAACACTGCGGAAAGTCCAGAAATCCTTCAACACACACTTCTGAAATTCCTCCATTCCTTAATGACTGGCTCCATAAAAGATAAATGCAGCTCAAGCTTTGTTCTAGGACACTGCCTGACAACTACAGCTCTCCCTCGTATGCATGCATAAGGTCCACATTTTTTGTATAAATATTAAGTTCAATTGATTGTTAGCTCAGAAGTTTGTAAACTTTTCAATGGTTCAACATTTGTTTATGGTTTCTTATGAGTTTAGAGTTAATAGCTATGTATAGATGGCAATTTGGATGGGGATGTAAGGAAAAGAAAAGAGAAGGGCACTGAAACCTTACTGAGGCAACGGGAATATTCATTGACAACTCTGATGATGGGTTCAATGTCTATACATATGTGAAAATATGTCATGTTGGACACTTTATATAAATGCCGTTAATCTACATCAGTAATCCCTCAATGAAGCTGTTTGGGGAAAACTTTTTCCCATAAAGCGTTAAAATGCTATTCCTTCTAGAATATCAAACAACTGACAAAGCTGTACTGATCATCAGGACCCTCTCCCCACATCTTACATGAGTCAACTCTGATTCTTTGTCTACAAAATGGGGGAATAATGGAAACATGTCCACTCGTGTCACCAAGAATGATGGCTAGGACACAAAAGACCCATCCCTGAAGAAGAGAATCTCCCTTCACTCCCTCATGAGGTTCCTGCTTTGCCATTATTGTTTGAGGGAAACAGCCCAGAGAGGCTACAGGGATCCATAAAACCTCTGGCTCTGCTGCTCTGCCAATAAACTGGCTACGGGGACTGGTCTGCAGGTCCCGAGTTCTGTACACTCTCTTTCCACCTGGCCAGTTACTCAGATATTCACAGAGGCCCCTTTGGAAGTGGTTTATCCACTCTACTTTGGGGCAGTCTCCACCAGTCCAGTCCCTATTAATCCAGTCACAATTTCTATACACAATATGGTTCCCAGCCTGGGCCTTGTTAAAAGTTTTATGTCCATGGACATAAACCTACATGATTTTTCTTCCTCAGGACACAGAGCTCCTAGGTGGGTATCAGGAGAAAGCTATCTCTCAATAATACCATGGAACATCCACGAAGTTCATGGTACTGTCAAATACGCTATTGTTTGCAAACCAACTGCCCCAAGTGACTGCGGAGCCACAAATAATCTTCAAAACCAGGCAGGAGATCTTGGTGCAAGGGTCATTCAGACTTTCCTAGGAGGCCTCAAGCAGCAATGCAACTAGGCCAAATCTACACTTAGAGTTGTGCTTTGTCCTCCTGCTGTTTCCTTTGGAGTACACAAAGTTGAGAGCCCCAGAAGTCTGTACTTTTTATTCTGGCAGAGTCCAATTCTGTTCTCAACCCACAGCATACAGTAAACAGAAACCCAAGAGTAAAGGTGGCTTAAACAATAAGACCTAGGGGAGGGATGGAGTGGGAGTTTTGGGGTAGCAGATGTAAACTTTTATACAGAATAGATAAACAACAAAGTCCTACTGTATAGCACAGGGAACCATATTCAATATCCTATGATAGGGCTTCCCTGGTAGTACAGTGGTTAAGAATCTGCCTACCAATGCAGGGGACCCGTGTCCGAGCCCTGGTCCAGGAAGATCCCACAGGCTGCGGAGCAACTAAGCCTGTGTGCCACAACTACCGAACCTGTGCTCTAGAGCTCGCAAGCCACAACTACTGAGCCCATGTGCCACAAATACTGAAGCCCGCACGCCTAGAGCCTGTGCTCCGCAACAAGAGAAGCCACCACAGTGAGAAGCCCGTGCACCACAATGAAGAGTAGTCCCCGCTTGCCACAACTAGAGAAAGCCCGCGCGCAGCAATGAAGACCCAACACAGACAAAAATAATTAAATTTATTTATTTGTTTATTTTAAATCCTGTGATAAACCATATGGAAAAAAATGTACATATATCTGAATCCCTTTGCTGTATACCAGTAATAAACACAACACTGCAAATCAACTGTACTTCAATAAAAAAGAAAGAAACAAAGAAAAACACCCAATAATAACTTTATCGCAAAAACCAGCAAGGTGAGCAGTTCCTAGGGTGGGTAAAATTGAGGCTCGAAAAAATCTGTCAAGAATGTCATAAGACAATCAATAATGACCCTGAAACAAGCGAAACCTCTGTAAGCTGCCAGCCAACAGCTGATGGAGTCCTCTGTCCAAAGTGGGTGATGTCCACACCTGAACAAATCAAAGGGGTGGGCATGAGATCTCACCAAAGGGCTCAAATGGCTGGCGAATACTCCAGGAAAAGCAAGAGACTACAGCAATCTGTTCTCTCTGCTTTCTAAAAAAAATTGAGATATAATTAACATATAACATTTATTAGTTTCAGATGTATAACATAATGATTCAGTATTGGTTTATATTGCAAAATGATCACCACAATAGGTCTGCTTCACGTTTTCCTCATAGTTACATAAGTTTTTTTGTGTTGAGAACTTCTATGATTTACTCTTAGCAAGTTTTAAACACCCAATACAGTATTACTAACTATAGTGACCATACTCCCTGCCAGCTAATACCAGGAGAGTGGCTTCTATAACACACATGGGCAGTGACAGAACTCCAGTGACGGCCCCAGGCAGGTCTGAAAGTGCAAGAGAATTCACCAGTTTCCCACAAACCTGGCCCTTACCGTGAATCTCCCAGTGAGGATGTCTGGATGTACAAGATGCAGTTTCTGGGGGATATCTCCCTCACAGGGGCTAATCTCCAGAGCTTACATCTGTTATTATGTTAAAAAGCCAAGAGCACAGTGGCTGCACGTGTAACGTCTTTCTCCAGTGTGAGCTTCCTGGTGCTGAATGGAGACAGACTAGTGGCTGAAGACTGTCCAACATCTGCCGTACTCCTAATACCCTGCTGGGTGTGGAATAGTTCTGTAAGACCAAAAGTTTCTTGATGGTGGAATACACAGCACAATGATACTGGGATACATGAAAGACAGAACACTTTGTTACTTACAGCTCAGAATGAAAGACGTTAGACAGGCCAACAAAGAGAGCTGAGCCCAGGGACAGGATTAACAGAAAGGGAGCTGTAGTGGGCAGTTTATATTTGGCAAGAGTGATGGGATTAGCTAGGTTTCATGAGCTGTCTGTGGATTGGCTATTTTGAATAATTGTATGGGTTCCAGAACATAGGAGCTATCACTAAATGTCTGACACCTTGGTGTCTGGTAGTCCAGAGAATGAGAGCCTGATAAGGAAAGTGGTTGGGGTTGTGGGCTTCATCAGCTGTTCTAGAAGGGGAACGGACAGTTCTTCTCCTGCCAGGGCTTCAAAACTGAGTCAAACCACTTTCAAAAACTTAAAAAGTATATATCAAAATGCTGTGTTATTGACATACACAAACATATAGGAGAATGGAATAAAAGAGCACAGAAACAAACCTTCACATACATACTCAGATGTTTTTAAAGGGTGCAGAGATCATTCAAAGAGAAATGAGTTTTTTCAGCAGATGGTGTTGAAAAAACTAGATAACCATACATAAAAGAATGAAGTTGCACATGCACCTTACATGATATAGCTGTATCGGTGTAAAATGGTACAGCTACTATGGAAAACAGCCCCTTAGTTCCTCAAGAAATTTACATATTGAAATAATGATCCAACAATTTTCCATCTGGAAACATACCTAAAAAGGACAGAAACCAGGGCCTCAAAGAAATATTTGTGCAATCGTGCTTACAACAGCATTATACGCAATAGCCAAATAGTGAAAGCAACCCAAGAGCTCACTGATGAAGGGATACAGAAAAAGTAGCTTATACATAAAATGGAGTACTACTCACTCAAAAAAGACGGAAATTCTGACACATGCTAGGACGCAGATGAAACTTGAGGACATTGTCTTCAGTGAAATAAGCCAGCCACAAGAGGAGAAAACCTTTATGACTCTTATATAAGGTACCCAGAGTGGACAAATTCATAGATAGAAAGTAGAATAGTTGTTGTCAGGGGATAAGAGAGTGGGGATGAGGAGTTGTTGTCTAATGGGTTTACTTTCAGTTTTATGAGATGAAAATACTTCTGAATATTTGTCTGCACAAAAGGTGAATGTATTATTACCGATAAACTTACAGTTAAATATGGTTAAGACTGTAAATGCTATGTTACAAGCATTGTATCACAATTAAAAAAAATTTTAAACACCTGCATAGCAGTACTTCCCAGTGCTAAATCAGACCAGACTTTTCCCACATTCACTGCATTTATATGGCTTTTCTCCCATGTGAACGCTCTGATGAAAAATGAGCATAAAGTGGTCTTTTAATGTGCTTCCCACACTGGCTGCACTCATAAGACATTGGCCTAGTGTGAGCTCTCTGGTGTTCAATGAGGCCAGATCTTCGTGTAAAGAACCCTCCACATCCAAGGTGCTCATATAGCCTGGTTTCAGTGTGGATTTTCTGGTGCTGAACCACATGGGACGGTCTGATTAAAGTCTTCCCACTTTCGCTGCAATGGTTTTTCTGGTGCTCAACAAGTATGTGTTCATGGCTAAAGGTTTTCCCACATTCACTGCACTTGTAATCATTCTATCCACTTTCAAAGGTCTCCCTGCCTCCATGTCACTGTGTGTCTTCCCTCGTGTGAGGGGCCTGGTTCTGGAGAAGGCCTGAACTGGCCGGAAAGTCCTTCCCTCCCGTTCAGCACGTCAAGGTCCTTTCTGCCACGTGAAAGCTGCAGTTCTTCACCAATGAAGTCCTCCCTTCATCCCATCTGGGGAGTTTCTTCCTACTCGGCTCCTTTTGGTGCTGGGAAAGACTCACCACACGGGTACACCTCTTGCTCGCGCTGTGTCCCATCATACTCAACCAGGCGCAAAATTGTCTTTCAAGAGTGGGCCACACATCACATTAAGAATGAGACTTCTGGGACTTCCCTGGGGGCACAGTGGTTAAGAACCCTCCTGCCAATGCAGAGGACATGGGTTTGAGCCCTGGTCCGGGAAGATCCCACATGCAGCGGAGCCACGAAGCCCATGCCACGACTGCTGAGCAGGCAGTCTAGAGCCCGTGAGCCACAACTACTGAGCCCTGATGCCACAACTAATGAAGCCCATGTGCCTAGAGACAGTGCTCCACAACAAGAGAAGCCACCACAATGAAGAGTAGCCCCTGAGTGCTGCAACTAGAGACAGGCTGTGCAGCAATGAATACCCAATGCAGCCAAAAATAAAAAGATAAATAAATTAATTTAAAAAAAGAAAAGAAAAGAATGAGACTTCTGGATAGATGGACCTGGCTTTGGAGTCTTGACCTGTGACTCTATAACTGCATCACCTTGCTCTGAAAGCGCCTCCTCATCCTGGGCTCCATGTTGAAAACCTGAAAGGAGAGACATGCCAATAAACGTGGCCCCAGCAGAAATGTGTCTCAGACACACCCAGCAGTAAGTCCTTAAGATTGTTGAGATGCATGGGGCCAGAGCCTGTGTGAGGAAGGCCTGCTGTGCAGAGCTGAGCCTGGGAAGCTCATCTGATGGCAGAGCACAGATGATGGGTAAGAACACGAGGAAGGGTCTTCAACTTACCTTTCAACAAAGCCTGGCTACTGGTGACTGGTGAGCAATGAGTAGAAGGCTGTGTCCAGACCCAGAATGTCTGAATGCATCACAGCAGCTGGGCTACAAGGAGTATTTAAGGACACATGCACATATCCCAACACTTTAAGTGCAGGTCAATGTTGACAGCACTGCAAAGGGAGCAGTGGAAAGGAATGGGTGAGAACCAGGGCCAGAAGTGAAGAGTCACAGCATCAACAGCGGGCTTCCCTGATGGTACAGTGGTTGAGAACCCGCCTGTCAATGCAGGGGACCTGGGTTTGATCCCTGGTTCAGGAAGATCCCACATGCCGCAGAGCAACTAAGCCCATGTGCCATAACTACTAAGCCTGTGCTCTGAGCCCGCATGCCACAACTACTGAAGCCTGCTTCTTGTTGCTTGAAGCCTGCACGCCTAGAGTCCATGCTCTGCAATGAGAAGCCACCACAATGAGAAGCCAGCGCACTGCAATGAAGAGTAGCCCCCACTCGCCGCCAACTAGAGAAAGCCCGCAGGCAGTGGCGAAGACCCAACACAGCCAAAAATAAATAAATAAACTAAAATAAACTTATAAAACAAAACAAAACAAAAAACATCAACAAGAAAGTAAAGGTAGAAACTCTTGAAATCTGTCACTGGTACCACACACTGGTGGATATAGGACACAGGCCTGGTGTGATGGGAACCCAGCTCTGATACCTCACCATTTCCTCACCCCCACGCACGTGGGCCACGTTCATTTCAGCCTCCCTTGATGCTGCAGGAAAAACATCCACCCTGTCAGGCACCCAGGGCCCTCCTATTGCTCAAGGTGAGAAACCACCTGGGCCTGAGGAGGCCAGTCAAAGAGGAAAGACAGGGAAAGGGAGTGGGCCCCGTCCCATGAGATCACACATTCTAAAATTATAAGGACATTAAAGGAAGGTCTTAAAGGAAACACGCCAGTGGTCCCCTCAAGTAGTGACCAGGTCAGTATGTGAACATCCTGGCATAAGCAGGTCCCAGAGTCTGTCAGCAAAGGACAGTGGAAGGCCTGGGACACCAAGGTTCCATGCCTCTGGACAGAGTCACCCAACCAGGGACAGGGAAGGCTGGTGGGATCTTTCACACAAACATCAAGATTTCTGAGCCCTGTCTTATAAGACCTCAGAGCAGCAAGGATGGGACTGCTGGGAGAGAAGGAATACAGTGCACAGAGCCCAGTGCTGGCACCAATGACACACATGCCAGGAAACCAGGAAAGGAAGCAGTGCCCATGGTCTCACTGTGGGAAGCTCAGAGGTTTCACTTGGCTTGATCTGACTCTGGTTTGGTAACAACCTCATATTAACAGCTTGAAACTGACCAGGGTTGGAGCATTTATACCAGGGAAATTGGCAAACGCAATAATCAAGGGTTGGCCGAGTTTTTTTTCTTTTTACTAACTGTCTAGACTTAAAGTAATGGAAACTATGCTAATAATGAGGACTACACATGGTGAGTAATGTTGTGAATAGCAGAAACATTTATTCCACCCAGCAAAGTCACTGAAGAAAAATCAAGTTCCAACACATTTATTGTCTTCTTACGTACTAAAAAGAAGACATACATCTGATAAATGAACACAAAAATGTTCAACATCATGAATCACTAGGGAAATGCAATCAGACCACAGTGAGATACATCTCCACACTTTTAAAACAGATAATATTAAAAATACAGACCATACCAACCTAGTTCTGGTAAGGAATACAGGGTAACTGGAATGCTCCCATACTGCCGATGGGAATGCAAATGGGTACAGCCACTCACTTTAGACTAAGAATCCCTATGTTCATATAAAGAATTTTATGTACACATTCATAGTAAGCTTATCTGTGATAGCCAAACTGGAAACAAACCACAAAACCTCATCCTTTAACAGAGAAATGGATAAACAGTCAAATGTTGGCATATTTAAACAGTACATTTTTCAGATATTTAAAAAATGATCTCTTCATGTAGACAAATTAGATGATTCTCAATATAATTATGCATCGTTAAAGAAGAAAACAAATACAAAAGTAAACATTAAGATCACAGTGATGGGGGCTTCCCTGGTGGCGCAGTGGTTGAGAGTCCGCCTGCTGATGCAGGGGACACGGGTTCATGCCCCGGTCCGGGAAGATCCCACATGCCGTGAAGCGGCTGGGCCCATGAGCCATGGCTGCTGAGCCTGTGCGTCCGGAGCCTGTGCTCCGCAACGGGAGAGGCCACAACAGTGAGAGGCCCGCGTACTGCAAAAAAAAAAAAAAAAAAAGATCACAGTGATATTAAAAGTCTAGAAAACACTACCTAATTGAATGGGAAAAAAGTAAATCAAAGGACTTCCCTGGCAGTCCAGGGATTGGAAATCTGTGCTTTCACTGCCACAGCCAAGGTATAATCCCTGGTTGGGGAACTAAGATCACACAAGCTGTGCAGCATAGCTGGGGGAAAAAAAAAAAAAGTAAATCAATACTAGCTACCTGAGAGTCCTGGGAGAGATGTCAGAAGCTGATATGGGAATGATGGATGTTTGTTATTATGATGATGATTCCATGGCTTTAGAAGTATTAAAATTTACCAAGCTGTACATTTTAGGTATGTTCATTTCAATGCATACAAACTATACAGCTCAATTAAATTGTAATAGGAATTGGTTTCACATAAAAATCTGAACTTCTTTTCTGAATCTCTTTTCAGTAAAACTGTGGCAACCACAGCTCAATTCCATCACCTCTCCTACTCTCATGAGGGGATTCTGTCACAACAGCAATGAAGACTTGCAAGCAATAAAACATGTTTCCACTTAAGTTATCCAGGAACTCTGCCTGGGTCCTAAAATTCACATGCCTGAACTACATGATTTCCACTCTCATTCCCCATTGTCTTCACTGTGCAGCAGTGGACTTCAGAGAAAAAATTTGCAGATGCTATAGGAATCCTAAAACCTTTACGTTATTCAGTCTGACACAGACTGGGGGCTCAGGGGGAGAGAAATAGCTCTGTAGCTCCTGAGAATTTCTGCAAAAACCTTATCCTAAACAGCCAGTCATGGGAACATTCGTGGATGCAGCTTTAGAAAAGGCTCATCCCTTCTTGTTGCTAGTCTCTCACATCCTATTAATTCCCAGTGTTTCTGTACCAAATATGGTTCCCTCCTGATATCTGTAATCTAACAGTCATGAACACCAGCTTACCACATTGCGGACATCATAGCACACGTGGACATTATGGCACACGGCTCTTCTCCAGCTGGACCTAGAGAAATTCTTCTCTTGAACAGTACTGAGGTCATGATGTGACATTCCATGTGAAAAAAGAGAACTTATGCAGCTCCAAAAAACACTGGTGGTTCATACAACTGTCCTCATCTCAGGGTGACCTCGGGACCCACCAAAGATTCTAACATCCAGGTCACAACATTAGTCCCACAGAGCCCTGCAGTCTACCCCAGGAAAGCTTCAACAACAATTAAAATTAGTGAAAACTATTCTCCACCATGATACTATCCCCAGTGAGGTATACAAACTTTGGAACACCCACAAAACCTGCTCCTCTTCATCCTGAGAGTCCAATTTGCTTCTCAACATCAGTCTAACAGTGGACAAAGCCCAAGATGAAAGGTGGCTTAAATAATAGTTTTTATTATGGCATAGAGCAGAAAAACTGAGGCAGATAATTCCCAAACAGGGTGACTTGGACCTAAATAAAATCCACCATTAACATGGTATTAGACAATGCCACCAAAGAAGGCAAACCACTGTGAGCCACCAGGAGAAAATGGACTGGATCCCCATGATCAAAGCTGCTTTGGTCCTGTCATAGGCAGTTGACAGGAACTAAGAGAATGACAAAACCCAAGTGCTCAGGGTATCCATGCTTTTCTACAAGGGATAGGAGAGCACAAAAGCCAACCTACCCTGATCACTGAGGTGACTGATTCCAGTATTGGGATCTGCCACTTAGTAGAGATAAGAAACTCACAGTGACATTAAATATGGCAAGGGCCCTGCACAGGTCAGAAGTAGAGCATAGCTCCTTAAAAGCTTCCTATGAACCTGGAACTTACAGGCAATCTGCACGCTAGGGCTGTTCAGATGTATGGCATTCAACTTCCAGATGATGAGTCCCTCACAGAGCCTACTTAGTATGATGTATTAACTAAGGAGACAGCTCATTCACTGCTCTCCTCACCTCATTTGAAGGTCTTTCTCCAGTAGGAACTTTCTGGTGATGAATGAGGTTAGACCTTCAGTTGAAAGCTTTCTTACATTCACTGTGCTCACAGGATCCATCTGGACTGTTAAGTTTCTGGTGCTCAGTCAGAGCAGACTCTGACAGAAAAATTTTCCACATTTGCTGTACCGGCGATACCTTTCTGTAGCATGAGCTTTTCAGTGTTGAGTAAGCTGGGAGTTTTGGCTGAAGAATCCTCCACATACAGTGCACTCATATGGTTTTTCTCCAGTGTGAACTCTGGTGCTTAATGACAGTGGAGTATTGACTAAAATGTTTCCCATATTCAATGCACTTATAAGGCCTTTCCCCAGTGTAAACTCTCTTGTGTAAAACGAGAGCAGTTTGGCTAAATCACTTCCCACACTCACTGCCCTCAGAAGTCTTTGTGCCAGTGTGAATTCTCTGGTGTACAATAAGGTTGGAGATTTGGCTAAAGAACTTCCCCTTTCACTGCACTCATGAGGCCTTTCTCCAATATGAATTCACTGGTGCCAAACAAGTGTGAGTGGGTCACTATTTAAAAGTTTTCCCAGGGGCTTCAACTAAAGACGCCTCAACTAAAGATCCTGCATGCCGCAAAAAAGATCAAAGATCCAGGGTGCTGCAACTAAGACCCAGCACAGCTAAATCAATCAACCAAACAATAAATATTTTTTTAAAAAAAGTTTTCCCACATTCACTACACTTATAAGGCTATTTTCCACTGTGGACTCTCTGGTGCTTAACAAGTGAGTCTTTGCGGCTAAAGGCTTTTCCACATTCACTGCACTCATAAGGCCTTTCTCCAGTGTGGACTCTCCAGTGCCGAACAAGACTGTCTTTATAAATGAAGGTTTTTCCACATTCACTGCATTCATAAGGCCTTTCTCCAGTGTGGACTCTCTGGTGACGACAAAGGTTTACTTTAGAAATAAAGGCTTTCCCACATTCACAGCACTTATAAAGCAGTTCTCCAACATGGAGTCTCTGGTGCTCAACAAATGACTTTTTGTGTCTGAAGGCTTTCCCACATTCACTGCACTTATAAGACCATTCTCCAGTGTGGACTCTCTGGTGAACAAGTGACTTTTTGTGTCTGAAGGCTTTTCCACATTCACTGCACTTATAAGGCCATTCTCCAGTGTGGACTCTCTGGTGCTTAACAAGTGAATTTTTGTGTTTGTAAGCTTTCCCACATTCGCTGCACTTATAAGGCCATTCTCTGGTGTGGACTCTCTGGTGCTGAACAAGTGAGCTTTTCCAGCTGAAGGCTTTCCCACACTCACAGCACTCATAAGGCCTTTCTCTAGTGTGGATTCTCTGGTGCTTAACAAGTATCCCTTTAAAGCTGAAGGTTTTCCCACATTCACTGCATTCGTAAGGCCTCTTTCCAGTGTGAACACTCGGGTGATGAGCCAGTTTGTGTTTGCAGCTGAAGGCTTTCTCACATAGATAGTATTTATAGAGGCTATGTCCATTGTGAAAGGCCTCTGCACACTTGGCTTCCTTTTGTGGAGTGACCTGTGGCTGGAGAAGGCTAGAGCTACCAGGGAAATCCTTCCCAGCCTCCTGGCATGTGAAAGAGTTCTTGGATGCATGGACTATGTGGCTCCTCATAAAGGTCTTACCCATGTCTCTTCTAAAGAGTTTCCCTCCACTGTGCTGGTGAAATTTCACATCTGACACACACAGTTTCTGGCCAGGAATTGTTCCCAGGTCTTCAGCTACACACAAACTACTGTCTAAGGCCAGGCAGCACCTCTCCCAGGGATAGGACTTCCGGATGGACAGGTCTGTCTTTGAAGTATTTATTTGTGGCACTTCTATAGAAACATTCTGCTCAGAAGTTATCTCCTTGTGCTCTGCTCCATGCCAACAACCTGAAAGCACAGACATATGGATGAACTTCATGTAGATTTTGGAAGAAGGAGGCGGCCCCATCACAAATATGTGTGTGATGTACCAAGAAATAAATCCATGGGACTATTTTCTGGACAAGGGAGCTGGCAGCATATTAAGGAAAGGGCCTCTGTGCAGCACTGTGCCTCTCCATGTCACAGAACAGGGAGGACTAACCAGGCAAAAGACACAAGGGTGGTGGGAGCTCACGGAGGAGCCCGGGTCCACAACTCACTCTTCCGGAAACAGTTTTGACAGGCCTTGGTTGCTGGTGACATTTGTGTGCTGTGTGGAAAGCTGTATCCTGGACCAGGAAAATCCGACTGTCACTGAGTAGCTGGTATAAAAGGAGTATTTTATAAATAGGTGCAGACCTCATGACACATTAAGTGTAGGCCAATATTGGAGAGCACAGCAGAGTGAGGATGGAGAGGTCCAATAAGGAGTGGAAGACAGAGAGGTGAGGGGTAATCCTGGGTTGAAAGGGTAGAAATGAAAGAAGGAGCAAAGTATCATGAATGGGTAGGAAAGATAGATATGAGAAAAACAGTCACTGTCCTTGGCACCAAAACAGTGTTCAGCACAGGACATGTGCCTGATATGATCTGAACCCAGCCATGGTATTACTTCCTCCCCCTGATGCCAATCACCAGGGCCAGGCCCACTTTGAACCCCCCTAGCTGGGGTTGGAGTCATGTCCACTCTGTCACGTACCCAGGGTTCTCCTCCCAGCTCCAGTTGGAGAACAACATGGAACCTAGAAGATGCAACTTCTGAGGGAAAGATAGCACAGGTGAGTGGTCAGTACTGGCCAGGGGAACAACCAATCCCCCAAAAAAAACCTAAGGAAAGAAAAATAATGTCACAAAAATACTCGTTGAGGAGGGTATCATAGAAACAGCCTAGTGGACCCCACAAATAGTGACCATGTTGGCTCACAACAATGCCTGGTACACTCAGCACCCAGGAAATGTCACCTAAAAGAGGACAGAAGCTGGAGCACAGAGATGGCATGAGCCTATAGAGTCAACGTACCTGGAAGTGGCTGAGAATTATGGAACCCACTGAATAAATTCCAAGTTTTTGAAGCAGAAAATCTTCACTGAACAAACCTCAGAGCAGGTGGTATTGGGGCTCCTTGTGAAAGGAGGCAATCTACACACTCACCCAGCCTTGGCACTTACAGCACAGATGACAAGGAAGCATTAATAGAGATGTGCCCACTGTCTAGCTGTGAAAAGAGCAGACTTCCCCTTGGAAAAAGAAAGAAAGGCAGGGAGCAGCTCAGGATTCTGGGATAGGTGTGAGGGTCTTACCCAATGACGCAACAAGTACAAAGGTCTCCAGCAACACATCATGGTACAGGAGTCTCTGGGCCTCATCAAGAAGCTTCCATTCCTCCTGGGAAAAGTACACAGCCACGTCCTCAAAGGTCACAGGGCCCTGTGATGATGGGACAGATTTGTACATAAGCAGCCTCTCTCCCCAGGACCCCATAAGTACTTTTAACCCCAGCCTGTACTCACTCTGGGTTCACCATCCACCCCAGCTCTGTGACTTAGAGGGCAGTGGGGCCCAGTAACTCTTCATGCTTCCTTGATCAGTATGTACAACCCTGAGCAACAACAGGCAGGTGGACAGAGAGATACCATGCAATCTGTGAGCCTGGTATGCAGGGCCCTTTCCCTTTCCTCCAAGACAACAGCCTGAGTGTACCCACTATCATGTCTCCCAGACACAAGCAAACTTAGCCCCATCCTTCTCTCTTATACTCCTAGTACTAGGGCCTGGGGCAATTACTTCATACACCTTCCCCACATGCATATTACTCAGTGGACCTCCTCATACATCTGATACCCATCACCACCACCCGGCCCACAAAATTGGCATGTCTCCTGCCTCCTCACATACCCTTCTGCACATGGCATCAGAAAGTGCCTGCCAAAGCAACAGGATCCCACTGTACCCCAACTATCCACTGCCGGTTCCCCAGCCCTCTTCTGAAGGCTTTTCCACTAGGCCTCATTCATGACTTCTACCTCAGTCACAAAATGCAGATCTAAATACGCCTGGTCATGTTCATTTCCATATAGCACATTATGTCTCTTCACCAGTTACAATCTTTGCCCATATAACACCCATTCAAAATCCACACCCACTTGACACACCTTAGGTAAACTCATCTGACGTTGTGACAAACTCCCCAAGTTCTACCACAAAATCCTGGTGAGTGCATAGGAAAAGAAATAAGAACAAGCCTGACTTTGCTATTACTTCACCTCCATTTCTGCCTTACCTCTGCATCAATTTCATGGCCAATCTCCCATAAAAACCTGGGCCACCTGCTGCACTTTCCCTACCCCCTACCTTCCCGCTGATGATCACTCCTCTTGTCTGTCTTTGTGACAGCCTGCCTCTCTTCCCTTGTTGCCTAATGGCATCCTGAAGCCTTCCCCAGCACTCTAGCACTGCATGTTCAGCTGTTCACTTTTCTCCTATATTTGGGAGTCACTGGAACATCTGAGACTCAACATGGCTGAAACCCAGTTCACCTGGTGTTTTCACTGCCATGGGCAAGGGTATGATTACTGGTCACGGAACTAAGATCCCTGCAAGCCGCATGGTACAGCCAAAAAAAGAGGGAGAGAGAGGGAGCAACAAGAAGGAAATGACACCAGAAAATTAATTTGTGATAAAGAGGTTGTGGCTAGAATCAGAGTAGTTTGAGATAACTGGACATCATTGATAACTCTTTAAACTTAAGACAAAGGAAACAATCTACAGGACCTGACCTTTACTGCACCCTCATTATATAAACATGGGTTCTTGAGTTCTAAACATCCTGATAGGGATTCCCAGCATTATAACTTTTTAACCTTACCATGATTCATTATATCCCCCTCCAAAAAAGGATTTTAACAAGATGTCTTAATCATTTTCTCTTCCAATACCACCAGAGAACAATGATGTACCAGTAGAATAAATACTATTAGAAGAGTAAAATCACTGAAAAAGCAAAAACCCTCTAAGTGCCTGTATACTGTAAAACTGTTAAGTTTACCTAATGCACAATGAGTGTGTATGAAAATACAACTATGGGATAGATTAAGACTAAGTATAATCATCTCATTCAAAGAACTAAGTTAAAATTAGTAACTTGAAGCTAAAAAAGATCAAAAAGTGGAAATGTTCATTTAAATATAATAGTAACTTTAATATACACGCTAGACAAGTGCATTCTTTATATATCCCAGAACACATAGCAGATATGACTGCAGTACGAAGTTTATAAATACGAAAGTAGACCAAACAAAAAAGCAAACCAAAAACCATAAACAAAGAAAAGCCTTTAAGAAGAGGATCTATAAAAACATTTTAATCATATAGTAATATCTATAAAATACTTCATAGAAAGAAAAATGAATGGATACTCACGAAAAACATGGGTAAAATAACACCATATTGTGCAAATGAAGAAAAACACAGAATTCTTACATGATTCAATTCATAAAAAATTTTAAAACAAGCGTGCAAAACTAGAATCATCAAATATTTCCCACATGGTTGGCAAAACTATCAAGAAAAGAAAGAAAATGCTTACTTGAAACATCAGCCAGTACGTTCATTTTGGGGGGATGCGGATAATTGTTTTGGAAGAACCCCGCAAGCGGCTTCTGGGGGTCCTATTTATATCGCATTTTTTGACCTGAGTGGTGAACGGATATTAGTTTTAGAGCTTACTGAACTGCACATTGAAGTTCTCTGCAATTTTCTTTTTCCACGCAGGTCATATTTGAAAATCCGGAAAACCAAGGTTTTGGGGAATAAAAATAACTATAGAACACTGGTAAGAGAACACAGATAAAATAAAACACTGCTGAATGAGAAGAGTTGGGTGAGGCCCGGATGACGCAGCATTTACCTGAATCCGACACAGCTGGGCTGTCGCCGTCGCTAGAGTTTGTGGGCGAAGGTGGGGCCCGAGCACGGACGCCCCTTCCGGACCCGGGAGAGAGTCAGGCCAAAGAGCAACCACGCCGAGCCTCAGACTAAGCTCAGAGCAGCGGGCACAGTTCCTTCCTGACTCCCTGACCTCGGGCCGGCCCTGCGTTGCTAACCTTTGAACACATCCGAGTTTACAAAATGACGACCACGGCAGACGCCGGAAAAGCCGCCCAGACGCAGTCCACTAGCTCGGAAGTGCCTCTTTACTGAGCCTTTATTGGTCCAGGGGCGCCGAAGAACGGGCGCAGAGCCTTCAGGGTAATGTAGTTCACAGGCCTCCAGGACCTGGCAAGGGGCGGTGCTCCCCTCCTCCAGGAAAGGTGCCGCCTCTCCGCCAGGGTTGCTGGGAGTGAGGCTCTGAGGAAGGGGGCGAGGTTTCACGCTTCTTAAAAGGGACACACCAGATTTTCATGTAGTCTTTGATGATCACAGAGAGGTACACGGACATAATATATGAGTTGTTCCCCAAACCTACAAAACCAAATGGGCAGATGATACCAGGTTGTCACTCAGACACAAAGTGCATCCATCCATAGCTGGGGTCTAATTAACGCTGTATTATTGCTCTTCCAATGGATGTAGGCTAAAGCTGTAGACTCAATTTATGAGTTTCACTGTGTTAGGTCAGGATCCAGACAGGGCCATGGTGGACAACACAAAGGAGGAATGTGGGGCGGCCAGAAGCAGGGGGACAATTTGTTGCTTCTCTGGCTCCCTCAGAAAAGAGTAGAGCCAGTGACGTTGTCCACTTATGGACACCACTTCTAAACATGCATCGTGAAGAAGCATGTAATGAAACACACCTGTACACACCAATTACCTCGCTTTTCTCTAACTCTGATTGGCCTTTCCCCACACTTAAGACCACCCTGCCTCTTTATCCCCTAAATATCACAGGCACCTTGCCACCGGGAGGGTGGATCTGAGAATTGTTCTTCTGTGTTCTCACTTGTCTGCCTTGTGAATGAAATACTCCCCAGCAAACCTTGGCATCTCAGAGTTTGGCTTGCTGTGCCTCCGGTTCAGTAATAACCTCATACACACAGTTTGAAATTGCCCACATTTGGAGTATTCATACCAGGGAAATTGGCACACACAACAATGAAGGGTCGGTTGGCTTTTTTATTAAGTGTCTAGGCTTAAAGTAATAGAAGTATCTTAATAATGAGTATACATAGTAATAATGTTGAGTACAAATACCTATTCCACCCAGCAAAGTCACCGAAGAAAAGTCAAATTCCAACACATTTATTAACTTCTCAGTTACTAATAAGAAAGCAGACATTTTGTCAAAGAAGATATACACTTAGCAAATGAACACAAAAATGTTCAACATCATGAATCATTAGGGAAATGCAATCACACCACAGTGAGATATGTCTCCATGCTTTTAAAACAGGAAATATTCAAACTACTGACCATACCAACCAAGTACTGGTGAGGAACACAGGGGAACTGGAATGTTCCCATACTGTCAATGGGAATGCATTTGGGTACAGTCATTCATTTTAGAATGAAACCATGTGCTCATATAAAGGATTTTATGTACGCTAATAGTAAGCTTATCTGTGAGACAAACTGGAAACCACAAAACGCCATCCTTTAACAGATCAATACCAGTGAAGTAATGGTATATCCAAACAGTATATTATCATGAAAAAAGTGAATTATTCACATCGGCAACTTAGATGATTCTCAAAGTAACTATGCATGGAGATAAAAAAAGACAAACACAAAAGTAAACATTAAGGCTCCAATAATATTAAAAGTCTAGAAAACACTGACTAATTGAAATGAGAGAAAAGTCAGTCAATAGTAGTTGCCTGAAAGCCCTGAGAGAGATGTCAGAAAGTAGATATGGCAGTGACAGATGTTTGTTATTATGATGGTTCCGTGGCTTTACAAGTACTAAAACTTACCAAGCTGTGCATTTTAGGTATGTTCTGTTCAGTGCATACCAACTATACAGCTAATTAAATTTCAATAGAAATTGGCTTCAAATAAAAATCTTAATCTCTTTGCTGAATCTCCTTTTCAGTAGAACTCTGGCAACCTCACATTAACCCCATCACATCCCCTTGCCCATGGGAGGGAATCTGTAGCAGTAGCAAAGAAGACTTGTGAGCAGTGAAAGTTCTTTCCACTTAAGTTATCCAGGAACTCTGCCTGGGTACTAAAATTCACATGCCTGGACTACACAATTTCCACTCTCATTCCTCACTGTTTTCACTGTGCAGCAATGGCCTTGAGATAAATTGTTTGCAGATGCTGATTCCTAAAACCTTTACATTATTCAATCTGACACTGACTAGGGGCTCAGGAGGAGAGGAACAGCTCTGGAACTCCTGAGAATGTCTTCAAACACTTTATCCTAAAGCGACAGAGTCACTGGAATATTTGTGGATGAAACTTTAGAAAAGGCTCATCCCTTCTTGTTTGCTTGTCTCTCAGTCCCTATTAATTCCATGAGTGTTTCTGTATGAAATATGGTTCCCACCTGATGCCTGTAATATAACACTCAGGAACACCAGCCTACCACTTTGGGCACATTATGGCACATGGCTCTTTTCCAGCTGGACCTAGAGAATTTCTTCTCTTGAACAGTACTGGGGGCATGACATGATATCCCATGTGAAAAAGAGAACCATTCATGTTGCTCCAAAAATCACTGGTGGTTCTCACAACTGTCCTCATCTCAGGTGACCTCAGGACCCGCCAAAAATTCTGACATCCAGAATTCAACATTAGTCCCACAGAACCCTGCAGTCTACCGTAGGAGGCCTTGGACAACAGATTGGACCAAAACTGGAGTGAAAACTATTCTCTGCCATGATACTATCCTCATTGAGGTATAAGAAGTTTGGAACACTCACAAAACCAGTTCCTCATCATCCTGAGAGTCCAATTTGGTTCTCAACACCAGTCTGAAAGTGAACAAACCCCAAGATGAAAGGTGGCTTAAATAGTCTTCATTATGGTATAGAGTGGAGCAAACTGAGGCAAACAGTTCCCAAACAGAGTGACTTAGACCTTGAAAAACCTATCCTGAGCATGATATGAGACAATGCCACCAAATAAGTTGTGAGCCACCAGCAGAACTGAGACTGGATTCCATTGGTCAAAGCTGCTTTGGTCCTGGCAGGACCAAAGAGAATAACACCCAAGTGCTCAGGCTATTCATGCATTTCTAAGGGGATAAGAGAGCACAAAGATCTACGTACCCTGATCACACTGAGGTGGCTGGTGCCAAGAATGGGGATCTACCACTTGGGTGATGTAAGAAACTCACAGTGACATTAAGTCAGAAAGTACAGCATAGCTACTTAAAAGCTCCCTGTACTCATAGGCAATCTGCACACTAGAGCTGTTTATATGTATGGCATTCAACTTCCAGTTGATGACTCCCTCACAGAGCCTATTCAGTATGATGTATTAACTAAGAAGACAGCTTATTCGCTGCTCTCCTCATCTCATTTGAAGGCCTTTCTCCAGTAGGAACTTTCTGGTGACGAATGAGGTTAGACCTTCAGCTGAAAGCTTTCTTACATTCACTGCACTCATAGGGTCCATCTTGGCTGTTAAGTTTCTGGTGCTCAGTCAGAGTAGACTTTGACAGAAAAATTTTCCACATTTCCTGTACTGGCGATGCCTTTCTGTAGCATGAACTTTTTGGTGTTGAGTAAGCTGGGAGTTTTGGCTGAAGAAATCACCACATTTAGTGCACTCGTGGTTTTTCTCCAATGTGAACTCTGGTGCTTAATAAGAGTAGAGCTTTGGCTAAAACGTTTCCCACATTCACTGCACTTATAAGCCTTTGCTCCAGTGTGAACTCTCTGGTGCAAAATGAGAGTAGAGTTTTGGCTAAAATGTTTCCCACATTCACTACACTCATAAGTGTTTGCTATAGTGTGAATTCTCTGGTGGACTTTAAGGTGGGAGCTTTGCCTAAAGAACTTTCCACATTCACTACACTCATAAGGCCTTTCCCCAGTGTGAATTCTTCTATGTTTAATGAGGCTGGAGATGTACCTAAAGACTTTCCCACATTCACTGCACTCATAAGGCCTCTCTCCAGTGTGGATTCTCTGGTGCTGAACAAGCATGCGTTTACAGCTGAAGGCTCTCTTGCATTCTCCACATTCATAAGGCCTTTCTCCTGTGTGGACTCTCTGGTGCTGAACAAGTTTGCTTTTAGTGGTGAAGGTTTTCCCACATTCACTGCACTCATAAGGCTTGGCTCCAGTGTGAATTCTCTGGTGCACAATAAGTTGAGAGCTTTGGCTAAAGAACTTCCCACATTCTCTACACTCATAAGGCCTTTCCCCTGTGTGAATTCTTCTATGAGTAATGAGGCTGGAGTTGCATCTAAAGACTTTACCACATTCACTGCACTTATAAGGCCTTTCTCCAGTGTGGATTCTCTGGTGCTTAAATAGTATGGGTTTACGGGTGAAGGTTTTCCCACATTCGCAGCACTCATAAGGCCTCTCTCCAGTGTGGACTCTCTGGTGCTGAGCAAGTCTGTATTTGCGACAGAAGGCTTTCTCACATTCACTGCATTTGTAAGGCCTTTCTCCAGTGTGAATTTGCTGGTGCCGAACAAGTGTGTGTTTGTCGCTAAAAGCTTTCCCACATTCGCTGCACCCATAAGGCTTTTCTCTAGTGTGGACACTCCAGTGCTGAACAAGTATGTATTTACAGCCAAAGGCTTTCCCACATTCATCACATTCATAAGGTCTCTCTCCAGTGTGGACTCTCTGGTGCTGAGCAAGCCTAGACTTCCGGCAGAAGGCTTTCCCACATTCGTGGCATTTATACTGCCTTTGTCCATTGTGAGAGGCCTCTACACACTTGGTGTCTTTTGGTGAAGTGACCTGCTGCTGGAGAAGGCCAGAGGTACCAGGGAAATCCTTCCCAGGCTCCTGGCATGTGAAAGACTTCTTGTATGCATGGACTGTGTGGCTCTTCATAAAGGTCTTACCCACATGTCTTCTAAAGAGTTCCTCTCCACTGTGCTGGTGAAAGTTCACACCTGCCCCACACAGTTTCTGACCATGGTTTGTGCCAAGGTCCTCAGCTAGATGCAAACCTCCTTCTAAGTACAGGCAGAACCTCTGCCAGGGATAGGACTTCAGGGTGGACAGGTCTGTCTTTGAAGTATTTATTTGTGGCACTTCTACAGAAACTTTCTGCTCAGAAGGTGTCTCCTCATCCTCTGCTCTATGCCAATACCCTGAAAGCAGAGAAATGTGGGTGAACTTCATGTAGATTTTGGTAGAAGGATGCAGCCCCATTACAAATATGCGGCTGACATAGAAACGAATAAATCCATGGGACTATTTTCAGGACAAGAGAGCTGGGGCAGGTTATGAAAGGACTGCTGTGCAGTATTGGGCCTCTACATGTCACAGAACATGGATGACACACCAGGTGAAAGACACAGGATGGAGTGGAACACACAAAGGAGCTGGGGTCCACAACTCACTCCTCTGGGAGTGGTTTTCACCAGGGCCTTGGCTGCTGGTGCCACATGTGCTGTGTGGAAATGTTTGTCCAGGCTCAGGAAAATCTGACTGTCACTGAGTAGGTAGTGTTCAAGGACTATTTTAAGGATACGGGGGGAACTCATGACATGTTAATGTAGGCCAATATTGGAGAGCACATCAGAGTGATGATGGAGAAGACCAATAAAGAGTGGAAGACAGAGAGGTGAGGGATAATCCTGGGTTCAGATTCAGAGTTGAAATGACAGAAGGAGCAAAGTATCAAGAATAGGTAGGAAAGATAGAAATGAGGTACACAGTCACTGGCCTTGGTCCTAAAACATTGTGGGGCACAGGACGTGTTCCTGATATGATCTGAACCCAGCCATGATATCACTTCCTCCTCCTGATGCCAATCACCAATGTGGGTCCCACTTTGGGTCTCTCTAGCTGTGCCTGGAGTCATGTCCACTCTGTCATGTACCCAGGGTTCATCTCCCAGCTCGAACTGGAAAACAACATGGGATCTAGAAAATGCAAGTCCTAAGTGAAAGACACGACAGCTCAGTACTGGCCCAGAGGGAACCAATCCCAAAACAACCTCAGGAAAGAAAAATAATATCACAAAAAAAATCTTTGAGGAAGGTCTCACAGCAACAGCCAAGTGGACCCCACAAACAGTTACCACATTGAGTCCCAACAATTCCTGAAATAGTGAGACCCCAGGAAATGTTAGCTAGAGGGCACAGCCTGGAGCATGGTGGTGTATGGGTCTACAGAGTCAACTTAACAGGGAGTGGCTGAGACTAATGGAACCCATTGAACTAATTCCAAGTCATTTGACCCAGAAAACCTTCGCTGAAAAACCTTCAGAGCATCTGGTATTGGGGATACTTCTGAAAGGAGATTGTATATACACTCACTCAGCCTTGGCACCCACAGCACAGCTGACAAGGAAGCAGTAATAGAGATGTGGTCACTGTCTAGCTGTGAAAAGAACAGTTGTCCTTGGAAAAAAGGGGAAAGGCAGAGACCTGCCCAGGATGCTGGGATAGGTGTGAGGGCCTTACCCAATGATGCAACAAGTGCAAAGGTCTCCAGGATCACATCACGGTACAGGAGTCTCTGGGCCTCATCAAGAAGCCTCCATTCCTCCTGGGAAAAGTACACAGCCACGTCCTCAAAGGTCACAGAGCCCTGTGATGATGGGGACAGATGTGTACATAAGCAGCCTCTCTCCCCAGGACCCCATAAGTACCCCTAACCCATACTCACTCTGGGTTCATCATCCTCCCCAGCTCCCTAACTTAGAGGGCACTGGTACCTAATAACTCTTCATACTTCCTTGAGCACTAGGTACAACTCTCAGCAACAACAGGTAGGTAGGTGGGCAGACAGATGCCATCTAAGCTGTGAGCCTGGTATGCATGTCTCCCTCCCTCTCCTGCAAGACAACAGCCTGAGAGTCCCCAGGATCATGTCTCCCAGACACAAACAAACTTGGGCTCATCATTCTCTGTTAAACTCCTGGTATGAGGGCTCTGGGGCAATTTGGTCACACACCTTCTCCACATGCGTATTACTCACTGGCTAACTCCTCATACATCTGATACCCATCACCACCACCTGGTCCACAAAATTGGCATGTCTCCTGCCTCCTCACATACCCTTATGCACGCAGCATCAGAAAGTTCCTGCCAATGCAACAGGATCCCACCATACCCCAACTCTCCACTGGCGGTTCCCCAGCCCTGTTCTGAATGCTTCCCCACCAGGCCTTGTTCCTAACTTTAACCTCAGTCAAAACATGCAGATCTAAATACGCCTGGTCAGGTTCCACTTTTATATTGCAAGTTATGTCTCTTCAACAGTTACAATCTTTGTCCGTATAACACCCATTCAAAATCCACACCCACTTGACACACCTTAGGTAAAACTCATCTGACATTGTGACAGAAACTTCCCAAGTTCCACCACAAAAGTCTGGTCAGTGCATAGGAGGAGAAATAAGCACCAGCCTGACTTTGCTATCACTTCACCTCCATTACAGCTTTCCCTCTGCATTAATTTCATGGCCACTCCCCCATAAAAACCTGGGCCACCCGCTGGACTTTCCCTACCCCCACCTTACCGTTGATGTTCACTGCTCTTGTAGTTCTTTCTGACAACCCAAGTCTCTTCCTTTGTACCATAAGGGCATCCTGAAGCCTCCCCCAGCACTCTAGTGCTGCATGTTCAGCCAGTTGTCTCCTATACCTGGGAGTCAATGGAACTTTTGAGACTCAACACAACCAAAAGCCAATTCCTAATATTCTCACTGAAAATGACTCCTACCACTGACTTCCCCATCCCAGTTCATGGCACATACCCCCTTCCAGATGCAAAGGGAAAAGAACTTTTGGAGTCATCTGTGAGCCCTCCACATTAGAAAATCTGGTCCACCTCTACTTAAGAAACAAATCCAGAAGCCAAGTATTTCTTACCTCTACATCTGTCACTCTCGTCCAGGCACAACAAATGTGCTTCTAGATGATTACAAGAGCCTCCTTGATTATCTCCTTGTCTTCCTTCCCCCGAATCTGCTGTGCACACTGCAGCCAGAGGTAACCTCTTAAAACCTAAGTCACATCACTTCTCCCCCCTGTTCCAAAAATTCCATATCTGCCATCATTCTCAGAACAAAAACCCAACTTCTCAGGCTACCATCCTAGGCCTGACTCTGGCCCCCTTGTTCTCTGTTCTCACCAGACATTAACAGAGACCTACAAGTCCTAAAACACTCCCATCTCAATCTCATCCTCAAACATTTGTACGTACTACCCCCGTACCTAAGACAACCTTTCACATCCTAGTCCACCGGCTGCTAAAAGTGGGAATCTGTCCATATAACCTCTGGCCTGGACTTGGAAACCTGGGCTGAGGGTTTCTCTAGGGTCTACAGCCACCAAGTCCAGGAAGAGTGACAGCAAAATACTTTCAGGACACCTACACTCACTGGTGCAGTGTTCATAAGTGGTTCTGTTGAATGTGGAATCTGTGGGAAGACTAGGGCCATGTAATATTAATTCTCATCAGCAAAATAGACAAAAAAGAAGATTAGTGAGTGAACATTTAATATTTCAGGCAAAGGCAAATACTTAAGGGAAAAACAAAGCATGTAAAAGAGGGCAGAAAGTATTTTGGAGTTGTGCCATAAAGTCATGAGGATATCTTGAGAAAAGACTTTCCAGAAGTGGAAAACACAAGTGCAAAGACTCTTTGTCAGAGTCACCTCTGGCATGTTTGACTACCATCTATGAGGACAGTGTGACTGGAGCCCAATGAGAAAAAAGAATACAGGATCATGGCAAAGAAATGGTTGTGCCAGGATATATAACACTATTATAGCCCTAAGCCACAAATATCAAAATTAAGACTCATTTCATGTACAGCTATTTCTGACACTTGCATTTGATTCCCTTATTCTGTCTCTCCCTTGCCAATAACGCATTTTTCTCTTCTTGTGGCTTGTCGTTGGCCATAACAGTTGACAAGGAGTTTTTATATTTCCTTTTCAAATTTTACTTTGGTTATGTTAAAAATTGTTTTATATAAAATTCCAACTTACATAATCCATAGATTAAGTTCTGATTTGAAATTATTATAACATTACATAATAAGATTCAAGAACATGTACTTTTTTCATTTATTCCTATTCTTTGATATATCCATTTTTTTCCCCACAAATGTTCAGAGATTATTTGTAATTTCCTAAATGCTTTTTTCGCATGTGATAGAGAATGGAACTACCACTTACTGGCTTCACATCCAAAGTGAATCTGTGATAAAGGGTTTGTTGCTAGAATCAGAGTAAAAGTGCTTGCCCTTCAGCAGTTTGGGATAACCGGTTGTCATTTCTGATAACTTAAACTTAAGAGAGGGGAATTCCCTGGCAAACCAGTGATTAGGACTCCGTGCTTTCACTGACGAGGATACAGGTTTGATCCCTGGTCTGGGAAGTAAGATCCCACAAGCAGCATGGTGGGGAAAAAAGTAAAGTAAAAGTAAAGTAAAATAAAATAATCTTAAGAGAAAGGAAACAAGCTATAGGACCTGACCTCTATTCCATCCTCTATGGAAATATCTTCTTGCTTTCTAAACGTCTTGAAAGGGATTTGAAGCCTTATAACTTATTACCCTCACAATGATTCACTTCGTCCCCCTTCAAACAAGTATTTTAACAAGATATTTCTTAATCATTTTCTCTTCCAATACCACCAGAGTAAGAAAACTTAACAGTAAAATATATATTATTATGAGTACAATCACTGAAAAAGCACAAACTCTCTAAGTGGACGTACAATGTAAGACTGTAAGTTTACGTAATACATAATAAGTGTGTATCAAAATGTAACTAAGGGGGACTTCCCTGGTGGTCCAGTGGGTAAAGCGCTCCCAATGCAGGGGCCCAGGTTTGATCCCTGGTCAAGGAACTAGATCCCACATGTGTGCCGCAACTAAGAGTTCACATGCCACAACATAGAATTCTGCATGTCACAACTAAGGAGTCCACATGCCACAAATAACAGTCCACATGCCACAAGGAAGAGTCCACGTGCCGCAATGAAGATCCTGTGTGCCGCGACTAAGACCCAGTGCAGACAAAATAAATAAATAAACTATTCCTTTAAAAAATGTAACTATGGAATAGATTAAGTAGAATCATCTCATTCAAAGACCTAAGCTAAAATTAGTAACATGGAGGAAAACAAGATCAAAAAGTGGAAATGTTCATTTAAATACAATAATAATTTTAACATATACCCTAGACAAATGTATGCTTGATATACCCCAGAAGACATGGCAGATATGACTACAGTAGCAATGTTTATCAATACAGAAAGCACACACCACTGTAAAGCAATTATACTCCAATAAAGATGTTAAAAAAAATACAGAAAGCAGACCAAAAAACAAAGCAAAACAAAACAAAACAAAAAAAGCCTTCAACAGCAGAATTTCAAAGGACATTTTACTCATATATCCATAGTAAAGAATACTGCACACACACATAAAAATTAACGGACAGCTATGAAAAACATGAGTAAAGTCACGCCATGTTTTGCAAATGAAGGAAAACACATCATAATATTTACTTGATTCCATTCATAAAAAGTTTTAAAACAATTGAGCGAAGGTAAACTACAGTCGTGGAATAATTTCCACGTAGTTGGCAAAAGTATCAAGAATAGCAAGGGCTTCCCTGGTGGCGCAGTGGTTAAGAATCTGCCTGCCAATGCATGGGATACGGATTCGAGCCCTGGTCCAGAAAGATCCCACATGCTGCGGAGCAACTAAGCCCATACACCATAACTACTGAAGCCCGCGCACCTAGAGTCCGTGCTCCGCAACAAGAGAAGCCACCCAATGAGAAGCCTGCGCACCGCAACAAAAAGTAGGCCCCGCTCGCCGCAACTAGAGAAAGTCTGCGTGTAACAACGAAGACACAACACAGCCAAAAATAAATAAATAAATTTATTTTTTAAAAAAAAGAATAGCAAGAAGGCGGCTTCCCTGGCATTGCAGTGGTTAAGAATCCGCCTGCCAACGCAGGGGACACAGGTTCGAGCCTTGGTCCGAGAAGATCCCACGTGCCACGGAGCAACTAAGCCTGTGCGCTACAACTACTGAGACCGCATGTCACAACTACTGAAGCCCACGTGCCTAGAGCCCGTGCTCCACAACAAGAGAAGCCACCGCAATGAGGCCCGCGCACCGCAACGAAGAGCAGCCCCCATCTCTGCAACTAGAGAAAGCCCGCGCGCAGCAACAAAGACCCAATGCAGCCAAAAATGAATAAATAAATAAATTTTTAAAAAAGAAAAGTTTACTTAAAACATCAGACAGTACCTTAACTTTTGGGGGATGGGGATAATCGTTTTGAAGGACCCCACTGGCGGCTTCTGAGGTCCTATTTATATCGCATTTCTTGACTTGAGCAGTGGCCGAATATCAATTTTAGAGCTGCTTATTCAACTACACTGGGAAGTTCTCTGCAATTTTTTTCTACACGGGTAATATTTCAATATTCAGAAAGCCAAGGTTTGGCGGGACAAATAAATATAAATATAGGACACTTGTAAGAGAATATTACTAAGAACAAAAATTCTGCAGAATAAGAAGAGTTGGCTGAGGGCCCGGGGGGCGCAGCATTTACCTGAATCGGATCCATCAGCGCGGCCCCTCCAGCACAGTTTGTGGGCGAAGCAGGGGCCCAGGCCCTGCGGTCCCTATCCCGGCCCCGAGACAGAGTCAATGCGGATGGCGCCCACACCGAGCCTCAGACCCGCCTCAGAGCAGCCAGCACAACGCCCTCCAGCCTCCCTGACCTCGCGCCGGCCCAGTGTTGCGAAGCTCACCACCGGTGAACAGACCCGAGCTTACAAAATGTCGCCCGCCGTCCACGCCAGAAAACCCGCTCAGACGCGGTCCTCTAGGTCGACGCTCAGGAGCAGTGCCTTTCGGGTAATGTAGTTCACAGCGCTCCAGGCCCTAGCAAGGGGCGGTACTCCCCGCCTCCGGAAAAGTTCCGCCTCACCCAGAGAGTTGCTGGGAAGGAGTGTCCAGAATCTCTCAGTACCAGGGCGGGGTTTCACACTTCTTAAAGGGGACGCACCCAGATTTGCGTGGAATGTAGTCTGTGCTGATCACAGAGAGGTACAGAGACATAATATTTCAGATGTTCCCCGAACCTACAAAACCAAGTGGGCACATGATACCTGGGTGTTGCTCAGACACAAAGTGCATCCAGCCATACTTAAGGTCTAATAAACAGTGTCTTATTGCACTTCCAATACATACAGGCTGAAGCTTTACACTCAACTTAAGAGTTTCACTGTGTTCGGTCAGGGTCAAGCGAGCAAAGGCTCCAGACACGGCCATGACTGGCAAGACAGAGAAGGAATGTGGGGTGGCCAAAAGCAGGTGGACCACGTGCTGTGTCTCTGGTTCCCTCACAAAAAACGTAGAGCCAGTGACGGTGTCCCATCCAGTGACCGACACATACTTCTTACTCCACATTTTGATATATATTCAGTTCTAATTTATTTATTTATTTATTGTATAAATTTATTTATTTATTTATGGCTGTGTTGGGTCTTCACTGCGGTGTGTGGGCTTCTCATTGTAGTGGCTTCTCTTGTTTCAGAGCACCAGCTCTAGGTGTGCAGGCTTCAGTAGCTGTGGCACGCGGGCTCAGTAGTTGTGGTTCATGGGCTCTAGAGCGCAGGCTTAGTAGTTGTGGCACACAGGCTTGGTTGCTCTGCAGCATGTGGGATCTTCCCGGACCAGGGCTTGAACCCGTGTCCCTTGCATTGGCAGGCGGATTCTTAACCACTGTGCCACCAGGGAAGCCCCAGTTCTTTTTGAGAAGCCAAGTTCTACCTGACTGAAAAGAAGAGTGACTTACCACTTGCTGCTTTCTGCCTGGAGTGTGACTCTATGGTCACAGTCATACTTTATTTGGAAAGGGGGCCTCTGAACCCAGAGATAAAGGACTGGACTACATGATCTACTTTCCTTGCTGGGTAGTCAATATAATTTCACCTGCAATTGCAGTGACAATGCATGGAGACTTGAGATTATCTCAGAAAAATATTTGTGAAATGTTGAAAGTGCTGATATCGACCATAATTTTAGTTACTCAAAAGTGGTTGCTTAGGTCTTCCCTAATGGCACAGTGGTTGGGAGTCCGCCTGCTGATGCAGGGGACACAGGTTCGTGCCCTGGTCCAGGAGGATCCCACGTGCCGTGGAACGGCTGGGCCCGTGAGCCATGGCCACTGGGTCTGCGCGTCCGGATCCTGTGCTCCACGACGGGAGAGGCCACGGCAGTGAGAGGCCCGCGTGCCTCAAAAAAATAAAGAAATAAAAAATTTTTAAAAAGTGGTTGCTGAAATAGCTCTTGGCCATGTGAACAAGGTTAGGGTCTCAGTGAAGACTGAAGGAACATTGAAGTCTGAGAAGTGAGGGAATGAAGCAGAGCACGTAATTACACAGGAAACTTGGCTAGCCTGTGGAAATGGCTTTCTAAATTGCGATTCATTATATATTTAAATCTTATTTTTTAGTACAGCCTTAGGGGACATGAAAAGACAGCAGATAGCTTTGCCTAAAAACAAACAGGTATCTGTCCCACCATATTTATTCCCTCCTTAACCAACACTCATTAAGTGCCTATCCCATTCCAAGTACTATTTTGGCTGCATGGGACACATCAATATTCAAAATGTCAAAGATGCCTGCCCTCGTGAGTCTGAACTTCCAGTCAAAGGAGACAGACAGTAAAAACTAATGACAACATAGTCAATTACATACTTTTATGTGTTATGAGTGTTAACCAAAATTTCAGAAACAAAGGCCTGAATGAAAGAAAGAAGCATGTATTTGGGGCTTGATACAACTGCAGCTGGGAGACACAGATTCGAGAAGCACGTGCATTGAGCTCCCCTGGACTACAAAATGGAGGAAGGTTATAAAGGCAAAAAACGGAAGGCCACAGTTAGTTCCATAAATCGTTTGTCAAGAATTACAATTGGAGCAGTCAAGATGTAAGGGTGTTTGTAAACAAGCATTGGTTGGAATTGGAAATGGCTTTAGAATTGCAAGGGGAAATATTGAAACCACAAGGTTGTAGCTAGCAGATGTTTTAAAAACGTCTAGTATCTGTTATCAAACTGAACTTGGGTCTAATCACCTACTTTCTTCTTTTTAATTTTTATTTTATATTGAAGTATAGTTATTTACAAAGTTATATTGGTTTCAGGTGTACAGCAAAGTGATTCAGTTATACGTATACATATATCAATTCTTTTTCAGACTTTTTTCAAATACAGGTTATTGCAAAATATTGAGTACAGTTCCCTGTTATATACAGTAGATCCTTGTTGGTTGTCTGTTTTATATATAGTAGTGTGTATGTGTTAATCCCAAACTCCTAATTTATCTCTCCCCACCATATTTATCCTTTGGTAACCATAAGTTTGTTTTCCATGTCTGTGAGTCTGTTTCTGTTTTGTAAATAAGCTGATTTGAATCATTTTTTTAGATTCCACAAATCATATTATATTTGTCTTTCTCTGACTTACTTCATTTAGGATGATAATCTCTAGGTCCATCCATGTTGCTGCAAGTAGCATTACTTCATTCTTTTTTTTCTATCTGAATAATATTTCATTGTGTATATATACCACATCTCCTTTACCCATTAATCTGTTGATAGACATTTAGGTTGCTTCCATGTCTTGACTATTGTAAATAGTGCTGCAATGAATATTGTGGTGCGTGTATAATTTCCAATGATTATTTTCTCCAGATTTATGTCCAGGAATGGGATTGCTGGATCATATGGTAGCTCTAGTTTTAGTTTTTTGTGGAACCTCCACACTCTTCTCCATAGTGGCTGTGAGCCATATTATATTCCTACCAACAGTGTAGGAGGGTTCCTTTTCCTCCAGCACCCTCCAAATCATATGGAGGCCTCTTGAATAAATCAAGGTTTCTCCTGTTGGAGTTTTCATGGGAAATTGAATCTACCCGGATTATCTAAAATGGTTCCTTCCGTGACCTTTATCAAGTCACTGGGATGATGAGGTTATGGGAATGCACCCCTGGAATTTCCCCCAGCTCTATATAGAGACATTTCAGCTCAGACACATTTTGAGAGCCAGTCCCTGACTTGAGGAGACTGAAGGCAAGAGGGTTCGAAGGGGTAAGTGACAAGAGGGAATGTCTAAAGAGAGTCCTTAGAAATCAGGACAGATGGAGGTGGGCTTCAGAAAGCTTTGGCTTCCTATTCACCTTGCATTAGCTCAGAGACCTTGTGAAAGCAATGGATCTCCCTCAAACCCCACATTAACTATGGTTGATTGTTGAACTCTTCTGTGAGATGAGAAGAATGTTTCCACACACGTTGGTGTGGTGTGGTGTGTTGTGGTTCATTTTTTCAACAAGTTTCTGAACCGCGGCCCTATAGACATTTTTGACCAGATACTTTTTTGCTTTGCTATAAAGGTGGATGTCAGAAGAATAACAGAATGGATTATAGTTCCTGGTATCAAATATTGAAACAGTGGGGGAGTGGTGTCCAATACTGGGATGAGGGATGTAGGAGAGATGGAAAGGTAGAATAAAGTGAAAGACATCAGGTTCATTCTTTTTGTTTGTTTGTTTGTTTTTGTCCCCAGCCTTCTGAACAGTGACTCTATTGCAGAGGAAAAGCAGAGGAAATCCCTTTCCATAGGGGTCAACTGGCCACCAGCTTCTAGAAGCGTTTGCTCAGAGTCCTATTGGAAAATTCCTCCCTCAATATGGCTGAGGACCAGACATTTTTCCAGGGTCGTGGAAAACTCCCCAGAGGCCCTAGTTCAGAGTCACCAGTGTCTCTGCCATGCCAACATACACTTATGGAAAAGCCAGACTGTGACTGGGAGATGTGGCACGTTCGCTTCAGAACATTTAGAAGCTCAGAGGAATCCGACCCCGTCCAGGATCTGAGGAGACTCTGTGAGCTCTGCCATTAGTAACTGATGCCAGATCTTCACACAAAGGAGCAGACGATGGACAAGCTAGTGCTGGATCAGTTTATGATCTGCATGCTGCTGGAGTGCCAGGTCTTAGTCAAGGAAAGTGGAGTGCAGAGTTGCAAAGACATGGAGGACATACTAAGAAATAACCAGAAACCCAGGAAATGGGTGAGTTGGACCCTTATGATTGGTATGGGAAAGGGAGAGGTGGGATGGGATCTGCAAGCTGGGGATTGAACAGATAGGACCTGAGTGATTGACTCTAAATCAGTGATTCCCAAATGGGTGAGAGTTTGCGTTGGGCATCGTTGAGAGATATTGATCTTTTAAACAACAACAACAAAAAAAACGTATGCTTGTGTGGTATGATGTCATCGGATGCCTTGAGAGCTACTTTCCAGGTCTTATAGGAGACCAATCTCAATTTAGTTTTTCCCTCACAGACTACAGTTCGCATACAAGGAGATGAATATCTTGTGCAAAGCTTGGATATTGAGACGTTTGAAATTGAGCTCAGTGACACAAACGATGAGAAAGACCTACCCAGGGATCCCCAATCCCTTGTTAGTGAGATACCTCCAAAGAATGACCAGCAGGTAAGCCAAGAGCTGCAGAATCCAGCAAGAGCCAAAGAACTGTCAAGAGGGCGGGTGAGTGTGTGATGTGCTGATATCTAGAGAGAGTCTGGGAGAAGGTAAAAGAGGTTCAGACGGGCGTGGCTGCTAGAGTAATTGGTAGATTTGGCAAAGGACAGAAATGGACCCATTGACTCCATGAATTCCCATGGATGCATTCGGTTCCTAGACATTTTCAAGACAGTGTGAGAATGAAGACTCATCCATCTTTGTCCCTCCGCCATGAAAGCTTGTGGCCATAAGCGTGAGGAGGAAGAAATCCTGTCTCAATGGGATGGTGCTGGGTCAATTTGCCACGGGTGAATTCTTTGACAGCTGTTTCCCCATGGTCGTTTTCCTCAGAGGCACTTCTTATTTTGGAATATTGTTAATCCCTTGAGTTGAATGAGGAGTTCCCAATTGGAGTGGTTTTGCCTCTCAGAAGATATTAGAGAATGTCTGGAGACAGTTGATTTGTCCAAATGGGGATGGGGGTGGGGGATGCTATTGTTTTCTAGTGAGTAGAGACTAGGGATTTGCTGCTCATCATCATACCATTCACAGGACAACTGTCATCATAAAGACAAATCTAGGCAATGTATCAAAATGTGCTGAAGTTGGGAGACCTGGACCTAGAGTCCTTTGCTTCAGAGTCAGGGGCAGAGAGAATTTGCGATGACTTGGAGAGACGTATGCGTAGCGAATTCACAGTGCCAACTGTGATGTCCGGACTGGATTGCAAGATGGGGTCAGTATAGATTAAGGACAGACTTGGGAATTAGGAGACAATTATCAATCTGGGTGTTAGGGTGGCCCAGAAGAAGTCAGGGTATATCCCCCAAAATTATATTTAGAAAGTTGGAGTCTTAGACTAGGATATGAGGGGGATGAGGGAAGAGGAGACAGAGCTTTCTATGGGCTAAGATGGATGGGTTATTGACTCTGCTTGGTTATCCATTGACAGGACCAGAAAGGTCTCCTGCCAGAGATCATTCCTGAAACAGGTGAATTAGAGGGTGTGACACCCAAGGAAAACTTGGAGAAGGACCTGATGGAAGACACGGAAGAGACAAGAACCCGTCAGTCTCAAGAGCTTGAACTTCCAAAGCGTCGTGGTGAGTATAAAAACTTGGAATCCAGAGGAGTTAGTGACTTGCTTCCAATGGTGGCACGGAGCTGGGTACCCAGCATTAACATTCCTTGTGGGGGGCAGGGGGTAGCTGGTTCTCTAATGCCAAACTTCTCCATCATTACCTTTCCAGGGTGTTTAATAATCTAGACTCTTAGGTATTTTGGTTGATGGGAAGTCCTCAGCCAACATCAGTGCTGGGTTCCAGTGAGGTTGGCACCACGGAAAATGCTCCTTGTTAAATGTTGTGTGCTGAATCTCTTCTTTCAGCACATTCTGGGAGGGTAGAGGGCGGCAAGAATCCCCAAGAAGGAATTGATATTTCAAATGTGAATGCTGAATGTTTTCCTCTTGTGTTCCAGAAGGAGAAGTTTCGACTAAGAGTGGATACAGAAGAGGCTCTCCAAGGGGTCTCAGACGTTTCAAAAGGAAACTGGCCAACATTCCCAGTTCCCATGAAGTGCATCAAGAAGGAGCCACAAGGACTTCCCTGGTGGCGCAGTGGTTAAGAATCTGCCTGCCTGTGCAGCGGACACGGGTTCGAGCCCTGGTCCGGGAAGATCCCACATGCTGCAGAACAACAAAGCCCGTGCACCACACCTACTGAGCCTGAGCTCTAGAGCCTGTGAGCCACAACTACAGAGCCCATGTGCCGCAACTACTGAAGCCCGTGCGCCTAGAGCCCGTGCTCCTCAACAAGAGAAGCCACCACAATGAGAAGCCCACGCACCGCAACGAAGAGTAACCCCCGCGTGCCACAACTAGAGAAAGCCCGTGCACAGCAACGAAGACCCAACGCAGCCAAAAATAAATAAATAAATAGATTTATTAAAAAAAAAAAAGGAGCCACATCTTTGTACAAAGGACAGTTCTCAGGACAATTTGAGTCCCATTCTGTTGTTTCACCTAGCACAGTGGGACCAACAAGTCTTCCTGAGGGAAAAGGAGCCCAGGGATAGGCACCCTATTAATGTAGGGTATGCAAGAAGAGATTTCCTTATCAATATCAGGTTACCCTTCACCAGATGACACACACAGGAGAGAGACCCTTTCAATGCAATATCTGTGCCGAAGGGTCCATGCAGTCTTCCGACCTGTAAACTCACGAGTGGATCCACACAGGCGAGAAGCCATACTGCTGTGATCTCTGCCCCAAGAAGTTAACCCACAACTCCACGTTGCGTGCTCACAAGAGGACCCACACCAAGGAGAAGCCTTTCCGATATGAGCACTGTGACAAAGCCTTCAGCCACAGAGGGAACCTTAGCGTTCACCGATGCACCCACTCTGGGCTCAAACCGTACGTGTGCCCCGAGTGTCACAGCGCCCTCCGTCAGCTGGGAAGTTTCAAATGCCACAAGAAAACACATTCAAAATGACTCACCCAGGGGCTTCCCTGGTGGCTCAGTGGTTAAGAATCCGCCTGCCAATGCAGAGGACACGTGTTCGAGCCCTGGCCCGGGAAGATCCCACATGCCGCGGAGCAACTAAGCCCGTGCGCCACAAGTACTGAGCCTGCGCTCTAGAGCCCGCAAGCCACAAGTACTGAGCCCCCACATCACAACTACTGAAGCCTGCACGTCTAGAGCCCGTGCTCCACAACAAGAGAAGCCACTACAATAAGAAGCCCACACACTGCAACGAAGAGTAACCCCCACTCGCCACAACTAGAGAAAGCCCAAGCGCAGCAACGAAGACCCAACACAGCCAAAAATAAATAAATAAAATAAATTTAAAAAAAAATGACTCACCCAGGACTCTGCTCTCAGATCCAAGTCCCTTCTGCTCCAAGAAGGAAATTCAGGATGACTTGTCACCTCTGAGATACAAAGGATGGATGACATGTGAAGAACTTAGGAGGATACTGGAACCCAGTTGGGTTCCATCCACATGAATTAGGAGGATCTTTGAGTGATGACTTATTTTCCCTTTGGCTTTTGTTTTCTTCTTTATATAGCCTATTTTCTTATAAATTTTTGCTTTGTGTTGTTCTTTTTCTTCCAATGAATGCATGTCTCATTGGCTTTTAGTACTTCAGCATGAAACTGAGGCTACTGCTGATTGTCTTCATGTTAGGCATGATTTGTAAAATAGGATGTTCCAGGTAGGGCGGCCAGATTAAACATAGGATAATCAATGAAATTTAAATTTCAAATAAACAAATACATTTCTGTCAAAGAGTGTTTGCGTATTTCCTTCTCCAAGATTTTCTACATGGAGTAGATAATAGCTGTGTTTTTGTCCATGTGGCCTTTATTTCGTTGAGATTTGTACCCTCTATACTTGTTCGCGTATTGCTTCCTTAGTTATTTAGAAGAAGGAAGGTTCCCTAAATTGATAGGTGTCATTATTTTTCCCTACTGGTGTACAACCTCTGGTTTTCTAAATGCCTACTCCGAAATAGGTTCTTCGCACACTTTAGCTCATCAGCTGATTTTAGACAAAAAGTCTTTTAAGAATTATTTCATGAAAAAAAGAAAAATAGATTAGGTAACCCAATTCGATTACAACTACCAGATCTCAATTCTCTGACTCCCTCAAACTCTCCAGGCAATGAGAAAAAATTCCCTAGATCAGGAAAACCAATCTGTTTCCCCCCAAAATGCAACCCATAAAGTCTAAAATAGATAAAATACAATAAAGAAAATCTACCACCAAACCAATGTGGAGGCCTCTTTAATAAATCATGGTTTCTCCTATTGGAGTTTCCATGGGAAATTGAATCTATTCGGATTCTCTAAAATGGTTCCTTCCGTGACATTTATCCAATCACTGTGCTGATTGGGTAACAGGAAGTGACCCCTAGAGTTTTCCCTAGCTCTGTAAATAGAGACATTTCAGCCTCAGACACACTTTGAGAGCCAATCCTCCACGTTTTATTTTTAACTTATTTTATATTGGGGTACAGTTCATTAACAATATTGTGTTAGTTTCAAGTGTACAGCAAAGTGATTCAGTATACATATACGTGTATCTACTCTTTTTCAAATTCGTTTCCCAATTAGCTGTTACAGAATTTTGAGCAGAGTTCCCTGTGCTATTCAGTAAGTCCTTGTTGGTTATCCATTTTATGTATACCAATGTGTACATGTCAGTCCCAAACTCCCTAACTATCTGTCCCCCCTGCCTGCCCTTCCCTCTGGTAACCATAAGTTCGTTCTCTAAGTCTGTAAGTCTGTTTCTGTTTGTGAATAAGTTCATTTGTATCATTTCTTATATTTTGCATATAAGTGATATCATACGATATTTGTCTTTGTCTGACTTACTTCACTCAGTATGACAATTTCTAAGTCCATCCATGTTGCTGCAAATGGCATTATTTCATTCATTTTTTTTTTTTTTTTTTTTTTGCGGTACGTGGGCCTCTCACTGTTGTGGCCTCTCCCGTTGCAGAGCACAGGCTCCAGACGTGCAGGCTCAGCGGCCATGGCTCACGGGCCCAGCTGCTCCGCGGCATGTGGGATCTTCCCAGACCGGGGCACGAACCCGCGTCCCCTGCATTGGCAGGCATACTCTCAACCACTGCGCCACCAGGGAAGCCCTATTTCATTCTTTTTAATGGCTAAGTAATATTCCATTGTATATATGTAACACATCCACACCTTCTTTATCCATTCTTCTGTCAATGGACATTTAGGCTGCTTCCATGTCTTGGCTATTGTAAAGAACACTGCAATGAACATTTTGGTGCATGTATCCCTTTGGACCATGATTTTCTCCAGATATATATCCAGGAGTGGGATTACAGGATCACATGGTAGCTCTATTTTTAGTTTCTTAAGGAACCTCCATACTGTTCTTCATAGTGGCTGCACCAATTTACATTCCCACCAACAGTGTAGGAGGGTTTCCTCTCTCCACATCCTCTCCTGCATTTATTGTTTGTGGATTTTTAAATTTTTTTTTTTGTGGTACGCGGGTCTCTCACTGTTGTGACCTCTCCTGTTGTGAAGCACAGGCTCTGGATGCACAGGCTCAGCAGCCATGGCTCACGGGCCCAGCCGCTCCGCGGCATGTGGGATCCTCCCGGACCGGGGCACGAACCTGTGTCCCCTGCATTGGCAGGCGGACTCTCAACCACTGCGCCACCAGGGAAGCCCGTTTGTGGATTTTTTGATGATAGCCATTCTAACTGGTGTGAGGTGATATCTCATTGTAGTTTTGATTTGCACTTCTCTAAGAATTAGTGATGTTGAACATCTTTTCATGTGTCTCTTGGCCATCTGTATGTCTACTTTGGAGAAATGTCTATTTAGGTCTTCTGCCCATGTTTTAATCGGGTTGTCTATTTTGATGATATTAAGCTGCATGAGCTGTTTGTAAATTTTGGAGACTAATCCCTTGTCGGTCACATCATTTGAAAATATTTTCTCCCATCTGTGGGTTGTCTTTTCATTTTGTTTATGGTTTCCTTTGCTGTGCAAAAGTTTTTGAGTTTAATTAGGTCCCATTTGTTTATTTTTGTTTTTATTTCCATTACTCTGGGAGATGGATCAAAAAAGCTCTTGCTGCAATTTATATCAGAGAATGTTCTGCCTATGTTTTCCTCTAAGAGTTTTATAGTGTCTGGTCTCAGAATTAGGTCTTTAATCCATTTTGAGTTTATTTTCGTGTATGGTCTTAAAGAATGTTCTACTTTAATTTTTTTACATTTAGCTGTCCAGTTTCTCCAGCACTATTTTTTTTTAATTTTATTTATTTTTGGCTGCATTGGGTCTTCATTGCTGTGTGGGCTTTCTCTAGTTGTGGCAAGCGGGGGTTACTCTTCGTTGTGGTGCATGGGCTTCTCATTGCAGTGGCTTCTCTTGTTGTGGAGCACAGGTCCTAGAGCAAGTGGGCCTTAGTAGTTGTGGCACATGGGCTCAGTAGTTGTGGCTTGTGGTCTCTAGAGCACAGGCTCAGTAGTTGTGGCGCACAGGCTTGGTTGCTCTGCAGCATGTGGGATCTTCCAGGACCAGGGATTGAACCTGTGTCCCCTGCATTGGTAAGCGGATTCTTAACCACTGCACCACCAGGGAAGTCCCCTAACACTATTTATTGAAGAGACTGTCTTTCCTCCATTGTATAGTCTTGCCTCGTTTGCCACAGATTAATTGACCATAGGTGTGTGGGTTTGTCTCTGGGCTTTCTATCCTGCTCTATTGATCTATATTACTGTTTTTGGTGCCAGTACCATACTGTTTTAATGACTATAGCTTTGTAGTATAGTCCAAAGTCAGGAAGAATGATTCCTCCAACTTTGTTTTTCTTTCTCAAGGTTGCTTTGGCTATTCAGGGTCTTTTGTGTCTCCACACAAATTTTAAGATTTTTTTGTTCTAGTTCTGTAAAAAATGCCATTTTAAAATTTGATAGGTATTGTATGGAATCTGTATATTGCCTTGGGTAGTATAGTCATTTTGACAATGTTGATTCTTCCAATCCAAAACATGGTATATCTTTCCATTTGTTTGTGTCATCATCAATTTCTTTCATCAGCATCTTATAGTTTTCAGAGTACAGGTCTTTTATCTCCTTAGGTAGGTTTATTCCTAGTTATTTTATTCTTTTTGATGCAATGGTAAATGGAATTATTTCTTGAATTTCTCTTTCTGATCTTTCATTGTTAGTGTATAAAAATGCAACAGATTTCTGTGTATTAATTTTGTAACCTGCAACTTTACCAAATTCATTGATGAGCTTGAGTAGTTTTCTGGTAGTGTCTTTAGGATTTTCTATGTATAGTATCATGTCATCTGGAAACAGTGAGAGTTTAACTTCTTTTCCCATTTGGATTCCTTTTATTTCTTTTTCTTCTCTGATTGCCATAGCTAGGACTTCCAAAACTACGTTGAATAAAAGTAGCAAGTCACTTGTCTTATTTTGTTTCCAATCTTAGAGGAAATGCTTTTAGCTTTTCACCATTGAGTACGATGTTAGCTGTAGGTTTTTATGGCCTTTTTTAAGTTGAGGTATGTTCCCTCTATGCTATCAGCTATCTTCTTGCTTGTCAAAGACGTGTTGACTGAAGTTTTGGAAGATGTTTCATGACCTTCAATATTCAAGAAAAGACAGGGCATAAGGGAGAGTTGGAGAGGGATATCTTTCTGGCCTTGATAATCATTGATTGCTTTCTGACCTAGCAAGTAAAATTTATTGAGATATTTATTATTCTCTGAGATATTTTCCATTTCTTTTAAAATCTGAAACCTGTCTGTAAAGGAGAACAAATAATCACATGCCATTTTCTGCCAAGATAGCAGGTGACCTTCTAACTGTCGAAACCTTTGTGCAAAGGGGGCATCTTATCATGGAAAAAAAGGTTTGGCATTCCATGGTCTCATCTCCTTTATGGAAACTGATTTAGCAATTCACCTGAAATTGCAGCAACAGTGAATGCACAGGGAGTTGAAATTATCTCTGAAAATTACTTACGAAATGGATATTACAAAAAGTTAATAATAATAATTATGTAGCTATGCAACAAAATTGACAAAAATTGTAGAGAAACGTATGTTACAGCCAAAAGAAAGTTAAGATCTCAGTGAAGTTGGAGTGAGAGACAGAGACGTCTGAAAAAGTCATAGAATGAAATTGCACCTGTGGCTGTGCTAGAACCTTCACCACACTCAGGTTTTTATCTCCAAACAGTGCTTCCTTTTCACATTTGAAAACGTTGGACTCTAACAACTTGGAGAGATAGGGTCGAGATGACATTTTGAAGAACTTACTGGAAATGTAAAAAATAAATAGGAGAACCATAATGTCATGTGTATTTACTGCTCTAACACGTGTTCAATAAACCTCTACTCAGTTTCAGGAACAGTGGTAGGTTCATGAGACATATCTGCAATAGGGTGGCCAGTTCTGTCTATACAGGGTATTTCCTATATTTAATGATTTTCGTTCCGGTTCCTATACTGATTTGTTAGGATGCCTTAAGTCTCTTGTAGTCCACTTTTTGTAATGGTTTGCAAAAAGTTGACACAGTGCAATTGTTTGATCAATATTGGAAATGATGGGCAGTCAACTATAAAACAGCATGTAATAACAGTTAAGCATGAGAGATATAAATTTTCCACTACTAGCAAAGAAGACGATAAAATAAGATTGTTATTAAGAAGAATGTGGGTGAAAAAGATTTTTAAAAATCAAAGGAGAAGTTGTAGTGGTCTTCCACACTGGACAGTATCATCTGTCCTCCAGCTCACAATGCTACTTACAGCCTGTGTCTCCATGAGGAATGTTCAGTGGACAAAGGAATCAAATAAATTGGATGAGACTACCCTGGAAACTATGAAACAAACTAAATGGAATATAGAGGATAATTACAAGGAATTTTATAAACAAATACTACAAAACAAGGAAAAGTTAAGAAGAAGCAAATTACCAGGTAAGTATACTTAAAGAGGTATGAAACTTAGTTATAATTTCCTTCAGAAACACAACAAATGATTTTTATGTAAGTATGTCCTATGCAACATTTCCTTCTTATTTCAGTGTATATGTGCATAGGGAGTTAGAAATTTTCAAAATTTACTGAGCCAGATATTGTTTACTAAATCTAGCAAGCCTACTTTTCCACGTTATATTACCTAATAACCCTCTCAAGTAATTTCTGCTACTCATCCCCTCAATGGTAAATTCTGCATGTTGGGAGGACTTTTTCTTTAAGGGAGAAAAATTCCACCAGCAGAATAATATTATAAACCTGAATTGGGATATGAGACAGCCAATTGGCCATTTTGGGCTCCTCATGCCACTTAGAAAAAAAGTGAAATGCTCTACTGCCCAGGTGATGATGATTACTATTTTTTACTAGAGGAAACTGAGTTGCTGCTCTCAATGGAATCCTGGAGCACTATGTCCGGAATCTGGGGGATTCTCCAGGGAATGTGACGGTAAATCCATGTCCAAAAATAAACCTACAACAATACAATGAAGGCAGGATCCCTTGGAGAGTCAGACCATTCTGGTTTTGAATTTTTGGTTCATCCACCAAATTAAAAAGCAAACCAAAACAAAGAAACCTCTGCCTAGCTGAAGGTCTGGCAAAGACAAAGGTGTAGGGTGGGTGATGGACAATGAGTGAAAACTAAAATAAAGTTCAACATGTGACCAGTTAAGAAAACAAGAAATCTCACTACTTTTTTTAGGTAGGAGAGATTGACTATACAAATTGGCAACGGGTACAGCAAATATAAAATAGAACTCAAGACTGCTCTCAGGAACCTAATAAGAGTTGTTGATTTTCAGTATTTTCAGCTTTTTACTTGCTGTTAGGATGGAGTGATAACTTCCAGCTTCTTACACGCCAGGACAGAAAACGGAATTCCCTCTATCTGCTCTTATTTTCATCATTTCTAGGGTCTTTGACTTATTTCTTAATACGAATCTAAAACTCGTATGTCTAAAATTACACAAAAATAGGCACATTTAGATATTTTAAGTATCTTCTCTTAATGCCTCAAATCTCTAAATTTTGACTGTCCTGAACTTCATGAAACAGAAAGACTTAAATTCAGATACAATTATCTTAAATTTTTCATTAAGTACATTGTGCACATTGGGACTTTAAAAATACAACCAGACAGTGGCCTCTGTGATTGTTTCCTAGCTATCACTCTAAAACTATTCTCTTTTGATTTCCTGGTCTATAATGCCTGCTGACCTTTGTAAATTTTCATTTTCTTAAGAGCCACCTGGTTTGAGGATTACATGATAAAAAGATGACAAGGAATTGTACCAGCAGACTGCCTTTTGTCTTGACGGCAACTCTTCACTGGGTCTCCAGCCTACTGGCCTACCCTGCAAATTTTAGACTTTGCTGGCTATCACAATCACATCAGCTAATTCCTTTAAAAATCTCTCTCTCCTTTCTCTGTCTCTACAAAAAATGCACGCGCTCACACACATACACAGATGGTTCTATTTCACTGGAGATCCCAATATATCACAGAACTGAACACTTAAAATAATGAGATGATAAAGTGTATGTTAAGTGAATTTTACCACAACAAATGATTTTTAAAATTCCCTAAGAACCTTTATGACGCAAAGATATAGCTTAAAGACACGACTAGAAAAAAGAAGCCAAATAAGAGAAAAATCTAGAACGATGTGTCAGTGGAAGCTTGTGTACGACGCAGATGGTTCAAAATTCTTTCTTTTATAATGAATTCATATGAAACTGAATTTCAGTTTAAATTACTTAGTTTCAACTTCACTTCCCACTTTAAACAACTTTTTCTCATTGTCAGAAAAAAAACCACGTTTCTTACAAACAATGCAGCTCTAATGCATAACAAAGCCTTCCTTATTTTTATTTAGTGTCATTCCTTTGCACACACATGAATAATACTAAAAATATATTCATGCACTCAGTGAAAACAGTCATAACAAGGAAACCTGTAGGATTCCCTTTATATGAAATTCTAGAAAATGGAAACTACAGTGTCTACCTGGAGATGGCAACTTGGGTAGGCTTGGGAGAGAGAATACAAAGTGGCTAATGGAAACTCCATTAAGTAATGTACATGTTCATTATTGTGACTTATTTTTGTTGTTGTTGTTGTTGCGGTACACGGACCTCTCACTGTTGTGGCCTCTTTCGTTGCAGAGCACAGGCTCCAGACGCGCAGGCTCAGCAGCCATGGCTCACGGACCTAGCCACTCCGCGGCACGTGGGATCTTCCCGGACCAGGGCACGAACCCGTGTCCCCTGCATTGGCAGACGGACTCAACCACTGCACCACCAGGGAAGCCCTCGTGACTTTGGTGATAGTCCCATTGTGCACACAGATGTGAAAATACATTTTACAATTTTAATATGAAATTGAGTATGTCAGTACCTCAATAAAGCTGTCAATAAATATTCCATATAAAATCTGGATCTCCCCTTCTCTAAATAGCATCATATCAGGCAAATTTGTATTGACCATCAGAATCCTTCCCCATGTCTTAGGTCAATTCTGATTCTTTCTCAAAACAGAAGAAAATGCTGACAAGTGCTTCAACATGGGGAAATTATGCTAAGCTAAATAAGCCAGTTGCAAAGAGGTGAAAACTGTATGATTATACTTGTATAAAGCATCCAGAGTAATCAAATTAATCGACTGAGTGTAAAAAAGAGGTTGCCAGGTGAGGTAGGGAAGGAGTAGAAAGAGATGTTTAAGAGGCATAGTTTCATTTCTGCAAGATGAAAAAAATTCTGGAGATTAGATGTGAATTTTTAAACACACTACACCCAACAATTTAAAAGGTAGAGGGTAAACTTTGTTACATATATTTTACCACAGTCAAAGAAAAAACAATAGTTCTCAGGGACAGATTAGAGCAGACGTTTTGCTAAAGTCTTTCCACATTTGCAATACTCTCTCTGGTGCGAACTTTTTGGTGCTGAATGAGGTGGGAGTTTTGGCTGAACATATGCCCATATTTGATGCACTTAGACCTTTCTCCATTGTGAAATAGATGTTTAATGGAGTTGGAGTTTCACCTGAAGACTTCCATTCACTGTACTTAGAAGGCTTTCGTCTGGTGTGAACTTGATGTCTAACGAGTGGGGAGCTGTACCAAAACAACTTTCCATGCTCACTGTACTGAGAAGGCTCACTCCAACATAACTCATGAGGTACTTCTTCAGTGTTAGGAGTAGTACATAATTTACCATAACCTCTGCACTTGTAAGGTCTTTTGTTTTTTAATTGAAGTATAGTTGATTTACAATGTTTCAGGTGTACAGCAAAGTGATTTAGTTTATATATATATATTATATATATATAATTCTTTTCCAAATTCTTTTCCATTATAAGTTATTACAAGATACTGAATATAATTCCCTGTGCTATACAGTAGGCCCTTTCATAAGGCCTTTACCACTGTGAATTCTCTGCTTCATGAGGTTGGAGTTGTATCTAATGAATTCCCCACATTCACAGCACTCATATTGTCTTCAGTGTGGATTTTCTGGTGATGAACAAGGTGGGACTTCCTAATGAAGGCTTTCTGACATCTGCTGCACTCATAAGGCCTTTCTCCAGTATGGATTTTCTGATGCTCAACAAGTATATGCTTGTGGCTAAAGGCTTTCCCACACTCTCTGCACTCATAAGGCCTCTCGCCTGTGTGATTTCTCCAATGTTTAATGAGGTTGGAGTTGTATCGAAAGAATTTCCCACATTCGCTGCACTCGAAAGGCCTCTCTCCACTGTGAACTCTCTTATGTCTAATGAGTCTGCAGTGGTACCTAAATGCCTTCCCACATTCACTGCACTCATAAGGCCTTTCTCCAGTGTGATTTTGCCAATGTTTAATGAGTTTGGACTTGGACCTAAAGTATTCCCCACACAAGCTGCACTCATAAGGCCTTTCTACAGTATGAACTCTTTGATGTCTAATGAGGGTGGATGTGTACCTAAAGAATTTCCCACATTCAGTGCACTCATAAGGCCTTTCTCCAGTGTGAACTCTCTGGTGTTTAATGAGTGTGGAATTATACCTAAAATATTTCCCACATTCATTACACTTATAAGGCCTTTCTGAAGTATGAACTCTCTGATGTCTAATGAATGTGGAGCTGTACCTGAAAAATTTCCCACATTCGCTGCACTTATAAGGTCGTTCTCCACTGTGAACTCTCCCATGCCTTACCAGTCTATAGTTGTACCTAAAGAATTTTCCACATTCTCTGCACTCATAAGGCCTTTCTCCATTGTGTTTTCTCTGATGTTTCATGAAGTTGGCATTGTACTTGAAGAATTCCCCACATTTGCTGCACTCATAAGGGCTCAATCCAGTGTGAACTCTCTGATGACTAATGAGTGTGGAGTTGTACCTAAAGCATTTCCCACATTCACTGCACTGAAAAGGCCTTTCTCCAGTATGGATTCTCTGGTGCTGAACAAGGTGAAACTTTCTAATGAAGGCCATACCACATTTGCTGCACTCATAAGGCCTTAGACCAGTGTGGATTTTCTGGTGCTCAACAAGGATCTGTTTTTGACGGAAGGCTTTCCCACACTGAGTGCACCTGTAATCACTCTGCCCACTATCAAAAGCTTCCCCACACTCAGTGTCCCTGTGTGGCTTCCCCGCATTGTGAGGGGTCGGCTGCTTCAGAAGGCCTATGCTGCCTGGGAAGTCCTTTCTGTCTCTGCTGCATGTCAAGGTCCTCTCTGCCGAGTGAATGTTGCTGTTGGTAAGAAATGAAGGCTGCCCCTCATCCCTTCTGGAAAGTTTGTCTCTAATCTGCTCCTTCTGGTGCTGGAAAAGGTTTTCCCCACAAATATACAGCCCTTCATCAGGGTACATTCCGTCATGCTCAGGTAGGTGCAAATGGTCTTTGGACAGTGGGTCACACATCTCATAGGGCTGGGCCTTCTTGGTGGATGGATCTGGCTTTGGAGTCCCAACCTCTGACATCCCTACAGAAACACTTTGCTCAGAAGGTGCCTCCTCATCCTGTGCTCCATGCCAACAACCTGTAAGCAGAGAAATGCCGATGAAGTGCATGATTATTTTGGTAGAAGGGGCAGCCCCATCAGAAATGACACACCGAAGACTAAAGCCAGAGAGAGGAAGGTCTGCTGTGCAGAGATGGGCCTGCATAGCTCCCATGATGAGAGAGCCCTGACAATAGGCAAGGACTGAAGGATGAGTTACTGTCTCAGTCCATTTCGGATGCTATGACAAAATACCACAGACTGGCTGGCTTATAAAACCAGAAAGTTATTTCTCACACTTCTGGAGACTTGAACCCACAGATCAGCCTGTACTCTCCTGGGTTGCAGACTTCTCATAGTGTCCTCACATGTTGGAAGGAGCTAGGAGGCTCTGTGGGGTCCCTTTCATAAAGGCACAAATCTCATTCATGAGGGCTCTTCCCTCATGATCTAATCACCCCAAAGGCCCCATCTCCTAATACTGTCACTGCATGGGGTTTTCAACATATGGAACATGGAGGAACACAAACATTCACACCAGAGCAGGGAGGAGAGGCAGGCCTCCAAGTCAACATGGCCATGGCTACTGGTGACAGATGAGCACTGTGTCGAAGGTTGTGCCCAGACCTACAAATACTTGATGCAAAAGAAATGCTAAAGTTCAAGGACTATATAAGGATACATGCAGACCTCACGATATCTTACATATAGGTCAAATGTTGAACATTGCAAAGGGAGCAATGAAACAGAACATGTGACAAGTGAGAGTCACAAAAGTGTGGTTGGAGTGTGACAGAAGAAATAAGAGTGGGGAAGAAATGAGGTGTGGCACTGGTCCAAGCATCAATCAATAGTGAACGCAGGACAGATTCTGAGCTCTGACATCACACCATTTCCCAGGACCTCACACCAAGCCCGGGTACTTCTGAGTGTCTCCTGCCATTGATGTAGTAGTGACCACACTAGACTAGCAGGTACCCAGAGTCCTCCCCATTGCTGCAGGTGAGCATTGATGTGGCACCTGAAAGAGGTTAGTCTTACGTGAAAGACAGAAAAAGAAGGGGCCAGCACATGTAGACAGAGATCCAACACAGGGCTTTTGGCATTCTAAAATTATAAGAACTTCACAGGGGAGACTGTAGTAACAATCAGTGGTTCCCCAAATTAGTAATTAGGTTGGTGCTAAAATTCCTGGCACAGAAGGCCCTAAGAAAAGTCAGCAAGAGGGAGGGGTAAGGCCTGGCACAACAAGAGTCCAAGCATCTAGACTGAGGACCCAACCAAGAACAGGCCAAGTCTGAAGGGGTCTCAGACAAAATCTAGATTTCTGACCCCTGAGCCCTATCTTGGAAGGACTCAGAGTAGAAGAGATGGGGCTCCCTGTGGAGAAAAATGACACTGTACACACAGTCCAGCCCCGGCACCAACAACACGTATGCCAGGAAACCAGGAAAGGAAGCAGTATCCGTGGTCTCAGTGTGGGGAGTACAGAGCTGCCCCCTGGGAAAAGGGAAAGAACAGAGCACAGCTCAGGGAACTGGCTGAGCTTGTGGACCTTACCTAGGGAGGTCACAAGTGCAAAGTTCTCCATCATCACAGCATGGTACAAGTGTCTCTGAGCTTCATCAAGGAGGCCCCACTCCTCCTGAGAGAAATACACAGCCACGTCCTCAAAGACCACACGGTCCTGCCAAAATTGGAAGAGTTTGGTTCATGGACAACTTCTTGTTTCAACTATATTTTTGTGGATTCTGTATTTATCTATTTGCCATCCATTAATTACAGGGCTAAACTAATGCCCAAATTTGTTTACATCTCCCTTGCAATCCAGAGCCCATACTCTCAACCAACTCCTTAACTAACTCTCACGAACCAGGTCAGTATTTCCCCTGCCCTAAAGCAGCCCAGGGCCAGGTAACAGACAGCTGGGGACAGTTCCCATACCCCAGGTACACAGAATTATACAAACTAGTCACCCATAAACTTTTCATCCAATCCTCTCTGCATTTCCCTCAAAAGTCTAATAAAGGCTCTGACCTTTGGTGTCCCTTAGCTTGTGCTCATGCCTCCTGACCGAATCTGGTGCTTCTAGAGGTAGTTCTGTTACATAGTGTACCTCCTCCTCTTGGGAAATATAAGTAATAAAACTGTCTTTTAATGTCCTTGGCCTCTCTGTATCACGACTCACTCGTCTCCACTAGTTAAAATCCTGTGGGTGCAATCACTGATGCACTTCCCTTTCCAGGACCTTCAGCCCTCCCCCTACACATCCATCCCTGCTCATCCTCCTCCCACACGTCCCACCATGGAATATATACCAGGTCCCAGTGGCACCAGTGCCTGCTCTCTCCTTATTACCATTGATCACTGTGTCCAGCACACAGCATAAAACACATGGGGGAGGGAGCAGAAAACCACCACCTAAGGTGTGGAACTGCATGCATGGCCCTACCCCTCTCCTGCCACACAGTTTCCCTGGGGTTCCCCAGGTGTTGACCCTCAGACACATTCAGACTCGTCCCTGTCCTCAAGCGCCCAGTGCCAGGGCCCAGGGCCAACCATTCACACTCCTCCTTACCTGCATCTCACTCGTTGGACTGCACCTTCCTCATGACTCTAACCCTTCCACAGTGACAGTTCCACAGACAGCCCCAGCCCACACCATAGGCACTTCCTTCACCTCCTTATAGGGCACTCTGCACATGGAATCCAGGCAGTGAATGGAAATGCATCCAGCATTCATCTCAGCCCAGTCCTGTCCCTGAACACCAAAGTCCCCTGGGGCCAGGGCTTGCCCAAAGCCCTTCTTAGAAGGCCTCACCACCTGGCCCTGTTTTTTCCTTCCTTCCCAGCCACCCTTTTTATGTGAGACCTCATGTCCCCTTAGCCCTCTCCCTCTTCCGTGTTGCACGAACTGTCCCATCAGCAGTCAGCAACTTCTCTCCTCACGTGAAGCCCAGGTACACCGACCTCCCCACCCACACTGTGACTGCACCCTAAGTCTAGCGACTCTCCTAGCTGATCCCATTTCCTCCCTCAACATCCATCTCATGTTCGCTCTGGCCTCAGAAGACTCTCACGCCTACATCCCGCTGTCATGCACAGACAAGAACACTGTGCTACCTCATCTGTCTTTGTGATGCGCATCACCACCAGCCAGGTACCCAACCCACAGACTTAGTCCTGAGGCCCTTCATTCTCACTCCTTGTCCTCTAGTGGCATCACCACCATAAACTAGAAATGATGCCGCCTAAATCTTACCTTCGGCTTCATCGTAGTCCACACAGCCACTCTGTTGTGGCTGTCTCCATCCTGAATCCATCCTCTGAACTCCAGCTCTCTGTGTAAAAGTGCCCACTGAACACCTCCCCTTGGGTGTCTCTGGAACATTTGTGACGTGGACAAAAACGGACTCTCCTTATTCCACCTGCAAATTCCTCCTAAAGCTGACTTTGCCCATTTTAGTTGATGAGGCATCCATCCTTCCTAACAAGTCCAGAAACATGAAGTCATCCCCAATTCTTCCTATCAGCCCACTTTCTTGAGTCCCTCACTCTCCATTAGATAAAATATGGACAGTACAATACTGTAAATCATCTATACTTCAATTAAAAATATACTGATACATTTTAAAATATAAATAAAACACGGGCAGCTCTAGTTCAAAACACATCCAGAAAACAACCACTCCCTACTTCCATAGCCACCACTCGGATGTAGCCACCACCAACATTCACCTAGATGACTGCAGAAATTCCCCTCAGGTCTCCCTACCTTCACTCGTTGTCTGTCTTTTATTCTACAGCCAGAGGGAATCTGTTAAAACATGAGTCATAGCACCTTCCTCCTCTGCTTCAAACCTTCCATACCTCCCATCAACCTGAGATGAGAGAACCAGGACCTCAGGCTATCATTCAAGGCCTGATACCTGTGAACCCCTATCCCAGCTCCCCATTCCCACCAGATATAACAGAGACCTGCAGTTCTCTGAACATCCCACCTCAGTATCACCTGCAACTGTCTGAACATTCAGAATCCTGAATGTAGTCAGGACTGTCTGCCACATCTTACCCCATCAATTGTCAGAAATGGAACTATTCTATATAACCTGGGACTAAATATAGGATCCTGGACCTGGTGAAAGCACAGGGTCTACAGAGGCAAGAGACAAAAAAGGGATAGAAGTCCTGGGACACTACCATTCCCTGAGGGCATACAGATCAGGATGATAAAACTATCAGGGTGATAATTGGGATGGGTGAGAGGTGGGACCCCTCCATTCACCTGTACAGGGTCCATAAGCATTTCTGCCACTGCCATGGGACCCTGGGGGAAGGAAGCCATGTGAAATGGGTAACAGTGGCAGGATCCTACAGCAGAGCTGGACCACCACTTCTGCCCTACCCTGGTGTAATTAGATCTCAGCCTGAGAGTCTAAGCTCAGTTCCTCACAAAACAGTATTGTCTCTTACTAGCTGAGTGACACTGGAGAAGGGTTAAACCTCCCTGAGCCTCAGGGAAAAGAAAAAGTTTATGAAGATTAAGAATGCTTCCAACCTCACAGGGGTCATATTGTTATCTAACGTAAGGAGTACATACCATGTGTCAGCTATGACTGACCATAGGAACAACGGTTTTGTATATATTTTCAGTGCAACTGAAGTGATACAGTTTTGAAAACTGGGGTCTTTATTTTTACTGCTTTTTTAAGATCTCAGAGGATGTCATATATAAAACTTTGCATTGTTAAGCAAATACCTAGAGGTAAATCAATGCCAAGCCAATTACAAATTGTTTGCATAAATTTAACTGAGTGAACAGGCTTATTTCTAATTACCTACGTGTATGTATTTAGAGGAATATTGATAAATTAGTGTTTAAATTAATTTTCATACATTCTTTTTGCGGTACGTGGGCCTCTCACTGTTGTGGCCTCTCCCGCTGCGGACGCGCAGGCTCAGCGGCCATGGCTCACGGGCCTAGCCGCTCCGCGGCATGTGGGATCTTCCCAGACCGGGGCATGAACCCGTGTCCCCTGCATCGGCAGGCAGCTTCTCAACCACTGCGTCACCAGGGAAGCCCTCATACATTCTTAAGTTAATAAGTTGTAGCAAGGGGCTGAGCAGGCAGGTCAGCTATTAGTTCATTCAGCAACCAGGCCTACCCATTAAATAATCCTCAAAAGGGAGCAGTGGATCATCCCTCTTGCCCTGAGGGTTGGAGGTGAGCTGGCAGTGCCCTCGTCTAGGACCCACTGGCTGCACCACTCTGGCTCACCTTCCCCTTGCTCCATCAGGAGTGGCCCTGAGGATCAGTAGAGCCTGCAAGTGGAGAACCCACACCAGCACACACTGCAGGCTCCACAGAAGGGACGTTCCTTACCCCATCCAGGCCTCCCTTCCTACAGACACAGGCCAGAAGCCCTCCTATGTCAGGTCTGCTCTTTTCTGAAGGGAGCACCAGGGATGCCAGCACCCAGCCCTCATGTACTCCCCTCAAACTCTCGCCCCTCCCTCACCACAGGGCCCATCTCATGTAACAATCTTAAGCCTCCCTGGTGACGCAGTGGTTGAGAATCCGTCTGCCAATGCAGGAGACACAGCTTTGAGCCCTTGTCCAGGAAGATCCCACATGCCGCGGAGCAACTAGGCCCGTACGCCACAACTACTGAGCCCGCGCTCTAGAGCCTGCAAGCCACAACTACTGAGCCCACGTGATGCAACTACTGAAGCCCGTGCACCCTAGAGCCCATGCTCCGCAAGAAAAGAAGCCACTGCAATTAGAAGCCCACGCACCACAAGGAAGAGTAGCCCCTGCTCACCGCAACTAGAGAAAGCCCGCGTGAAGCAACAAAGACTCAATGCAGCCAAAAATAAAAACAAACAAACAAAACAATCTTAAGCCTCCCTCCTCAATCTGATCCCCAGGCCATGCCCTGGTCCAGTCCACACCCTCCATACCTTTGATATTTCCAACACTGTCCCCTTCCTCTACTTCCAGACTTTATGTTCACCTCCACATATGGTATCTCCATTTGGTGACATCTCCATCTTGATACATGTCAGGATCAACATGTCCAAATACAACTCATGATCTTCCCCCCGAACCTGCTCCTCGCGCTGACTTCCTCATCTCCCCACTTTCAGATGTTCAGGCAAAAAAATTTGGATGGTACTTCATTCCCTACTTTTGCTTACAACCGTATTTTATGCAGCAGGAAATCCCATTTACTCCAAGTTTGAGATTTCTCCAGAATCTCATCCCATCTCCCAGTGTCGCACTACCTTCCTGGCCCAGCCCCTGCCATAATTCTCCTGGGGTCTATCGCGGTGGTCTCTTCAGCAATCTCCCTGCCTCCATTCGCATCCTATTCTCCCAATTTTTAACTTCTAACTCTGAACACGGTTCTCCCATCCCCAATCCCTTCACAACCTTCCATGGATTCTACGTGCTCAGGTTGCCGTTTCAGGTGAGACACCTCGTCCCCCTCTGTCCCCGACAAAAGGGACCCCAGGTTTCCCCAATGCTTCCGACTCCGTAGCACCTGCAATCCGTGCACCGGCGGCCCCGAGGGTACTCTCTCCCTCACCCCAGTCCACTGGTGGAAAAGGGACCCCTCCCAAGGCCGCCCTCTGTTCTGGACTCTGGGGCTGACCGGCAAGGAATTGAGCGGACCCACCTCCTTCCGGATTTGGGACTCGGAGGCGGGGGTCGGGCCGGGTGGGGGCTCGGGAGACGCAGCACCCACCTGAGCCGGCCTCATCAGGGCCGCCTCCGTCACCGGCAGGTGGGAAGAACGGAGCCGGGAGAGGCGGCGAGCGGGGCGGGAACTAGGGCACCGTCGTCAACTACGGGCGCAGGGGGCCTCACAGCCGCCTCTGGGCAGCGGGGCCAACTTCTCTCCTCCCGCTCTTCGCTCCGTCACCTCGGTGCCCGCCAAGCGACGCCGACACCCTGAACCGGTGAACAGCCCGACAACCACCCAACCACTACCAGAGACAACGCCGGAAGTCCCGCCCCCAGGCGATGAGCACGCACGTATGCGTCCCCCCCCTAAGCTTTCATTGGCTCAGTCACCGCCGCTTCGCACCGTAGCTGCTTCTGGGTAATGTAGTTTCCTCTGCCACCACTTATGTCTAAGATCTGAGCAGAACTCACTCCCTAAGTGGCTGGTAGTGGCTTTGAGACTCCTTCAGGGGCTCTGAGAAGCGGAGTTTCCTGTCTCCAACGGTGGGCGGGGCGTCCCCTTATCTTAAAGGGGACGCACCCAGATTTCTGGAGAGCAGTCCAGGAATACTTACAGAAAGTTTAGTGACGTGTTATTTCAGACTGTGAAACAGAGCAAGTTCCCAAATCTACACATCCAAAGGGACACACTATATTATAATGATACTCTATGTGCACTCATGGCTGTCAGCTATGCTGTCGCTTTTCAACAACTTGAAACCTAACAGGTCCCTATGAGACTTTCCTAGAACAGATTCCTCTCCCCCATCCCATGTCCTCTGACTGCCTGTTGTCTGTAGAAAAAGTGTAGCCTCCTAGGCCTCCCGGAGGCAGGAAAGACAGGGACAGGCCCAAGGACAGCCTCTTCATGCATAAGGATTAAGCAGAATCAAAACCACCTACTTGTTTTGCACTTAATGCGGCCATGGTGCATGGAGGAATGGCTGGGGTTTTTTTTTTTGGCGGTGCTGCGCTCTTGTGGGATTTTAGTTCCCCGACCAGAGACAGAACCCCAGCCCACGGCAGTGGAAGCGCCGTGTCCTGACCACTGGACAGCCAAGGAATTCCCTGGAATGGCATCTAAAACAGAAACTTTGCAACATCTCAGCAAGGAACTCTTGACGGTGAAAACCATGGAGCCAGCGTGTGCTTTGAGGTAGGAGATAGATAGGCTTCGGGGTAACCTGCTGCAACTGGTTTCATGCTGACCCTTTTGATAAACTACTGTTGGGTCTAGGAGCCCTAATTGGATGAAAGATGAGAGGGTCCACCCCAGCCTCCACATTCTTGTGGTCAAGATTTCCCAGCCCCACACATGCGCAGAGGGGGTTCTCAAGTCGTCCTCTAGTAACTTTGGCTACATTGTAATATCATTATAATATCATTAGCATTGCAATTTTGACACCCACCCCCAATAGGTTTTGCTTAGGTGTTCTTGGGAAAGATTCAAAATGGAGCCTGGTGGAAGCCCAAATAAGGAATTGCAGATGACACTATCGTAGGGGAGGGAAAAGGGGAGTCACCCTGGCCCAAACCCTGGAAGATTAACCCCATACTAACAACCTAAGCTGCCCCTATTGCACGCAGCTCACTCCGTGAGCTCGCCTTGTGCTTTCTCACATGTACTGTGCTTCTAATGAATTCTGTGCCTGCCTTGCAATCTTAGTCTCTTTGTTGAATTCTTTCTCCAAAGAAAACAAAGACCGAGATCCTCTCGTTAGCTAAAATCATTCCCTGAGTTCCAGAGAGTAAATTTAATCACAGAAGTGAGAAAATCCAGAAGGGAAGTAAAACAGTCAAACAAGACAAAATAATAATTGTTTACTTGTTAAACAAAGTCAAGGACTTTTAGTTCCTCTTCAAGGGTTATAGATAATATTCTGAGCCATGACCTTTGAGCTCTTTTACAGATACTGAAACCTGCACCAAGTGGGAAAAATGAACTACATGCAGCCTGCAAGCACATAAACACCAGAATGGTTGGAACCAGAAGGTTGGTGATGTTGACTCCAGATTACCTCACCACCAACCAATCAGAAGAATGTCCACGAGCTGATCACACACCCTACAACCCCCTCCCTCATCCTATCTTTGAAAACCTTTCCCTGGAAGCCTTTGGGGAGTTCGGGTCTTTTAAGTACTAGCTGCCCTGAATTCCTTGCTTGGCACCCTGCAATGAACACTGCACTTTCCTTTACCACAACCCGATGTCAGCAGATTGGCTTTCCTGCCTATGGGCAAGTGGACCCAATTTTGCTTCGGTAACAGACTGAAGCTCTGTATTCGGTTTAATGACCTTCAGCATATTTGGTCCAGGACAAGAAAGAAAAGACTTCAGATAGAGCCATGGTAGAGATAATGGAGGAAGAATGACAGGAAATGCAGAATTGCTTGAAAGGGTGAAACTGTGACTCTGGTTCCCAGAAAAACAGCTTTTCTGGCTGTACAGTCAGTGATTCTGTCTGAACCTAGTGAACAACACGTTTCTTCAAACAATATTTATTACTCCATATCTGAGATATTTTCCAATTCTTTTAAGAATCTGAAACCTACCTGAAAAAGAATAGTGATCTATCACATTCCATCTTCTGCCGGGACACTGTGTGATCTTTTAATAGAGCACGTGTACAAGGGGAGCACCTTGCCCCCAAGACAAATGTGTGGGATTCTAGTCTCTCCTCTTCTTGCTAGAAGTTATTTATCACTTCACCTCAAATTGCAGCAGCAGTGTCTTCACAGGGAATTTAAATTATCTGAGAAAAACACTTGTGAAATGGAAATTACTGAAAGGTATTATTGATTATGTAGTTATTAAAATAAAGCAGCAGAAATAGTTCTAGAAAAGCATATGTGTGACATGTAAAAAAAAAAAAAGTTAAGATCTTAGCCAAGTTTAAGCAAGAGATAGTGAAGTCTGAAAAGCCAGAAAATGAAGCTGAGCCTGTGGCTTTTCTCTCCAAAATGTGCTTCTTTTTAATACTTGAAAACATGGCTCATTAACTGCTTGGAGTGATAGATTGAGACAATCTTTTGAAAGTCTTGCCAGAAACGTGAGAATGAATACGGAAGCTATGTTGTAGTGTGTATTTACTGTTCTAAGAAATGTTCAGTGAGCACCTACTGGGTTTTAGGCACAATTGTAGGTGAATGTGACACATGTGGAATAGGTTTGCCGGCTGCTCTGTGTATGCAGGAATGTTGCATATTTCCTAAAATTCTGTATTTGTCTATTTAGCATTCTTTTGTGGCAAGGCCAAACAAATCATTTCTCTCTCTTGCAATTCAGTTTTCACAGGCTCTCAAATATATTGTATATTTAATATTAATATTACATATTATAAACACCCCTAGGACAAACCCTAACATGTGTTTTTTCTTCTTGCTAAATAAGGGATGTGTCCACCTAGGTATTCTGTGCTTCTTTAGCCATAAAAGCATTGTAGAAATTAAGTAACCTCCACTAAGGAAAAGTAAAAATAAGATAAATTCCCTAAGAAAAGGACATAGAAAACGGACCCAGTGTGTCTAACAGGGACCCAAAATAAAATGGAGTCGGGAGGGAGGGGCCTTCCTCCCCACCCCCGCTGGGCAGCTCCACTGTCCGCTTCTTGATTCTAAAATATTTCTAGTGCAATGATGACCCCCTTCTCTCCTTGGCCTAGGGCAGCCCGCCCCCTCCATAGAAGGGCTGTTGATCCAAGCAGAGAGGGCCAAGGGGCCAATCTGGAAAGGCCAGCAGAGGCCTCTCCCAATACTCTTGGGGACAAAATATATTTAATGGTTAAGGGACTCGTCCCAAGTCTGACAGCTAGAACAGTAGAAAGGGCCAGAAACCCTCCCACACAATCTTGAACCTACTCCAGGACTAGGATCCGAGGGTAGTTGATCTGCACCGTTGATTCAGTATAGTTCAGAACTCCGCCATGGCATAGATATTTTTATTTATTTATTTATTGACTGCACCATGCGGCACTCGGGATCTTAATTCCCTGACCAGGGATCGAACCTGTGACCCCTGCAGTGGAAGCACGGAGTCCTAACCACTGGACTGCCAAGGAATTCCCCGGATTTTTTTTTATAAATTTATTTTATTTATTTTTGGCTGCATTGGGTCTTCACTGCTGCACACAGGCTTTCTCTAGTTGTGGTAAGCGGGGGCGACTGTTCCAGTGCGCGGGCTTCTCATTGCAGTGGCTTCTCTTGTTTGGAGCACAGGCTCTAGGCACGTGGACTTCAGTAGTTGTAGTACACGGGCTCAGTAGTTGTGGCTAGCGGGCTCTAGAGTGCAGGCTTAGCAGTTGTGGTGCATGGGCTTAGCTGCTCTGCGGCATGTGGGATCTTCCCGGACCAGGGCTTGAACCCGTGTCCCCTGAATTGGCAGGTGGATTCTTAACCACTGTGCCACAAGGGAAGCCCTCCCTGGATATTTTTAAAAGAAAAAAAAGTTTTCTTTTCTCCCTTTTCCTGAATATATGGTAAAATTCCAAGTCTTCATCACTGCCTTTCCTTTGGAACCACATCTAAAAGAGAGTAGCTTGTCCTACACTGGTCTACACTTATGGCTAAATTTTCCTGTATTCCTAACTGTTCTGTATATGCTGCATTTAGACTTACTTATGGCAAAGAAGGCATTCTTTTAAATGAAAACAAATCTCAATAAATCATGAAGATATATAAAAGCTACATACACCTAAAAATCTCTGAATTCAGGTCCCATTTTCTGTTACATAGGAGTGAACAGAACTCCCACACCCACCCTTTTTTAACATAATAAAAGGGCCTTAGCATGGTTGCAACTGTCATCACTACAGTAAGCTGGTTTATAGATGTTTTCCATTGAATATCACAATAAAGAGTACCTTGTGTTATGAAAAAATTAAATAAAATGGAGTCAGGCAGTCATGACAGACCTGGTGTTCAGTCATGTACTCTGTGTTCTTAGAAAAACCATGACCAAAAACTGTAAGGACTTCAGATTCTGCTAAGGGTCCTACCTAGAATAGTCCCTGAGGAGAAGCTCTGATAACAGCCAATCATCAAAAACTTGAAGTCAAGCTGCATATGTTACTGAACCAAACTTGGGTCCACTTGCCCCATGCACAGTAATGCCAATCTACTGACACTGGGTTGTGGTGAAGGAAAGTACCAGGTTTATTGCAGGGCACCAAGCAAGGAGAATGGGTACCTTATGCTCAGAAGATCTGAACTCCCTGATGGGCTTTCAGGGAAGGGTTTTTAATGACAGGAGAGGGTCACAGGGTGTGTGATCAGCTCATGAACAATTCCTGATTGGTTGATGGTTAGGTAACAGGGTGGTGTTTCAGAAATCTCAATTATCAATTACCTGGCTCCAACCTGTCTGGTGGTAGCATGCAGTGAACTTCCTCCACCTGGTGGGGGTTTTAGTATCTGCAAAACAACTCAAGGATATGGCTCAAGATATTATCTACAGGCTTTGAGAAGGAACTAAAGGTCCTTGACTTTGTTTCATGGCTAAACTATCATCATTTTGTCTCACTTGAATGCTTTCCTTTGTTTCTACATTTTCTTACTTCTCTGATTAAATTTGTTCTTTGGAACTGAAAGAAGGCCTAAAAGGCTAAAACTTTCCAACAAGTAAGAGGCAGGGGACACAGGGGTGGGGAGTTCTCTTCATGGGAAGGCCATACAGGGTCCTGCTCCATTTCACAAGGGCTTGTGGTCAAGCTGCAAGGACCATCCATTCCCTTTACAAGTCTGCCAACTGTGGCTTTTGTAGGTTTTGCTTTTAAAAATTCCTCACCCTCTTCACCACCCCTCCCAAACGTAGTTTCATTTATAGCAGAAAGCTGTACATCTCTGGTTTGCAAACCTTGTGAACGATAAGCTGTCCTTTTGCTTTAAGATAACCCTTGGGTCTTCCCTGGTGGTGCAGTGGTTGAGAATCCTCCTGACAATACAGAGGACATGGGTTCAAGCCCTGGTCTAGGAAGATCCCACATGCCATGGAGCAATTAAGCCCGTGCACCACAGGTGCTGAGCCTGTGCTCTAGAACCCACGAGCTACAACTATTGAGCTCGTGTGCCACAACTCCTGAGCTCACGTGCCACAACTACTGAAGCCAGTGCACCTAGATCCCATGCTCTGCAACAGGAGAAGCCACCACAATTAGAAGCCCGCGCACCGCAACGAAGAGTAGCTCCCACTCGCCGCAACTGGAGAAAGCCCACACGCAGCAACGAAGAACCAACACAGCCATAAATAAACAAACAAATAAAAGAATGATCTCTGAGAGCTGAGAGAGGCTGTGTACCTCCAAGAGTTACTGTGTTACAAAAAGTAATAATAACCCTTGATTCTTTTCTGGGATTTTTTTCTAATTTAGGAGGGTAGTATAATCCCCACCCTTTACCTCCTGCATGTGACTAGGTTTCATGTGGACATCCGTGGATTGCTGAGACTCTCATTTTTAGGGTGTTGAGAGTTTAGCTAAGCTACTCCGTCGTGTTGCTACCTTGGCATCCATTTTGTTTGGCCAAGCAGCCTGCAGGGTCCTTAACCTGACACTTCCCCCTCATGAAATCACATGCCCTGTTAGCTATCCCCAACAATGCTGAGGAATATGGGACATCTACTTTGGACAAGGGGCCCAACTCAGGCTACTGCCAAATGCCCCTCCTCAAGCTGATTCTGGGAGGCAAATAATCTTCATATCCAGGGTAAGAAATTGGTGAGGTCCTTCAGACATTCCCAGGAGGCCTCGTGCAGCAATGCAAACTGAACCAAATATGGACTGACAGCTATTCTTTATCCTCTTGCTATTCCATCCTGAATAGCAAATACAAACTAGAGGTGCCCACAAAATCCGTTCACTGTTTCATTCTGTTGTCAATCCACAGCATACAGTAAATAGAACTCTATGTCCCTTAATCAATAAGAACTTTACCATCACAAACACCAGCAGTGTGAGCTGGAGAGTCCTGGGTCGGGTGACTTTAAGGGTGGAAAAATCAACCCAACCATTACAAGTCAATCAAATATACTCACTAAGAAGGGCAATATCCACAAGCTGCCTGCAGAAGCCAGCTGGAGTCCTCTTTTCCAGAACTGGGTAATATCCCACCCAAAACAATCAGTGGGAAGGGAATGAGATACCCCAAAAATCAAGAGACGGGTGAGTCCTCCAGATGAAGGGAGAAAGCATAGCTTCCTGCCTGCTGAGCACTGTACAGATGATTCATACACACTGCGGCACCCTGCCGTGTGGCAGAGGAGGGAAGGCTAACGTAACAGATACTGGCAACAACTTATTTCTGGCAAGGACTCCAGGAAGGTCTGGAAGTGCAAGGTGTATCATGAAAGCTTCCAATATATGTGGTACTTAAGAGAATCTCCCTAGGGGACTTTGGTGGTGCATTGCTTAAGAGTCCGCCTGCCAATGCAGGGGACACTGGTTCGAGACCTCGTCCAGGAAGATCCCACACGCCGCGGAGCAACTGGGCCTGTGCGCCACAGCTGCTGAGCCCGCGTGCCACAGCTGCTGAGGCCCACGTGCCTAGAGCCCAGGCTCCACAACGAGAGGTCACCACAACGAGAAGCCTGCGAACTGCAGCAAGGAGTGGCCCCTGCTTGCCGCAACTAGAGAAAACCTGTGCACAGCAACGAAGAAGACCCAACTCAGCCAAAAAAAAAAAAAAAAAAAAAAAAAAGGTGCTGGACTTCCTAACCTTGAAAAAATATGTTCTTGGTGACACTTGGGTAGATAAAAGGCAGAATTCTGTGTTACCTAGGGCTTAGAATGAGACAAGAGCATCAGGCAGGGCACACAACGGGTTGTACAGGGACACAGTAAGCAACCTGGAGCTGTACGGAGCACCCTATGTATAGCAAGAGGTCTGGGGCTAGCGAGGTCTCTGAGGCTCCCCATGGATGACGTGGCTGGAATAATTTCATGGTGTCAGGGGCATAGAGGCTGTCTCCAGTTGCCTGGTATCCTGGCTCTAGGACATAAGGGATGGGGTATAGCAGTCCAGAGTGTGAGTGCCTGATATAGACAGTGATTGGGTGTGGACTTAATCAGCTGCTCCAAAAGGGGAAATGACTAGCATCAAGCCAGGGACTCAAAACTGGAGCAAGACAGTATTTTCATAAAACTATATATCAAAACACTGTGGTACTGTCATAAAGACAAACATTTAGACCAATGAAACAACAGAGTGCCCAGAACTGGAAGCCAATATATTTGATCAAATAATCGACAAGTGTGCTAAGACAATTCAATGGGAGGAGGAAAGTCTTTTTTTAATATTTATTATTTATTTATTTATTTGGCTGCGCCAGGTCTCAGTTGCATCACGTGGGATCTTCGTTGAGGCATGTGGGATCTTTTAGTAGCGACATTTGAACTCTTGGTTGCAGCATGTGGGATCTATTTCCCTGACCAGGGATTGAACCTGGGCCCCCTGCATTGGGAGCGTGGAACCTTAGACACTGGACCACCAGGGAAGTCCTGGGAGGAGAAAAGTCTTATCAACAAATTGTAGTAAAGTGGATATCTGCATTCAAATGAATGAAATTGGACCCTTACCTTACACCACACCCAAAAATGAGCTCAAAATGGATCAAAGACCTAACAGTAAGATATAAACCCATAAACTCTTAGGTGAAGACAAAGGGAAAAAGCTTCATGATCCTGGATTTGGAAATAACTTCTTGGCATTGGAAAAGCATAGGAAACAAAAGCAAAACTCGATAAAATTACAAACTTCTGTGCAAAGGACACAATCGACAGAGTGAAACGACAACCTATTGAATGGAAGAAAAACATTTGCAAATCATATATTTGATAAGTATCTAGATATACACAAAGAACTGCTACAACTCAACAATCAGAAAATAATCTGATTTTAAAAGGGGAAAATATAGCCATTTAAAAAAAGAATATACAGGACTTCCCTGGCGGCTCAGTTGTTAAGAACACGCCTGCCAATGCAGGGACACGGGTTTGAGCCCTGGTCCGGGCAGATCCCACATGCTGTGGAGCAGCTAAGCCTGTGAGCCACAATTACCGAGGCTGCGTTCTAGAGCCTGTGAGCCACAACTATTGAGCTTGTGTGCCACAACTACTGAAGCCTGTGCCTACAGCCTGTGCTCCACAACAAGAGAAGCCACCGCAATAAGAAGCCCATGCACCGCAACGAAGAGTAGCCCCCACTCGCTGCAACTAGAGAAAGTCCACGTAACAACGAAGACCAAACACAGCCAAAAATAAATAAATAAATAAATAAATAATTAAAAAAAAGAATATACACAATTGGCCAAGAAGTATGTGATCATTAATCATTAGGGAAATGCTAAATAAAATCACAATGAGACACTACACATTCATTAGGATAGCTACTAGTAAACATGAAATGGAAAATAAAATTATGTTGAAGAGGATGTGGAGATACTAGAACTCTGTGGACCTTTGATGGGAACATAAAATGTACAGCCAATAAAGGAAACAGTTCAAAATACTAAAAATAGAATGACCGGAACTTCCCTGGTGGTGCAGTGGTTAACAATCTGCCTGCCAATGTGAGGGACATGGGTTTGAGCCCTGGTCCGGGAAGATCCCACATGCCGTGGAGCAACTAAGCCCACGTGCCACAACTACTGAGCCCACGTGCTGCAACTACTGAAGCCCACGCGCCTAGAGCCCGTGCTCTGAAACAAGAGAAGCCACCACAATGAGAAACCCGCCCACCACAACAAAGAGTAACCCCGCTCGCCGCAACTAGACAAAGCCCGTGTGCAGAAACAAAGACCCAATGCAACAAAAAATAGATTAAATAAATTAATTTATTTAAAAGAAATAGAATGACCATATGATCCAGCAATTCCACTTCTGGCTATACACCCAAAAGAATTGAAAGCAGAATCTCAAGGAGATATTTGTGCAGTCATTCTCACAGCTGCACTCTTTACAACAGCTAAAATATGGAAACTAAGGAAGTGTCCATCAATGGAAGAATGCATGAGGATGTGGTATATGCATACAATGGAGTATTATTCAGCCTTAAAAAGGAAGGGAATTCTGAAACATGACACATGATAGATTAATCTTGAGATTATTATAACTGAAGTAAGGTATTCACAAAAAGACACAAACTGGGGACTTCTCTGGTGGCGCAGTGGTTAAGAATCCACCTGCCAATGCAGGGGACACGGGTTCGATCCCTGGTCTGGGAAGATCCCACATGCCACACAGCAATCAAGCCCGTGTGTCACAACTACTGAAGCCCGTGTGCCTAGAGCCCATGCTCCGCAACAGAAGTCACCGCAGTGAGAAGCCCGTGCAGTGCAACGAATAGCCCCTGCTCACTGCAACTAGAGAAAGCCCACGTGCAGCAAAGAAGACCCAATGCAGCCAAAAATAAATAAAAAAATAATAAATTGTAAAAAAATCACTTTAAAAAATATAAATAAAATGAAATACATAAGATAGCAAGTTTTATGTATGTGTGTTTTAACACAGTAAGAAGGGAAAAAAAACCCCAAAGTACATAATATGTACTTCACAATGCCATTCAGAGCAGACTTTTGGCTGAAGTCCTTTCCCCATTTGCTTCCTTCATAAGTTCTCTCTCTGGTGTGAATTTTTTGGAGCCAAATGAATGAGAATTTTGGCTATAGACTTTCCAACATTCACTGCACTCAGAAGGCATTTCTCCAGTGTAAATTCAACAATGTTTAATGAGGCCAGAATCATATGTAAAGAAGTTCCCATATTTGCTGTTCTTTTTTTTTTTTTTTTTTTTTTTGGCTGCGTTCAGTCTTTGTTGCTGTACGCGGGCTTTCTCTAGTTGCTTCGAGCAGGGGCTACTCTTCTTTGTAGTGCACAGTCTTCTCATTGAGGTGGATTCTCTTGTTGCGGAGCACCAGCTCTAGGAGCACGGGCTTCAGTACTTGTGGCACGCGGGCTCAGTTGCTCCGATGTATGTGGGATCTTCCTGGACCAGGGATAGAACCCGTGTCCCCTGCATTGGCAGGCGAATTCTTAACCACTGCACCACCAGGGAAGTCCCCCATATTCGCTGTTCTTATAAGGCCTTGTATCAACATGAACTTGCTGGTGTGTAACAAATCTGGCGTTTTACTACAAAATTTCTCACATTAGCTGCACTAATAAGGCCTTTCTCTAGTGGTATTTGTCCAATGTCTCATGAGTGTGGAGCTGCAACGAAAGAATTTCCTACATCAAAACACTCATAAGACCTTTCTCCAGTATGAATTCTCTGATGTCTAATGAGTGACATGGTACCTTCACACACACATAACCTGACACATATACTTGAGCTGTTTTGCAGAAATTTAGACCCCCACCCAGGTGGAGGATGCTGACCACAACCGTTATATTCCAGAAACATCACCCTCTTACCTCAACACCAACCAATCAGAAGAAGGTCCACGAGCTGCATCTCTCAACCCTCTAAATGCCCGTCCCTAAAATCTATCAGGAAGTTTGGGTCTTTTGAGCTACAGCTGCTTGTTCTCCTTGCTTGATACCCTGCAATTAACACTGTACTTTCCTTCACCACAACCCAGTGTTAGTAGATTAGCTTTGCTGCACAGCGGGCTAGTAGACCCAAGTTCAGTTTGATAGCAGACATTAGACATTTTAAAAATCTGCTACCTACAGCCTTGCGGTGCAAGAGTCCCCCTTGTAACTACGCAGACATTTCCAACTCCAGTCAATCCTTGCTTTACAAGCACCCTTACCTCATGACAGCTCCAATTATAATTCTTCATTAAAAATTTATGGAACTAACTGTGACCTTCTGTTTTTTGCCTTTATAACCTTCCTCCATTTTGTAGTCCAGGGAACCACAATTTTAGTGCTTCTCAAACTGTGTCTCCCAGGCTGCAGTCCTAACAAGCCCCAAATAAATGTGTCTTAACTTCAATCAGGTATTCGTTTCCGAAATTTTAGTTAACACTCATAACACATAAAAGTATTATGCAATAGACTATGTTGTCATTAATTTTTACTGTCCATCTCCTTTGACCAGAAAGTCAGACTCATGAGGGTAGGGATATTTGTCTCTTTGGATCTTGATGGGTCCCATGCAGCCAAAATAGTGCTTGGAATGGAGTAGGCACTTAATGAGTGCTTGTTAAGGAGGGTATAAATATGATGGCACAGATGCCCTGTTTTTTCTAGCATTCTGGCAAAGATATCTGCTCTCTCTATGTCACCCTTCAAGCTGGCATTGTTTGGTATACTAAAAAAATTATTTAAATAAATAAATAATAAATCACAACTTGGAGAGCTATATCCACAGATTAGCCAATTTTCTTGTGTACCTACGCGCTCAGCTTCATTCCCTCATTCTCAGACTTCAGTGTTCCTTCAGTCTTCACTGAGATCCTAACCTCTTTCACATGGTCAAGAGCTATTTTGGCCACCACTTTTGAATAACTAAATAATGATTGATTTCAGCAATTTCAACATTTCACAAATATTTTCCTGAGATAAGCTCAACTCTCCATGCATTTTCACTGCACTTGCAGGTGAAATTATATTGACTCCCCAGCAAGGAAAGGAGATCATGTAATCCAATCCTTTATCTCTGGGTTCAGATGCTCCCTTTCCAAATAAACTATGAGTCACTCTCCTGACAGAAAGTTACATATGGTAAGTCCCTCTTCCTTTTCAGATAGGTAGATCTTAGCTTCTAGAGAAGAACTGAATACATATTAAAATGTGGAGCAAGAAATATGTGTCGGTCCCTGAATGGGACAGTGTCACAGGCTTTCCGTTTTTTTGTGATGGACTCAGAGACACAGCGCCTGGTCCACCTGCTTCTGGCTGCCCCACATCCCTCCTCTGTCTTGCCCGGCATGGCCCTGTCTGAAGTCTTTACTTTCTTGACACTGACCTAACACAGTGAGGCTCATAAGTTGAGTCTAAAGCTTCAGCTTACATGTACAGGAAGATCAACAAGACAATGTTTATTGGACTCCAGCTCAGCATGGATGCACTTTGTGTCTGAGCGAAAACCCGGTATTATGTGCCCATTTGGTTTTGCCGGTTTGGGGGTCATCTGAAATATTATTGTCACTGTACCTCTCTGTGATCAGCACAGACTACATTTCAAGGAAATCTGGGTGCGTCCCCTTTAAGAAACGTGAAACCCCGCCCCGTGCTCACAGCCTTTGTACTTCCCAGCAACCCTCCGGGTGAGGCGGAACATTTCTCTGGAGGTTGGGGGTCACCGCCTCTTGCCGGGGACGGGAGCGTTGTGAACTACATTACCCTGAAAGCACTGCGCCGCGCGTCAGGGGCACTGGACCAATGAAGACTCGGGAAGAGGCACTTCCGTTCTGGAGGACGGCGTTTGGGCGGGCCTTCCGGCGTGGATCGGCGACATTTTGTAAACACGGATCTGTTCACTGGTGGTGAGGTTGAGGACGCTGGTCTAGCCCGAGATCAAGGAACTAGGAAGCTGCTGTGCCAGCTGCTCTGAGGCAGCTCTGAGGCGGTCTAAGGCTCGGCGTGGGCGCCATCCAGCCTGACTCTGTTGCGGGGCCGGGACGGGGGCTGCAGTGCCCGGGCCCCACCTTCGCACACAGACTCCCTTGGCGGCGGCAGCGCTGATGGGTCCGATTCAGGTAAACGCTGCGCCCTCAGGGCCCTCCCCCAACTCTTCTCATTCTGCACTGTTTCTGATCTTACCAATTTTTTCTTACGCGTGTCCTATGTTTATATTTATTCGTGCCCCCAAACCTTGGTTTTCCGAATTTTAAAATAATGACCTGCGTGGAGAAAAATTGCACAGAACTTATACATACAGTTGAATAAGCAGCTCTAAAATTAGTATCTGTTAAGCGCTGAGGTCAAAAAATGCGATCCCAGAAGCCGCCAGTGGGGTCCTTCAAAACAATTATACCCATCCCTCAAAAGTTAAAGTATTGTCTGTTGTTTAAAGTAAGCGTTTCCTTGCTTTTCTTGATAGTTTTGCCAACTATGTGGAAAATATTCGATGGCTGTAGTTTAGTTCCGGTCGCTTGTTTTAAAACTTAATTAATGGAATCGTATAAGTATTATGATGTGTTTTTCTTCATTTGCACAATATGGTGTGACCTTACGCATGTTTTTCATGCAGGGTATCTATTTTCCTTTTTGTGTAGTATTCTGTAGATATGAATACATGAGTAAAATGTCTGTACGTTTTCCTGTTGAAAGCCTTTTTTTGCCTATGGTTTTTTGTTTGGGTTTTGTTTGGTTTTTTTTTTTTTTCGGTTTGCTTTCTGTATCTATAAGCACTAGTACTGTAGCCATACTTGGAATGTGTTCTGGAGTATATAAAGCACACATCTGTCTAGTTTATCTTTTTTTTTTTTTTTTTTTTTTTTTTTGCGGTACGCGGGCCTCTCACTGCTGTGGCCTCACCCCTTGCAGAGCACAGGTTCCGGACGCTCAGGCTCAGCGGCCATGGCTCACGGGCCCAGCCGCTCCGCGGCATGTGGGATCTTCCCGGGCCGGGGCACGAACCCATGTCCCCCGCACTGACAGGCGGACTCTCAACCACTGCGCCACCAGGGAAGCCCTGTCTAGTTTATATGTTAAAATTTTTATTGTATTTAAATTAACATTTCCACTTACTCATCTTGTTTTGCTCTGTGTTACTAATTTTAACTTAGTTCTTTGAATGAAAATTATACTTAAACTATTTCATAATTATATTTTGACACACACTTATGCCTTACATAAACTTACTTTTTTACAGTCTGCACACACACAGAGGGTTTTCGTGTTTTAAGAGATTGTGCTCTTCCACTAATATTTATTTTACTGTTAAATAATTTTCCTCTGGTGATCTTGTAAGAGAAAATGATTAAAATATTTTGTTAAAATACTTGTTTTAAGAGGGCTGAAAAGAATCATTGTAAGGATAAAAAGTCATAATGCTTCGAAACCCTAGCAGGATATTAAGAGCTCAAGAAGATATTTCCATGTCTATGAGGATGGAATAGAGGCTAGGTCCTATATCTTATTTCCTTTCTCTTAAGTTTAAAGAGTCCAAAATGAGGTCCAGTTATCCCCAACTGCTGGAGGCCAAGCACTTTTACTGATTCTAGGAACAACCCCTTTATCAGAGATTCATTTTGAATGCATAGTCAGAAAAATGGTGGTTCTGTTCTCTTCCACCAGAGAGAAAAGCATGAAGGAAATTACAGATAATCTGAATATTTATGGAAAATTTAACACCAAAGAATATGGATAAGTATTAAAAGTACATATTCTTAAATTATACTATACAATGTTATAGTAATTTCAAATCAGAATTTAATCTATGGATTATGTAAGCTGGGATTTTATATAAAACAATAATTTTTAATATAGCCAGAGTAAAATTTGAAAAGGAAGTATAAGAACTCCTGGCCACCTGTTAGGGCCAGCTACAAGCTATGGGAAGAGAAAAATATGATATAGGCAAGGGACAAACAGATAGAAAAAGGGAAACAAATGGAAGTGTCTGGAAGTGTAAGAAACAGACCTGTACGTAAAATGAGACTAAATTTTGATATTTGTTGCTCAGGGCTTTAATAGTGCTATATGACCTGCCAACACCACTTCGTCGCCAACACGATCCCTTATTCTTCTGGCTTACTGGGCTTCAGTCACACCATCCTCGTGGGTGCTGCTCAAACACACCAGGCATGACTCTGACAGAGAGGATTTTCACCTTTTTGTCCCACTTCTGGGAAGCCTTTTCTCAAGTTATCCATGTGACTTTATGGCACAACTCTATAACATTTTTCTGCCCTCTTTTACATGCTTTATTTTTCCCTTGAGCATTTATCTTTGACTTCAGTATTAAACGGTTCACTCATTAATCTTCTTTTTCGTCTATGTTGTTGATGGGAATTAAAGTTACATGGCCCTGCTCTTCCCACAGGTTCCACACTCAGCAGAACCACTTATGGACACTGCACTGGTGAGTGTCAGGTGTCCTGGAACTCTTTTGCTGCCACCCTTCCTGGCCTTGGTATCTCAAGACCCTAGAGAAACCGTAAGCCCAGGTTTCTAAGTCCAGGCCAGAGGTTATATGGACAGATACTCATTTTTGGCAGCCAGTGGACTGAGATGTGAAAGGTTGTCTTAGGTACAGGGGTTAGTATGTACAAATGCTTGGGGATGAGAGTGAGATGGGAGTGTTCTAGGACTTCTAGGTCTCTATTAATGTCTGGTGAGGATGGAGAGCAAGGGGGCCAGAGTCAGGCCTAGAGTGGTACTTTGAGAAGTTGCGCCTAGAATGGTACTCTCAGAAGTCTGTTCTGAGAGTGATAGCAGCCATGGTATATTTGGAACAGAGGAGAAAAATGATCTTACTTAGGATTTAAAAGGCTACCCCTGGGTGCAGAATGCAGAACAGACTGGGGGAGAGGAAGACAAGGAGATTATCAAGGAGGCTGTTGCAGTCATCCAGATAAGCATTGGTTGTGGCTGGACAGGGTGGGTGGATGTGGAGGTAGGAGAAACACTTGGCTTCTGGATTTGCTTTTAAAGTAGGGACTGACCAGATTTTCTAAGGTAGAGGGATCACAGATGACTCCAGAGTTTTTTCCCTTTGCATCTGGGAGTGTGGAAGTACCATCAAACTGAGATGCAGAAGTCAGTGGTAGGAGTCCTTTTTACCGAGAGTATTAGGATTTGGGTTTTGGCCATGTTGAGTTTCAGCTGTTTCAGTGACTCCCAAGTATAGGAGACAAGTGGACAGCTGAACATGCAGATCTAGAGTGCTGGGGAGGGTTCAGGATGCATTAGGGGACAAGGGAGGAAAGGGGGGCTGTGGGTGTCACAAAGACATTCAAGGAACAGGACTGATCATCAGTGACACAGAAGGGGGTGGTGAAAGTCCAGCAGGTGGCCCAGGTTTTTATGGGAGAGTGGCTGTGAAATTGATGCAAAGGGAAAGCAGAAATGGAGGTGAAGTGATAGTGAAGTCAGGCTGCTGTTATTTCTCCTCCTATGCACTCACCAGACTTTTGTGGTGGAACTTGGGGAGTTTCTGTCACAGTGTCAGATGAGTTTACCTTAGGTGTGTCAAGTGGGTGTGGATTTTAAATGGGTGTTTAAAGGTTCTAATTGGTGAAGAGACATAGTGAGGAATACAGAAGTGGAACCAGACCAGGGGTATTTAGATCTGCATGTTTTGACTGAGGTTAAAGTCAGGAAAAAGGCCTGCTGGGGAAGCCTTCAGAACAGGGCTGGGGAACCACCAGTGGAGAGATGGGGTACGGTGGGATCCAGTTGCATTGGCAGGCACTTTCTGATGCCATGTGCAGAGGATATGTGAGGAGGCAGGAGACATGCCAATTTTGTGGGCCGGGTGGTGGTGATGGGGATCAGATGTATGAGGAGTTAGCCAGTGAGTAATACGCATGTGAGGAAGGTGTGTGACCACGTTGCCCCAGGGCCCTCATACAAGGAGTTTGAGAGGACAATGAGCCCAAGTTTGTTTGTGTCTAGGTAACGTGATCCTGGGGACTCTCAGGCTGTTATCGCGCAAGAGAGGGAGGGGGCCCTGCATACCAGGTCCACAGCTTAGATGGCATCTATCTGTCCACCTGCCTGTTGCTGCTGAGAGTTGTACCTAGTGCTCAAGGAAGCACAAAGAGTTATTCAGTACCAGTGCCCTCTGAGTTAGGGAGCTGGGGAGGATGATGAACCCAGAGTGAGTATGGGTTAGGGGTACTTATGGGGTCCTGGGGAGAGAGGCTGCTTATGGAGACATCTGTCCCTGTCATCACAGGGCTCTGTGACCTTTGAGGACGTGGCTGTGTACTTTTCCCAGGAGGAATGGAGGCTTCTTGATGAGGCCCAGAGATTCCTGTACCATGATGTCATGCTGGAGACCTTTGCACTTGTTGCATCATTGGGTAAGGCCCTCACACCTATCCCAGCATCCTGGGCAGGCCTCTGCCTTTCCCCTTTTTTCCAAAGGCAAGTCTGTTTTTTCACAGCTAGACAGTGTGCACATCTCTATTACTGCTTCCCTGTCATCTGTGCTGTCGGTGCTAAGGCTAAGTGTGTATATGACCTCCTTTCACAAGTAGACCTAATGCCAAGTGCTCTGAAGTTTTTTCAGTGAAGGTTTTCTGTGTCAGATGACTTGGAATTAGTCCAGTGGGTTTCATTAGTCTCAGCCACTCCCTGCTAAGTTGACTGTAGACCCATGCCACCTCTGTACTCCATGTTCTGCCCTTTTCTGGCTGTCATTTTCTGGGGCCTGACAGTACCAGGAATTGCTCGGACCCGACATGGTCACTTTTTGTGGGGTCCACCTGGCTGTTGCTGTGATATTCTCCTCAAAGATTCAATATGTGATACTGTTTTTCTTTCCTTAGATTGTTTTGGAATTGATTGCCCTTGTGGGCCAGTGTTGACCGCTCACCTGTCCTGTCTTTCCCTTAGGACTTGCATTTTCTAGGTCGCATGTTGTACAAGTGAAGCTGAGAGGAGAACCCTGGGTACTTGACAGAGTGGACATGACTCCAGGCACAACATGAGGGGCTCAAAGTGAACCTGGGTCTGGTGATTGGCATCAGGGGAAGGATGTGATATTATGGTTGGAGTCAAGTCATATCAGGAACATGTCCTGTGCCTAGCACTGTTTTGGTGCCAAGGACAGTGACTGTGTACCTCATTTCTATCTTTCCTACCCATTCTTGACACTTTACTTCTTCTGTCATATCTACTCTGACTTCGAACCCAGGATTATCCCTCACTTCTCTGTCTTCCATTCTGCATTGGTCCTCTCCATCCTCACTCCTCTGTGCTTTTCAGTATTGGCCTACACTTAACGTGTCATGAGTTCTGCACCTATCCTCAAAATAGTCCTTGAACACCAGCTACTCAGTGACAATCGGATTTTCCTGGGCCTGGACACAGCTTTCCATACAGCACACATGTGTCACCAGCAACCAAGGCCCTGGTGAAAACCATTCCTGGAGGAGTGAGTTGTGGACCCCAGCTCCTCCGTGTGCTCCACCCCATCCTTGTGCCTTTTGCCTGGTGAGTCCTCCCTGTTCTGTGACGTGGAGAGGCACAGTCTTGCACAGCTGCACTTTCTTTACCTGCCCCCAGCTCCCTTGTCCTGAAAACAGTCCCATGGATTATTTCCTTGGTATGTCAGACACATATTTGATATTTGTGATGGGGCTGCCTCCTCCTACCAAAATCTACATGAAGTTCATACATATGTCTGTGCTTTCAGGTTGTTGGCATGGAGCAGAGGTCAAGGAGACACCTTCTGAACAGAATGTTTTTGTAGAAGTGCCACGAATAAATACTTCAAAGACAAACCTGTCCACCCAGGAGGCCTATCCCTGGGAGAGGTGTAGCCCAGACTTAGAAGGTGGTTTGCATCTAGCTGAGGACCTCGGAACAAACCCTGGCCAGAAACTGTGTGGGTCAAGTGTGAAATTTCACCAGCACAGTGGAAAGAAACTCTTTAGAAGAGATGTGGGTAAGGCCTTTATGAACAGCCACATAGTCCATGCATCCAAGAAGTCTTCCACATGCCAGGAGGCTGGGAAGAATTTCCCTGGTAGCTCTAGCCTTCTCCAGCACCAGGTCACTCCACAAAAGGACGCCGAATGTGTGGAAGCCTTTCACAATGAACAACGGCACTATAAGTGCAGTGAATGTGGTAAAGCCTTCTGCCGCAAGTACAGGCTTGCTCAGCACCAGAGAGTCCACACTGGAGAGAGGCCTTATGAATGCAGTGAATGTGGGAAAACCTTCAGCTATAAACACATACTTATTCAGCACCAGAGAGTCCACACTGGAGAAAGGCCTTATGAGTGCAGGGAATGTGGGAAGGCTTTTAGCAACAAACCCACACTTGTTCGGCATCAGCGAATTCACACTGGAGAAAGGCCTTATGAGTGTAGTGAATGTGGCAAATTCTTTAGCCAAAGCTCCAGCCTCAGTGAACATCAGAGAATTCACACTGGATCACGGCCTTATAAATGCAATGAATGTGGAAAATTCTTTACGTCCAACTCCAACCTAATTAAACACCGGCGAGTTCACACAGGCACAAGGCCTTATGAGTGCAGTGAATGTGGGAAATTCTTTAACCAAAGTCCCAGCCTCATTAAACATCAGAGAATCCACACTGGTGAACGGCCATATGAATGCAGTGAATGTGGGAAACTTTTTAGCCAAAGCTCTACTCTCATTAAGCACCAGAGAGTTCACACTGGAGTAAGGCCTTATAAATGCATTGAATGTGGGAAACTTTTTAGCCAAAGCTTTGGCCTCACTCAACACCAGAGAATTCACACTGGAGAAAGACCATATGAGTGCACTGAATGTGGAGAATTCTTTAGCCAAAACACCCAACTTACTCAACACCGAAAAGTTCACACTACAGAGAGGCCTCTTGAGTGTAGCAAATGTGGAAAAGTCTTCAGTCAAAGGTCTGCTCTGACTGAGCACCAGAAACTTCACAGCCCAGACAGACCCTTTGAGTGCAGCGAATGTAGGAAAGCTTTCAGCCGAAGGTCTAACCTCATTCGTCACCAGAAAGTTCATACTGGAGAAAGGCCTTCAAATGAGATGAGGAGAGCAGTGAATGAGCTGTCTCCTTAGTTAATACATCATACTGAATAGGCTCTGTGAGGGAGTCATCAACTGGAAGTTGAATGCCATACATCTGAACAGCCCTAGTGTGTAGATTGCCTCTGTGTACCAGGTTCAGAGGAAGCTTTTAAGGAGCTACACTCTACTTTCTAACCTGTGCAGGGCCCTTGCCAGACTAACGTCAGTGTGAGTTTCTGTGGTAAAAATCATCTTACTTCTACCAAGTGGCAGTCACCTCAGTGTAATCAGGGTAGGTAGACCTGTTTTCTCGCATCCTGTGGAGGGAAGCATGAGTAGCCTGAGCACTTGGGTGTTACCATTCTCTTGTGTCTAACTGACTAGGCCATGGACTTAACCAGCTTTGACCAAGGTGACCCAGTCTGGGTTCTGCTGGTGGCTTACAGAGGGTTACCTTTTTCAGTGGCATTATTTCATGTCATACTCCGGATGGATTTTTCTAGCTCTATGTCACCTGTTTGGGAATTTTGTATACCTCAGTGGGGATAGTATCATGGCAGAGAATAGTTTTCATTGCAGTTTGTGTCTAATTTGCATTGCTGTCCAAGGCCTCCTGCAGGGCTTTGTGGGAATAATGTTGTGACCTGGATATCAGAATTTTTGGTGGGTCCTTACATCACCCTTAGAAGAGGAGAGTTGTGAGAACCACCAGTGTTTTTTTGTTTGTTTCTTTCTTTTTGTGTCGTACGTGGGCCTCTCACTGTTGTGGCCTCTCCCATTGTGGAGCACAGGCTCCGGACGCACAGGCTCAGCGGCCATGGCTCACGGGCCCAGCCGCTCTGCAGCATGTGGGATCTTCCCGGACTGGGGCACGAACCCGTGTCCCCTGCATCAGCAGGCAGACTCTCAACCACTGCGCCACCAGGGAAGCCCCACCAGTGTTTTTTGGAGCAGCATGAGTTGTTCTCTTTTTCACAGAGGATGTCACATCATACCCCCTGTACTGTTCTAGAGAAGAAGTTCTCTAAGTCCAGCTGGAAAAGAGCCATAAACCATAATGTCCACAACGTCGTAGGCTGGTGTTGCTGAGCGTTAGATTACAGACATTAAGTGGGAACCATATTTGGTACAGAAACACTCAGGGAATTAGTAGGAAGTGAGAGACAAGAAAACAAGTAGGGATGAGCCTTTTCTAAAGCTGCATCCAGTAAAGCAACTGTACTCTGATAAAAAGACAAATTGCTGTAATTTGGGATCTTTAGGAAAATAAAAAATAAAGTTGCATTCACAAATGTACCGGGATTATGGCCATAAAGGATAAAGTTTTTGCAGAAATCCTTAGGAGGTACAGGGCTGTTTCTCTTCTCCTGAGGTCCAAGTCAGTGTCAGACTGAATACTGTAAAGGTTTTAGGATCCCACAGCATCTCCAAATTGTTTATCTCAAGGCCGTTGCTGCAGTGAAAAGAAAAAATGAGGAAGGGGAAAATCGTGTAATCCTGGCATGTTATTTTTATGACTCGGGAAGAGGTCCTGGATAACTCAAGTAGAAACACCTTTCATTGCTATAAAGACAGGTGTCTTTATTGCTACTGTGACAGTCCCTCCCATGAGACAAGAAGAGTTGATGGAGTTGATGTGTTGGTTTCCAGAGTTCTACTTTTCCAAAAAGGAGATTCAGATTTTTATGTGAAGCCAATTTTTATTAAAACTTAATCGAGCTATATCGTTGGTAGGCACTCAACTGAATATACTTAAAATGTACAGCTTGGTAAGTTTTAGTATGTGTAAAATCACAACCATCATTATAATAACGAACATCCATCAGTTCCATATCTACCTTGACATCTCTCCATGGGCTCCCAGGCAACTACTCTTGACTTTCTTTCACATTCAATTAGTTAATGTTTTCTAGAGTTTTAATATCATTGGAATCTTAATGTGTTTACTTTTGTATTTGCCTTTTTCTTTCATGGTGCATTATCTTGAGAATTATCTTGAGATTATCTTGAGAATCATCCAAGTTGCTGATGTGAATAGTTCTGTTTTTTTTTCTTTTTGCCATGCCACAAGGCTTGTGGGATCTTAGTTCCCTGACCAGGGACTGAACCCAGGCCCTGAGCGGTGAAAGCACGGAGTCCTAACCACTTGACCACTAGAGAATTCCATAATAGTTTATTGTTTTAATTCCTGAAAAATACACTGTTTGGATATACCACCCTTTGATTGTTTATCCATTCATCTGTTAAATGATGGGGTTTTGTGGTTTGTTTCTGGTTTGGCTATCACAGATAATCTTATTATGAATGTACATAAAATCCTTTATATGAATATATGGTTTCATCTTCTAAAGTGAATGACTGGACCCTTTTGCATTCCCATTAATTGTATGGGAGGATTCAAGTTCCCCTATATCCTTCACCTGTACTTGGTTGTTATATTAAATGTATTAAATATTAACCTGTTTTAAAAGTGTGTAGAGTTATCTTACTGTGGTCTGATGACATTTCCCTAATGGTTCATCATGTTGAACATTTTTAATGTGTTCATTTGCCAGCTGTGTATCTTAGATGTTCACAGTAGTTATTTTCCAACTGGTAGTGAATGTTGGCTGATATTTCCCTTTTTATAATAACTAAGAAGACAATAAAAGAAATGTGTTAGAACTTGAGTTTTCTGAAGTTACTTTGCTGGGTGGAATGTTTGTGCTATTCCCAGCGTACAGTCCCCATTAACTTATTCTCCATTACTTTTTTTTTTAAATTGATTTTTGGCTGGGTTGAATCTTCGTTGGTGGGACCGGGCTTTCTCTAGTTGCAGCGAGCGGGGGCTGCTCTTCGTTGCAGTGTGCAGGCTTCTCATTGCAGTGGCTTCTCTCGCTGCAGAGCACAGGTTCTAGGCATGCAGGCTTCAGTAGTTGTAGCTCATGGCCTCTAGAGCACAGGTTCAGTAGTTGTGGCACATGGGCTTAGTTGTTCTGTGGAATGTGACATCTTCCCGGACCAGAGCTTGAACCCATGTCCCCTGCATTGGCATGCAGATTATCAACCACTGCACCACCAGGGAAGCCCCGTTACTTTCTTAAGTCTAGACAAGTAATAAAACAATGAATCGACCCTTGGTTGTAGTGTTTGCCAATTTCCCTGGTACACATACTCCAACTGTGGCAATTTCAAGTTGTGAACACGAGGTTGTTACCAAACCAGGTAGCATTTCCAGAGGTGCACAAGCCAAACACTGAGACACCAAGGTTTGTGGGAGAGAAAAAATTCATTCACAGGGCAGCCAATGGAGGAGACAGGAGAGCAAGCCTGAGATCCACCTCCCTGGAGTTGGGGTCCTTGAGTTATTTATGGGATAAAGACACAAGGTGGTCTTAGGTGTGGGGAAAGGTGATAGGGTGTGAGAAAATGTGAGGTGATTGGTGTGTGCAGATGTATCTGCATTACATGTTTCTTCATGGGATGCATGTTCAGAAATAGTCACTTTGCATGATCTGAGGGTGGAGTTTTTGGCCATCTGATGTCCAAAGGGCATTCACTGAACACTTGTGCAGGCCAAATTTTACGGGTTGGTAGTTACAATCAGTCTTAACTAGCTCAAAGTGTGTAAGAGCTGACTCTTAAGTTCCTAAAATAACAACTGGGTGGACTTCCCTGGTGGCACAGTGGTTAAGAATCTGCTTGCTGGGCTTCCCTTGTGGCACAGTGGTTGAGAGTCCACCTGCCAATGCAGGGGACACGGGTTCGTGCCCCGGTCTGGGAAGATCCCACATGCCGCGGAGAGGCTGGGCCCGTGAGCCATGGCTGCTGAGCCTGCGCGTCCGGAGCCTGTGCTCCGCAACGGGAGAGGCCACAACAGTGAGAGGCCCACGTACCACAAAAAAAAAAAAAAAAAAAGAATCTGCCTGCCAATGCAGGGAACACGGGTTCAAGCCCTGGTCCGGGAGGATCCCACACGACGTGGAGCAATTAAGCCAACGCGCCTAGAGCCCGTGCTCTGCAATGAGAAGCCACTGCAATGAGAAGCTGGTGCACCACAACGATGAGTAGTTCCTGCTCGCCACAAGTAGAGAAAGCCCGCATGCAGCAACAAAGACCCAAGACAGCCAAAAACAAAAACAAAAACAACTGGGGCTCCCTTTACTATAGTGATCCATACATCAGAGGTGTTATTTACAGGGGTTGTTAGGGAGTCTTGTGATATTACTTAGGCCATATGAAGCTTGGAGCATATGCAACTAAAGAGAGAAAAAAGCTAAAACAAGCTTAATCAGTGAAGGCAGTTTACAAGCAGAGGGGTTTTGACAAGCTGTTCCATTATCTGTGGTTCTGTAAGACAAACTCAAGGATTTCTGTTACTCACCAGCTTCTGTTAACCCTATGGGGCATGGTTTCAAGGTCACCCAGTGTGGACTTGGGAAGATGTGAAGTAGCACACCATTACAGTCTGTTTCCATTATACAGATACCCATAAATAACACTGAGAACATAGATTAGGATAAAATGTAAAAGAATTCCGAAGGGACAAGTTTTGAGTATTTTCACTTGACCTGTGTAAAGGATGACATCACAGGCCTGAGTTGTCCAGTCTATTCATTCCAAAGAAATGTGTGGCACTTACTTGTCCAACTCCTGCGAGACAATCTCCAAGCTCTTGATACATTCACTAATAAAAGTGTCTTTATTTACCTGGTCCTTGGGTTGTGCTAGGCAGTTTATGCTAATACTGTGATTTATGGTGGGGGGGCCTTAGGTCTCTGTATCAGTTTGACATTTGGAGAAGCTAGAGAGTAAGGTCAGCCACACAGGTGTCCCTGTGTGTGACAGATACTCCAAAAGAACCCTGGACAACACCAAGGCTTGTGTGAGGTTCCCTGGTAACAGTACTCCATGTGTGCTGTCACAAATTGATGCTGTGAGACTTAAGCGAGGGGGCAACTGGAACCTGGCAATGTGGTCCCACTTGGACTCTGTCCTATAGCGCCATCTTCCTTTACTGCTTTTAATCTGTATCCTTTCACTGTAATAAACTGTAGCTACTGAGCTTAACTTTCTTTCACCTGTAACAGATATGTTTCTCTAGAACTTTTTTTTTTTTTTTTTGGCTGCTTGGGTCTTTGTTGCTACTCGTGGGCTTTCTCTAGTTGCAGCAAGCTACTCTTCATTGTGGTGCACAGGCTTCTCATTGTGGTGGCTTCTTGTTGTGGAGCACGGGCTATAAGCGTGGGCTTCAGTCATAGAGCCAGTGATGGTGTCCCATCCAGTGACCAACACATATTTCTTACTCCACATTTTGATATGTATTCAGTTTTTATTTATTTATTTATTTATTTATTTATGGCTGTGTTGGGTCTCGTTGCTGTGCACGGGCTTTCTCTAGTTGCAGTGAGTGGGGGCTACTCTTCATTGCACTGCACGGGCTTCTCATTGTCGTGGCTTCTCTTGTTGCAGAGCACCGGCTCTAGGTGCACAGGCTTCAGTAGTTGTGGCACACGGGCTCAGTAGTTGTGGCTCACGGGCTCTAGAGCACAGGCTTCAGTAGTTGTGGCACACGGGCTCAGTAGTTGTGGCTCACGGGCTCTAGAGCACAGGCTCAGTAGTTGTGGTGCACGGGCTTAGTTGCTTTGCAGCATGTGGGATCTTCCCGGACCAGGGCTCGAACCCGTGTCCCCTGCATTGGCAGGCGGATTCTTAACCACTGCACCACCAGGGAAGCCCTCTAGAACTATTTTTCCTAATTTAATTGAGTAACTACATAATCACTGTTAATAACTTTCTGTAATATTCATTTCAAGTATTTTTCAGAGATGATTTCAACTCCCTGTGCATTCAGTGTTGCTGCAATTTCAGGTTACTTGATAAATCAGTTCCCATCAAGGAGATGGGATCATGGAATCCCAAACCTTTGTCTCTCGAGTGGGATGCCCCCTTCGTACCCAGGCTTCGAAGGTTAGAAGGTCACAAGCTATCTTGGCAGGAAATGACATGTGATAATTCGCTCTCCTTTATGGATAGGTTTCAATCCTTAAATATGCCTGTTTCTGAAAGTCTGCCGATTCCTGAATGCCAGACTTCCCAAAAACTCATATGAGACCTGCTCTGGCTTTTTTTGAGGTGACTGCCTGACAATTAGAACTCTCCCTTACAGGCAGGCAAACAGGAATTTCCTTTTTTTGTTGTTGAGTCAGATACCAAGTTCAATTCACTGTTAGTTCACAAGTTTGCAAACCTTTCAACGGTTCAACCTGTTAAAACTTATGACAGTTATGAGTTTGGACTTGTGACAAACTGATACACACGTGAGATTGAAAAGGCAATATTTTCTATTCTTGCTGAACTTGCTGTTATCTATATTTTACATATACTGAATACAGAAATGGAAAATGCAAATGTAAATTTTGTGATGAATTTCCTGAAGAGTGGATATTCACTAAATGTGGTAAAAGTCCTCTCCAAGGTCTTTGTATGATACGCAGTTGTTCATTCAAAATTGAAAATGATGGACAGGTTACTAACTGTTAAGCATGAGAGATGTATGATTTCCTCAACTAGTGTCAAAGCAAGTGAAAAAATAATTTTTAAGACAAATTCAGATTAAGAAGGTAAAATAGTAATAGGAGAAGTTGTAAGGAGCTTCCACACTGAGTATCATCAGTCCTCCAGCTCACACTACTGTTGAGCCTGTGTCTCACTAATCAATGTTCAGTGGACAAAAGGAACAAGATAAACTGGATATATCCACTGTAGAAGCTATGTTACAACCTATTATGTTTATTGTGGAAGTCCCACTGAGATACCGTCTGCACTGCCTGTCACCGCAGACCCCAGCCTTCCACCAGCTGCAGTACCCACATATGTCCCTTGTGCCTTGCTGCTCAAGGTCAACTTGAGTCCTTGAAGACATGGTAAGTCAGCAGTAGGTCTAAACTCTGCTCTGTGTTGAGTTTCGTGGCTTTTCGTTCTCAGTTTGACACCTGGATTTTATTGTTAGTTCCCTGTTGTTTGAGATACTTGGTGGATCACGCCATTCCTTTTCATACTGTTTTTGATGTCCTTTGAGTTATGTTTTTTGTTTTTTGGGTTTTTTTTCCTGGGCTGTCTGGATCACACAGAGAAGTCCTGTGTGCCTGTGTTTCTGAATAGCATAACTATCCTAAGGATGATTTGGGCCTTCAATGGCCACTCTGGGGGACACTTGATTTGAACAAAAGGGTTAATTTGAAAGACACCTTTGAAAATAAAGGAAATAAAAGTTCTCAGGCCCAATGGATAGTATTTTTTCTTAGTATGCAGAGGACTCCAAATTAAATTCTGAAATAAAAGTTACATCCCTAGGGCTTCTCTGGTGGTGCAGTGGTTGAGAATCTGCCTGCCAATGCAGGGGACACGGGTTCGAGCCCTGGTCTGGGAAGATCCCACATGCTGCAGAGCAACTGTGCCCGTGAGCCACAACTACTGAGCCTGCGCGTCTGGAGCTTGTGCTCCACAATGAGAGGCCGCGATAGTGAGAGGCCCGCACACCGCGATGAAGAGTGGCCCCCACTTGCCACAACTGGAGAAAGCCCTCGCACAGAAACAAAGACCCAACACAGCCAAAAATAAATACACATAAAAAAAAAAGTTTAAAAAGTTACATCACTAAAAGATTTTTTGGCCAAAACTAATGAGCAAGTCGACAAACTTCAGCAGGAAAAAAGTAGACTCATTCCCCTGTAAATCCACCCTCTCTTTGTCCTGCAGTAGCCTCCCACATCCAGTGCTCCCACCCCCTTATCCTTCTGATCTCTCTCCTTAGCACCTCTCCCCCTACTCTTTCCCTTTTGCTCAGACCCCCTACTGTAACTGAGCAAAAGCCAAACTGACATTGAGTGTTTGCAGCAAAGTAAGAGTTTGTTGCAGGGCACCAATCAAGGGAGTGGGAGACAAGTCTGACACCCACTGCAATTGGGTCTTTGAGTTGTGGGGTTTTAGAGGGGAGGAACAAAGAAGCTGGGGTTAATCATCTGGTGACATTTCTTAATCATAGTTTCAGGAATAAGGATGCCTATGATTTATGAGTCTCTTGTCTGGTGGTCCATGACCAGGAAAAATCGACTGTATAGTAATTTAATCATTAAAACAAAAATATTTTTAAACTATAGGAGATTTTCAGACAGACTAGAAAGAATTCCTAATTTCAACAGTTGGGAGTCACAGAGGTGCTGATGTTAAGAGCAGCTGTTTCATGTCATTTTGCCAATGGTGTTAAATGTGAAGGTGGAGACTTAATTCAAAAATAGAACTTGGAATAATTAGCCCTGGGACATCCCTGGTGTTCCAGTGGTAAATAATCCGCCATACAATGCAGGGGATGCGGGTTCGATCCCTGGTCAGGGAACTAAGATCCCGCGTGCCAAAACTACTGAGCCCGTGCGCCTCAACGAAGATCCCACACGTGCCACAACTGAAGACCTGATGCAGCCAAAAATAAATAAAGTAAATAAATAATAATTTAAAAAAAGAATAATTAGCCCCTTTTGAACTACAAAGCCTGGCAGCTCATATTTACAAGACAGGATCTGAAGAAAACATGTGTCCTTGCAGATCAGCAGGGACTATGGGGCCCACATCCCAACCAACCACCTATTGAAAAGGACACTTGTAAATACTGTCAATAGAAGAGAAACTGGAAAAAAGCATCTCCCATCTTATGAAGAAAAACCAAGTTACTTCAAATAACTCACAGATTTTCCCCATTTCAACAGTAACACTTGGACCATTGACTGAAAAATCACAAGCATTCCTCCTGCTCTGTGATACCATCCCTGTAAATTTAATAGAAAAAGACTTACTAAACTACATGCTGCTAATTATCCTATGGGTAAAAGGAGAAATTACAAGGGAAATTTAAAAAACATAAATATTTTGAACTAGATGAAGATAAAAATGCTACATATAAAAATTGATGTAGGAACTCCCCTGGTGGTGCAGTGGTTAAGACTCCGCACCCCCAATGCAGGGAGCCCAGGTTCGATTCCTGGTCAGGGAACTAGATCTCACATTCATGCCACAACTAAGAGTTCACATGCCACAACTAAGGAGCCCGTGAGCTGCAACTAAGGAGCCTGCCTGTTGCAACTAAGACCTGGTGCAACCAAATAAATAATTAAATATTTTTTAAAAATCCCCAAATCTACAAAGCCATTATCACTCATCTATATAGATATAAAATACATTAACAAAATATCAGAAAACTGTCTCGGCAACATACACAAAGGAGTATACAACGTGATCTGGGGGATTTGTCCCAGGAAATGCAATGTTGGCTTAACATCTGAATATCAATTAATGGAATAAACCATATAATAAAATAAAAGACAATAAGACACCCACACACAGCCACACAATTATTATCTCAATAAATGGAAAAAACTGGAATGGAGAGTGTAGAAATAGACGAACACAAATACATTCAAGTGGTTTTTGAAAAGGGAACAAAGGAAAAGGAATGGAGAAAAAAGTCTTTTCAACAAATGGGCTTTAAAAAGTGATCCAGGGACTTCCCTGGTGGTGCCACCTGCCAATGCAGGGGTCGTGGGGTCGAGCCCTGGTCCAAGAAGATCCCACATGCCACAGTGCAACTAAGCCCGTGTGCCATAACTACTGATCCTGCACTCTAGAGCCCGTGAGCCATAACTACTGAGCCTGTGTGCCACAGCTACTGAAGCCAGTGCACCTACAGCCTATGCTCCACAACAAGAGAAACCACCACAATGAGAAGCCTCCACACTGCAATGAAGAGTAGCCCCCGCTAGCCACAACTAGAGAAAGCCTGCACGCAGCACTGAAGACCTAATGAAGACAAAAATATAAATAAATAAATACATTTATTTAAAAAAAAAGAAAAAAGACTCCATGCTCCCAATGCAGGGGCTCCAGTAGGGGAACATAAAGATAAAGATCTTTATACACATAAAGATCCCACATACCGCAAGTGCACCTGCGCACTGCAACTAGAGAAGCCTGTACACCACAGTGAAGACCCAGTGAGCCAAAATAAAATTAATTAATTAAAAAAAAATGCTAAGAGATAGTAAAATAGGTAATAAATTATGTATCCTGTTTATAAAATAAATAAAGAAACAATAAAAAAGTGACCTAGGGAATTCCCTGGTGGTCCAGTGGTTAGGGCTCCATTTCCACTGCAGGGGGCATGGGTTTGATACCTGGTAGGGGAACTAAGATCCCACAAACTGTGCAGCACAGCCAAAAAAAAAGTGATCCAGACACACATCTTATACCTTTTACAAATATTTTCTCAAAACTATAAAACACCTTGAAGATAACATAGGAGACAATGTAAGTTACCTTGGGTTTAGCAATCACTTTTTAGATGCAACACCAAAAACACAATCCATGAAAGAAAAACATAGTAATCTGGACTTGATTAAAATTTAAAATTTCTGCTCTGCAAGACACTGTTAAAAGAATATGAAGAGGGACTTCCCTGGTGGTCCAGTGATAAAGAATCTGCCTTCCAATGCAGGGAACATGGGTTCGATCCCTGGTCGGGGAACTAAGATCCCACATGCCACAGGGCAACTAAGCCTGCACGCCACAGCTGAGCTCACGCACCTCAATGAGAGAGCCCGCGTGCTGCAAACTACAGAGCCCATGCACCCTGGAGCCCGCATGCCACAACTAGACAGAGAAAACCCACACACCACAACTAGAGAGAAGCCTATGCACCACAACGAAGAACGTGCATGCCACCACAAAGGATCCCACGTGCTGCAACTAAGACCTGATGCAGCCAAAAAAAGCTAGCCATCAAAAGCTTATTAAAAAAAGAAGAATATGAAGATATTCATCATATATTATTAGGGAACTGCAAGTGAAAGCAACAACAATATACTATTACTACACACCTATGTGAATGGCAAAAGTCCAAAACACTGACATCAAATGCTGATGAGGATATGGAGCAACAGGAACACTCACCCACTGCTGGTGGGAGTGAAGAATGACAGCCACTTTGGAAGAGAGTTTCTTACAAAACTAAACATACTCTTACTATATGACCCAGTAAATCATGCTCCTTGGCTTGAACCCAAACAAATTGAAAACTTATACCCACACAAAACCTACACACAATGCATAATGCAGGTTTATTGATAAGTGCCAAAACTTGGAAGCAATCAAGATGCCCCTCAGTCAGTGAATGGATAAACAAACTGTGGTATAGCCATACAATGGAATGTTATTCAGTAATACCTTATACACAAATCTTCATTGGAGCTTTATTTGTAACAGCCAAAAATTGGAAACAACCTAAACATCCACTAACAGGTGAATAGATAAAAAAACAAATGTGGTATATCTATACAATGGAATAATTCTCAACAATACAAACGAACAACTGATACATGCAACAAGATGGATTAATCTCAAAATAGTTATAGTTAGTGAAAAATGCCAGAGTCCCACTTCCCAGAAAGTATATACCATAGGATTCTGTTTATATGAAATACTAGAAAGTGCTTGCTATTACTTGTGAATTGTGAGAAAGGGGGTTAGAAAGGACTGGAAGGAAAGGATTATAAAGGGACACAAGGAATATTTAGGTTGTGTGGGATATCTCCATTATCTTGGTTGTATGGTCTCATCAGTATATACACACATGGTGAAACATAACACGTTTTACACTTTACATATATTCATTTTATTTCATGTCACAATACCTCAATAAAGATGTTAAGAACTCAATGTTCCCCATAAAAATCCGTATTTACCATTCCTCTTGGAAAGTCACATCTGGCAACTGTTCTGGTTCAACCATATCCCTCTCCCCACAATTTAGGGGGATAAGCCCTTCCTCAATATCAGCAAAAACTGGAGAGCAATGAAGTCCACATCCACTACTGTCACTAGGAATGTTGGCTGGGTCAGACAAACCCGATCCCTGGATCTCCCTTTTGTCAGTGCTGGGGTTCCTACCTGTGCCTGTGATGGCCATAACATCAACAGCCGAGGGAGGTACAGAAATCTGCAAACCTTTAGATTATCTACTGTGACAGTCCGTTGACCACAGAAGACTCAGATATCTGAAGGTCCTTAGAATTTCTGTACCATTCATGCCATACAGCCAAAATCACATGGACATTTACAGATGCCTCCGTTAGAATAGGCACACATCCTCTCACTAGCCACAGTCATCCTCACTCCAGTATCTCAGCGTTTCTATACCAACTATGATTCCCATATTGCCCTAAAAGGCTAAAGACTTCCAGTCAATGATACTTGCCTATGGGATTCTGGACATCAAGGACTGGCTCCTGTACAGGTCCAGGAGACAGAAATCCCTCAAAAGTGATGGGGAATATGGGACATTCCCTAGGAAAAAAGGACCCAATTCATGTTGCTTCCACAAGCACTGGAGATTTCCACACCAACTGTGCCCTCCTCAGAATGAACTCTGGGCTCACAGGAAATCCTGACTTCTAAGCCACAGGATTAGGTGCACAAAGCTCTTCAGTCTTTTCTAGCAAGCCTTGGGCAACAATGCAAACTAGGCCAAACTAGACTGAGAGGTATTCTCTGCCATCCTACTGTTCCTTCTGAGGCACATAAAGTTGGTGCCAACAATAGGTGTTCCTCCCTTCAGGCTGGCGAAACCCAATTTTTTTTCAATCCATTAGACACAATGAACTGACCTCCCAAGAGTAAAAGCTGCCACAGCAGGCCTTTATCACTGCACAAACCAGAGTAGCATGGGGCAGGGAGTTCCAAAGTTGGGTGACTTGAAAGCAGGATAAATAAGTCACAGCTATCATGTTACAGTCAACATTGTCAAGCAAATCTTGTCTGGTAATCACCAGCAGATTCCAGTTCAGATCCTTTCGGCCAGAGATAGATCATGGTCACTCAGAACCCCGTCATGGAGAAGGAAATGAGGATCTTCAATACACTCAGAACATTCACGATCCCCTAGAGGGATCAGGAGAGACAGCACAGGGCTCCACCTTTCCTGAGCATATTGGAGTAACTGACAGACACTGTGGAAACTTAACACCAATGAGATGGCTTCCACCACAGGCACTGGCAGTGATATAACTGTCAAGAGCCCTGGACAGTTGAGGAAGTGCAATGCACCTCATGAGAGCTTCTCACCTATGTGGTATTTATCGGGAATCTCCCCAGGGTGGATGTACGATTGTACAAGGTTGACCTGCTGGCTCCCTCACAAAGGGCACTCACAGAGCTCTTCTCTGGTGTGAGTCCTAATACCTTGAACAAGGATACAGCACATTTTCTGCATTCATAAGGCCTTTCTCTAGCGTGAACCTTCTGGCTGCTAAACAAGTGTAACAGATGCAGCTAAAGGGCCACCAAAGATGTTGCATTCATGAGGCCCTTCACCAGTGTGAACTTTCTGGTGCCGAACAAGATGGGAGTTTCTGCTATAGGCTTTCCCACATTCACTGCACATGTAAGGCTTCTCTCCAGTGTGAACCCTCTGGTGAAGGATGAGGCTAGAGTTGCGGCTAAAGAATTTCCCACATTCACTGCACTCATAAGGCCTTGCTCCAGTGTGGACTTTCTTGTGCTGAACAAGGTGGGAGCTACTAATGTAGGCTTTCCCACATTCACTACACACATAAGGCCTTACCCCACTGTGAACCCTCTGGTGTAGAATGAGGCTGGAGTTGTGGCTAAAGCATTTCCCACATTCACTGCACTCAAAAGGCTTCGCTCCAGTGTGAATTCTCTGATGCACAATGAGGTTGTAGCTATGGCTAAAGAATTTTCCACATTCGCTACACTCATAAGGCCTTTCTCCGGTGTGGATTTTCTGGTGCTGTACTAGCGTGTCTTTACGGCTGAAGGCCTTTCCACACTTGCTGCACTCATAAGGCCTTGCTCCAGTGTGAATTATCTGGTGCTGAACAAGTGTGTCTTTGCAGCCAAAAGCCTTCCCACATTTGCCACACACATAAGACCTTGCTCCTGTGTGGACTCTCCTATGTTTAATGAGGCTGGAGTTATGGCTAAAGAATTTTCCACATTCTATGCACTCGTAAGGCCTTGCCCCAGTGTGAATTCTCCAGTGCTCAATAAGGTGAGAGCTTTGGCTAAAGAATTTCCCACATTCACTGCACTCATAAGGCCTTTCTCCAGTGTGAACTCTCTGGTGCTGCACAAGGTGGGAGCTTCTGCTGTAGGCCTTTCCACATTCACTGCAGTCATAAGACCTTTCTCCAGTGTGAACTCTCTGGTGCTGAACAAACGTGTTTTTGCGGCTAAAAGCTTTTCCACATTCGCCGCACTCATAAGGCCTTTCTCCAGTGTGAATTCTTTGGTGCTGAACAAGGTGGGAGCTTCTGCTGTAAGCTTTTCCACATTCACTGCATGTATACTGTCGTTTCCCAGTGTGAAATTTCTGGTGGGTTTTTAGGTGAGACAGGTGAATGAAGGCCTTTCTACACTCCTTACACACATGTGAAATTTCTCCACTATGAATTTTATTGTGATGAGTAAGAGCCGAATTCTCCTTGGACAGATCTCCACATGGTAGGCACCTAAAAGCTCGCACTTCAGCCTGAGTTATCTGGTTGTCATGGAGAGTGAAGGTGTTCAGGAAGGCTTTCCCATTGTCACTGCAATTAAGAAGCATCAGTTCATCACGGTCTCCCTGGTGTTGCCCGAGTCTGGAGCTTTGTGGAAAGGGCTCCATGAACTCAGCCCTTCTGCATGGACTCATTCCATTGTGAGTACTTTGGTGCTGGAAGAGGCCAGAGCTATCTGACAAGTCCATCCCTTCCTCCCTGCAAGTAAAAGGTCTCCCTAACATGTGGACAGCACAGCTCTTCACAAGTAAGGCCCCATCATCATCCCTTCTGATGGGATTCTTCCCACTATATTGCTTCTGAGGCTGATAAAAGTTTTCACTGAACAGGAATCCTCGCCCACAGGGGTCACATGTGTACTGTTTCTGTGCAGGGCATGATCTCTGGTGTTCAGCCAGGTGCAAAATGTCTTTCAAGAGTGGGTCACATATCTCACATGGGTGGGCTTTCTGGATAAATGGACATGACTCAGGAGTCCTGACCTCTGATACTCCTACAAGAATGCTCTGCTCAGAAGGGGCCTCCTCATTGTCTGATTCACACCAACAACCTAGAAGCAAAGAAATGCTAGTGAAGGACATGTTGATTTTGGTGGGAAGCAGCAACTCCATCACATATGTATGTGTGACACACCAATGAATGAGTCCACTGGCTTTTGGCAAGATGAGGGAGCCAGGATCAGGGTGAGGAAGCATCCATTGTCAGTCCTGGGCCTCTAAACGTCACAGTATGGAGGAACTCTAACGTTGGGTTAAGACACAGTGATGGTGGACAGTACCAGAAGTAGAGGCAAGGTCTCCAACTCACTCCTCTACAAAAGGGTTTCAGCAGGGCCTCAGCTGCTGGTGTCAGGTGAGCTCTGTGCAGAAGGCTGCGTCCAAGCCCAGGAAAATCTGATTGCAAGTAAGTAGCTGGTTCTTAAGGACTACATACGGATATGTGCACAACTCATGACACATTATAGTAGCCAATGTTGCAGAGCAATGTGGACGGAGAAGAGGAGAATGAGTGAGAGACACAGAGGCCAGAGAGGTGGGGAAACAACAAAGGGATGGAAGACAGAAGAGAAAGCGTCAAGTGCCAAGAATGGGGAAGGAAAGGGAGAAGTGAGGTACTGCTATGTGCCTTGGCAAGAAAACACTGGTGAACACAAAGCAGGTTCAGTATGATGTGAACTCAGCTCTAAGATGGCTCTCTTTCAGCTCCCATGCAGCAGGGCAAGGCCCTCTATGGCCTCTCTCACTGTGGCTGGAGTCAGGGCTCCCTGTCAGGCACCCGGGGCTTCCTGCCCCTCTCCACCTGGGCAAATACATGGGATCCGGAAGATGGAGGTTGTAAAAAAAACAAAACAAAACATAGGGGAAACTAACACAACATTATGAATCAACTATACTGCAAGAAAAAACAAAACAAAACATAGAGCAGATGAGTGACCTAGACAGACCCATCCCACAAAAAATAGAAAATGTTAAATAAAAAAAAAGACAAAAAAACTCGAAGGAGGATTCGGCGGAACATCCCTGTGTCTTCCACAAGCAGTGACCATGTCAGTACCTACAATTCCTGGCATAGTCATGCACCAGGAAATCTCAGCCAGAAGATGGGGGCAGAACATGGACACAGAGGCATTATGGACATGGAAGTGCCCAAGCCAGACAGAATCTGTGAAGCAGAGTGAAAGAGCCCTGAACTCCTAACCCGATCCTGAAAGGCTTTGGGCATAGGTGTCGGGACTGCTCAGCAAGGGAGGGGACACCACACACGGCCCAGCCTTGGCACCCACAGCACCTACTCTGGGAAACAAAGAAGGGAAGGAGAAGAGTCACTGATCTGGCTGGACTGAAAGAGCTGCCCCAAGGGAAGTGGGGAGAAAGCAAACCCCAAGGACACTGGAGTGGGCATGAGGGCCTACCTCCCAGTATTCCTGCCCCTGTGTAGGCCGCTTCCCTTGACCATAGGCTGGACTGATTGACCCATTTCTAAGGAACAGAACAGGGCAAAAATGATGGGATCATTTTCTACAGGTCAGGTTAGAAAAAGACCAGCCATCATCCTGGACGTTCTCTCTTGCACACTTGCTCAGAGAAGGCACTTTCCATGTTATGAGGTGCACTACAGAAAGGCCACCATGACAAGGAACCGAGGGAGGCCTCTGACCAACAGCCAGTGAGGAACTAACGCTCACAGTTCAACAAGCCGCAAGAAATTACATCTTGGAAACACAAAACATGAGTGAGTTTGTAAGTGGATTCTTCCCGAGAATGGCCTTCAGATGAGAACACAGGTTTGGCTGACAGCTTGACTGAAACCTCATGAGAGACCCTGAGCCAAAAGCACCCAGGTAAGCTGTGACAAGCGAGGTTCCTGGTACACTGAAAGTTACATAACGCATTTTAATTGTTTTAAGGCACTAACTTTTGGAGTAATTTGCCATGTACCAATAGATAACTGAAACAGGGACTTACCCAGCGAGGCCACAAGTGCAAAGTTCTCCAGCATCACATCACGGTACAGGAGTCTCTGAACTTCCTCAAGGAGCTCCCACTCCTCCCGGGAGAAGTACACAAGTACATCCTCAAAGGTCACACAGCCCTGCCACAAAGGGGACAGTTGAGCTCACACACAACAGGAGTCCCCAGTCTACCCATTAACCTACCCACCCCCTTGTCCCTATCCTCCCCAGCTGCCCAATTCAGAGGCGATACTAGACCTTAACACCACTATTGCCTTCTCTCTCCTGTCTCTCTGATCGCTGTGTGCAGCCCAGAACAGAACCAGGCATCTGAGCAGATATATTAATATATTATGGAAGCTATGGGCCTTGCATGAGGGGCACCAAACACTCTCCGGCTGGCATCCTCCAGAACATGCCTCCCAGACACAACTTTGAGGCCATCAGTCCACACTGCTCCCAACATGTACATCACTCTGAACCACCTTCGTCATATCGGGACCACAACCCATTAACACTGACAACCTTCTGATCCACACCATATGCACCTCCAAGGCAACCTCCACTCCTGAAGTCACTCTGCATACAGTATCCAGGAAGTACTCATATGTCTTTATGACAGGCACCACTGCCACCCAGGTGCCTAAGGACTCCCAACTCAACCTTACCTCCAAGCATTTACACATGCTGTTCCTGGGTCTAATACACTCTTCCAGTCCTCATCCTATTGGCTGCAAGAAGCAGGAACCTCTTCATATAACTCTCGATCTAAATTTAGGATGCTGAGCTAGAAAGGACCCCTCCGTTAAAGCTCCCAGACTCAAGTGCAGGGGACAGGGCAGGTGAAGAGTCCCAGAATCTCACTATGTCTCATCAGAAAATCTCCAACGACCCTAGTTTTAAAACATATACAAAATCCATACACCTCTCTAACCTCCACTGCCACCACTCTGGTCCACCCACCATCAACACTCACCTGGACTGTTGCAGTAGACTCCATCCTGGTCTCCCTGCCCACCCTCAGGCTTCCCCAATCTTTCCACTCTGCTACAAGAGGAAGCCTGTTAACACCTATGTCAGATCACTTCCCTTCTCTGTTACACACCTTCCATGGCTCCCGCCACCACCAGAAAAGAGGCCCAGCTCCTCAGGCTGCCATTCTAGGCCTGATTCCTGACTGCCTGCTCTCTATTCTCACCAAACATAACATAAACCTGCGGTTTCCTGAACACTCCTAATTCATTCTCACCTCCAAGTGTTCGTACCAGTTGGCTCCTGGGCCTTGGAAGCCATTTCACGCCTCACCCCATCAACACTGGGAAAGGGAACCTCGCCACATATCCACCGTCAAGGACCGCCCTTCACCGCCTTTATACTCAAGAGAAGGGAGCGATGAAGGCGAAGTGCTGAAAGCTCTAGAACACACCATCCCCTACACCTGAAGCGGTGAGGGCTTGAGGGACCCTCCACTCACCTGAGCTCGGTCCATAAGCGCCGCGGCCGCCATGGGATCCTCTGAGCAGAACAGGGTCGAGAAACTGGCGACTGGAGCGGGCTCTGCGGAAGCAGCCGAACCCCCACCCCACACTGGGCGGAGTGGCCTCGGGACGACTATCGCACTCAGAGCCTCAGGCTCCCCCTTGTAAAAAGGCGCTCAGGCTCAGGGTGCCGCCTCTGGAAGCGGACGAGGACGGAGGGCGGGTGCGAAGGCCTCGGAAAGAGCACAGCCCCGGCCAGCACCTCCGCGCAAGGTGGCCCGTAACACGACGGGGACCATGGATCCTAACAACGACGCGGAGGGAGATCCTATCCTTTCTACTGTCCTTCCCTGTTCGCTTCCGAAGAGCTGCATGGAAGGCGGACCCCAGCAAGTCCTCCCAGCCAACCTCCTCAGCCACTCCCGACAGCCTTGGCGCAAGCAGAAGACGTCACGGCCGCGACACCGGAAGTCCCGCCTCTGCCGGCAAGGGCGGCAGGAAACGCCCATCTTCTGGACTGTCATTGGCGCAGCGCGGATGAGCCGGGCACAGACTTCTGGGTAAAGGAGTTTGTGTCCTCATACCAAATTTCCGGCTCTCCACGACAGCGGTGCGGAGTCTGGTGGAGGGAGAAAGATCGGGGAGGAATTTGTTCGCGGAGGGCCAGAACCCCTCTTAAAGGCGACGCGTCCAGATTTCCGTGGTCACCTGTGACAACGCCGCGTCCTCCGCCGTCTCCAGCAGGTGGAGCATTCTTTCATCCTGGGAGAACTGCTTCACCTCTCTTGAGTTTTGGGGACTGAGATTTAAATTGAACAATGAATATCCCTCTCTCGTGCAGTCTTCGTTTAAAAACATGAAATGTACCTCTAATTCGTTCATACCCAAATTGGGTCAGCATCACTGTGAACTTACTAATAATGCAAGTTCTCGGATCCAACCTACACCTTCTGACACAGAAACCCCCGCGGGTGGGAGCTCTCATTAAAAGTCATGAGCACCGCCTTCCCCCAAAGTTCAACTAAAATGGGAATATACTACAGCCTACCTCATGGGAAGTGAAATGAAAAGTGCTTACCACAAGGCCTGGTGCTAAATACACACAAGCTATTATTGTTATTCATCATCTCCACAAGATTCTCACACATACAGCTATAGGAGGATATCAGAGGCTCCTCTTCGCAGAATCACTGATTATGTTTTTTAAAATATAAAATACAATCATTCCCTGAGTCAGCAAGTAGCATTATAGGCAATGGTTAAAATTTTTGCATAAAGCACACCTGTATACCTTTAGTTTAACTTTTTTTTTTAACTTTAGCTGCAGGAAGTTTTCATAAACTACAGGTAACTCTATTGTCAAAGTGATAAATTTTTACAGGACATATTATTCAAAACTTAGAACTATCAAAACTAATTGTCCTTAGGCTTAAGTGGACAGTGGAATTAGTATAGTTTCATATTATGGTTTATTTCATAAGATGATGTCATATTTCATGTCTAATTCACAAGAACAAAGGCTCAAACTCCTCCTGCCTTCCCATTGAACTCTGAGAGCAGGGAAATCCAGGCATAAATGCATGATCATGAGATGGCCCAACCTGATATCTAGTGCCTCAGGGTCACCAGGTATGGTCCTCCTTCTCATGAGGATATTATCTTCCCATCACCTGGACCTGCAGCTCCCAAAGGAGCAATCAGTAACTCCTGGGGAGGTGTGAAAACTGGAACCAGTGAGACCCAAAGAGGCAACCCCAAGAAGAAGCATAAATGAGAAGATAAATCAAAGAAATATTTTACACGATCACTCCTGCCCATTTCAATTGGCCAAAATTCACTTGCATGGTCCCAAATTAAGTAAGGGAAGCTGGGACATGCCTGTCCTCTTCGGTGTCCAGAAGGAGAAAACAGTATTGGTGAACACCTAGTGACTTTCTAGCACAATCCATTGATTTGATCACCAGATGCCCACTTTATTATTCATTCTCTACATTCTACACTCTTTTTATTTATTTATTTTTATTTTTTTTGTGTGTGTTTGTTGTTTTTACATTCTACACTTTTATATCCTCACTGAAGTGATATCCAAAACTCTATGCATTCACTGACTGCATTGCAAAGTTAGTATCTCTACGTGATGTCTTCTGCAACATACATGTACCTCCACTCACACTCAATATAAAGTTATGTGTCAGGGACACAGTGGAAGGACATAATGAAACCGTTGGAAGAAATAACCGCCATCAGGTTTCTGTATGCAACAAATGTATCTTTGAAGAAAGTAAGTAAAATATGACTATTTGAGACCAAAGGTGAGAAATTTAATGAAAAAAAAAACCAACACGAATACTTTAAAAACTATGTTTAAGGTTGGAAGAAAGTGATCCCAGGTGAGTGGTCTGCGATGATAAAAGGAATGAGAATCTGGGAGGGGGTGCATTTGTGTATGAATACAACCACTCATTATCTGTATAAAACATTAATATTTCATTTTTGGAGACAGAATGATGGAATTACCTTGCATATCCTCAATAGCACATAAGCTGAGATGAGCAAATTAATGTTTAAATCTCTTATATTTTCCAGAAAAAGATCAAAGATGTTAATAATGCTACACTACGTGTTAAATACATTGTCACTTTTCAGCTTAAACACTAATAAACAGAATCAGAATATATACACTGCAAATCTGAAGAAGGAAAAATTGAAATGTAAAGAAATATTCAATAGAAACTTTAAAAAAAGAAGTGTATAGATCAACTGAGGCAAAGAAAAGCACACCCACAGAAGATGTATTTAAACACAACTATATCAGCTATCACATGAAACGAGTATGAAGTAAATGCTTACATTAGCAGTCAATACTTTTTGATATTAAATATATCCAACAAGGCTTCCCTGGTGGTGCAGTGGTTGAGAGTCGGCCTGCCGATGTGGCGGATGCAGGTTCGTGCCCCGGTCCAGGAGGATCCCACATGCCGCGGAGCGGCTGGGCCCGTGGGCCATGGCCACTGTGCCTGCGCGTCCGGAGCCTGTGCTCCGTAGCGGGAGAGGCCACAACAGTGAGAGGCCCGCGTACCACAAAAAGAAAAAAAAAAAGAATACATGAAACAGTTACTGATCTAAACACTAAATGAACCGACATCCCTCAAATTATGTGTGTAGGTAGGCAGTTAATGAACATGTTGAATTAGTTAAATTTATCCAAACACTTAATAATTGGTCTGCACGTTAATATACCTTTAAGTATTTCCTTATGATGAAAAATTTTATGTATCACATTCAGACTAGTCAGTCCTAAGCTATTCCCCTTATTCTCCACATTTTTACTGGGAAAAACCCAATAAAGGCTCTGGTTTAGGTCTCCCCTTGCGCCTGCTTCTGCCTCCCGCTCAAATCTGGTGCTTCCTCACATGGCCCTGTTTGGCATAGTGTTCACTGTACACTTAAGAAATAGAAATTATAGAAATCTTTTTCAACAATACTGACCTCTCCGTGTGCTCATTTACTCATTTACGTCCATAAATTCAAATCTGGTGGGTACAATGGTTCATACACTTACCTCTTCAGGATCTTCAGTTCATCCATGTTAGGATGTAGAGAATAAGGGGAATAGCTTATGATCGACCAGTCTGAATAATTCAGGTGGATTTTACAGCTTCAGAGCTGTCCCTAGCTGTCTGGTATCTGGCCCTGGGTTGAGTTAGGGCAGGGGATATATTGACTTGGTGTATGAGAGTTAGATAAGGAGGTGGTTCAGACCATGGGCTCTGAATGATAGGGAGAGACATAAACACATTTGGCTTTTAGTTTGGCCCTAGGATTGATGGATGGAGACTAGACAAATACAGAATGGAAGGAAATACAGCACACAAAGCTGCTCATGGTGTGAACTAACCCATTTTTTACAGGGCCTTGTGGTCTTTGAGGACGTGGTCATATATTTCTCCTAGGAGGAGTGGGGACTCCTTGATGAGGCTCAGAGGCTCCTGTACCGTCATGTGATGCTACAGAACATTGCACCTTCGTCTTCCATAGGTAAGGCCCTCTCACTCACCCCAGCATCCTGGGCTGGGCTCTGTTTTTCCCCATTTTCCCAGGGGCACCTCTGACCTTCCCACAGTGAGACCATGGGTACTGCTTTCTTTCGTGGTTTCCTGGCATGTGTGTTGTTGGTGCCAGGGGTGGACTCTGTGCAATGTAGTCCTTCTCTCCCAGAAGTCCCATCCCTGCTGCTCTCGGGTCTTGTAAGACAGGGCTCAGGAGTCAGAACTCTTGAAGTTTGTCTGAAAGATCCCACCAGCCTTGCATGTCCCTGGTTGGGTGACTCTGTCTAGAGGCATGGAACCTCGGTGTCCCAGGCCTTCCCCTGCCTTTTGCTGACAGTCTTTGGAGCCTGCCTATGCCAGGAAGTTCAGGCATTGACCTGGTCACTACTTGTGGGGACCACAGGGCTGTTTCTTTAAAGAACCTCCTTTGATATCCTTGTAATTTTGTTTTATTTTATTTTGTCTTATTTATCTACAAAGTTTCGCTGTTATTGTTGAAGTACAGTTGATTTACAATGTTATGTTAATTACTGCTGTACAGCAAAGTGGTTCAGCTATACATATATGTACATTTTTTTCTTTACATTCTTTTCCATTATAGTTTTTCATAGGATATTGAACATATTTCTCTGTGCTATGTAGTAGGACCTTGTTGTTTATACATTTTATATATAAAAACTTATGTCTGCTAACCCCAACCTCCCAATCTAACCCTTCCTCATCTCCCTTCCCATTGACAACCACCAGTCTGTTGTCTATGAATGAGTCTGTTACTGTCTTATAGATATGTTCATTTGTGTCATATTTTAGATTCCACATATAAGTGACATAATATGGTATTTGTATTCCTCTTTCTGACTTACTTCACTTAGTATAATCATCACTGGTTCCATCCATGTTGCTGGAAATGGCATTATTTTGTTCTTTTTTATGGCTGAGTAGTATTCCATTGTATAAATATACCACTTCTTCTTTATGCATTCCTCTGTTGATGGACATTTAGGTTGTTTCCATGTCTTGGCTATTGTAAATAGTGCTGCTGTGAACATAGGGGTGCATGCATCTTTTTAAATTATAGTTTTGCTGGGATATATGCCCAGGAGTGGGATTGCTGGATCCTATGGTAATTCTATTTTTAGTTTTCTGAGGAGCCTCTATACTGTTTTCCACAGTGGCTGCACCAACTCACATTCTCACCAACAGTGTAAAAGAGTTCCCTTTTCTCCATACCCTCTCTGCATTTGTTATTTGTAGATTTTTAATGATGGCCTTTCTGACTGGTGTGAGGTGGTACCTCATTGAGTTTTGATTTGCATTTCTCTACTAATTAACGATGTTGAGCATCTTTTAATGTGCCTATTTGCCATCTGTATTTCTTCTTTGGAGAAATGCCTATTTAGGTCTTCTGCCCATTTTTGGATTGGGTTGTTTGGTTTTTTTTTATTGTTGAGTTGTATGGCTGTTTGTGTATTTTGGAAATTAAGCCCTTGTCGGTCACATAGTTGGGAAGTATTTACTCCCATTCTGTAAGTTGTCTTTTCGTTTTCTTTATGGCTTTCTTCGCTGTACAAAAGCTTGTAAGTTTGATTAGGTCCCATTTGTTTATTTTTGTTTTTATTTCTATTGCCTTGGGAGACTGACCTAAGAAAACATTGATATGATTTATCTCAGAGAATGTTTTGCCTATGTTCTCTTCTAGGAGTTTTATAGAGTCATGTCTTATGTTTAAGTCTTTAAGCCAATTGAGTTTATTTTTGTGTATGGTGAGAGGATGTGTTCTAAATTTTTTATGCGTTTATCAGCATCTCTCTTATTCCAGGTTGTCGGCACAGTGCCCAGGATGAGGAGGCCCTTTCAGAGCAAGATGATGTTGTTAGAGAGTCACAGGTCAAGACTCCAAAGCTAGATCCATCCATCCAGAAGTCTCATTCTTGTGAGATATGTGGCCTACTCTTGAAACACATTTTGCACCTGGCTGAGCACGATGGGACACACCCCGAGCAAGAGGTGTACACATGTGTGTCAAGTCTTTCCCAGCACCAAAAGGAGCTGAGTCGAGGGCTTCCCTGGTGGCGCAGTGGTTGAGAGTCCGCCTGCCGATGCAGGGGACACGGGTTCGTGCCCTGGTCCGGGAAGATCCCAGATGCCGCGGAGCGGCTGGGCCCGTGAGCCATGGCTGCTTAGCCTGCGCATCCGGAGCCTATGCTCCGCAACGGGAGAGGCCACAACGGTGAGAGGCCCAAGTACCACAAAAAAAAAAAAAAAAAAAAAGGAGCTGAGTCGAAAGAAACTCCCCCAATGGGATGAGGGGAGGAATTCATTTGTGAAGAACTGCAGCATTCACGTGGCAGAGAGGACCTTGACGTGCAGAGTGGGAGTGAAAGACTTTCCAGCCAGTTCAGGCCTTCTCCAGCACCAAGCCCTTCACACAGGAGGGAAGCCACACAGCGACATGGAAGGCAGGGCGACATTTGACAGTGGACAGAATGATTACAAGTGCAGTGAATGTGGGAAAACCTTTAGCCACAAACACATACTTGTTAAGCACCAGAAAAACCATTGCAGTGAAAGTGGAAAGACCTTCATCAGAAGGTTCCACCTGGTTCAGCACCAGACAATACATACTGAAATGAAGCTATATGAGCACCTTTGATGTGGAAGATTCTTTACACAAAGCTCTTGCCTCATTGAACAGCAGACAGTTCACACTAGGCCAACACCTTATGAGTGCAGCCAGTGTGGGAAGTGCATCAAAGACAACTTCACACTCATTGTTCATCAGAGAGTTCACACGGGAGAAAAGCCATATAAATGCAGTGAATGCAGGAAAGTCTTTAGGTACAGCCTCACACTCAAAAGACATCAGAGAGTTCACATTGGAGAAAGGCCATATGAGTGCAGTGTGTGTGGGAAATTTTTTGTAGACAGCTCCATGCTCATTATTCATCAGAGAATTCACACTAGGGGAAGGCGTTTTGAATGCACCAAATGTAGAAAATTCTTTAGGTACCACTTCATGCTTGAGAAGCATCAGAAAGCTCACACTGGAGAAAGGCCTTATGAGTGTAGTGTATGTGGGAAACTCTTTAGGCACAACTCAAATCACATTAGGCATTAGAGAAGTCACACAGGAGAAAGGTCTTATGAGTGCAGTGTATGTGGTAGACTCTTCAGCCAAAACTCCCACCTCATTCAGCACCAAGAAGTTCACGCTAAAAAGTATTGCAAACAGGGAAAGACTTCAAAGAAAAGTCTGATCTGATTTAGCACTGGGAAGTACTGCTATGCAGGTGTTTAAAAATTTTTTATAGTGTGGTAAAATACATGTAACATAGAATTTACAATCTTAACCATATTTAAGAGTAAGTTCGTCAGTAATAATACACTCACCTTTTGTGCAAGCAAATATTCAGAAGTCTTTTCATCTTGTAAAACTGGAACTAAACACATTAGACAGCAACTCCTCATCCTCCCTTTCTTATCCCCTGACAACAATTATTCTAATTTAAGTCTATAAATTTGTCCACTCAGGGGAGCTTATATAAGAGTCATAAAGTTTTTCTCCTTTTATGGCTGTCCTACTTCACTGAAGACAATGTCCTCAAGGTTCAACCACTTCCTAGCATGTGTCAGAATTTCCTTCCTTTTTGAGTGAATAATACTCCATTTTATGTATATGTTACTTTTTCTGTATCCCATCATCAGTTGGCTCTTGGATTGCTTTCCCTATTTGCCTATTGCACTAATGCTGTTATAAGCATGATTGCACAAGTATTTCTTTGAGGCCTTGCTTTCAGTCCTTTTTAGGTATATTCCCAGATGAGAATTGTTGCATCATGTGGTAATTCAATATTTAAATTTTTTGAGGAACTGAGGGGCTGTTTTCCATAGTAGCTGTACCATTTTACACCAGTGCAGCTTGAAGGTTCCAATTTCTCTGCGCCCTCAGCAACACTCTTTATTTTCTTCTCGTTGTTTTATTTTTTGTAACACTATCCTAAGGGACACAAGGTGATTATTTCACTGTGGTTTTGATTTACATTTAATGATTTTGAACATTTTTTTCATCTGCTGGCTGGCTGTTTGTATTTGGTCTTTGGGAAAATGTCTCTTCCAATCCTTTCTCCATTTTTTTTTTTTTTTTGCGGTACACGGGCCTCTCACTGCTGTGGTCTCTCCCGTTGCGGAGCACAGGCTCTGGACACGCAGGCTCAGTGGCCATGGCTCATGGGCCCAGCCGCTCCGCGGCATGTGGGATCTTCCCGGACCGGGGCATGAACCCATGTCCCCTGCACTGGCAGGCGGACTCTCAACCACTGCGCCACCAGGGAAGCCCCTTTCTCCATTTTTTAATGGGGTTATTATTTATTGTTGTTGTTATTTAGATGTTGGCGTTCTTTATATATTCTGTGTAGTAACTCCTTAACAGATAAATAGTTTGCAAATATTTTCTTCCACTCTGAGGTTGTCTTTTCACTCTCTCCATTTAGTCCTTTATTGCACAGAAATTTTAAATTTCAGTGTAGTCCAATTTATTTCTGTTATTGTTGCCTGTGTCTTTGGTATCACGTCCAAGAAATTATTGTCAGTGTCGTGAAGCTTTTTTCCTGTTTTCTTCTAAGAGTATTACACTTTTAAGTCCTAATATTTGGGTCTTTCATTCATTTTGAGTTCATTTTTATATATCATGTTAGGTAAAGGTGCAACTTAATTCTTTTGCGTGTGGATATCTAGTTTTTTCAACACCATCTGCTGAAAAAACTCATTTCCCTTTGAATGGTCTCTGCACCCTTTTAAAACATCTGAGCATGTGTGTGAAGGTTTGTTTCTGTGCTCTTTATTTTATTCCTTTCTCCTCTATGTGTGTCTATGTCAATACCACAACATTTTGATATATATGTTTAAAGTTTTTAAATAGTGGTTTGACTCAGTTTTGAAGCCCTATCAAGTGGACGGTCTGTTCCCCTTCTAGAACAGCTGATGAAGCCCACACCCCCAACCACTTTTCTTATCAGGCTCTCATACTCTGGACTACCAGACACCAAGGTGTCAGACAGTGATAGCCCCTATGTTCTGGAACCCTTACAATTATTCAAAATAGCCAGTCCGCAGACAGCTCATGAAACCTAGCTAATCCCATCACTCTTGTCACACATAAACTGCCCACCACAGCTCCAGCTTGCTGTCATCCTGTCCCTGGACACAGCCCTCTGTGTTGCCCTAACGTCTTTCTCTCATTCTGAGCTGTAAGTAACAAACAGTTCTGTCTTTCATGTATCCCAGTGTCATTGTTCTGTGTGTTCCACCATCAAGAACCTTTTGATCTTACAGAACAACTCCACACCCAGCAGGGTATTAGGAGTACAGCAGATGTTGGACAGTCTTCAGCCACTAGTCCGTCTCCATTCAGCACCAGGAAGCTCACACTGGAGAAAGACGTTACACGTGCAGCCACTGTGCTCTTGGCTTTTAAACATAATAACAGATGTAAGCTCTGGAGATTAGCCCCTGTGAGGGAGATATCCCCCAGAAACTGCATCTCGTACATCCAGACGTCCTCACTAGGGAGATTCACAGTAAGGGCCAAGTTTGCGGGAAACTTTGGTGAACGCTGTTGCACTTTCAGACCTGCCTGGGGCCGTCAATGGAGTTCTGTCACTGCCCATGTGTATTACAGAAGCTACCCTCCCGCTATTAGCTGGAAGGGAGTATGGTCACTATAGTTAATAATACTCTATTGCCAGTTTGAAACTTGCTAAGAGAGTAAATCATAAAAGTTCTCAACATAAAAAACTTTTGTAACTATGAGGACAATATGAAGTAGACATTGTGGTGATCATTTTGCAATATAAACAAATACCGAATCATTATGTTGTACAGCTGAAACTAATAAATATTGTACGTTAATTATATCAATTTTGGGAACTCCCTGGCTGTCCAATGGTTAGGGCTCCCCACTTCCACTGCAGGGGCCATGGGTTCGAGGTGGTCAAAAAAAATCTCAATTTTGTTAAAAAGCAGGGAGAACAGATTGCTGTGCTCTCTTGCTTTATCTAGAGTATTTGCCAGCCATTTGAGCACTTTGGTGAGAACTCATACCCCACTTGATTTGTTTGGGTGTGGACATCACCCAGCTTGGACAGAGGACTGGATCTGGCTTCGGCTGGCAGTTTTCAGAGGTTTCCCATGTTCAGGGTCGTTATTGATTGTCTCCTGATATTCTTGACAGATTTTTTCCAGCCTCCATTTTACTTACCCTAGGAACTCCGGGCTCACCTTGCTGGGTTTTTGTTTTGTTTGAATTTTATTTTATTTTTTTATACAGCAGGTTCTTATTAGTTATCCATTTTATACCTTGCTGGTTTTTGCAGCAAAGGTCTTACTGAGTTTTTTTAAATTGAAGTATAGTTGATTTACAATGTTGCGTTAATTACTGCTGTACAGCAAAGTGATTCAGTTATACGTATATATACATTTTTTTTAATATTCTTTTCCATTATGGTTTATCATAGGATATATATATATATATATATATATATATATATATATATTTTTTTTTTTTTTTTTTTTTTTTTTTTTTTGCGGTATGCAGGCCTCTCACTGTTGTGGCCTCTCCGGTTGCGGAGCACAGAGCCCAGACGCGCAGGCTCAGCGGCCATGGATCACGGGTCTGGCTGCTCCGCAGCATGTGAGATTTCCCCGCACCAGGGCACGAACTTGTGTCCCCTGCATCAACAGGCGGACTCTCAACCACTGCGCCACCAGGGAAGCTCTATCATAGGATATTGAATATAGTTCTCTGTGCTATACAGAGGGTCTTGTTGTTTATCCATTCTGTATATAAAAGCTTTTACATCTGCTAATCCCAACCTCCTACTCCATCCCTTCCCTAAGGCTTATTGTTTAAGCTACTTTTATTCTTGGGATTCTATTTACTGTATGTTGTGAGGGAGAATAGAATTGGGTTCTACCAGAATAATAAGTACAGAGTTCTGGGGCTCTCAACTTTGTGTGCTCCAAAGGAAATAGAAGGAGGACAAACAACAATTCTCAGGGTAGATTTTGCCTAATTGCATTGTTGCCTGAGGCCTCCTAGGAAAGTCTGAAGGACCCCTGCACCACGATCTCATGCCCAGGATGTGAGGATTATTTGTAGTTCCACAGTCACTTGGGGCAGGTGGTTTGGAAACAACTGTAAGGCCAACTGGCCCGAGGCAGGGGAACACAATCAGACTCACAGGTTGAAACTGACCTGGAGACTTTCCGGACCACCCAGTTCCAGGAACTGACCTGGGGACTTTCCACCCTGCCCAGCGTTCCCGCCTTTCGAGGGGCGGGACTAACGGTCCCCCACGATACCCGAAAAGACCACCAAATAAGGAATACCCTGCACCCTCCCGGATTCACCACATCCCTTTCCCTTCTTCCCCTATAAATTCTGCCCAAACCCTCGCCCAGGCGCCACTTCTCTGGCCCCTTTCTCTCCGACCAGTGAACCTCGCCCGAGAGCGTATCCAAATAAAGCTTGTTTAAGCTCTCCTCCGTTTTTGGTGCCGTTCCTTACAACAACAGTATTTGGCAGTACCATGAAACGAGGCCCTTGAATTTAGTGGATGTCCCATGGCATAATTGACAGATATTTGTCTCCTGAGACCCACCTAGGAGCTGTGTGTCCTGAGGAGAAAAATCATGCAGGTATATGCATGTAAGACTTAACAAGGCCCAGGGTGGGTAACATATTCTGTACAAAAACAGTGATTGGATTAACTGGAACCGGGGGGAGACTTCAGCAAAGTAGAGTGGATAAGCCCCTTTCAAAGGGGTATCTGTAAATGTTCCAGAAACTGGCTAAGTGGTAAGAAAGTGTACATAACTTGGGACCTACAGTACAGTCCACCGAAATCTGGGTATATCCCCTTTAAGAACCTGAAAACCTGCCCCGCCTCAGAGCCTCAGGGTACTCCGCAACTCTCGCGTTGGGGCGGGACCTTTCCAGGAAGTGGGGAGCACCGCCCCTTGCCTGGGCCTGGGGTGCTATGAACTACGTTACCCGGAAGGCACTGAGCCGCAGGAGAGAAACACTTCCGTTCTAGAAGACGGCGTCTGGGCGGGCCTTCCGGCGTGGACCGCGGGCGACGCTTTGTTAACTCGGGAAGCTAACTTGTTAACTTTTGGGGAGCTTCGGAACCGTGGGCCGGCCTGATGTTAGGGATCCGGGAAGCTGCTGTGTCCGCTGATCTGAGGAGGGTCTAAGGCTCGGCGTGGGCGCCATCTAGCCTGACTCTGTCTCGGGGCCGGGACAGGGGCCACCGTGCTCGGGACCCTCATTCACCCATACACTCCGCCGTTGGCGGCGGAGCTGATGGGTCCAATCCAGGTAAATCCTGCGCCCTCCGAGCCCTCGCCCAACTCTTCTTATTCTGCAGTATTTTGGTTCTAAATCGAGGTTCTCTAACGAGTGTCCTATACTTATTTGTCCCCCCAAACCTTGGTTTTCCCAATTTTGAAATATGAACTGCGTGGGGAAAAAAAATTGCAGAGAACTTACACGTGCAGATGAATAAGCCGCTTTAAAATTAATATGTGTTCTCCGCTCAGGTCAAAAAATGCGATATCAATAGGACCCCATAAGGCTCCTGTGCGGTCCTTCCAAAACAATTATCTCCATTTCTCCAAGGTTAAGGTGTTATCTGATGTTTCAAGTAAGCATCTTTCTTGATAGTTTTGCCAACTATGTGGAAAATATTCGACGACTGTAGTTTAATTTCTCTCGCTTGTTGTAAGACTTTTTATGAATGGAATCATATAAATATTATGTGTTTTTCTTCATGTGCACAGTATGGTGTGACTTTACCCATGTTTTTAATGACCATTCATTTTCCTTTTTATGCAGTATTGAGTATATAGTACTCAAGATATGAGTATGAGTAAAGTGGTGTATTTACAAATTCTCTATGCATTCTGGGGTATATAAAACATGTATTTGTCTAGCGTGTATGTTAAAATTATTGTATTTAATTGAACATTTCCACTTTTTTTTCTTAATGATTGCTTTTATTATTTACTTTTGGCTGCATTGGGTCTTCATTGATGCGCGTGGCCTTTCTCTATTTGCGGCGTGCAGGGGCTACTCTTAGTTGTGGCGTGCGGGCTTCTCATTGCGGTGGCTTCTCTTGTTGCGGAGCATGGGCTCTAGGCGCAGGCTCAGTAGTTGTGGCGCACGGGCTTAGTTGCTCTGCGGCATATGGGATCATCCTGGACCAGGGTTCGAACCTGTGTCCTCTGCATTGGCAGGCAGATTCTTAACCACTGCGTTGCCAGGGAAGTCCCGAACATTTCCACTTTTTGGTCTTGTTTTACGCCATCTTACTAATTTTAACGTAGTTCTTTGAGTGAAATTGTTATACTTATTCTTCATCTATACCATCTTTATATTTTGATACACACTTATGCGTTACATAAATGTACAGTTTTACAGTATTCACACACTTAGATGGTTTTTCTAAGTGATTTTACTCTTTGAGTAATATTTATTTTACCAGAAAATCATCTTTCTCTGGTGGTGTTGCAAGAGAAAATGATTAAGATAGCTTGTTAAAATTTTTGTTTTAAGGGGGACGAAATGAAAATCATTGTAAGGATAAAAAGTTACAATGCTTCGAATCCCTAGCAAGATGTTAAGAACTCAAGAAGATATTTCCATCTTTCTATAATGAGGATGGAACAGAGGTCAGGTCCTAGCTTATCTCCTTTTCCTAAGTTTGAAGAGTCGGAAGTGAGGTCCAGTTATCCTGAACTGCTGGAGGCCAAGCACTATTACTCCAACACCCGCTTTATCACAGATTCATTTTCAGTGTGAAGCAAGTAAATGGTAGTTCTGTCCTCTATCACAGGATGAAAAAAAACTAGTAGGAAATTAGAGAAATCTCTCTGACCGTTTATGGAATAAAGCATGGATATATCAAAGAATATGGATAAATATAAAAAGTACATATCCTGGAATTTTATTGTATAATGTTATGATAATTTCAAATCAGAATTTAATCTATGGATTATGTAAGCTGGAATTTTGTATAAAACAATAATCTTTAATATAACCAAATTAAAATTTGTAAAGGAAGTATAAGAACTCCTGTTGGCCACTTGTTAAGGCCACCTACAAGCTATGGGAAGAGAAGAATCTATTATTGCCAGGGGAGAAACAGAAGAAGGGAATCAAATGGAAGTGTCAGAAACAGACCTGTACATAAAATGAGACTTAATTTTTGATATTTGTGACTTAGGACTATAATAGTGCATTATGACCTGCCACAACCATTTCCTCGCCAACACAATCCCTTATTCTTCTGGCTCACTAGGCTCCAGTCACACTAACCTCGTGGACGCTGCTCAAACACACCAGACATGACTCTCATAGAGAGTCTTTTTACTCATTTTTCCCATTTCAGGAAAGCTTAAGATGTCCACATGATTTTATGGCACAACTCTATAACACTTTCTGCCCTGTTTTACATGCTTTACTTTTTCTTGAGCATTTGTCTTGCCTGAAATAGTAAATGGTTCACTCATTAATATTCTTTTTTATCTGTATCACAGATGGGAATTAACGTTACATGGCCCTGCTCATCCCACAGACTCCACATTCAGCAGAACCACTTATGGACCCTGCACTGGTGAGTGTCACGTGTCCTGCAACTCTTTTGCTGCCATTCTTCCTGGCCTTGGTGTCTCAAGACCCTCGAGAGCCCTATGCTCTGGTTTCTAAGTCCAGGTCAGAGCTTATATGGAGAGATTCCCATTTTTGGCAGCCAGTAGACTGAGATGTGAAAGGTTGTCTTAGGTACAGGGATTAGTATGTACAAAAGCTTGGAGATGAGATTGAGTTGGGAATGCTCTATGACTTGTATGTGTTAGTTAACGTCTGGCGGGAACAGAGAGCAAGGGGGCAAGAGTCAGGCCTAGAATGGTACTCTGAGAAGGTAGGTTTCTGTTCTGAGAGTGATGGCAGACATGGAATTTTTGGAACAGGAGGGGAAGTGATCTTAGGTCTTAAGAGGCTATCCTGGGCTGCAGTGTGCAGAAGTTTCTAAAGTAGGGTCTGACCAGATTTTCTAATGTGGAGCAGTCACAGATGCCTCCAAAGATTTTTCCCTGTGCATCTGGAAGTGTGGAAGTGCCATCAACTGAGATGGGGAAGTCAGTGGTAGGAGTCCATTTCAGTGAGACTATTAGGAATTGGATTGCAGCCAAGTTGAGTTCCAGATGTTCCAGAGGCTCCCAAGTATAGGAGACAAGTGGACAGCTGAACATGCAGATCTAGAGTGCTGGGGGAGGCTTCAGGATGCATTAGGTGACAAGGGAGGAGAGGGGGGCTCTCACAAAGACAGACAAGAAAAAGTAGTGGCCATCAGCAGGAAGGTAGGAGGAAGGGAAAGTCCAGCAGGTGGCCAAGGTTTTCATGGGAGAGTGGCCGTGAAATTGATGCAGAGGGAAAGCAGAAATGGAGGTAAAGTGATACCAAAGTCAGGCTGGTGCTTATTTCTCTTCCTACGCACTCACCAGGCTTTTTGGTGGAACTTAGGGTTTTTCTTTCAACGGCTGGGGAGCTGCCAGTGGAGAGTTGGGGTATGCTGGGATCCTGTTGCATTGGCAAGCACTTTCTGAGTGCCATGTGAAGAAGGGTATATGAGGAGACAGGAGACATGCCAATTTTATGGACCAGATTGTGGTGATGGGGATCTGATGTATGAGGAGTTATCCAGTGTGTTATATGCATGTGGGGAAGGTGTGTGAAGTAATTGCCCGAGGTACTAGCAGCTTAAGAGAGAAGGATAGGCCTAAGTGTGTTTGTGTCTGGGAGGCATTATCCTGGGGACTCTCAGGCTGTTATCTTGCAGGAGAGGGAGGGGTCCCTACATACCAGGAGCACAGACTTAGATGGCATCTATCTGTCCACCTGCCTCTTGTTGCTGAGGCTGGATCTAGTGATCAAGGAAGCATGAAGAATTATTAGGTACCACTGCCCTCTAAGTCAGGGAACTGGGGAGGAAGATGAGCCTAGAGTGAATATGAGCTGGGATTAGGTGTCCTTATGGGGTCCTGGGGAAAGAGGCTGCTTATGGACACATCTGTCCCCATCATCACAGGGCCCTGTGACCTTTGAGGACATGGCTGTGTACTTTTCCCAGGAGGAATGGAGGCTTCTTGGTGAGGCCCAGAGACTCCTGTACCATGGCGTGACACTGGAGACTTTTGCACTTGTTGCATCATTGGGTAAGGCCCTCCCACCTATCCCAGCATCCTGGGCAGGTCTCTGCCTTTCCCATTTTTCCCAAAGGCAAGTCTGTTTTTTCACAGCTAGGTAGTGAGCACATCTCTATTACTGCTTCCCTGTCATACATTCTATAGGTGCCAAGGCTGGGTGAGTGTATACTACCTCCTTTCAGAAGTATCCCCAGTACCAGAGGCTCTGAAGTTTTCTGGGTCATAAGACTTGGAAATAGTTCGGTGGGTTCCATTAGCCTCAGCCACTCCCTGCTAAGTTGACTCTGTAGACGCATGCATCTCTGTGCTCCAGGTTCTCCCCCCTTCCAGCTGACATTTCCTGGGCCCTGACTGTACCAGGAATTGTTGGGACTCAACGTGGTCACTATTTGTGGGATCCACTTGGCTGTTGCTGTGAGACCCTCCTCAAAGATTCTTTTTGTGATATTATTTTTCTTTCCTGAGGTTGTTTTGGGATTGGTTGTACCCCTGGGCCAGTACTGACCACTCACCTGTCGTGTCTTTCCCTTAGGACTTGCATTTTCTAGGTCCCATGTTATGTCCAGCTGGAGCTGGGAGGTGAACCCTGGGTACATGACAGAGTGGACATGACTCCAGCCACAGCATGAAGGGCTCAAAGTGGGCTTGGCTTCAGTGATTGGCATCAGGGAGAGGAAATGATGATATGGCTGTGTTCAAATTACATCAGGAACATGTCTGGTGCCCCACAATGTTTTGGAGCCAAAGCCATTGACTGTGTACCTCATTTCTGTGTGCACTGTCACCATCATTGGATCTTTTGCTTGGTGAGTCTTCCCTGTTCTGTGATGTAGAGAGGTCCAGTCCTGCACAGAGGCCCTTTCCTAATCAGACCCCAGCTCCCTTGTCCTGAAAACTGTCCCAAGGATTTTTTCCTTGGCATGTCAGACACATATTTGTGATGGGGCTGCCCCCTTCTACCAAAATCTGTATGAAGTTCATCCGTATTTCTCTGCTTTCAGGTTGATATGGAGTAAAGGTCAAGGAGACATGTTCTGAGCAAAATGATTTGTAGAAGTGCCACAAATAAATACTTCAAAGACAAACCTGTCCACCCAGAAGGGCTGTCCCTGGGAGATAGGTAGTCTGGAATTAGAAGGTGGTGTGCATTTAGCTGAAGAGCTGGGAACAAACCCTAGCCAGAACTTCTGTGGGGCAAGTGTAAAATTTCACCAACACAGTAGAGAGAAACTCTTTAGAAGAGACACGGATAAGGAGTTTATGAAGAGCTGCACAGTCCATGCAACCAAGAAGGCTTTCTCATTCCAGGAGCCTGGGAAGAATTTCCCTGGTAGCTCGGGCCTTCTCCAGCACCAGGTCACTGCACAAAAGGACACCAAGTGTGTGGAGGCCTTTAACAATGGACAAAGGCACTATAAGTTCAGTGAATGTGGGAAAACCTTCAGCCACAAACACTCAATTGCTCAGCATTAGAGTTTCCACACTGGAAAGAGGCCTTATGAGTGCAGGGAATGTGAGAAAACCTTCAGCCTCAAAAACTCACTTGTTCAGCACCAGCAAGTCCACACTGGAGAATGGCCTTATGAATGCAGTGAATGTGGGAAAATCTTCAGTTATAAACACAAACTTGTTCAGCACCTGAGACTCCACACTGGAGAAAGGCCATGAGTGCAATGAATGTGGGAAAGCTTTTAGCTACAAACTCACAGCTGTTCAGCACCAGCGAATTCACACTGGAGAAAGGCCTTATGAGTGCAGTGTATGTGGGAAATTCTTTACTCAAAACTCCAGCCTTATTGTGCACCAAAGAATTCACACTGCCTCACAGCCTTATAAATGCAGTATATGTGGAAAATTCTTTACCTCCAACTACAACTTTATTGCACACCGGCGAGTTTACAGGGGCACAAGGCCTTATGAGTGCAGTGAATGTGGGAAACCTTTCAGCAACAAACCCACACTTGTTCAGCATCAGCAAATTCACAGTGGAGAAAGGCCTTATGAGTGCAGTGAATGTGGGAAATTCTTCTGCCACAGCTACAAACTTGCTCAGCACCAGAGAGTCTGCACTGGAGAGAGGACTTACGAATGCAATGAATGTGGGAAAGCTTTTAGCAACCAATTGACACTTGTTCTGCACCAGCGAATTCACACTGGAGAAAGGCCTTATAAGTGCAGTGAATGTGGCAAGTTGTTTAGCCAGAGCTCCAACCTTATTGTGCACCAGCGAATTCATACTGTAGTGAAGCCTTTTGAGTGCAGTGAATGTGGGAAACGTTTTAGCCAAAGCTCTACTCTCATTAAGCACCAGAGTTCACACTAGAAAAAAACCACGAGTGCACTAAATGTGGAGAATTCTTTAGCCAAAACACCCAGCTTACTCAACACCAAAATGTTCACACCACAGAAAGGCCTCACAAGTGCAGCAAATGTGGAAAAGTTTTCTGTCAAAGGTCTGTTCTGAGAACGAGAAACTTCATAGTCAAGATAGGCCCTATGAGTACAGCAAATGTAGGAAAATTTTCAGTCAACAGTCTAACCTCATCTGTCACCAGAAAGTTCATGCTGGAGAAAAGACCTTCAAATGAGGAGAGCAGCGAATGAGCTGTCTCCTTAGTTATACATCATACTGAATAGGCTCTGTGAGGGAGTCATTAACTGGAAGTTGAATGCCATACATCTGAACAGCCCTTGTGTGCAGATTGCCTATGAATACCAGGTTCATAGGAAGCTTTTCAGTAACCATGCTGTACTTCCTAACCTGCCCACAGCCCTTTCCAGACTTAATGTCACTGTGAGCTTCTTACCTCTTCCAAGTGGCAGATCCCCATCCTGGGCATCAGTCACCTTACTGTGGTCAGGGTAGGTAGATTTTGTGCTGTCCTGTCCCCTGGAGCAAAGCATGAATAGCCTGAGCACTTGGGTTTTGTTATTCTCTTCCATCAACTGGCTAAGACAGGACCTAACCAGCTTTGACCATGGGGATCCAGGTTGGATTCTGCTGGTGGCTCACAGAGGTTTACCTTCTTTGGCGGCATTGTCTCATGTCATGCTCACAATGGATTTTTCTAGCTCCAGGTCACCCTTTTTGGAAAATGTTTGCTCTGCTCTGTGCCATAATAAAGACTATTATTTAAGCCCCCTTTCATCTTGGGGTTTGTTCACTGTTAGACTGATGTTGAGAACCATATTGGACTGTCAGGATGAAAAGGAACAGGTTTTGTGAGTGTTGCAAACTTTGTATACCTCAGTGGGGATAGAATCATGGCAGAGAATAGTGTTCACTCCAGTTGTGGTCTAATTTGCATTGTTTTCCAAGGCCTCCTAGGGTAGACTGCAGGGCTCTGTGGGACTAATGTTGAGTCCTGGATGTCATAATTTTTGGTGAGTTCAGAGGTCATGCTGAGATGAGGGTAGTCACGAGAACAACCAGTGATTAGGGAGCTACATGGGAGTGGAAGTCGTGTAGTCCAGGCATGTGATTTTTAGGACCCAGCAGAGGCCCTGGTTAACTCAAGTGGAAACACCTTTCATTGCTCACCAGTCTTCATTGCTACTGCAATAGAATCCCTCCCAAGGACAAGGAGAGGGGGTGGGGTTAACGTGTGGTTGGCAGAGTTCCACAGAAAAGATTCAGATTTTTATGTGAAGCCAATTTCTATTAAAACTTAATTGGGCTTCCCTGGTGACGCGTGGTTGAGAGTCCGCCTGCCCATGCGGGGGATACAGGTTTGTGCCCTGGTCCGGGAAGATCCCACATGCTGCGGAGTGGCTGGGCCCGTGAGCCATGGCCGCTGAGCCTGCGCATCCGGAGCCTGTTGCTCCGCAATGGGAGAGGCCACGGCAGTGAGAGGCCCGCTTACCGCAAAAAAACAAAAACAAAACTTAATTGAGCTATATAGTTGGTATGCATTAAAATGAACATACCTAAAATGTACAGTTTGGTAAGTTTTCATACTTGTAAAGCCATGGATCCATCATCATAATAACAAACATCCAACACCAATATCTACCTTCTGACATGTCTCCCAGGACTCCCTGGCAACTACAATTGATTTACTTTTCCCCCCACTCAATTAGTGTTTTCTAGACTGTTAATATCATTGCCATCTTAATGTTCACTTTAGTATTTGTTTTTTTCTTTCATGATGCATAATTATTTTGAGAATCATCTAAGTTGCAGGTGTGAATAGTTCATTTTCTTCAAAAGGGGTCTTGTGGTTTGTTTCCAGTTTTGGCCACCACAAATAAGCTTACTATCAACATGTGCATAAAATTCTTCATATGAATGTATGGTTTCATATTCTAAAATGAATGACTGTACCTTTAATGCATTCCCATCAACAGTATGGAACCATTCCAGTTCCCCTATAGTCCTCACCAGTACTTGATTGGTATGGTCAGTAGCTAAAATATTGCCTGTTTTAAAGTGTGTAGTATAGTCTGATTGCATTTCCCTAATTCATAATGTTGAACAATTTTATTGTGTTTATTTGCCAGGTGTATGTCTTCTTTGATAAATGCCTGCCTGTTCTTTTATTTATTAACTGAGAAGACAAATGTGTTGTAACTTCACTTTTCTTCAGTGACTTTGCTGGGTGGAATAAGTGTTTCTGCTATTCACAACATTTAGTCCTCATTATTAACTTTCTCAATTACTTTTAAGTTCTAGACAGTTAATAAAACAACCAATTGAGCCTTATTATGTTTGCCAATTTCATGGTATAAATACTCCAGTTTTGAGCAGAGGCAAGGTGCTTCAGATATTTAGGGAATAAAAAGGCATGGTGGTCTTAGGCGTGGGGACAGGCAATCAGAGGAAGAGAAATGGTGAGGTAGTCAATGTGTGCAGGTGTATCTGCATCATAGGCTTCATCATGGGATGCATTTTCAGAAATGGAGGCACTTTGCATGATCTGAGGGTGGAGTTTTTGGCCATCTGATGTCAAAAGGTCATTCACTGGACACCTGTGCAGGCCAAGTATTAGGTGTTGGTGGTTCCAATCAGTCTCAACCAGCTCAAACTGGACAAGAGCTGACTCCAAGTTTCCTAAGAAACAACTTGTGCCCCCTTTACTACAGTGACCACTAGGTCAGAGGTGTTACCTACACGGGTGATTAAGGAGTCTTGTGATTATTACCTGGGTCATGTGAAGCTTGGAGCATATGCAGCTAAAGGGTGTGGGGGGGACCACCAAAGAGCTTAATCACTGAAGGTAGTTTACAAGCAGAGGAGTTTTAATAATGCTGTTCCCTTATATATGGTTCTGTATGCCGAGCTCAAGAATTTTAGTTATTGGCTTCTGTTAACCCTGTGGGGCACATTTCAAGGTCATCCAACGTGGACCTGGGAAGACGTGCAGTAAGCACACCTTTCTACTCTATTTCCATTATACAGATGCCCATAAATAACCTTAAGAACACAGAAAAGAGTAAAATGCAATAAAACAGGAAGAATGTAAGTTTTGACTATTCTCACTTGACCAGTATAAACAACTACATCACAGGCCTGAGTTGTCCAATCTCTACTCAATCCGAAGAAATGTTTGGCACTTACTCGCCTAACTCCTCGGTGATAACCTCTAAACCCTTGAAACATTTGGCCTAATAGGAGTGTCTATTTACTTGGGGTTTTGGGCCATGTCAGGCAGTTTATGCTAATACTGTAATTTATGGCTGGGGGGGCAGGGGGTACTTAGGTCTCTCTGTATCAGTTTGACATATGGAGAAGCTAGACAGTAACTAAGGTCAGCCAAACAGGTGCCCCTTGGTCTATTATATATACTCAAAAAACTGGACAATATCAAGGCTTATATGGGTTTCCTGTTTAGCGTGTTGTCACATATGGATGCTGTGAGACTTTTAAGCGAGGGGGCAACTAACTGGAAATGGCAATATGGTCTCTCCTGGACAGTCCTATTGCACCATCTTCCTTTGCTGATTTTCACCTGTATCCTTTCACTGTAATCATCCGTAGCCCTTTAATTTAACAGCTTCTGTGAGTTCTTCTATAGAATCTGAGGGTGGTCTTGGGCATGCCAGAACGTAATTGTGTTTTTAAAAGGCTTTGTTAAGTAAAATTGGCTTGAGCTTCCCTGGTGGCACAGTGGTTAAGCATCTGCCTGCCAATGCAGGGGACGCGGGTTCGACCCCTGGCCTGGGAAGATCCCACATGCTGCAGAGCAACTAAGCCCATGTGTCACAACTACTGAGCCTGTGTGCCACAACTACTGAATCACGTGTGCCTAGAGCCTGTGCTCTGCAACAAGCCACGACAATAAGTAGCCCACGCATAGCAACGAAGAGTAGCCCCTGCTTGCCGCAACTAGAGAACGTCCACACACAGCAAGGAAAACCCAGCACAGCCAAAATAAATTTATTTTTTAAAAAAAGTATAATTGGCTTAAAGCATTTTAAAAGCACATGGTTTGATAAAGTTTTTGCACATACTTACATTTCTGAAGCCAAAAGTTTTCTCCTGCCATTTATAACTCATCCCCCCTTTAACCTATAGAACTGATACTAGAAAACACTCTTCCTTCTTGCAATAGGTGTTTTAGGATTTGCCCTGTTTCTCAATTTCACCTATACTGGATCTCATACTATTTGACATGGTGACCAATGTTGGAGAGATAATAAAACAAAATCTGCCCAGCCAGAAAATCTCCATAAAGTAGAGAAAGAACATACTTTTACTGTTCCACGAGCACGAAACTAAACTGTGGTGCATGTCACACACAACCCACTAAAGAGATTGTAAAGACAGAAACCACACCCCTTTTGATACACCAAGCAGACAGAGCCCATTCCATGCAAGCGCTCAAGATGAATGCTCACTTGCCTTCAAGTAAGAGGACTTGACAGCCCCATTTGTTACTGTTTATCTCAATGTGCCTGGGAATTCGGGTGATGCTCTGCAGGAGCTATTCGTCTTTATCCAAAGAAAGCCTAGAGCTTCTCATCTATGTCTGTATGACTGGAAAGGTGGGAAGCCCGACGCCTCTGTTGCACGCACGGAGACCGAGAGACGGAGGCACCATATTCCATGATGTTTTCTTTCCAAAGAGGTGGCGCCAGACATTAAAAGAAACACTCCTTGGTTGTGGTGGAAAAAATGTCCACCTATTGAGAAGTGGGAAGCCCTAAAGGGCTGGAGGCGGGGGCTGAACCAATAAAACGACGGCGCCTGCTTTGGGGCCGACCCGTGGCTGACGGGGTCCTCCTGCTCCCGCAGCCCCGACCTCCCCAGCCGTCCTTCTCCCCGACCCCGGGGCCGTGGGGGAAGAGGCGGCCGGACTCTCCCTCCTGGTTCGCTCGCGGGCAAAGCCGGTCCGTCTGGCCTCCGAATCGGAACCCCGCAAAATCCCACGGAGATGCCTCCGCAGACCCGGCCCCGGGGGAGCCCGCGGCTGAACCTCTCGCGCCCTCCTCGGGCCTCCCCACCCAACCCGGTTCCCACCTCCGGACGCGAAGACCCCCTCCAGCTGCCCTCGGCGGCCGGAGGGGCCCCGGCGGAGGCTGATCCAACTAACCGAGCGGCCCCACACCTGGGCCATGAGCGCGGCTCCAGCCTCTTCCCCATGGATCTGCAGCTACAACCTCCAGAGAAAGCACGAGGCGCGCCCGCCCGGCACGACCGGGACGATCCCGCCAGTCCCGCGGGCCCCGCGGACCTCTGCCTTGGGCACCGCGGCCGAATCCCTTCCCCCGCAGAGGTCTCCCGAGCTCGGCAAGGAAGGAACCATACAAGAGGGCGGCCATCTGCAAACCAAGGCCTCCGAGGAACCAGACCTGACAGCATCTTGATCTTGGACTTCTGGTCTCCAGAACTGTGAGAGGATATGTTATCTGCTGTTCAGGCCACCAAGTCTGTGGCATTTTATAATGACAATCCTAGCAAACTAATACAATTATCAATTCACTTATGCATGAACATTTGCAGAATTATTTTTTTCCCTAGCTATTGGCTTTTATCAGTAAAGCTGGTGTTACTGTGAACATTAGAGTACAAGCATTTCTGTGGACACAATTTTATTCCTCTTGGAGATAAACCTACAAGTTAGATGGCTGTGTCACATGATAAGTTCATCTGTAGTTTTACAGATGTCAACAGTTTTCTAAAGTGGGTTTTAACATTTTGCATTCCAACAGTAATGTATGGGAGTTCTGTTTCACAACTTCACTGACTTGGCATTGTTGGTTTGACCATTCAAGTGAGTATGTACTTGTGTCTCATTGTGGTCTTGATTTGTACTTCCCTAGTGATTAATTATGTTGACCATATTTTCACATGCTTATTATTCAAGTGTCTTCTCTGGTGAAATAGGTATTCAAAACTTTTACTTTTTAAAAAATGTTTTCTTATTGTTGTAAATGTTATTTAAAAATTCTGGACACCAGTTATTAATCAGATGTACTTTGGCTTGTACTTTTTTTTAAAATTAATTTATCTATTTTTGGCTGTGTTGGGTCTTTGTTGCGGCAAGCGGGGGCTACTCTTCGTTGAGGTGTGCGGGCTCCGCATTGCGGCTGCTTCTCTTTTTGTAGAGCATGGGCTCCCGGCACACGGGGTTCAGTAGTTGTGGCTCACGGGCTCTAGAGCGCAGGTTCAGTAGTTTTGGTGCATGGGCTTAGTTGTTCCGCGGCATGTGGGATCTTCCCGGACCAGGGTTCGAACCTGTGTCCCCTGCATTGGCAGACAGATTCTTAACCACTGCATCACCAGGGAAGTCCCCTATAGTAATTCTTAAAATTACGTTAAAACCTTTCAAATGTGTTGTCCTTTCCAAAATTTGTTTTGGGTATTTTAGATCTTTTGAATTTCCATATGAATTTTAGAATCATTTTGTCAATTTCTACCAAAATCACTGGGAATTTGATAATTGTGTGAACCTACAGAACAATTATGGGAGAATAAATTAAAATATTAAGTCCTTAGATCCAGAAATGTGGTGTGTCTCAGTAATGTTTTGTAAATTTGCTTAATAGTTTTTGAATATATTTTGTTAAATATATTCCTAAATATTTCATATTTTGATGCTAGAGTAAGGGGTATAGTTTTCCAATTTCCAAACATTTATTGTATACTGACCTTGTATGCTGGCACCTTGACTGATCTATTAGATCTCTTAACTTTTTAAATATATAATTAAGGATGTTCTAAATAGATAAGCATGTCATCTGTGAATAATGACCATTTTGGTTCTTCCTTTACAATTTGTACATTGCTTATTTCCTTTAATTTTCTTATGTCACTGGCACAGATTTCAGTGCAACATTACATAGAAGTTGTGAGAGTGGACATTCCTGCTTATTCCTAATATTAGGGGGAAAGCATTCAGTCTTTCCCCATTAAGCGTAATGTTAGCTTTAGGTTTCTAATGCTGCCGTATATCAGTTTAAAGAAATTGATTCTGACGCCAGTTCTCTGACACCAACTACCCAGAGTTTGTGTCATTCTAGACATCTGTAAGGGTTCAGCCCTCCACCAGAAAGCCCTCACTTCAGACATGTGCTTCAAGTCGTTGGGTCCAACTGCACTTCTGAACAGCTGGCTATAATTTCAGGGGTTCCCATGATCCCCTCAAGTTCGGTAATTTGCTAGAATGACTCACAGAACTCACTAAAAGTGCTATACCTACGATTCCAGTTTTGTTATAAAGAATACAGCTCAGGAATAGCCCATGGAAAGAATGCAGAGAGCAAGGTATGGGAGGGTCCCAGGTGTGAAGCTTCCATAACCTCTCTCTCTGGGGAGTCAAGGCATATCACTGTCCTGCACATCAATGTGTTCACCAACCAGGAAACCCCACCAAGCCTTGGTGTCCAGTGTTTCGATTGGAATCTCATTACATAGACACAACTGGTTAGATCATGGCCACATGCCTGAACATCTAGCCCCTCTTCTCTCCCCACAGGTCTTTCTGGCTCAGTTTCAAACGTCTAATCATATGATTGGTTTTTCTGGTAACCAGTCCCCATCCGGAAACATTCGAGGGGCTTACCAAGAATCACTTCATTAGAACAAGAAAGACTCCTATCACTCCAGGAATTTCAAGATATTTCAAGCTCTGTGCCAGGAACCTGGGACACCTTCTAGTTAATATAGATTAAATTAATATATTTTCAATTGTTAAACCAACCTTATATACATGATGTCTCACTAGATTATAATTATTATCAGGAATGTAAAGTTGGCTTTAACAATTGAAAATATACTACACACAGACACACAGACACACACAGACACACACACTTCTCTAAAATTTTGTGAGAGATTTTTTGCATCTATGCTCACACATTGGTCTATAATTTTAATTTCATTACCTAGTTTTGCTCTTAGGGTTAATATTGGCTTCTAAAAATTAGTTGGGAAGTGCCCCATATGTTATTACTTATTTTTTGGAAGAGTCTGATGGAATCTTAATTATTCATTAAATATTTGGTAGGATTTGTTAGTGAAACCACCTTGGCTTTAAATTTTAAGTGAGAGGGCTTCTTACATTTAAACGTAGATTACCATTACTAGTAATTTGGAAATACTAATTAAATGTCTTTAATGAACAAAGGATTTTTAAGATTATCTATTTCTTCTTGAGGGAACGTGGTCAGTTGGTATCTTTCAATGAATTTTTGTCCCCCACATTTCCATTTATTGGGAAAGAGTCATTTAAAATAGTTACACAGGGGGCTTCCCTGGTGGCGCAGTGGTTGGGAGTCCGCCTGCCGATGCAGGGGACGTGGGTTCGTGCCCCGGTCCAGGAGGATCCCACATGCCACAGAGCGGCTGGGTCCGTGGGCTGTGGCTGCTGGGCCTGTGCGTCCAGGGCCTGTGCTCCACGGTGGGAGAGGCCACAACAGTAAAGGGTCCACGTGCCACAAAAATAATAATAATAATAAAATAAAATAAAATAATATAAAATAAAATAATCACACAGGGACTTTCCTGGTGGTCCAAGGGTTAAGACTCCACACTTCCAATGAAGGGGGCACGGGTTCAATTCCCGGTCAGGGAACTGAGATTCTGTATGCTGCATGGCATAGCCAAAAAATAAAATGAAATAAAATAATCACATATTACCCATTATGTTTCAAAGACATCTAGTGCTATTCCTTCTTTCCTTGCTCATATTTGTAAATGTGTGATTTCTCTTTTTTTTCCTGATGTGGTTTGGAGGCGTTATCAATTCTACTAATTTATTCAAACTGTCTGCTTTAGGGGGAATTCATAGATTTTCTTGAAAAAAATTTATAACATACATGAAACTGATTCTTAATACACTGGACATCAAGCAAATAACAGTGACCTATGAAAGAGGACAAACGATGTGAGCCACGTGGCTGTCCCAGCTTACTATGAAAAGAAATTCCCAGGCCCTAATACAAAAATGCTGAGTCCAGTCAGACCCCAAAAGTCACCCTGAGTTGAGACAAAATTTAGAATCTGGGCCTGCGAAGGTGTCTGGAATCCAATAGAGCACAGTACAGGAGAGAGAAAACTTTAGAAACATAGAGAGGGTCATCCTCAAGTATGACCTCATGTACATTAGTACATCCTCATGTACTAATCTGTACATGCAGGCAGGAAATAACCAGAGCTGGGTAAAGAAACACCCAAAAGGATTCAATGAAACAATTTCCAAGGCTAATGCAGAGAATGGAATAGCACCTGTTCTAACCAGTTTAAATGGGAATCCTTATGAAGCATGAGGTAGAGAATACAGAATGATTGTGTCTCAGTAGGAGGAGAGAAATTAGCCTTAAAATGAATGCTGCAGTAATTCAACCTAAAAATATTTGGAATCAAGATCCCAAAAGATCATATTGCTTCCAAGGAACTTAAACAATACCAAGAATATCTACTGAAATGCAAGTATTTTCAGTACCCAAAAAGGCAAAATTGAGTGTTCAATCAAAACTACACAACGTTAACAGTAACTGACAAGATAGATTTTACAGCAAAGAATATTCCTATAGATAAAGAGCACCCTTTCTTAATGATAAAAGAGGTCTACTCATTAAGTGGACATAACAGTAGGAAATGTTTATTCACCTAATAAAAAGACTTCAAAATATACAAAGCAAAACCTGATAGAACTAAACCTGATAGAGAAATAGGCAAATCCATTTTTATATTCAGAGATGTCAACAACCTTATTCAAATAATTGACAGAATACCACCCCCCACCCACCACCAGTAAGGATATAGAAAACTTAGACATTGTCAACTGTCTTAACCGAGTTGACATTTGTAGAACTCTCCATCAAACAAGAACACAATATACATTTATTTTAAGCTAACATGAAATACAAGATAACCCATATTCTGGGCCATAAAGAAAATATCAATAAATGTAAATAATTCAAGTCATAAAGTATATACTCTGACTGCAATGAATTAGAAATCAATTACCAAAAAGATAAGGAAAATCCCAAATAACACACTTCTAAAAAGAACCATGTGTCAAAGAAGAAATTTAAAAGGAAACCAGAAAAGATTTTAAATGTAATTAAAATGAAAATACAACATATAAAGTTTTGTGGGAGGCAACTAAAGCAGTTGTTACACAGTGACTTTTAGAATTTAGCACCTATGTTAGGAAAAAACCCAAAAGTTTCAAATGAAGGATCTCAGGATCTATGTTAAAAAGTAGGAGAAGAACAGAAATGAAATACAATAAAAGCAAAAGGCAATGGTAAAAGTCAAAATGGGGGGGAAAAAAGGAACAGGAAAAAACAGAAAAATCAGTGAAATCAAGTGCATTCAGAAGATCAATAAAGCTGATAAACTACTGATGAAGAAAAAAAGAGAAATATAGACATTACCAGTGTCGGGAATAAGAGAGGTGGCATCACTACAGATTCTACACGTACTAAAATAATGAAAGGATAGCTTGAAAAATTTGACTACTTAAATAAACAAACTCTTTGAGAAAGATACAAATCACCAAAGCTCACTGTAGGGGGAAAAAAAAAGATAAATTCTATAAACCTATGTTCACTATGGAAATTAAATTTATAGTTAGAAACCTTCCCACAAAATAGACTCCAGGCCCAAATACTTCACCAGTGAATTCCACCAAACAATTAAGAAAGAGATAATGTCAATTCTTCACAAACTCTTCCAGAAAATTGAAGAGCAGGGGACACTTATCCAACTTATTATGTAAAGCCAGCATTACACTGACAGCAACCAAACTCATGCATTAAAAATATTAGAGACTAACATCCCTCATGAGCATAGATGCAAAAATCTTAAAAAAAAAAAAAAAAAGAAAAAAGAAAACCAGCATATAAAATTCAACAATGCATAAAAGAGTAGTACATTATGACCAAATAGGGTTTACCTCAGAAATGCAAGGTTGGTTTAACTTTTGAAATCAGTCAATATGATTCCTCATTAAAAGACTAAAAAGGTAAAAGAAAGAAAAACAACTATGATTGTGGTCACCAGTATTCAAGAAATCCTCCCACAAATCCCTACCTCTTTGTATTTTCACTGTTGTGAAGTGAGTCCCCTTCCACCCTGAACCAGGATTAGTCTGTGTTACCCACAGAGTAAGTCAGAAACGATGGCACATCACTTCCAGGTGAAGGTTATGAGCCACAGATACTGTGGCTTCATTCCTGTGAGTTCTCTCCTGGGTCACTTGCTTTGGAACTGTTTCTCTAAAGTGGAATACTTTAAGCAAAAGTATGGATGAAAAAGAATGAATTACTGATACACAGAACACTGATAAATCACAACATAATTATGCATAGTTTGAAAAGCCATATACATACTAGTACCTTTTAAATTATTCTATACACACACACATTTAAAATTCTAGGAAATCCAAACAGATCTATAATGACAGAAAGCAAGATGAGTGGTTGCCTGGGAATGGGTGAGGGCGAGAGATATTATAAAAGGAATCAGGAAACTTTGTTTCAAAGGTGAAAACATGTATCGAAACGTATCAAATTATACACTATAAATATGTGCAATTAATTGCAGAAAATGTTTAGATTGCTCAGACTGTAACTGTAGCCGTAAGATTATGAGACACAAATATGAGTCCTGAGAAGTTCCATAAACCCTCATACCAAAGTCACAGTGATAGAAACATTTGTGGGTACGCCTTTAGAAGAGTTATATTCCCTATAGTTGGCTATAGTCTCCCAACTTCCTATTTATCAGATGTCCTTTTAGGGGACAGTGACATCTGCCTACCAAATAATAGATTTCAGGGATGCTGGTAGGTCCCAGGGAATCAAACTCTCCTAAAGAGGGCTGGGGAATATGAAGCATTCCCTGGGAACAAGGGACCCAATTCATGCTGCTCCCAGGCACATCAGAAGTTGTCATGACGAATGCCCATTGCTCAAGAAGACCTTGGTCACACAAATCATCTTGGCATACAGGACACACGATTAGGCCTGCAAAGATTGGTATTCTTTCCTAGGAGGCCTTGAGTAGCAATGCAAATTAGGCTGAAACTAGAATAAGAGCTGTTCTTTCTTCACCATTCTGCAAATACCACTGAGACACAACAGTTGGACCTCTCACACAAGCTGTTCATTCTTTCAGGCTGGCAGAGCCCAATTCTGTTCTCAACTCAACCCACAAAGTGAACAGAATCCCCAGGATTCAACGTAGTTAAAAACTAAGGTATTTGTTGCAAACCCAGAAGAATATGAGTCAGAAAATTCCCAAGTTAGGTGACTTGGGGGCTGGACAAATCCATCACGAGTGCCACATGAGACCAATAAAGTCTGAAAAATGGAAATCTCTGCAAGCAGCCAGCAGAACAAAGCTTACGTTCTTCTGGCCAAAATTGGGTCACATCCACGCTTAACCAGTAGGGGGGCAGGAAGGAGTGAGGATCTTCAATGGGCTCAGGCTACCGATGATTCCTTCCAAGGAAGGGAGGAAGAGCAGAGATCTTGCCCATCAAAGCACTCTGGGGTGACTTACACACAATGTGGCACCCTGCTGTTGCACAGACATATGGATTCTTTCAGAGACACTGGCAGTGATATACTTCTGGCAAGTGTGCAGAGGCCTCTCACAGTGAACAAAGGCATGTTACGAAGTGCAATATTTCTCCAGAAACCTTCCCATATAGCTGGCACACAGAAGCATCTCCTCAGGGTGGGAGTTCAAATGTATGAGACTCATCTTCCAGCTGATGGCTACTCACATAGGCTACTCTCAGAGCTTCTCTCTGGTGTCACCCACTATGGCATATTCCTTGCTATCCTAAGGCCTTTCTCCAGCATGAACTTTCCAATGTCTGATGAGGGAAGCTCTTTGCCTGAAGGCCTTCCCACACTCACTGCACTTATACGGTCTTTCTCCAGTGTGGATTCTATGGTGCTGAACAAGCACATGTTTGTGGCTAAAGGCTTTTCCACACTCACTGCACACATATGGCTTTTCGCCATTGTGAACTCTCTGGTGTGCAATAAGGTCGGAACTTTGGCTGAAGAACTTCCCACATGCAATGCACTCATAAGGCCTTGTCCCAGTATGAACACTCCAGTGCTTAATGAGTCTGTATTTGTGACCAAAGTATTTCCCACATTCGCTGCACTCATAAGGCCTTTCTCCAGTATGGATACTCTCATGCTGAACAAGTGTGGATTTGTGACTGTAGGCTTTCCCACATTCACTGCATTTGTAAGGCCTTGCTCCAGTATGGACTCTCTGGTGTACAATAAGGTTAGAGCTATGGTTAAAAACTTTCCCACATATGCCACACTCGTAAGGCATTTCTCCAGTGTGGATCCTCTGGTGCTGCGCAAGTATGGGTTTGCGGCTGAAGGTTTTCCCACACTCACTGCACTCATAAGGCCTTTCTCCAGTGTGGACTCTCTGGTGCTGAACAAGTGAGTCTTTGCGGCTGAAGGCTTTCCCACATTCATTGCACTTGTAATGCCTTTGTCCACTGTGAAAGGCCTCTGCACACTTGGTGTTACTTTGTGGCTTCCACTTACTAAGAGGAGCATGGTGCTGGAATATGCTTGAGCTAGTTGGGAAGTCCTTACAACCCTCCCCTGTGGTAAAGGGCATGTCCAATGGTTGGACAGAGCAGCTGTTCACAAGAAAGGCCCTACCCTCATCCCTTCTGCAGTGTTTCTCTCCACTGTGCTGCTTCTGGTGGTGAAGGTTTGCACTGAAACAGAGTTGTTTCCCACATGCCACACACATGTATGGTTTTTGCCCAGGATGTGTTTCCTGGTGCTCAGCCAAGTACAAAACATCTTTCAAGATCGGGCCACATGTCTCACAGGGGTGGGCCTTCTGGGAAGACGGAATCGTCTTAGGAATCGTGACCTGTGACACTCCTTTTACAGAAATGCTCTGCTCAAAATGTATCTCCTCCTCCTCCATTCCATGCGAACAACCTGAAAGCAGACAAATGCTGGTGAAGGACACATTGACACTGGTGGGAAGGGGCAGTCTCATTACAAATGTGTATCTATCAGAACTAACATGAAGGTCTGCTATCAGACAAGAGGCCAGAGCTCAAGTTGAGTAAAGGGCTGCTATGAAGTAGTTGGCATCTAAAGGTCACAGGATGGAAGTGGCCTTGATGGGAAGAGGACACAAATGTGGGGAACAGCCTAGGAAGAACAGGGTGTCTAATGAAGTCATCCACAAATGGATTTTAGCAAGGCCTTGGCTGCTAGGGTGATGTACAGAAGGGTGTGTTCCCTGAATAGCTACAATCAAATAGACTAGGTGGTATTTAAGAATTATTTGAGGTATGTGCACATTTCATGACACATTAAGCATATAAGCCAGTTTTGGAAAGCAGTGGAGAGGAACAGCTGAGATGTGGGCAGAGGTGGGGAACAGTCAAAGGCTAAAAGTCAGAACATAAAAGATAAGTATGTAAATGGGAAAGTAAAGATAAGAATGAAGTGTGGCCATTGGCCTTGGCACTCAAACAACTGTGGGCACAGAGAGGTTGGGGAATGATTAGAACCCAGCCCGACATCACACCTTTCCCCAGCTCCAACCCACCAGGGCCACCCCCACCCTGAGCCTCTCTGGTCATGGCTGGAGTCATGTTGGCCCACTCAGATAGCCAGGGCTCACTGTCCAGCTCCAGTGGGGCAATCCCATGGAACATGGAAGATGCATATCCTAAGGAAAAGACAGGTAAATGGCCAGCACTGGTCTGGGTGACCCACCCCTCAGAGAAGACAACTAAATACTATAAAAATAACTCTGAAGAAGTGTCTTGCAGGAATAGCCTAGCGGTCCCAACAAGTAGTGACCATACTGGTCCTTGCAATTCCTGACACAGGCAGCCTACTAGAAATGTCAGCAAGAGGAAGGGGGTAGAACCTGGGGCACAGGGATGGCATGGATCTGGACAGATGCACCCAGTAAGGGAGAGAACAAACTGGAGATGATCCACTGGGTGACAGCAGGACGCTTCATGCCTGCATCCATCCATGTAAGCCTTCAAGGCAGCAGGTACTGGGACTGCTCAGAAGTCAGAGGTGCTAGTGCACAAAGCTCACACCTGGCATCCACAGCACCTACCCTAGGGAACGGGGGAGGGAGGTAATGCCTACGGCTCTGATAGAAGAAACAGGGAAGGGGGAGAGCCCAGTCCAGGACACTGCAGGGGATGTGAGGGCCTTACCCAGTGAGGCCATAAGGGCAAAGTTCTCCAGCATCACTTCGCGGTACAGGAGCCTCTGAGCCTCATCAAGGAGCCCCCACTCCTCCTGGGAGAAGTACACGAACACGTCCTCAAAGTTCACTTTCCCCTGCCACAATGGGGAGAGCCGAGTCTGTGAGTAGTCTCTCTCCTAAGGACCCCCATCTTGCCCCCACAGAGCTCCCTTCAGCATTCCTTCCGACCTAGGTCATCAACTCATTGGAAATACCAGGGCCAGGTGCCACATATGTCTGCTCTCTCCTTAAGGTCCCTTTGATCACGGTGTCCACCCACACCAACAACAGGCAGGTGGGCAGAAAGCCGCCATCTAAGCTCTGGGGCTGGCATGTGGGGCCGCACCGCATCCCCACCCACGTCCTTCCAGCCAGTTCTCCTGGAGTTGCTAAGACCATGCTTACCAGACAACCAAAGTTGGGTTCATCTTTCTCCCATAAGTCCCCAACACCAGGGACCAAGGGCCATCAGTTCATACTCCTTTGCCACATGCACACCAGTCTTTTGGATCACTCTCAATCTCACAACTCTTGGCTCCCCACCCAGTTGTTGGCCTCCACCATCACCTTCCTGGCTCATTAACTGCAATGCCGTTGTGATGTGTAGATTCTCCCTTGTAGACCTAGGTACACACCATCTTCTGCTTTTTGGATGTTCTCCATCCTGAGCCCCTCCACAGGACTTCAGCCCTGTGTCCAGCAGCTCACTTGACACCTCCACTCAGTGTTTTCTGGAACATCTCAGACTCTTCACATGGCCACAAATAAACTCCTGATACCCATGCAGAGTTACTTCTACCGCTAATTTGCCCATCTCAGCTGATGGAGCTTCTACCCTTCTGACTGATAAGGCCTAACATCTTGGGGCTGTCTCTTTCACACATCAGAAAATATGACCCAGTCACTTTTCCCATCTACAGAGCCAGCCCTCTGGGCCATCCATTACCACTCACCTGGAATACTGAAGCAGTCTCCTCCCCGGTCTCCTTGTCTCTATCCTAATTCCCTCTTCCGTCACCACACACAGTCTGTTCTCCACTTGGCATCCAGAAAGAGGCTGTTAAAACCTGGATCAGATTACCTCCCTCCTCTGCTCCACACCCGCCATGGCTACACCACCCTCAGAACAGAGTTCTCGCTTGTCAGCTGGCCATTTCAGGCCTGACTCCTGCCCACCTGCTCTTGATTGCTACCAGATATGGTGGAGACCTGTAGTTTCTTGAAAACTCCCATCTCAATCTCTCCTTCAAGTATTTGCACATGCTGGTTCCTGTTCCTGGAACAAACTTCCACACCTTATTCCAGTGGTCACCAGAAAACGGGAACCCTTGCATGTAACCCCTGGTCTAGACCCAGAACCCTGGGCTTGGGGTTTCTCCAGGGTCCTCAGACACAAGAGCTGGGAGAGTACAAGTAAAGTGTTCGGGACTTCCCTGGTGGTGCAGTGGTTAAGAATCCGCCTACCAATGCAGGGGACATGGGTCTGAGCCCTGGTCCGGGAAGATCCCACATGCCGCAGAGCAACTAAGCCCACGCACCACAACTACTGAGCCTGCACTCTAGAGCCCGTGAGCCACAACTACTGAGCCCGCGCACCACAACTACTGAAGCCCGCATGCCTAGAGCCTGTGCTCTGCAACGAGAAGCCACTGCAGTGAGAAGCCTGCACACCACAACCAAGAGTAGCCCCCGCTCACCGCAACTAGAGAAAGCCCGCGCACAGTAACGAAGACCCAACGCAGCCAAAAATAAATAAATTTATTTTTAAAAAAGTAAAGTGTTCTATGACACCACAATCCTGAAGCCCTCATGGGTGGGGGTGGAATCGATGAGAGCCTGGACATCCTTCCCTCACCTGTATAAAGCCCATAATTACTACTGAGATCAGGGGAACCTGTGGTAAGAGGGAGACTATGAGAGACAAGCAACCATGAAAGAGGCCCAAGGGCTCAGGCCTATCTTCTACTCCTGCCCTGCCACAGACCTGGGGCCGTCTGTCCTCTGAGCCTCAGTCCAGCTGTGTTGCCTTGGACTATGTCTCAACCTTTCTGGGGCCCACTGTCCGCACCCTCACCTCAAGTCTGTACACACCTGGGCAGTCTACGGAATACTTTTGAAACCATCAGATATTGCCTCTCTGTTCAGAATCTTCCGTAGCTCCCATCACCCTGAGAATTGAGGCACAGCTGCTCGGACTCTTGATCTTTTCAGACACCAAAGGCCCTAGATTTCCCAAATGCTCCGGCTGTGTCGCACCTCCAAGCCTCTGCACATGCTGGCCCCTCGCCTGTAACATCTTTCCGCATCCCATCATGTTGGCTGTCAGAAATGGGACCCGACCAAGAGAGCCCCCACTGTCTGGACACATGATCCTGAGCTGCAGGGACCTGAGGCGTCCCTCATTCGAGGCTTCAGGATTCAGAGATGGAGGTCGGGGGAACAATCCAGGGGTGCAGCACCCACCTGCGCCGGGTCCGTCAGCAGGGCGGCCGCCATCGGCACCTGAGGATCGGGGAGGGCGAGGGGGAGGGGAGTAACTGGAGAGCGACAGGTGCGAGGTCCCAGGCTCCGGCGGCCGGGTCACCTGAACGGTGCCACTGCCGATCCTCAGGTCCGTCTCTGTTTAGCGCAGACAACGCCTCTCGCGTTTTCCCTGTCCTGTCACCTCGGGTGTGACGCCGCGTTCCGGAGATTGACTCGGTGGACTAATCCGAAAGCAAAGAAAATGTCCGCCCAACAACGGAAAAGGAAGTCCCGCCCCGGCGTCCTCCGTACGAACGGAAACGCCCCTTTACTGGGCCTTCATTGGCCCAGAGTGGCCAGGACTCCTAGGTAATGTAGTTCCCACAGCACCAACGATGGAGTGGGACTTCCGCGCCACCTCCAGGTCAAAGGCGGAGCCACCTAGCTAGCGGAGCCTAGAAATTGCATCGTTTAATTTGAGGATTAGGCGGAGCGTTGCTTCCTCTTAAAGGAGACGCACCCATATTTCCGGTGAGTGTAGTCTGTAACACATCACAAAAATGTTCAGAAACATATTATTTGGGGCTTCTTTACATAGGGAATGCTCACCAGAAAAATCAAATGCACACACCATATACTAATGTCGCTCAGACCTCCATAGCTGGAAGCTAATAAATAGTATTTGTTATCAAATATACACAGCGTAGCGCGAAGCACTTGGGTTTGTTGTGTGGGCCTCAGCATTTAGAATCAGGAACAAGAGCAGAGCCTACAGACACGGGCACCACGTTAAGTGCAATAGGGATGTGGGACACTGATGAACAGGTGGACAATGCTGGTGTCTCTGGTTACCTCAGAAAATATTTCTCCTGCCTTTATAATCAGTGATTGTGTCTAACCCAGTGAGTAATACTTTTTACAAGAAATGTCACCGAGCCCACGCTCGTTCTGCTCGCCTCACGACAGGCCAATCAATTGGGAGACGAGCTTTTGGAGCAAGGGATAACTTTAATCGGAAAGCCAGCAGACCCAGAATAAGGCAGACTGGTATCTCAAAAAAATCCATCATCCCTCAGTCCGGATTCCGGCTCCTTTTATAAAAGAGGGGAAGGGGCCCACTGCGGTGCTGACCAACGGCTGAGGGAGGCTGCTATAGCTAGTGCCTACCCCGCCCCTATTACAGAAATATTTCACTCTGTATACACAGATGTATTCAATTCCTTTTAGGTATTTTACAAAGACCTGAAAAGAAAAGTGACGGAAGAAATGTTCACTTCTTAAGGTATGGGGAAGTCATTCTGGCTTATATATAATTTAACTTGAACTTCAGGCTAACCAAAACAGCCTGTTTGTGGCCAAATATGCACTGTACATCTGCTTTAATTATTAAAGAAAAAGGCACATTGACCAGAAGTAAGGAATGTCCATTTTAAAGATAAAGATTAAAGGCCTCCCTTCCAGGGATGCCAATGCTAGTACTCCTTTGATCATAAGACTTTCTTCCCAGGTGACAAGGCCATACTGAGTTGTGTATGTGCTGATCTGTTTTTGTTTCTTTGAAACGTTGAAGGAGTGTATTCCTGACTTGTTTGATGTTCCTTGTTATAACAAGATATAAAACTGTGCTCAAAACCATGATTCTCTAGAGCAGTTCCTCAGAGTAATCTGAGAAGCTGTCTCCTGGGCTATAGTCCTCAGTTTGGATCAAAAAAACCTCTTTTCTATTCCCATTGTAGGTTGTTTATTGATTATTTTCCATGGACAAAGATAATTTACCAAATGCCACTTGTCAATTAGAAGGACAATAAGAATTGTTTCTGTGCAGAAGAAATAACTACCATACGAAATTTCTATACACAGTAAAAATGCCTTTTAAGAAAGTGTGATGTAAGACTATTTGAGGATAAACATGACGACTGTAATGGAAAACAAACCCACAGAAAATAAAATTCTAAACATAATTTTCTGAACTGAAAATAATATTCAAGTACAAAGAAGGCTGATCCAGACGAAAAGTCTGCAAAGAGAGTTGGAATGAGGATTGAGAGAAGTGTGCATCTTTTGATTAAAATAACTGCTCGTTATCTGTGTAAAACATGAATATGTCTCCTTATAGAGTTAAAGTGATGGAATTCCATGTATAACCTCAGAACATATACATTGAGAGGAGGCTAGTTGCTTAATGTTCTGAATCCCTTATATTTCCAATCAGGAATAAATTTATTTCTAACCCTATACTCTAATGTATTAAATAAGCTTTTGCAATTTTTAGCTTAAATATAATAAATGCAACCAGAATATACTTTTCAAACTAGAAAAGGAAAAATTTGGAATATAAATGATCAATAGAATGGTAGAAACAGTAGTAAAAGAAACAGGACTAGTCCTATGAGGTGGATTTGTCACCTAGGTTAATATGAGGAAACTGAGGCAGCAAAGGGTCTATGACTTACTCTCAGTTATGGCTGTTAAGTAGCACATCTGGGAATGGAGTCCACAGAGCCACAGCTTTAACCACTGCCCAACAAAGCCTTCAATCCAATGTCATCTATCTGACCCCTTCTGTGTTGGAGAAATGAGGTCATGGAAAATTCAACAGCCCAGGTAACTGACATGAGGACAGGGATAAGTCTTTCCTTTTTTCTTGTCCCAGAAATATTAGCCTTCAGCTTTATTTATTCCCTAAACATGTTTTTCCTGGGCACTGACCAAGAAACCAGAACAGGAAAAGCCCTGCTGACCCACAGATACAGAGTGTTTGAGGGGGATAACTCTCATTGCCTGAGCCTTGCTCTGTCATCACAACCATCCACATGTCCTGTCACATCTGCTTCTCAACACCTTCAACTCCACCCCCTTGGGCCGGTCTACCAACAGTACATTTCTGGACTACAAAACAGCCTCCACCCTGTATCAGCATCAGTTCTTGCTCTACCTCAGCTCATGCTCCACACATCAGACAGAAGGTGATTTCAAAACAAATCAGGTTATATTTGGCAAATTTGAGTGGACAAATGGGACTTCCAGTATGGGACTTCCCCGGTAGTCTAGTTGTTATGACTCTGCACTTACAGTGCAGGGGGCGTGGGTTCCACCCTGGGCTGGGGATATAAGATCCCACATGCTGCGCAGTGCGTCCAAAAAATTTTTTTTTTTTTTTTGCGGTACGTGGGCCTCTCACTGTTGTGGCCTCTCCCGTTGTGGGGCACAGGCTCCGGACGCGCAGGCTCAGCGGCCATGGCTCACGGGCCCAGCCGCTCTGCGGCATGTGGGATCCTCCCGGACCTGGGCACGAACCCGTGTCCCCTGCATCGGTAGGCGGACCCCCAACCACTGCGCCACCAAGGAAGCCCCCCAAAAAATTTTTTAAAAAGCACATCGGTAGCCAAAGGGGCAAAGATCTCAGTCTTCCCTGTTACCTACCCTCCAAAATTTAGCTTTGGGGTTAGTAACACACTTCCCATCAACAGTTACCATTGATCATGCACAACCTTGCCCTGTCTGTGGTCAGCCTCATTGTAAATATATGTGGTGACAAAATCCAGGAGAGGCATAGCAGCTTCCTGAAGTCCCACACAGCCAATCTGAGGTAGACTCAGAAACATAGCCCATGCTCTCTGCTCTAGTGCTCTCCTGCAGGTGAATGGAGGCCTCTTTCTTCTTTACGGAGTAAACAAAATATCGACAGCTTTCAGGAATGGAGTTGTGGATTTCATACAGAAGGAGTAACAGCTGTGGAGTCCTACTGATTACTCCTTTAGCCCAGAGTCTGGCGACAGTATTCAAAGTATCCAATCCTAGCCTTACTCGGTGTACCTACTCAGCCTCACCCATTCCTTTTCATGACAACTCCAATAAAGGCTCTGGGACATGCTTTCCCCCTCCCCCTTCTGCCTCATGATCCACCTTGGTGCTTCCCCATGTGGCCCTGCATGGCATGCCCTGCCTTCTGTTTCTAGGGATCTGTGTGTAATCTTCTTCCTTCATGAAAATTATTTGTGTCTGTCTGTGTTACCATACCTGATTAAAACAAATCTGAGGTACATTTTCAGACAGTAGATAATCATTTTACCTAAACTAAATGATTAAATAGTCTGTTCTTTTCTCATTAATCAAGTTATTTCAAACTCCACACCCATTTGAAGCTGTTTTAGTCTGTTGAGATCATCAATTTATCAATTCCTGTGACAAAATAAAACTGTTGCAGCTTCACACCACACTTTGTGGAGAGTCCTTCTCACCGCTGACTAACCATGAGCACCCAGATCTAGCAGAATTCTTATGCCGAGGTGGAGGCCGCCGTCAGCCGCCTGATCAACCCGCACCTACAGGCCTCATCCACCTACCTCTCCCTGACCTTCTACTCTGAAGCTGACGAGGTGGCTCTGGAGGGTGTGGGCTTCTTCTTTCGGGAGTTGGCTGAGGAGAAGCACAAAGGTGCCCAGCTTCTCTTGAAGATGTGGAAGCAGTGGGGCAGCTGCACCCTGGTCCAGGACGGGCAAAAGCTGTCCCCGAACGAGCGGAGTGCCAGCGTGGACCCATGGAGGCCGCCATAACCCTGGAGAAGAGCCTGAACCAGGCCCTCTTGGATCTGCATGCCCTGGGTTCTGTGAGCCGCAGACGCCCAGCTCTGTGAGTTCCTGGAGAGCCGCTTCCTGGAAGAGGAGACGAAGCTCCTCAAGAAGATGGGCCACCATCTGACCAACCTGCGCAGGATGGCTGGCCTCCAGGCCGGGCTGGGCAAGTGTCTTCCAAAGGCTGTCCTGCAAGCATGACTAGGAGCCTCCGGAGCCCAGCGGCCTCTGCGGGACCCCTCTGCCTCTGCCCTCCTCGAGATCTCTGCCCGAGCCTCTTCCTTCAGCCAGGAAGCAAGTTTTTAACCACCCTGAAACCTTCACCTGAGCCGTGGTGCCAAATAGAAACAAAGAATGTTCTTTTGCAGAGGGGAGAAAAAGCTAGGCTGTGATTTAAAAAAAAAAGTATCTGAATAGTATTAATGATTTGTAGTTTGTTTAATCCTCAAGATTGTCTAAAGAAATGGGTCCTAACTTTTGGGTACCAACTGGGTACATAGAGTATCTGATAAACTATGTTTTCTGTCAAGAAGAATAAATACACCTATTCTGAAGAGGTTGTATAGGGGAGTCCCTGGTGGTCCAGTGGTTAGGAGTCTGTGCTTTCACTGCCCTGGGCCCAGGTTCAATCCCTGGTTGGAGAGCTAAGATCCCACAAGTCGCGGTGTAGCCAAAAAGAAAAAAAATGTTACACAGAATTTTAGGGTTTTCATGACTTCTCTGGAGTCATTCTGGGTACTGGATTCAACTCTGGTTTTCTAAAATTTAAGTGTGGTTTTGCTAAGCAGAGAGCTGAGTACCTTGACCGGATCATATTGTGTTCATCTCTCAACCCTCAAACTCATGACAAAATTGCTTTTCCTGATTTTCAAGTTGGTGTGATGCCATCTGCATGTATTGAAGAAAGAGCCCTGAGAAGTTCATCTCTGAGTCTCCCATTAGGTTGCTACTGAGAACACTGATTATTACATCATACACTGATCTCTTTATGAAGCCTCTTGAGAAATTTCTTTCTGGTCTTAATATTAGGAATAACAGTGCTTTGCTTGGGTAATTGGGTGTTTTTGTTTTATGGACACTGTAAATGATGTAACTAATTAAGTTTCGTCTTCTAACTGCCTGCTAAAAAGCTTAGAGCCAAATTTGTGGTCCACCCAGAGTAAACGAGTAGAATTGTATAAGCATTTTGTACATGTTTTATTCCTGGTTCTTCTGTTACTATTTCCTTGGTTTATTTTGTGGATTTTAAGCCACCTTAAACAATTTCTGGAACAAGGTTGTGTATAAACAGATAAAGTAAACTTTAAAAATACAAAAAAATAGGGACTTCCCTGGTGGTGCAGTGGTTAAGGATACGCCTGCCAATGCAGGGGACACAGTTCGAGCCCTGGTCCAGGAAGATCCCACATGCTGCGGAGCAACTAAACCCGTGTGCCACAACTACTGAGCCCATGCACCACAACTACTGAAGCCCTCGTGCCTACAGCCCGTGCTCCACAACAAGAGAAGCCACTGCAATGAGAAGCCCGTGCACCACAAAGAAGAGTAGTCCCCACTTGCCGCAACTAGAGAAAGCCCACGCACATCAATGAAGACCCAAATGCAGCCAAAAATAAATTTTAAAAAATAAATTTTTTTAAATGCAAAAAAATAAAAATAAACAAACTGTCTACCTAGCTTTTATAATTTTAAAAACTGTCATACATTCAGTGGGATGTTCATATGAGATGTATAAATTGTTTCTTTCTTTTACAAAGACCACACCTATAAAACTCACCTCGTGTAATTTTTTTTAGGCATCCCCTGTCCCTTGTTACATTTACATGTTCTTCTGGGCCCCTAGAGCTCACCTGACATTTTCTTTTTTTTAATTTTTTGGCCACAACGCATGGCATGTGGGATCTTAGTTCCCCAACCAGGGATCTAACCTGCGACCCCTGCAGTGGAAGTATGGAGACTTCACCACTGGACCACCAAGGAAGTCCCCACACCTGACATCTTGATAATCATTCTTTTGATGGCTTTATAGTTTTACTGCTTATCTATTCTATACTTCCCTAAACGATAGACTGTCTTTTATTGTCAAATTCTGAATTTTCCATAGATTGTATCATAGTGTATGCTTTTTTTTTTTTTTTTTTTTGGCGATGCGCAGTCCTCTCACAGCTGTGGCCTCTCCCGCTGCGGAGCACAGGCTCTGGACGCGCAGGCCCAACGGCCATGGCTCACGGGCCCAGCCACTCCATGGCATATGGGATCCTCCCGGACCAGGGCATGAACCCGTGTCCCCTGCATTGGCAGGTGGACTCTCAACAACTGCGCCACCAGGGAAGCCCATGTATGCATTTTTCTGACTAGATTCTGTAACATGTTTGTTAGATTTATCCACAGAGATTCATGATATGGTGGTCAGCTCATTTCCACAGCTCATCAGTAATTGATAGGGTGAATAATCCAGAATCTACTCTTCTAAGATGTGATTTCAAGAAAATGACACATATCTTCTGTGCTTGGCTTAATAGGGGAATTTATCTGCACCTCATCTCACACTTGTCAGTGGGACTATCTCTCCTGAATCTCCTCCCTCCCATTTACATGCCACATTGTGGTCTGATCTAAATAACTAATGTAACTTGGGTTTCTATCATCCTATGTTCTTAACTCCAATATTGACTCCTTTTGTGATGTGTGTGATTTCTGATGTGATGTGTGTATAAATTATACAATTGGAAGGAGCCTTTTGAGGTATGTGTGTCAGTTCCATCAAGCATGAAATAAAGCCTTGTCTGGAGGCTGACTCCATGTCTTAGGAGCCTTCACTTTTTTTTTTTTTTCTGAGGCTTCACTTTCAGTCATTGCTGTAACTAAGCCACGACTGATCCATGCATGCTGATAAGAAGAGGCAGACATTTTGGGGATCTCCTGCCAAGCTGACCTGAGGTGACACAGTTGGCATTAGAAACTCTCCCCCTCCCAAAATGAATATCTGGTCTTGGAGATAATGTGCTATAAATATGGGTGAGCTGGGACTGTCAGTTTGACACACCATCTCTTTGTGAGGATCCACTCGCCAAGGCATTGGTCACAGGAGGCTTTGCCTGAGTGGACAATTTTCACCTCATCATTGGCGACCCAGGGATAATCTGAATGCCTCCTTGAGGAGACTGGTCTTGAAACTGAACAGACCTATATAGAGCCCTTCGCAGTGACAGAACCCCTGAGTCCCTGCTTACTGGTGATTAAGAAAAAGATGGTGGCCCATGCACTTATGGTCAATTAATCTATGACAAAGAAGGCAAGAATATATACAATGGAATCAGCTAGTACTGAGCACCCCCTTCCAGAAAGTTCCAGGAAGGAGTGAAGTCTTCATCATCTTTTGCCCTCATGAGTCATTCCAAAGCTGTGAGGAGGTTAGTCACTGATCAGTCCACAGATGAAACTTACAGGAGAAAAATCAGGGAAATGAAGATTGACACAAAAGAAGGAGTCAGTGGTAAAGTAGGTGGTAGGAGAACACATAATAAAGTGTTGGCATCTCTTTTATCAACAGCTGCCTGGTGTCAACAATGGTCCAAAATCCTTCCCACCTGCAGGGAGTTAGCTTTGTATCTCGAAATGGAAGGGTAGTGGAACAAAAAGAGTAATAAGGGATGAAGGGGAGAAATCTGGTGGGAGAGGAATGTTGGCTTATGGGTTTGAGGTTTATTGTCCTGCTTGGACACCAATGCTGAGCCCTTAAGAAGGGAAAGGGCACAGATGAGTTTGGGGTGAAGAAGGAAGGTGAACACTTGGGATCCTCGACTATCTCATCACCTACATCCAGAACTCAGAGTCTTCGCTTTACCACCATTGTTTTTTATATTGGGCGTCCCATTGTCAAAGGAAATTGGTAATGTATAACTGGCTCATTCCAAGGAAACTGCTTTATTGGCCCTCAAGATCCTCTTTAAATCCTTAAGGGAAGGAAAGCCTGGAGCACCAGCTGCGCAGGAACATTAAAATACAGGCCAATCTACAATAAGGATAGTCTCTAGATGAGAGTCTGGCAGAGTTCTTGACCCTGATTTCCCCTCCGCCTCCATCTCTGCAGCTCTGTCTGTTACTGAACTCAAGTCCTTGTGCCTGACGCAGAGTGAGGCCAAACAATATCAAAACATCGGAGTTTGGAGCAGAAAAAGGCGTATTGCAGGGCGATGAAAGGAGACGGGTGACTAATGCCTTAAAAACCCCGAACTCTCTGAAAGCTGTCAGCAAAGACCTTTTATAGGAAAGGTGAGGGAGGGGCGCGGTTAGTTGTTGCAAACTTCTTAGTATCAGATCCTTTGTTCTTGAGGTCAGGTAACGGTGTTCCTGTAAAACTCCACCAAAGAAGACTGGCCTGTATTTCTTATCCTCTGTTCTGACAAGAAAGGGCAAGGTCCTAAGGCACAAGTTTCACCCTCTGAGGTCCAGGTGCTGGCTAAAAGAAGGGGGTCCCTGCTCTGGCCAGTTACCCTGTCAGGTGAAGAGGTAGATCTTAGCTGGCGGTGCCTTTAGGGCCAAGTCCACAGACCCTGCCCAGTCGTCATCACTGGGGGAGCAAGGCACCAAGGACCCAACTGGCCCTCGATCTCCTCAGGCTGCCCAAACGGGGTGGTGAGACGTGTGTGTGCATGTCTGCAGGGTTCTGCAAACCGCGATCCATGCAGAGGCCGCCACCACTAGGTCACGGAGGGGGGGATGAGAGGAGACGTTTGCCGTCGCCTCAAGGCCTGGGCCCCGCCAGTGAGCGGCGTTGGCAAGGGCTCTGGAGCTCTGCAGGACACAGCCCCCAGCCTTCCCCGCCAGGGTCCCCCAGCTCACCCACCCGCCTAAGGCCAGAGGGCCTGGGGTGGGGGGAGTCCGGGATCCGTCTCTTACCACACTCTCCGCTGGAGGGCCACCACCAGTCATACCATTAGCCTAACGGGACCTCTAACCTGGGCGCCCCGCTCAGGTCTGGCGCTAACAGTCACCCCTAGCGTTCTGGCGGTAACGGTTGCCCGGTAACGGTCGCGCTGTAACGGCGCGTGCAAACAGCTGCGTGCCCGCCCCGCCCCTATTACGTGTCCAATTCCTCAAGGTTTGGCGGTGTATGAACTACATTACCCAGCAGGCGCTGCTGTCCCCGGTGGCTGTGCTCGGCCAAGAAAACAGACATTTCCGCGCGCGAGAGGAACACGCTGGGCGGGACTTTTGGCGTCCGCTTAGGGGCGGTCGTTTTGGGGTCTGTTTGGTCTCTCCGCCTTGTCTGAGGCTCCGGAAAGCTGCTTTGAACTGCGGTGACGAGAGCGGGAAGGCACGAGAGGAGGCAGGCGCTGCACTGCACTGAGGCGGGTCTGACGTTCGGGCAGCAGCGCCCGGAGGTGACCCGATTCTGGGTAAGGGACAGGGATGCCTGGGGCCCGACCTGGTCCGCCGCTCCCGGCCTGGCTCCGCCCACAGACTCCGATGGCTGCGGCAGCGCTTAGAGTCCCGGCTCAGGTAAACACTCGTCCTCCGGTCTCTCACCGCCCTCACCCCACCGGACACCAAAGGCCCCACTGATCGTCCCCTGCTCGAGCCCCTGGGTCCAAGTCAGTAGGGAGCTCGTTGGGGGAGGGGTCCCCCATTTCTGTCAGCCAGTATGATGGGGTGTGGGAGAGGGTTACAGGCAGAGGGACCGGCACAATCAAAGACTTGGAACAATAACCGAACTGAGAGGCTTAAACTTGAAGTTTCTCTAGAGTCTGCACGGAACAGCTTAAGGGGATGAGTCCCACGTGAAAAGGCAGCCGGAGCAGCTGGGCCTTCATTCTGCGGCCGCTGGTGGCCACGGAGGGTTGTGAAGTAGAGAGACTCTATGTGTCAAAGTTTTCCAAAGGCTTCTCAGGGAAAAACAGACGGGGGTGGGGGTGATAAGAGTGGAGACTAGGAGACCTGTGAGTAAGTAAGCACAATAGACTAATAGAGAGTGCTGGTGCGGACTGGACCATTGCTGGTGGCAACAGCGGGGAGGATTGATCAGATTTCTTATGGGCTTTAAGCTCTGAACAGACAGGATTTCCTGCTGCCCCAGATGTGGCTGTGAAAAAGTAGGGAAGGAAGGACGATGCTGTTTCTTGGTTTGCAGGGAGCAGGTTTCAGGGGTAAGACTGGGAGTTGGATTTTGGACATGGTAACCCTGAGATGTCCCAGAGTGGAGGTGTCATGTGCGTAACTTGCTTACTCACTCATGGGTTTCTGCGGAGGGATCTGGGCTGGAGATATCCAAGGGATGATGGGTGGTGGCCTGGACCAGGGCAAGCACTGTGGGTCCTATTTAGGAAGGAGAATCAAAGTTTTTATTTCAGTTAAGCCTGGAGGGTGGGGCTGCCTCCAAAGGGGTGGAGTCCTGTGCTCCAAAGTGGTTCTGGCTGGTGTGTGCAGGAATGGAGGGTTATAGGATATAAGGACCCAGGTCTGGGGTGGAGACTGAGATGTTCAGTGGTGTAGATTTGCCACTCCAGGCTCAGCAGGCCCTCATTTCCACTCCTTGTGGAGAAAAAGAATACTCAGCGAGGCTAGTAGAGCATCTCCTTTGGTGCCTAAGTTCCCCCAGCTTTTAGGGCAGGAGGGATGAGCAGCTGCTCCAGTGCAAATGCCCCTAGCAGGATTCCCTTCAGGAGAGTGTACAGCAGGCAGTTAGGTTGCCAGTAGGACTAGTATCTACTCAATATTCTCAGGCCCAAGTCCCCAGTTTATTAAATCGTGAGTTTATGAAATAAATACTCATTTAACACTAACTGGTAAAAATACATATATACGTGTGTACATAAATTAAAATAACATGGCTTTTAAATAACAATTAAAAAATAAATAACAAATAACATATAAAAAACAAATAAATAACATGGCTTTAACAAGTTAATGATTATAAACACTTAATAATTGGTTGAAATTTCAATATACTGCTAAGCATTCAATTAAATCAAACATCTTCAATATTGTATTTTCTTAGTTAAAAGGCATGTTAAAAAACTGCATTTTTAATACCTACCAGGAAATCTTGACAGAAGCATCACTTATGAGGACAGTAAGAGTTGATATTTAGAACTTGTTGCATATGAATGCATTTGACGCAGACAGCAGCCCCACTGAGTGGACACCATTGTTATCCCCATTTGACAGACCACAACACTGAGGCACAGGGATGTCGAGTATTTGTCCAAGGTCGCACAGCTGGTAAGAGGCATCACTGAGGACTGAGGCCCAGATGGTGTAAGGCACCTTGATTGAGCCTTTGGGCCCAACATTATTGCCTGCTTCTCACAGCCTTGCTTTTCCATAGGTTGTTGTGGCTGCAGAATCACTTGCAGACCATGAAGAGGTAAGTGAAAGGTATACTCGGTCTTCACTCTTTTCACCTCCCACCTGCATGGGCTCCAGGATTGTAGTGTCTTGGGACTTTACCTGCTACTCTCCCTACCCTGCCATCTGAGATCCCTGGAAGGTGGTCATCCAAGGTCAGGTCCCTGAGTCCAGACCAGGAATTATACAGATTGGTTTCCATTTCTGGCAACCGGTGGCATGACGCTTAGAAGAAATTCCATTCACAGTGGTCAACATTAGAAGATGCTAGAGGTGAGGTTGAGCTGGGAATGACCAGGCAACCTTAGGTCTCCATTATGTCTGGTGGAAATAGCAGGAAGCAGGCGTTAGACCTGGAATGGTGGGCTGAAGAGGTGGGCCTCTATCCGGAGGGTGGTGGGAGCCATAGAAGGTTTGGAGCAGAGGAGGGAACTGATCTGACCCAGGCTTAACAAGCATTTTCTGCTGCAGAGTAGAGAGAAGACTGTTGGGTTACAGGGAGACCAGGGAGGAGGCTACTGCAATAGTCCAGGTGAGTGTTGGTAGCTGGACCAGAGTAGTGGCAGTGGAGGTGGGAGACATGTTGGAGTCTGTGTCTGTTTTTTTTAAGTAGGTCTGAGCAGACTTTCTGATGTGGAGGGTGGGAGAGAGAAGAGGAAGAGTCGGGTGACTCTGAGATGTTTGGCCTTAGCAGCTAGAAGCAGGGTTAGTACTACCATGTCGAAGTCGGCGGCAAGAGTAATTTTCAGTGGGAATATTAGGAGCTAGGTTCTGGCTGTTGAACTGAGATGCTCCAGAAAACCCTTGAGTGGATTCATCCAGTGGATACCTGGACACACACATCTTGAGTTCAGATTGGATTCACCCACAATATGGATGGTGTGTGGACCAGGATGGAACTGTGATCAGATTTGGCAGGGGGCACCTTCAGGTCCTGTGGCAGTGTGTTAGGTGACAAGGGAGGAGTGTGTGGGGCCGAGGACTGGGTCTCTTGCTAGATGAGGTGGTGGGCTTCACAGAAACATGTGAGGGAACATAGTGGCCATAGGGAGGCGTTGTAGGAGTGAGGAGGATCTGGCTGGTGACCAGGGTTTCCATGGGGAGTGGCTATGAGACAAGGCAGGGAGATGACAGCAAACCTGGTGCTATTGCTTATTCATCAAGCTATGGGCTCCCCAGACTTGTTCTTATCCCCACTGTGACCTGGAGGTTAGCACAAGATCACACAGTGTCCTCTGGGACAGCTATTAGGCCTGATGTGAGAGACAGGTGGATCTGGGCTTTTGTTCTTTTTTTTTTTTTTTAATTTTTTGGCCACGCTGCGCACATGTGGGATCTTAGTTCCCCGACCAGGGATGGAACCCAAGCCTCCTGCATTGGAAACACAGAGTCTTAACCACTGGACCACCAGGGAAGTCCCTGGACCTGGGCTTTGAATAAGTATCAGAGGAAGCTGAGACTGATGGGGGACAGCTTTGCAACACAGAAGTGGAAGAGGGCTGAGTGTACCTGAGATCTGTGCATCGTTTTGGGTGGCTGATGATGAAGCAAGGATAAGGGCCAAGTAAGGAGGCCTTCAAAGCAGGCCTGGGGGTTGCCCCTGGCAGTTAGTGCCTTTGGAACACTGGGACAGTAGGATTCTGATTGCACTTGCCAAGCACCCTCAGGATGCCACGTGCACACTGGCACGTGGTGAGGCCAGGGAGATGCAGGATGTTGTGTAGTGGGTGGTGGTGGCCGTGAGGGGTTGGGGCTGTGAAAGGAGGTGTGGTGTAAAGAACAATGTATAGGGCTTCCCTGGTGGTACAGTGGTTAAAAATCTGCCTGCCAATGCAGGGGACATGGGTTTGAGCCCTGGTCTGGGAAGATCCCACATGCCGTGGAGCAACTAAGCCCGTGTGCTACAACTACTGAGCCTGCGCTCTAGAGCCCTCAAGCCACAAATACTGAGCCTGTGTTCCACAACTACTGAAGCCCTCTTGCCTAGAGCCTGTGCTCCACAACAGGAGAAGCCAGTGCAATAAGAAGCCCGTGCACCGTAATGAAGAGTAGCCCCCACTCGCCACAACTAGAGAAAGCCTGCGTGCAGTAAAGAAGACCCAACACAGCCAAAAATAAATAAATAAATTTATATTTAAAAAAAAAAAAGAACGATATACATGTTGGGAGGGAGTGTCAACTGATGGCCCCAGGCCCTTGGACTGGGGCCTGAGGGGAGGACAGTGACTCAGTTTTGGTTGTGTTTGGGAAGCACAATCTAGAGGATCCCAGGTAAGCTGTCTGGCAGGAGGGTGAGGCTCTGCAGGCCAGCACCAGGGCTCAGATGACACATACCCCCCTGCCTGTTGTCAATGAGGGCCGAACACAGTGATTGATGGGATGGCCAGCAGAGGGTGAGCATCAATGGCACCAGGGCCTGGGATCTCCTCTGAGGTTGGTGGCTTGGGAGGAGGGTGGATATCTGGGGAGATGCTTAGAGTCCTGGGAAGGAGGCTGCACATAAACTGAACCATCCCCATCTTGGCAGGGCCGAGTGACATTTGAGGATGTGGCTGTCTACTTCTCACAGGAGGAGTGGGGGCTCCTTGATAAAGCCCAGAGACTCCTGTACCGCAGTGTGATGCTGGAGAACTTCTCACTGATGGCCTCTCTGGGTAAGTTCCTTGCACCCCACAGCTTAGGCAGGGCTCTGCTCTTCCCCTTCTCCAAGGGCAGGTCTGTCCTTCCCAAAGCTGGTCCATGGGTACTGCGTCCTTCCCTGTGTGCTGTAGTAGGTGTTGTGAGTGAAAGCCTGGGCTGGGTACACTACCCCTTCTGTCCCCAAGCTGCTGCTGCCCCAAAGTTGTGCAGGAAAGGGTTTGGGGATCAGGAGTGTTGTAGTCCAACCGATGGATCACACGCTACTGGCCTTTCCCTGGCCTGATGCTGTGGAGATCCATGGCAGTCCTGTGCCCCCAGTTCTGCCCTCTCCCTTTGGCTGACATGGGATCGGCCTGTGCCAGGAATCGAGGTACCAACACGGCCACTGCTTGACTGGGTTGTTCCTGCAAGATCCTTCTCCAAGCTTCTTGTTTGTAATATTCAGTCTTCATCCCTGTGGGCTGCCGTGGAGCGGGTTGTTTTGACCTGCCTGCCTTGTCCCTCCCTTAGGACTCACATTTTCCAGGACCCAGGAAATTACTCAGCTGGAGCAGTGGGGAGAGCCCTTTGTGCCTGCCTGTGGAGTCGTGATCACAGCCACGCCAAGAGGTGCTTGGAGGGAGGAAGTGGGGAAGAGAGAACTCAGGGATGGGTTCAAATCATACCAGGAGTCTCTCCATGGTGCCCTGATGTTTTGGTGTCAAACAAGGGGCCAAGGCTGATTTTCTCCTTTTCTTCCTCAGCTCTGCCCGCTGCTCAGGGCAGCTCTGGTTTCTGACCCAGGGCTGTCCCCCACCCATCCTCCACTGCTCCCTCTCCAGTGCTCACCAACAGTAGACCCATTTTGTGCTCTTTTATGACATGGCCAGGCAGATGCAGCCACGAGAGGAAACACAGGACAACCTAAGGAAAAAAACAAAGTTTATTATGCTCACAGGTCCAGAGAGACAGTCACTGCACGCCAAGAGGGGGGTCACGTGGGAGGAGCGCAAGGGAGCAGGCTAAATGAGCAGGGGGGAAGCAGAGGGTGAGGATCTGTTGGCAAATGTCTCTGTTGGTGGTTGGGGGGAGAATGCAAGAAAAGGCACAAGGGGATTTATTTATTTATTTATTTGGGGCTGCGTTGGGTCTTTGTTGCTGCGCGCGGGCTTTCTCTAGTTGCGGTGAGTGGGGGCTGCTCTTTGTTGCAGTGCATGGGTTTCTCATTGCGGTGACTTCTCTTGTTGTAGAGTGCGGGCTCTAGGCACACGGGCTTCAGTAGTTGTGGCATACGGGCTCCGTAGTTGTGGCTCGCAGGCTCTAGAGCGCAGGCCCAGTAGCTGTGGTGTATGGGCTTAGCTGCTCCGTGGCATGTGGGATCTTCCCAGACAAGGGCTCGAACCCATGTCCCCTGAATTGGCAGACAGATTCTTAACCACTACACCATCAGGGAAGTCCCAACACGAGGGGATTTTATTGGTGCATTTAAACATACTAGGTCACACTCAGGGGAGGACCAGAAGGGCAACTTGTGGCAGGGACCAGCCTCCTCACACTGGTGCCACTGGGGGGAGGCTCACAGCCTCTTTGTGGGGATGCCGAGGGAGCAGGAAAACAGGGAGCTTCAAAGGTTGCAATATAGTTGGCCCTGTGGTGTCTCAACATCGTTATAAACTCTCATTGGGATGGGTGACGCTTGCCACCTGGGTTGTGGCGATGTTAGAGGTGACAGGAATAGTTTGTTCTTGCCACCAAAGGCAATATTTGACAAAGGTGACAACTAAGAAGGGTCCTACCAGATATATAATGAGGGTTTGAAACCCAGGCTGCAGCCAGCACGGCAGGTAGTAGGGGAAAGGCAAGAGAACAGATCAGGCACCTCCGGGTTTAAGGGAGTCTTTTGGAAGCTTTTGGTTCTGTTACAAAAGATTTTTACCACTTGTCCTAATCCTCATAGCTTGGCCTGTAGCTTTCCTGAGCCACCTTTCCTGGCTAGTAAACAATCAGGAGCCAGTCTGTTATCCATGACCATTTGGGCTCAGAGACTTGTAGGTTTGTTGAATAAGGGCGAAGGTTTCCTGCACCCTTTGTACGTGATCTGAGAGGGCCGCTGAAAGGCGCTGGTTGGCAGACGTGATCTGATCTTGTTGGACAAAGGCTGCTGTACTGGTGCCAAACCTGGTGTCTCCTGCGGCTACCACAAGTCTGAATAAGATGGGAATAAATAGGGACTTCCCTGGTGGTCCAGTGGTTAAGACTCCACACTTCTGCTGCTGGGGGCATGGGCCCAATCCCTGGTTGGGGAATTAAGATCCCGCATGCCACACGACATAGCCAAAAAAATAAAAAAATAAGATGGGAATAGATAATTGCCTGTTTTGCCCAGCATCCTTGGGTTGATGGAAAAAGGGAGGTACCTGGTGGATAAAGAACTGGAGTGAGGATGGGACCTGGTCCACGTCCTGGCAGTAATTGTGGGCTGGGCTGTTTAAATAACTCACGGGCAACTTTGTAAATGTATGTTGGGTTTCTTCAAAAGTAAAGGCGAACTGGGGCTGTGATTAAGGGGTCATAGGCCCAGAATAAAATATACTGGGCCGGATCCACTGTGGCCAAGTAGTCACTGGTGCCCTCTTGATGTCTTCAGTTAATTGGATTATGTTAGGTGTTGGACCCCTGATGGGGGGAACTTGAGCTTTAAGGTTTCGATAATCAACAGTTAAGTGCCACTCCTATTAAGGAGAAATAGCAGGAATCATTTCCCCTTCTTTTAGTAGATCTTGAACAACGAGTCAAAGGCCAGTACCTTGTTTCAGGTGATACTATGGCATGTTTACTACCTTCACCAGCAGGGGCAACTCCACAGGTTCTCACTTTGTGAGAGGGACTTGAGCTTGTTGAGGTGTCATACACATCTGTCTCTCACAGGAAAACTCAAAGCATCAGCGGTCACCATCACGGGCAGCTGTTTGATAAAGATTGTTGACACCTGGTGCAGTGTGTTTGCCATGACTAGTTCTACCACTATCAGCCTGGAGGCAGTAGGGGGTGTCAGCAAGTCGGGAAAGAATGCTAGGCGTGGGGGGTGGTTATCCACACACCAGGCGGCGGATGTGATACATCAGAATTTGTGAGTCAGGGTACACAGAGCTCTCATGGCACGTCTGGAGATAGTTCCATCCGTGGCCTCCCATTTGGTGTGAGATATACAAATAAGGTTAAGCAACAAAGCTCTGTATCGGGATGGGCACCTGCAAGAACAACTCCTGGACTCTGTGACAAAGAGGGCCTCCTGGTTTAGAAACGGGCTCAGGGTTCTCCTTGTCTGAATGCCCAAAGAACTGATAGATCCATTGAACCATTCCAGTTTTTGCAGAGGAGCACATGGGCTTCCTTTACTGTTTCCCATTGGGCATCTCCAGGCCATGAAAATCCAATTCAGTTAACGGCAGGGCTTCTGAGTCCCAAGTGGTGGTAGAGGCTTCAGATTCCTCATCTGAGGCCTATATAATCCCATCAAAAGTTTTGGTCTCTGTCACACCTACCCTGGCATTTGGGATGCCCTCTGTCCTCCCTGAGGTCCTTCAGCCCCAAAATATCAGGTGAGAATTGAACTTGGAGGGCCAAAATATCTTTAATTATGCATCTTAGCCTCTTTCCAAATGCTGGCAGCTGCCTCATCTCTGGGGCTGAATGTGCACCCATGTTAAATGCTCTCAGTAACCAATCAGCTCCCTTTCCCCACCTCTTTGAATGAAATCTTTAAGAATCATTGGTATTTCTAGTCTTGTGAAATTGCAAGTTTCACCTTATAATTCCTTATGATCTCCTGTGCTCTTGAGCCGCTGGGTCTGAGAAGACCTTGGATGCTTCCTTTATGTAGCCCCTCTCGTAGGCAGCAGCTTCTCTTTCTAAGGTGACTTCAGCTGGGTTGGGATCCATTCAGGCAGCTCTGGTGGCCAGATCTTTTCCGATCGTTCTTAGACCTCAGGAGCTGAGCAGTAGTTGGCAGGCTGATAGGCAGTGGCACTAAGTAGAGCCCAGCAATTTTGCAAAGATGTTTTACTTTGAAATAATTGGATCACCTCCTCTGGTTATTGGGAGTTGCTGGAATTAAATGTTCCTGCTAAGATCCTGGCCTGTAAGATCTTGAGCCACTGATCTCCAGGAATGGTGCCCCCAATACCCATGGGATCAGGAGACAAAGAGCGACAGCAGTGAAGAAGTGGTTGCCAGCACCATCGACCTTCACAGAGTGCCATGGTGGACTTCTCTGAAGGGGATGCAGCATCACTGGTTAGGACTGAGGAGAGGAACAGGGGGAAGGTGCAAGGGGATTTCACTTGTGAGTTTAAATGGCCCTGGGTCTCAGTCAGGAAGGTAGGTAAGAGAACTTGTGGCAGGGGCCCACCTTCTCACACTGGTGCACATGGTGGCATAGTTTACAGCTTTTTTGTGGGGCTGTTGAGGCAACAGGAGAATGGGAAGTTTTCCAGGTCACAATACAAGCTTTCACTCCATGTGTCATGAGGTGTACACATATCCTTAATAGTCCTTGAACACCAGCTACTCAATTGCCTTCCATTTTTCTGGGCCTGGACACACCCTTCTGCACTGTGTTCCTGTGTCACCAGCAACTGAAACCCTGCTGAAAGCCATTTGAGGAGGAGTGTGTTGGAGACCCTGCCTTTCCTCCCTGGGATGCACCCCATCTTGTATCCTTGCTACTCATGAGTCCCCATGATCTATGAGGTTGTCATGTCTGGCACTGCACAGTGAGCTCTCCCTCACCCTGCCAGTAATCCCAGGGACTCCATACTGGCTGTGTCAGACACATTTGTGAGGGTGCTGCCCCATCCCGCCAAAGTCTACATACTATTCATCAGCATTTCTCTGCTTTCAGGTTGTTGGTGTGGAGCGGAGGCTGAGGACGTGGCACCTGAGCAGGCTGTTTATGTAGAGGGAGTGCTCAGAGCAAACCTTCACCAACACCAGAAGCTGAGCTCTGGAGAGAAACCCTCAAGAAGAGAAGAGGGTGAGGAGGGTGGGAAGGTCTCCCCAACTAGCTCTGGTCTTCCCAAGCATCAGGTGGCTCACAGCAGAGGGGAGCCACATAGGAGCACTGAAAGTGGGGAGGGCTTTCACCCTGGAAAAAGGCATTACAGATGCAGCGAGTGTGGGAAAGCCTTTGGTCAGAAATACTTACTTGTTCAGCACCAGAGACTACACACTGGAGAAAAACCTTATGAATGCAGCGAATGTGGCAAATTATTTAGCCATAAATCCAACCTTTTTATACACCAAATAGTTCACACTGGTGAAAGGCCTTACCAGTGTAGTGAATGTGGAAAATCTTTTAGTCGCAATGCTGACCTCATTCAACACCGGAGAGTTCACACTGGAGAAAAGCCTTTTAAATGTAGTGAATGTGGAAAAGCTTTCAGGCATAATTCCACACTTGTTCAGCATCACAGAATCCACACTGGAGTGAGGCCTTATGAGTGCAGCGAATGTGGGAAGTTCTTTAGCTTTAACTCAAGCCTCATGAAACATCAGAGAGTTCACACTGGAGAACGGCCTTATAAGTGCAGCGAGTGTGGGAAATTCTATAGCCACAAATCAAGCCTTATTAATCACTGGCGAGTTCACACTGGAGAAAGGCCTTATGAGTGCAGCGAATGTGGGAAATTCTTTAGCCAAAGCTCTAGCCTCATGCAACACCGAAAAGTTCACACTGGAGAAAAGCCTTTTAAGTGCAATGAATGTGGAAGATTATTTAGTGAGAATTCTAGCCTCGTTAAACACCAGAGGGTTCACACTGGAGCAAGGCCTTATGAGTGCAGGGAATGTGGGAAATTGTTCCGCCACAGCTCCAGCCTTGTTAAACATCGGAGGATTCACACTGGAGAAATGCCCTATGAGTGCAGCAGTTGTGGGAAATCATTTAGCCAGCGTTTCAACCTCATTCAACACCATAAAGTTCACAGTGGAGAAAAGTCTTGAATGCAGCTAATGTGGAAAAGTCTTTAACCAAAGGTCCACTCTGATTCAGCAACAGAAACTGCACAGCTCAAACAGGCCTTATGAATACGGGGACCTGAAGAAAGTTTGCAGCCAAAGTCTTAACCCTGTTTGGCACCAGAAAGTTCAGACTGGGGAAAGGCCTTAAGAGTGCAGGGCATGTGCTGTCTCCTGGTCAACCTAACTTAAACATAGAAGCTCTGAAAGCAGCCTTTATGAGTGAGCCAACAATTGAATATCATTCATCCAAACATGCACACTGGAGCAGGATGAGAATTGCTGACATCCTGCTCCTCTTGAGAGGCTAGTCCTCTGCCAGGCAGCTCTAATGAGAGGGAGCCCTGTGTTCTTGGCTGCCTCAGTCTGGAGTTTTCATCTCTGAGTTCGAAGCAGGGAGAGAGGGTGTGGCCTTGGTTCAGATGTGACTGGCTCTTGCTGTTCGTCCTGAGTATTAGATTTCCTTAAATGTTTCCTCATTTACTGTGTAGACTTAGGATCATTTCTAGAGGCTTTAGATGGTGTTTTTATAATTTTTCACCAGTTTCATTGGGAATCAGGGCTTGCAGAGCTCCTTACACTGCCATGCTGGAAGTTGATGCAAATATTTAACTTTTTAAGAACTTGCTACCTTGTGTTCTAAATGGTTATGCCATCTCACATTTCCTGGAGTGTATTCGCTTTCCAGTTTCTTCACATCCTTCCTGACCTTTGTATGTAAGACACTGGCCATTCATTTTAGCCATTCTAGTAGGTATGTAGTAGTATTTCACTGTGGTTTTAATTTGCATTTCCCTAATGACTCCCTGTGTATTTGCCATCCATATATCTTTAGTGAATTATCTGTTCAAAGTTTTTTGCCTACTATTAAGGAACTGTCTTGTAATTTCTTAATATATTCTGGGTGCAAGTTACTCATTTGATATATGCTTTACCAATATTTCCTCACAGTCTGTGGCTTTGCTTTTCATTTCTTAACGTTATCTTTCCTAGAGTAGAATTTCTTAATTTTCATGAAATCCAATTTACCCATTCGTTTTTTATTGATTGTACTTTTGGTATTGTACTCTTTCTCTTATCTTTGACTGTAAAAAAAGCCTTATCTGAGTATGCTATTGGAGTCTTAAGACCCTTTTAAATATCCAGTCTTGGGACTTCCCTGGTAGCACAGTGGTTAAGAATCCACCTGCCGATGCAGGGGACACAGGTTCGAGCCCTGGTCCGGGTAGATCCCACATGCTGTGAAGCAACTAAACCCGTGCACCACAATTATTGAGCCTGCGATCTAGAGCCCATGCTCTAGAGCCCACAAGCCACAATTACTGAAGCCTGCATGCCTAGAGCCCATGCTCTGCAACAAGAGAAGCCACCGCAATACACAATGAAGAGTAGCTCCTGCTTGCCACAACCAGAGAAAGACTGTGCACAGCAACAAAGACCCAACACAGACAAAAATAAATAGATAAATCAATAAATTTTAAAAATAAATATCCAATTTTGTGAAATTTCTGTAAATTTAAATACACATAAAAAACAACGTATGTAGAAATGTTTACATATGAACACATTCCCTATCTCTTCTGAGACAGCCTAGAAAGAAGTGGCATTCCAGCAGCTGTGAGCATATTTATTGTCCAGTTATTGGCTTATGAATATGATATTTCAATAAAAAGAACCAGAACTCCTTAGATAAGAGGCTATTTCCAGGTTGGAGCTGGAAAAGTATAACACGAGCATAGGAAATATTCTTGCATTAGAAAGTAAAGAAGTACTTGAAGGGAATTTCCTGGCGATCCAATGGTGAGGACTCAGTGCTCTCACTGCCGTAGCCTGTGTTCAGTCTCTGGTCGGGGAACTAAGATCCCACAAGCTGTGTAGCATGGCCAAAAAAAAAAAAAAAAAAAGTACTTGATGAATAATGTTGATGTATTAGCTTTCTGTTGCTGTCCTAAAAAATTACCACAAACTTATGGCTTAAACAACATAAATTTATATTATAGTTCTATATGTCATATGCCCACTGAGACCTGGGATGGGTTCACTGTGCTAAACTCAAGTTGTTGGCAGGGTTGTGTTTTTTTTTCATGGAGTGGAGGAAATTCTGTTTCCTGCTCATTTTTCTTTTTTTTGAGGTACGCGGGCCTCTCACCACTGTGGCCTCTCCCATCATGGAGCTCAGGCTCCTGATGCGCAGGCTCAGTGGCCATGGCTCACGGGCCTAGCTGCTCCACGGCATGTGGGATCCTCCCGGACCGGGGCATGAACCTGCGTCCCCTGCATCAGCAGGCGGACTCTCAACCACTGCGCCACCAGGGAAGCCCCTGTTTCCTGTTCATTTGAGTCATTAGGCAATTTCAGTTCCTTGTGGTTGTAGGGCTGATATTCCTGTTTTCTTGGTGGCTGTCAGCTACCAGGTCATCCCTGGAACATGTAAAAACTCTTAAAGAATATTTAAAGATGAAACAGTACCAATTACACAGAAATTCTTCTAAAACAAGATTCAAACACTTCCCAACTAGTTAAGTGAATGATGCTATTAAAACACTATGGACCAATACCCACATGATCACAGATACAACAAAAACCTTAACAAAATTTTAGCACACTGAATCCAGCCATATACATATGTAAACACATAAATCATAACCTAGTGATGTTTATCAGGAAAGCAAAGATTTAACAACTGAATCTATAATCTATATTAATAGACTAAAATAAAAACAATCATCTCAAAGATGTCGTGGAAGAATTTCACAGAATTCAAAACCAGTGAATGATACAAATTCTCAGCAAATTAGGATTAGATGGGAACTTCCTCAGCCTGATATACTGTATCTATGAAAAAAACAACAGCTAATATATTTGATGGTGAAAGCCTAATGCTTTTGCCCTGATATTGGGAATAATGCAAGTATGTCTATGCTCATCACTTAACATTATACTAGTGGTCTGTGATAGTAACATAAAAAAAAAAATTCTAAAGATTGTAAAGGTAGAACCAAAACTGTCTATTCATGTAAGACATGATTATGTTGAAAATTACAACTCATTCACCAAAAAGCTATTAGGTCTAATGATTGAGTTTAGCAAGTTCCCAGGATAAAAAAGCCAATATACAAAAATTACTTGTGTTTACATATACTAGCAATGAAAGTTTGGAAATTGAAAAAAAGAAATCCGTTACAATACCATCAAAATATGAAGTATTTAGAAATAAATTGAATAAAATATGTTCAAAAACAATAAAATTATCAAACACTGCTGGCAAATTCTATAAAACATTTACAGGGTAAATAATACTACAATAACTTGTCCTTTCAGAAAATAAGAGAAGGATCAGATGCTTTCCAGCTCATTTTAAGAGAAAAACCTAATTGATATAAAAATGTAATGACTACAAAAAATTAGTAATTACAGAACTATAGTCCTAATTAATACAGGTGAAAAAAATCCTTAACAAAATATAGAGCAAATTAAATCTAGAAAAAAGTAAAAATAATAAAATATGGGGCTTCCCTGGTAGTGCAGTTGTTGAGAGTCCACCTGCCGATGCGGGGGACGTGGGTTCGTACTCCGGTCCGGGAAGATCCCACATGCCACGGAGCGGCTGGGCCTGTGGACCATGACCACTGGGCCTGCGCGTCCGGAGCCTGTGCTCCACAGCAGGAGAAACCACAGCAGTGAGAGGCCCACATATGGAAAAAAAAAGATAATAATAAAAAAATATGTATCATTAGATCTTGTCAGAGGAAAATACAGCTGACTGAATACTAGGGAAACAATCACCCCTACAGTGTGTTCTGTAGGCAGAGAGAGCTTGTTATGACCTGAATCAGGGCACCTCCATCAGCTCTAAACCGTCCATGGCTCCCACCACCCTCAGAAGGCCCAGCTCCTCATTTGCCATTTCACAGCTGATTCCTGCCCACCTGCTCTCTCGTCCCAAAAGACATAGTGTAGACTTGTGGTTTCTAGAACATTCCCAGGTCAGTGCCACAACGAAGCATATGCACATGCTAGTTCTTGTGCCTGGCAACCCTTACCTCATCCTATTTGGTTCCAGAAATTAGAAGTGCGTCACACAATCCCCGTTTTCGATTAAGGACCATAGGCCAAGAATAATTCACCTCTGAGTACCTCTAAAGCACATGCACCGCAATGAAGAGTAGCCCCTGCTCGCCACAGCTAGAGAAAGCCCACGCGCAGCAACAAATACCCAGCACAGCCAAAAATAAATAATAAAGAGCTAAATAAATAAATAACAAAAAAAAAAAAAAAACCAAAGAGAGACCCCGTTCCTCAGCCTGCTATTCCAGACCTGAATTCTCTCTCGCCACTCTGTCCCCAACAGGCAAAATGGAGATTCGCAATTCCACCCAGCTCAGCCTCACCTCCCTGCATTTTCACCTAGTGGTTCAAGTGCCTGGGATACCCCTGCACAGATCATCAATTAACTGAGTTGGGAACTCTTCCATATAAATCCTGGCCTGGATTCAGGGCACTAGGCTGGGACTGACTGACCGGCCTCCACGGCCCCCAGACTCAAAGGCAGAGTAAGGGGAAGTGAAGAGACCCAGGAAAATTTCGCTCTATTTGGGGGCGCCGGGATGATGTGTCTGGAGGTCCAAAGGGCCTGAGGGGCCATCCACTCACCAGTGTCAGGTCCGTCTGTGCCTCTGCCGCGGCCATGAGACCCTTTCCAGGGACCTGGGCCTTGCAACACAGGAGACCAGGGAGGGTCCCAACGGTTCAGCTGACGTCCCTAACCTGCCCCGCCCACCCTCAGCCCTGCCTCCGTGCAGGGAGGGGAAGAAGCTTCTTCCCGAGAATTTCTGCTCCCGGCCCTCGAGCCCGCTTATGGCTCGGGAGCTGCGTGCGATCCCGAGGACAGACGCAGGCGCAGTCAATACGACCGTCACGAGAATTCCGCCGGAAGTCTCGCCCAACGTGGGATCCCAGTCCTGCACAGTCATTGGCCCGGAGCTACCGCCTCTTGCCGCAGAGCCTCCTGGGTAATATTGCTTCCGCAGCACCACCTGGTACCTCGAAGGGCGCCCTTCCGGGAATCTCTGCGAAGGATCAGAGGTGCCCGCGTGAGGGCTTCTGGGAAACGAAGTCGTCGGGCTCTAGAGGCGGAGCGAGGCGTCTTTGCTTCTTAAATAGCCACCACCCCATTTACGGGTCGTGTCTTCTGCAGCTAAGGAAAATGATTGGACGTGTTATTTCATACATGCCCAAGAGCTAAAATCCCCAAGGGACACACCAGACCATGATATCATGCCGATAGAAAGTGACTCCATTCAAAGATTCGACCTATGGCTTCCCTGGTGGCGCAGTGGTTGAGAGTCCGCCTGCCGATGCAGGGGACACGGGTTCGTGCCCCGGTCTGAGAAGATCCCACATGCCGCGAAGCGACTAGGCCCGTGAGCTATGGCCGCTGAGCCTGCGCGTCCGGAGCCTGTGCTCCGTAACGGGAGAGGCCACAGCAGTGAAAGGCCCGCGCACAGCAAAAAAAAAAAAAAAAAGATTCGACCTAATATTATCTTGCTGCTCTTCAATTTCAGGGAGACTGAAGCTTGAGAGTCATTCTGTGAGCTCCAATACTGGTGAGGGACTAGAGGGAAAAGACTCCATAGAGGAGAAAAATGCAGCGATATTAGGCAGCCTTGAATAACGTGGGCAAGGTGCTGTCTGCTTTTCCGTCAGAAAACACCTCTGCCTCTATACTCACTGATTGAATTTGTATCCAACCCAGCTGTTATATCAAGATAGTATTTCTTACACCATTTTCCAAGGCATGTTCATTTCTTTTAGCAGTGTGACACCTAAGATCTATTTGAAAAGGAGAGATATCACCAAATTTCATTTCCTGCTACGACATTTCCTGCAGTGGTGGAATTGTGTAGAAAATGACCACCTAAACTCTGAGATAAACGTTCTGGTTTTCTGGATTTCGATCTGTTTGCTCTAATGGCAATAACATCTGCCAAAGGATTTGAAAGTATCTCTGAAAAACATTTGTGAAAGGCAAGTGACTCCCCACCAGTTTCAGTCTACTAGCAAGATTATACACAATTACTTCATTCTATACATTAAACTTTATCCAATAAAAATTCACTAAGAAGATGCCACGTGTTTTCATTATATAGTATCTTTATTACTGAGGATATGCACATGATTGTGGTTACACAGCTCCAAGTCCTCAGATCAGAACATGGCTTCACCTCCTAATCAGCCTCACACTACAGTAATCAAGATGACTCAAGGTTTTTGTCCAAGCCGGAAGGATGGATTTGTCATTAACTGAGATAGAAAGGGTAGTGGTGGTATTCATGGAGGATGTTAGGAGGAAATATTAGAGTCTCACTTCTGAACATATTTTGTTTTAGAGTCAGTCAAACAGCCAAGTGAAACAGACTTTAGGCATTTCAATGTAGGACTCTGATTTATTTATTTATTGTAAAACAAGTGAGAAGTTTTATTCTTTGATGGACTTTTTAATTTTATTGTATTTTAAAAATAAATTTATTTATTTATTTTTGGCTGCATTGGGTCTTTGCTGCTGCGCATGGGTCTTCTCTAGTTGTGGTGAGCAGGGGCTACTTTTCATTGCAGTGCACGGGCTTCTCATTGTGGTGGCTTCTCTTGTTGTGGAGCACAGGCTCTATGCACATGGGTTTCAGTAGTTGTGGCATGTGGGCTCAGTAGTTGTGGCTTGCAGGCTCTAGAGCACAGGCTCAGTAGTTGTGGTACCTGGGCTTAGTTGCTCCACGGCATGTGGGATCTTCCCGAACCAGGGATCAAACCCTTGTCGCCTGCATTGGCAGGTGGATTCTTAACCACTGCACTACCAGGGAAGCCCTTTGATGGACTTTTTTAGAATGATCATAGTTACGCAATCTAGACTCTGCAACAGAAGAAGAAATTCATGTTCAGAAATAACACCAAGTGGGACTTCCCTGGTGGCATAGTGGTTAAGCATCTGCCTCCCAATGCAGGGGACACGGGTTAGAGCCCTGGTCTGGGAAGATCCCACATGCCATGGAGCAACTAAGCCTGTGTACCACAACTACCGAGCCTGCGTTCTAGAGCCCATGAGCCACAACTACTGAAGCACACATGCCACAACTACTGAAGCACACGTGCCTAGAGCCTGTGCTCCACAACAAGTGAAGCCACCGCAATGAGATGCCTGCACACTGCAATGAAGAGTAGCCCCCACTCGCTGCAACTAGAGAAAGCCCGTGCACAGCAACGAAGACCCAACACAGCCAAAATAAATAATAAGAAAGAAAGAAAGAACACCAAATAAAATGCCTCATATATGAATTCCTGCAGTTACAGGTAAGTCCAATGTTTTAGAAAAAGTAAACAAAGAAAGCAGTCTCTCTGGGAAATATTTAAGGACTGTCTGACCTGGAGTTACAAAAAGATACTCCCTTGTCTCAAGGTGGGACAAATATGTGGTACCATTTACATTCCAGATCTCCAAAAGGGATCAGGCTGAGGGAGATTCCAGTTGAGCCCACACCCTTACTTAGCTCTTTTCCTTGCCTTGTACTCTATCATTAAACTTCTCCTGTTAATTTCCCCTAAATAAGTCATATGTCATTGAACCCTATGTCAGGTTCTGCTTTTGCAAAACCCAACTTTAGGCAGAACACATTTGGTCAAAACCTAAAATATTAATCATGTTAAGTATGTCAGTGATATTAAGTTTCTTTTCCATGAGAATATGAGCAAAGGCCAGGTAACCTGCCTTAAATGTGTAACTGCAGAATCAGACTAAAACTGGCCCTATCCTGTTTGTAACAAGATACTCAGTTGTTTCGCAAAGACAACAGAATAAAACCACAAGTTACGTGGCCAAACCATGCACTAAGATTTCAACCACAAACAACACTCAGAACCATAGTTTCTCCCCCTGTCCCTGCATGTAATTCTCTTCTTTTAGAGTGACTTTGTCTGGTTTTGGTATCAGGGCAATTGTAGAATAAATTTGGGAGTGTTCCATCCTCTTCAATTTTTTGGAATAGTTTGAAAAGGACTTGTATTAGCTCTTCTTTATATGTTTGGTAAAATTCCCTTGTGAAGCCATCCAGTCCTGAAGTTTTATTTCCTGGGATTTTTTTAAATTAAAAAAAAAACACAGAATATACATACTTTTCAAGTGCACATGGAACATTCTCTAGCATAGACCACATATTAGGACACATAACAAGCATTAACAAACTTAAGAAGATAGAAATTATTTAAAGTGTCTTTTTTTTTTTACCACAATGGTATAAAGTTAGAAATCAACCACACAAAGAAAAATGAGGAAAAAAATGATTACACGGAGACTAAACAACAATGCTACTAAAAAAGCAGTGGGTCAACGATGAAATCAAACAGGAAATCAGAAAATACATTGAAACAAATGACAATGAAAACACAGCCTTACAAAATCTGAGATGTAGCAAAAGCAGTCCTAAGAGGGAAGTTCATAGTGATACAGGCCTTCCTCAACAAGCAAACAAACAAAATCTCAAAAGAAAACCCCAACTTAACCTACCACCTAAAAAAATTAGAAAAAGTAGAACAAGCAAAACCCAAAGTCAGCAGAAGGAGCGAAATTATAAATGTAAGAGAGGAAATAGAGATTAAAAAAAAAACAAGAGAAAAGATCCATAAGACCATGAGATGGTTTTTTGAAAGGATAAACAAAATTGAAAACCTCTAGTCAGACTCACCAAGAAGAAAAGAGAGACGACCCAAATAAACAAAAGAAGAAATCAAAGAGAAGAAATAACCACTGATACCACAGAAAAACAAAAAAAGTAAGAAAATACTATGATATGCCAACAAATTGGAAAACTTAGAATAAATGCACAAGTTTCTAGAAAGACAGAGCCTGCCAAAATTAACAAGAAGAAAGATAATTTGAACAGACCAATCACTAGAAGTGAAATACAATCTGTAGTTAAAAAAAAAAAAATTCCCTGCAAACAGAAGTACAGGACCAGATGGCTTCACTGGGGAATTCTACCAAACATACACAGAAGAACCTATACTGATCGTTCTCAAACTCTTCTGAAAGAGTGAAGAGGGAGCCCTCCCAAAGTTACAAACACCCTGATACCAAAATCAGACAGACAATACCAAAAAGGAAAATCCCCCAGGGTAAAACCAATAATAGTCTGGAGTGAAAGAGACTTGCAATCTATGGCTCTACCATGGTCCCTCCACTTACAAGCAATATGAGCTGTGTGTCACCCCATCTACCTGGGCCCCATGTTCTCATCTACAAAATGCTCATTCATTTGCCCTGCCTACCTGGGAAGGTTTATTTTTAAATTAATTATTTAATTAATTATTTAATTTTGGCTGTGTTTGGTCTTTGTTGCTGCACGTGGGCTTTCTCTAGTTGCAGCGAGCAGGAGCAACTCTTTGTTGTGGTGCACAGGCTCCTCATTGCAGTGCTTTCTCATTGCAGAGCACAGGCTCTAGGCATGCAGACTTCAGTAGTTGTGGTGCATGGGCTTCAGTAGTTGTGGCTTGCAGACTCTACACCGCAGGCTCAGGAGTTGTGGCACAGAGGCTTAGTTGCTCCATGGCACATGGGATCTTCACGGACCAGGGATCAAACCCCTGGGAAGGTTTTTAAGTGTGATGATGTAAAAGCATTTTGCAAACTTCTAAGCATTCTACCAATTTAAATGACTTTGAAAAAGAAGAAAAAAGAATGAAAATCACAGGCCAATATATTTGATGAATATAGATACAAAAATTCTCAACAAAATGTTAGCAACAAAATCCAACAACACATAAAAAAGATCATACACCACGACCTAGTTGGATTCATCCCAGAGTCACAAGGACAGTTCAACATATACAAATCAACCAATGTGATACACCACATCAAAAAAAGAAAAGACGAAAACCACAGATCATCTCAATAGATGCAAAAAAAGTATTTGATAAAATTCAATGTCCATTCATGATAAAAAAAAAACTCTCACCAAACTGCGTATAGATGGAACATATCTCAACATAATAAAAACCATTTATGACAAACCCACAGTCAATATAATACTCAATGGTGAAAAGCTGAAAGCCTTCCCACTAAATTCTGGAACAAGAAAAGGATGCCCACACTCACCACTTCTATCAACATTGTATTGGAAATCCTAGCTACAGCAATCAGACAAGAAAAAGGTAAAGAGGTAAAATGGTCATTATATGCAGATGACATGATACTCTATATAGAAAACCCTAAAGATTCCACACAAAAACGATTAGGACTAATTAATTAATTCAGCAAGGTAGCAGGATACAAGAGTAATATACAGAAACCTGTTGCATTTCTTTAAAATAACAATGAAGTATCAGAAAGTAAAAAAACAAAATCCTATTTAAAATCACATCAAAAATAAAATAAAATAAAATACCTAGGAATAAACCTGACCAAGGAGGTGAAAGACACTGATACTATAAAACATTAATAAAGGAAACTGAAGATGATTCAAAGAAATGGAAAGATATTCCATGCTCTTGGATTGGAAGAATAGTGTTAAAATTGCCATACTAGCCAAAGCAGTCTACAGATTTAATGTGATCCCTATCAAATTACCCATGACATTTTTCACATAATTAGAACAAATAATCCTAAAATTTATATGGATCCACAAAAGACCCAGAATTGCAAAAGCAATCCTGAGTAAAAAGAACAAAGCTGGAGGCATAACCCACTGGACTTCAGACAATACTATAAAGCTACAGTAATCAACATAGTGTGGTACTGACACAAAAACAGACACATAGATCAATGCAACAGAAAAGAGAGCCCAGAAATAAACCCACACACCCACAGTCAATTAATCTTCAACAAAAGAGGTAAGAATATATAATGGGAAGCAGACAAGCTCTTCAGCAAAGGATGTTGGGAAAGGTGGACAGCTGCATGTAAATCAATGAAGTTACAACACACCCTTACATCATACACAAAAATAAACTCAAAATGGCTTAAAGGCTGGGACTTCCCTGGCAGCCCAGTGGTTAAGCCTCTGTGCCTCCACTACAGGAGACACGGATTTGATCCCTGGTTGGGGAACTAAGATCCTGCATGCTTTGTGGTGCAGGAAAAAAAAAAAAAGGCTTAAAGACTTAAGCATATGATACCATAAAACTCCTATAAGAGAACATAGGCAAAACATTCTCTGACATAAATCATATTAATGTTTTCTTAGTTCATTCTCCCAAGGCAAAAGAAATAAAAGCAAAAATAAACAAATGGGACCTAATCAAACTTATAAGCCTTTGCACAGCAAAGGAAACCATAAACAAAAAGAAAAGACAATCTACAACTGGGAGAAAATATTTGCAAATGATGCAACTGACAAGGGGTTAATTTCCAAAATATACAAACAGCTCAAAAAACTCAATATAAAAAAACAAACAGGGGCTTCCCTGGTGGCGCAGTGGTTGAGCGTCCGCCTGCAGATGCTAGGGACACGGGTTTGTGCCCCGGTCCGGGAAGATCCCACATGCCACGGAGCAGCTGGGCCCGTGAGCCATGGCCGCTGAGCCTGCGCGTCCGGAGCCTGTGCTCCGCAACAGGAGAGGCCGCAACAGTGAGAGGCCCGTGTACCGCAAAAACAAACAAACAAACAAATAAACAACACAATAAAAAGTGTGCAGAAGACCAAAACAGACATTTCTCCAAGAAGACATAAAGATGACAAACAGGCACATGAAAAAATGCTCAACACTGCTAATTATTAGAGAAATGCAAATCAAAACTATAATAAGGTATCACCTCACACCAGTCAAAATGGCTATCATTAAAAAGTCTACAAATAAACACTAGAGAGGGTGTAGAGAAAAGGGAACCCTCCTTCACTGTTGGTGGGAATGTCAACTGGTGCAGCCACTATGGAAAGCAGTATGGAGGTTCCTTAAAAAAACTAAAAACAGAGTTACCATATGATCCAAAAATCCCGCTCCTGGGCATATATCAAGAAAAGATGAAAACTCTAATTCAAAAGGATACATGCACCTGAATGTTCATAGCAGCACTATTCATAATAGCCAAGACATGGAAGCAACCCAAGTGTCCATCAACAGATGAATGGATAAACAAGTTGTGGTATATATACACAATGGAATATTACTCAGCCATAAAAGAAGAATGAAATATTGCCATTTGAAGCAACATGGATGGACCTAGAGATTATCATACTGAGTGAAGTAAGTCAGACAGAGAAATAAAAATATTTAGGATATCACTTATATGTGGAATCTAAAGAAAAATATAAATGAATTTATTTACAAAACAGAAACAGACTCACAGACATAGGAAACACACTTATGATTATCAAAGGGGGTGTGGGGAGAGGGAGAAATTAGGAGTATTGGATTAACAGATACACACTAATATAGATAAACAACAAAGATTTATTGTATAGCAGAGGGAACTATATTCAGTATCTTGTAATAAACTATAATAGAAAAGAATCTGAAAAAATTATACATATGTAACTGAATCACTTTGCTGTATACCTGAAACTAACACAATATTATAAATCAACTATATTTCAATTAAAAAAAAAAGAGCTTCCCTGGTGGTGCAGTGGTTAAGAATCCGCCTGCCAATGCAGGGGACACGGGTTCGAGCCCTGGTCTGGGAAGATCCCACATGCCGCAGAGCAACTAAGCCCGTGAGCCACAACTGCTGAAGCCCACACACTTACAGCCCATTCTCTGCAACAAGAGAATCCACTGTAGTGAGAAGCCTGCACACCACAGCAAAGAATAGGCCCGCTCGTCACAACTAGAGAAAGTCTGCGCGCAGCAACAAAGACCCAACACAGCCATAAATAAATAAATAAAATAAATCAATTAAAAAAAAGAAAAAAGTCTCTCTAGATTTTGGTAACTTGAAACTTTTGAGTTTTGCTAAGTTAAGTTAAATGATGGAAGTTTATTGAATATCTAGATCATTCCCAAATAAGACACTGGGAAATTAATTACTGAACATAGGCTTCCTTCTACAGGGAAATTAAAAATATTTAGGACTGTTAATAAATGTTTGGCCAGGGACTTTCCTGGTGGTGCAATTGTTAAGAATCCTCCTGCTAATGCAGGGGACACAGGTTCGATCTCTGGTCTGGGAAGATCCCACATGCCACGGAGCAACTAAACCTGTGCACAACAACTACTGAAGCCCATGCATCCCAGGGCCCGTGTGCCACAACTACTGAGCCCGCATGCTGCAACTACTGAAGCTCACGCACCTTGAGCCTGTGCTCTGCAACAAGAAGCCACTGCAATGAGAAGCCCGCGTACCCCAGCAAAAAGTAGCCCCTGCTCGCCACAAGTAGAGAAAGCCCACACGCAGCAATGAAGACCCAATACAGCCAAAAATAAATTTTAAAAAATATATATGTTTGGTGCCACAGGAGACATTTTCTATAAGAAAGCACTTTTTAAAAGAAATTATAAATAGTATTTATACGTTTGCCAACTTACAGAATGCTAATGTAAAAGATAGTTCAAAATTGCTTGCTTCTTAGTTTTCACTTTAAATTAAGGTTTTAAAGGTGAATAATTCTAATTAATATATGTAATGAAAAACACTAAAAATTACTAAGGAAAACATCTTTGTATGCAAGAAAAAAGAAGGTACAAGGAAAGGAAATACACTTAGTTAAGAGAAAGTAATTTTGACCTAAAGAGAGGTTAAAAAGAGAGAGAGATAAAGAGAAGGCATAGGAAAAAATCTGAAGGTAAAAAAGGAAGTTATAGGTTTGTGGAAAAGAAACCCTGGGGGAAGGGGGGAGGGGTTTGTGTGTGGTCAGGAGTAAGAATAGAATAAATTTAATTGAGTAAATGAATTTTAAGGGTAAGATGGTGCTAAAACCTAAATTTGGTTTCGTCTCTGTTGAGGACAGTGTTTTCTTAGAATACTGTTCAGCTATTGGGACTTCCCTCGCAGTCCAGTGGTTAAAACTCTGCCTTCCAAAGCAGAGGGTGAGGGTTCAATCCCTGGTTGGGGAGCTAAGATCCTACATGCCTCATGGCCAAAAAACAAAAGCATAAAAAAAAGAAGCAATATTGTAACAAATTCAATAAAGACAAATATATATATATATCAGCTATTGATAGCAGATTGTAAAGCTTATCTTTTAAGTAATCTATTATAACTTCCTGTATTTGCCTTTGAAATCTTTTATTGTCACTTTGGTAAAGTGCATAATTAAACATGTTTGACAGTGACTTATGATACTTCTTAGTCAACTGTTTTAAAACCTTTTTGATATTTTTGACAAAATTCCCAAGGATCAAATTCTAATTCAGTTTCTTCTGACCTCTAGTGGGCCCCTGAAGAATCTCAGAGCCAGAGATATTAAGCTAATTAGGATTATTTGCTATGTGAAATTACATGGGAAGCATTGCCAAATGAGTGGTGATAAACCCTCCCAGGTTATAATGTATGGGTAAATGTCTTTGATATAAATATTCTAGATATTATATGAAATTTCCCAAATTTGACTATGTTCTGTTAGTCATAATTCTTAAAGTAAAAAAAATTCCACAAGTATAATGAAAATAGGTTACAGAATTAGAAAATTAAGCAGAATAAGAAAATTGACAAGGGAAGTAACCAGGAATACTGAGAGGAACCACAAGGTGAAGTTAAATAACAAAAACATATGTCAACAGAATTTATCGTGGGAATTTGGAAGTTTGCATTAACCTGAGAGTCTGACAACCATGACATTGTTGAGGTCATGGGTCAATCTACTCGTAATGACCTCCAGTGAGTCACAGACAATAATGATTGATAACTTCCCCTTATCATAGAGGTTCTGTGAAGTCACAGGAAGGGTCTAATTTAAATGCCCTGTTCTCACTGAGTGTAGGATGATTCAATTCTTCTAAGACGGTGTATGGTCCAATTTTTTTCTCTCTAAAAAAATTATAAATGGGGACTTCCCTGGCGGCAGAGTGGTTAAGACTTCACTTTCCAATGCAGTGGGTGAGGGTTCGATCCCTGGTCAGGGAGCTAAGATCCCACATGCCTTGTGCCAAAAAACCAAAACAAAAACAGAAGCAATATTGTAACAAATTCAATAAAGACTTTAAAAATGGTCCACATCAAACCAAGAAAATCTTTTAAAAAAATTATGTCTTTGAGATGAAATCACAATAAAGTAAAGAGGATATAGAGGTAGACGATAGATAGATGACAGAAGAATGGATCCATTTTTATAGGTGAGGAATGGAAGCCAAGGCCCTAGGAGGGTAGAGAGTGGCGATTACTGATAAAGAGGACATCTAAGTACTTGAGATGCAATGAACAGCCTTCTGCCAAGGATAAAAATTTAGAGACACATCATTAAAGTCTCCATGACACAACATGCCCCTCATCAGCAGATACCACACAGACACTAGGCCTCTACTCAGAGTAGGAACTCATCTTCTTCATCTTATTACTCACAACCTACCTTATCTTGAAGCCTCTACAGTGAACCCTGTTTATGGTCAGTGTGTTTAGTGAGAAGCCAGTGAGACAAGTTTCAAAACAATGCAACTGAGGAGAAAGGTGAAGTGTCAGGCACTCCTGATGTACGTTGATGAGGGGCAACATTCCTCTGGTTTCCTCAGCAAATGCCTTTCCTGATTTTATGGCTTTGTTCTTGTCTGTCTATATCTATGTATCTATATATATAACCTTAAGGTGGTTCCTTTTTTACTGTCCTGACCTCAGGAAGTGAAATTTATTTTAAGAATAGTTATTGTTGGGTTTCCTGACATAAATGTTTTCTAAGAATCAGATACCTGAAGAGATACTTACCAAATGTGTATTTGCTCCTGTAACAAGGACTGCCGTGGCAGAAACTGAGAGTCTGCAATGGGGACACAAAAGCCCGAGATAAATGTTTAGAACCCAACGATGTCATCTGCTCTTGGAGGTGATTACCACATCACCTGTAAGTGCACTGACAGTGTCTGCAGACAGAGAGGAGACAAACTCTGAAAAACATTTGGGACTGTGTAACTACCAAGAGCTATTAAAAGTGCTTAATGAGATAGATATCAGGATTTCCCTGGTGATCCAGGGGTGAAAACTCCGCGTTTCCACTGCAAGGAGAGTGGGTTCAATCCCTGGTTGGGGAAATAATATCCTGCATGTCGCACAGCCAAAAAAAAAAAAAAAAAAGATAGATATGCATCGGGAGTGGCAGAAATTGATGGCGGAAAACCTGTTTTTGAAATAAACAATCAAACTCCCAATGGAATGTGAGAAAAAAAACTCCTCTGAGATCTAATAAGAGAAGGAAGCCAATAAAATAACTATTGGGACTTTTTAGTTGATTTAAAGGCTTTTTGCAAAATATGATTTGTCCCATAACTCAGAGCATTTTGAGGGTAGCGAAACTGAAGGAAAAGGCAGGGTGAGGAGAAAGGCAGGGTAAGGAGAGTTAGAAAGTATACCCACAGTTGTGCAATTGAATGTTAAATGAGCGTTGTCATTTTGTTATGTATTTCAAGACATCAATATGTACCATAGGTGTTTCAGACATGTTTCTAGGAATATGAAATATATCAGTGTACAACATGTAAATACATATTCCCCTACTGGAACTTAGTCTGTATTTGATAGAAATATACAATAAGCAGTTCATCTATGATATTAAGTTGCATAGTGTAATAGAAGGTAATGGGTTCTAAGAAAGTAAGAAGGGCAGCAAATAGGTGACGAAAAAATTAGGAGTTTATGATGGGTCCAGACACTAAACTGAGTGTCCATATTTGGACTCATAGTGAAGATGAAAACTGTGGACATATTTTAGGTGGTTTATTTCTTCCTTTCCAATTGCTAAATATTCATTATTTTGCCGTATATTTTTGTTGTTGTATTGAATGAAATTGGAACTCCAGGATGATACTGAATAAGAGAACAAAGAGCAGCTGTCCTCCTTTTATTCTAATGGGAATACTTTAATAATGGTTCAAAGGGATAGTATTTCTAATAGCTCTTTGTAGATGTTATTTATAAGATTAAGAAGGATCACTACTAGGGAGTTCCGTGGTGGCCTAGTGGTTAGGATTCCGGTCTTTTGCTGCCATGGCCCAGGTTCAATTCCTGGCCAGGGAACTGAGGTCCCACACGTTGCCCCCCCCCCCCCAAAAAAAGAAAGATCACTTCTGTCCTTAGTTTTATATCTCTCTAAGTGTAATAGGTATGAACAATTCATAAATTGAAGATTTTTTAAAATTCCCTTTCACAATAAGATGTAGAAAATACCTGAAGATGTGTAAGACCTACAAACAGAAAACTAAAAAAGACTGCTAATAAAAATTAAGCAAGATCTAAATAAAAGGAGATCTATCAAGTTTATAGATTGGGACACTCAGTATTTCTTTCTAAATTGAAGATTAAATGCAATCCCAGTCAAAATTCTAGTAGGATGTTTTTGTGATGCACAAATTGAAAAGTGGATTCTGAGCTTCATACTGAGGAATTCCCTGGAGATCCAGTGATTAGGACTCTGTGCTTCCCCGGCAGGGGGCACAGGTTCAATCCCTGGTTGGGGAAGTAAGATCCTGCATGCCACAGCATGTCCAAAACCACCCCCCCCCCCAAAAAAATAAAGTCTTTCTCTGGAAAAGTGACTAAAATGAGAAGAACAAGTCTGGAAGAATATTGGTAAATATTTCCATTAGAGGACCTTAATCAATAATCCATGAAGAAACATCAAAACTCAGTAATTAAGATGACAAAATTATATGAACAGAAATTTCAAAAAGAAATATGGCTGTCTGATTCACTTTGCTGTACACCTGAAACACAGCATTGTAAATTAACTATACTCCAATAAAAACTAAAAAGAAAAAAAGAAATATGGTTGGAAATTAACACATGGAAAACCACTCACATTGTGTCAATAGGGAAATGTTAGTTAAAATCACTAGATACACCTATGACATCACTGAAATTAGAAAGCCTGAACATACCAAGTGTTGGTAAAAATGTAAAAAACAGGAACTCATGTTCTGCTGCTTCTCGTGAGACTATAAAAAGGTACTCCCATTTTAGAAAAGTTTGACTGGCCACATATAAGGTATACATTCACCTACTCTACTACATAGGAGTTGTGCTGCTAGATATTAACTCAAGTGAAGGAAAGCATAAGTCCAGAAGGCATTGCCCCAGTGTGAACTTTGTTTTTTGTGAGCTTGGAGCTGCTTACAAAGAACTACATTCATAAGGCTTTTCTCTAGTGTGGATTCTCTGATGGACAACAAGACTTCTTCTGTAGACAAAGACTTCCCCACATTCACTGCACATATAAGGCCTTTCTCCAGTGTGGATTCTCTGGTGGACAACAAGACTTGTTTTGTAAGTGAAGGGCTTCCCACATTCACTGCATTTAAAAGGCTTTACTCCAGTGTGGACTTTTTGGTGCTGAACAAGTGTATACTTGCGCATGAAGGCTTTCTCACATTCATTACACTTATAGGGTCTTTCTCCAGTATGGATTCTCTGGTGCTCAGCAAGTTTAACTTTGCTGTTGAGAGCTTTCCCACATTCGCTGCACTCATAACACCTTTGTGCAGTGTGAACATTCTCATGTCTATTGAGGGCAAAACTGCTTGTAAAGAATTTCCCACATTTGTTACACCCATAAGCCTTCTCTAAAGTGTGAATTCTCTTATGCACAATAAGACTTCCTTTGTAGACATAGGCTTTCCCACATTCACTGCACATGTAAGGCCTTTCTCCAGTGTGGATTCGCTGGTGATAAAGAAGCCTTTTTTTGAAGACAAAGGACTTTCCACATTTGCTACACCCATAAGGCCTTTCTCCACTGTGGATCCTCTGGTGCACAAGAAGGTTATTTTTGTACAGGAAGCACTTTCCACATTCACCGCACTTATGAGGATTTTCTCCAGTGTGGATTTTTTGGTGCTGAACAAGTGAATCCTTGCGAAGGAAGGCTTTCCCACATTCATTACACTCATATGGTCTTTTTCCAGTGTGGATTCTCTGGTGCTCAAAAAGTTTATATTTGTGGGCAAAGACTTTCCCACAATTACAGCATTCATAAGGCCTTTCTCCTGTGTGAACTTTCCGATGATGAATAAGACTGGAGCTGTGTCTAAAGAACTTCCCGCAGTCACTGCACTCATAAGGTTTTTCTCCAGTGTGAACTCTCAGGTGCTCCATGAATTTAAACTTTTTACTGAAGGCTTTACCACATTCGCTGCACTTGTGATGCCCTTGCCCAGGGTGAGAGACCTCCCTGCTCTGCCTGCTTCTATGTGGATGCTCTCCATCATGGGAGGGCTGGTGCTGGGGAAAGCCCAAGCTGCCTAGGAAAGCCTTCTCAACCTCTCCGCACGTGAACATATTGTCAGCCAAGTACAAAACATCTTTCTCCACCAGGACACTCGTAACAGAAGTAAGAGTCTTCAGGATAGATGGCTCCAGCTTTGGATTCCTGTTTTCCGTCACTTGTTCTACAGAAACACATTGTTCAGAAACGGCCTCCTCAGCTTCTACTCCATGCCAACAACCTGAAAGGAAAACAAAAAAAAACCTGATAAAGTGCATGGAGACTTTTGTGGGACAGGAGCCCATTATAGCTTTTGTATGACACATCAGAGAAGAAGTCCATTGTGCAGGATTCAAACAAGGGAGGGAGACAGGTAGAAGAAGGGGCTACTGTGAGTACTAGACCTCTGATGGTCACAGAATAGGGAGAGATCTTATAAACAGCAAGAACACAGGACACCAGGATATGGCACTGTGCTAGGAGTAGAGGCCTGGAACAACCCACTCCTTGGCCAACGGTGTTCAGCAGAATATTTTGGTGGTGACAAGTGTATTGGGTAGAATGTGTGTCCCACTCCAGGAAAAGGCATTCACACCTGACTACCAAGAGTTCAAGGACTATATAAGTACTTTCACCTCCCAAGATACATTAAGAAGAGACTATTAGACAACATTGCAGAGTGAGAGGAAAAGGAGAAATGTGGATGACATTGAGATAGAAAGAGCCAGGAGAAAGAACCCACAGTAGATACATAAAAGGGGCAAAGTGTCAAAATGGGGAAGAACGATAGAATGAGGTACAGCCATGATGAGTTTAAGACTAAAACAGTCGTGGAGAAAGGACATTTCCCTGTAGGATTAGAACTCATCAATGTATCACGCCTTCCTACAGCTCCTACTCACCAGGCCCAGGATGCAATTAACACTCGTCCTATGACTAGACAGGGCCCTACCTTGCCAGGCACCCAGGGTTGCCTCCATCCCTCAGCTCAGGCTGGGTGACTATGAACACTACCAGATCAAAGTCCTCAGAGGAAAATAGGGCCACTAGGAGAAAGACACTGGCCCAGAGTGAACCAACCAATGACAGGCTTCAGGAAAAAGATGTATCACTAGAAGAACCTTAAGGAGTCTTGCAAACATAATCTAGGGTTGACCACAAGTGGTGACCATGTAAGTGTCTGTAATTTCTGACACAGGCAGTGCACAAAAAAAGGTTAGAACATGTGACACGGATCTTGCACACATCTGAACAGTCAACACAACAACTGGTGGCAAAGCTAAGCGGTATCAGTCAGGCAGGCTTCAAGCCTCTGAGACCAAAGCCTTCTGTGAAAGGCTTCAACATCTATGGTATAGGGCTGAACAACACACAGGGTGGGGGAACACAGATCAAGTGACAGGAAATCAGGGAAGTAAGCAGTGTCCAAGGTCCAGGCTCGGAAGGATGGAGTGAGCCATGCAAAAAGAAGGGCAGAGTCCCGTATGGGGCGATGGTGTGGGAACAGGGGTCCTTACCCAGGGAGGCTATAAGTGACAGGTTCTCCAGCATCACGTCACAGTACAGGAGTCTCTGAGCATTGTTAAGGAGACCCCACTCCTCCTGGGAGAAGGACACAGCCACATCCTCAAAGATCACATGGCCCTGTCATGAGGGGGACAAGTGAGTTCACAGCAGCCTCTGCAACCAGGACCCCAGATCATGGTCGTCTACCCCAGTGACCCAGCTCAGAGGACACACCAGGTCCTCATGTCACAGGAACCTGCTAGCATTACATCATTTAGTTAAGACAGAGAGGGAGACAAGCAGTCTCACAGATGCTTTGGGGCTGCCACACAGAACCCCAGCCACTCTCCTCAGAGTCAACTCTCCTGAGATCACATAGATCACATCACATACAATGACACTTGTGCTCAGACCCCTGGAGTAAAGCCTGGGGACAAGGGCTCTGAGTCCATGCTCACACTCCCTCCCTCTCCACTGCCCAGCCCTGCAGGGCCACAGCTCCCTCACGTGCCTGACCGTGACCCCAACCTCACCCCATGCCACCACCTCAGCCCCAGGACTTCAGCACCTCACCGTGTTCCCCACATGCCACCCAGCACGCGGTGCTTCCCCAGGCCTCTGTGGGACCTCCCACAAGACACCCCAGCAATATCTCAGACTCAGCATGGGAACATGGAACTCTGGACAGTCCTTCTGTCCATTACTCCTACTTCTGACTTCCCGTCTCAGACATGGCATCCCCACCGTCACCTAGAGGCAAACATCCTGGGGTCATGTCAACTACTCTCTCTCATCCTGTACAGCAGAAAATCAGGTCTACCACAAACGAGATTCAGAGACTCACCTCCTCTCCTGCTACAGAGCCATTGCCAGGATCCAGTCACAATTGACATTCACCAGGACTGTGCCCTCCACTTGGCCCCCGGCTCCACCCTCACCCCCAGTCTTCCTCTCGGCAGGCAGAACAGCCTCTTCAGACCCAGTGTCAGATCACTTCCCTCCTCTGTGGCCAACGTGTCATGGACCCACCCCCTCAGGAGAGGCCCAGCTCCTCAGGCTGCTATCCCAGGAATGACTCATGCCCCCAGTCTTTATCAGCCCACGTCAAGGGTTTGGCAGTTCCCTGAAGACTCCCCTCTCAGTCTCATCTCCAGTCTGTGCCCAAGGACATGTTACCACTTGACCTTCTCCATTGGACACATGGGAACACCTCCATACAACTGCTGGCTTTGATTAATGATCCTGTGCCTGAGATGGTGCCAGGGCCCAGACCTAAGGGCCCACAATCCCAGGACAACACTGTCTCCTATATCTGTGTGTCAGGACTAGGGGTAGGGATGACGTGTGGGTAGGTACTGGGGTTTCTTCCACTTACCTGTCCAGGGGCCATAAATGCTGCTGCTTCCATGGGAACCTGTGAAAAGAGGGAGGATCTGAGATAAAGGTGATCATGGTGTGGATGTAAAGGCTGAACTGTTTCCTCCCTTCCTTTTCCTGGAGATGAGTCATCTGAGGTTGACCTCTGACCTCGGATCCTCAGTCTTCAGAGCTGTAACTTGACAACTCTATGGCCCTGAACAAAAAGACTCAACGTCCCTGAGACTCAGTGTCTTTATGTGTATAATAGCAATATTTATGGTGCCTATCTCATGATGTTAGTGTAGACATCAAATGCATTAGTGCATATCTAATGCTAAGACTGAGCTATTACTGAACACAGGATTAACATTTCTGTAAATGTTTTTGAAAACTGGGTATTTCCTACATGTCTTTCAAGTCATTATATAAATGTGACTTTTAATCAATACCTTGAGGTTTCTGTGATTCCCTATCTGACACCAAATATATGATGTCTCTTCCACCACCAATGATCTGATTCTATGATACCAACTGGGTGACTGACATTTAATCATATTCTGACACTACCTGAGGTTAGGGACAGAATTTAAAGGTTTAAGGAGGCAGTCCCATAAGACTGCCCTCTTTAAAGAGGCCAGTTCCAATGTCTGGTTCCCAGGCTAACGGTACTTCTGTTCTACTTGGCTACAAATTCAAGATTTCCCATGAACCTTTCCTAAGTTATGATAATTTGCTAAAAGGACCCACAAAAGTTAGGAAAACAGTTTTCTTATTTCTCTGGTTTATTATAATGGATACAACTTAGGAACAGCCCAATGGAAGAGATATCTAGGTCTGGGGGGGTGGGGCGCTAGAGGGCACCATGGTGTTTCCAGGCCCTTTCAGTACATGCCACCCTCCCAGCACTTCTGCAATTTCAATGTGTTCACCAATCTGAAGGAACCTTGAATTTCATTCTTCAGCAGTTTTTATACCTAGTCTCTAGTTTCCTTCTGATCCTTGGGAGGCCCCAGTGTTGGGGGGTTGGGGGGGAGTATAAACTTCTAATTGCTTAGTTTTTCTGGTGACCAGTCCCCTCCTGAGTCTACCTAGGGGCCCTGCCCTAAGTCACCTCATCGTAATAAACTCCTGTGTGACAAAATGCGGTCGTTGTGAAAAAAAGTCCTAACCCCCAGGAAATTCCAAGGGGTTCAGAGGTCTATGTGAAGAGCCCAAGGCAAAAACTAAATTTTATATATATATGTATTTATTATTATTTTATACACAGATATATTAAGCAGTTATTATTTGCTTACACAAGATTAACTTATTAAATCTATACCTTTTTAACTTCGTAGTTTCCTGGGAGAGCTGAGGCACCTCTGCCCTTGACTGGGCCTGGGCTTCAATGACTGGTCAACATTGCCCACTTTTTGCTGGCTCAAACTCGAATGCACAGTCGGCTAAGTGTTCAGAGGAGTGAATCTACACAATCTAACACATCCTTCTCCATCTCCACTCCAGGCAAGACTCCTTACTCCTTATACCCTTGCTTCCCCAGAAAGCTCTGGAACCACAGAACCCTCCCATCTTCAGGTAGCCTCAGAAAGTCTCACCTGTTCTGCACTGCCCGCCAGCCCCAGGTCACTTCTTTCATCTCAGGTCCCCTTTCCCAGAAAAGTGACCAAACTTTCCCTCTTAAGTTTGAGATTCAGAATTGGCCGGAGTCCAGGACTTAGTCTGTAACCACATGGACATCAGTGAGCCACAGACCTCCTCCTTCAATTCCAGACTACAGATTCCACCGGCCCCTATGTTACCTCAACTTTGGAATTTCAGAAGCAGCATGTCCGGAATCCAACTTTTAATCTCTCCCTGAAACTGACTTCTCACATCAGTTGCTGGTCTCAAGTCTTCCAGATGCTCAGCCAAAAGAAAATGCTTATTGTCCTTTACTCTGTCCTTAGGTCAGAGCCACATTCACTGCACCAGGAAATCCTGCTAATTATCTTTAAGAATTATTAAGAATCTTATTACTTATATTCCTTCGTAAAAAAATTAGTAAACAGAAACCTCAATTAGAGTTGGCACACCAGAAGAGGTCAGCCCTCACTGACCTGAAACAATAACGGAATCCAAAAGGATGAAGACTCCTTCTTTCCTGGAAAGGACTCAGCCAATGAAAAACAAAGCCATGGACTCTTTAAAAAAAAAAACAAACAAAAAACCCATGGACTATTTGGTGGCTACAGCCCTTCTAACATCCTTTTTTAATCTCCATAAAAGTGATAGCCCACCATAGCTGCACACCCCAATTGCAATTCCCTAATGATGGTTGGGGGGGAGGATGGGAAGGAGGAGAGGGGCGGAGGGGGGGAACCATATTTGCAATAGAAATAGCGGGCAGTCTATTTGTTTCAGGTCAACAACTTCCATAGGCACCACTCTGGTCCAGAAGCCACCTTACTCTCTGGAGTGGAATGCACTGGGCTCTCCCAGGTCTCCCTGCCTCCACCCTCAGAACTCAGTCTGTTCCAGTCTGTTCTCCCCTGAGCAGCCTTTGGAATACTTTAAAACTATAACTCAGACCGTGTTCCTGATTTATTCACAACCCTCCGCAGCACCCAGAATGCTGACAGTTGGCCCAGACTGTTGACTCCTCCCTAAATTCTCTGTTCCCTGCATAAATGACTGGAACCCCAGGTTTCCCGAATGCTCCCGGCTCTTGAGCACCTCCAAGTCTTTGCACGGGCCAAACCCACAGCCTTTAACACGCTCCACACTGCGTCACACAGCCTGTCAGAAATGGGACCACCACACACGCACACCTAAAGTTCTGGAAGCAGGGGACTGAACCCCAATGCCCTGAGCAGGAGACCCTCCCTGGGGGCTTGAGATTTGGGTCAGGATCGGGTGGGGGGGGGCGGAACAGTCACCTGGGCCGGGTCCTGCACCGCGTTGGTTGACATAGGACCCTGTGGGCGCGGTGGTGCCAGGAGACGCGCAGGATAATGGCGGAGACCTAGGCCGAAAATCCCGGAAGTGGGTTCCGCAACCCGCTCACTCCTGGGCAGTGTGGACGGCACCCCTCGGGTTCTTTCCAGTTTCTCTAAGCTCGGCTCCACCGAGAGATCCTGAGCCTCGGGTCCTTCAGACGGCAGCAAAAGCAGCCAAACGACCTCCTTCAGGAAGGAGCCGGAAGTCCCGCCCACTCCTAGTTCACAATCCCGGAAGAGCCCCTGTTCGGGTCCATCACTAGTGTGGAGAACAAGGCCGGTCCGCACACAATCTCCTGGGTAATGTAGTTCCCATCGGTCCACCGAGTCGGGGGCGGAGGAGACCCTCCCCCAAACTCCGAGGCACTAATGGGCCAAGTCCGTGCGGGAAGAACAACACATCAAAGCAGACTCATCAAACCCTGTATGTTTAATCTTTTTAAAATTCTGATTTAACTCATTTCTCAACATAAAAGTTGATACAAGATTAGAAAAAAAGCATTCCAGTTGTGTAAAGACTGAGAGTAGCCAGAGTCCTTATTTGTTGTTTTTGTTTTTTATGAAAACCTTGGAAGTATTTTCAAATAAGAAAAACCAAGTTAATAAGATTTTGGAATAAAAAAGGGAATTATGTGCAATAAAATATGTTGATCATTGGCTAAAATAAAATACATGAAATTAGAAAACATAACTGTATAGTGGATACTGTCAACCTAAATTAACCTGAGAGACAATAATCAAGCACAACGCGTTACCTTGGGACCAAAGAATTGCAATTCGGGGCACACATTTAAGTAGCAACAAAAAAGATGTCGGGCTAGGCCATCGGTCCCCAACCCTTTTGGCACAGGGTCCGGTTTCGTGGAAGACAATTTTTCACGGGGGTTGGGGGTTTGGGGATGGGTGGGGGTGGGGCGGGGGTGTGGGCTAGGGAATAAAAGTAAGGAGCTTTTAAAGACAAAGAGAGGTTTGCATTACAAAGGATTTTAATTGGAGTTGGAGGCAGAAGCTAGTCTCTGCAGAACAGGACTGAGTGCTAAGGCTATCACTACAGGGAAGTAATAGTCCATTAGTGTGACAAGTTGCAGGTGTTTTTGCAGAATCCTTGGAATATTTGCAGGTAGGCCCAGATCAAAAGTTCATGGTTTCACAAAATGGGGAAGTGCAGGAGGTCCACTAATTAATAGCCTCCCAGCTCCATGTTAAAAATCCCTTGACAGGGTACTTCCCTGGTGGTGCAGTGGTTAAGAATCCGCCTGCCAATGCAGGGGACGCGGGTTCGAGCCCTGGTCCGAGAAGATCCCACATGCCGCTGAGTAACTAAGCCCATGCGCCACAACTACTGAGCCTGCGCTCTAGAGCCCGCGAGCTACAACTACTGAAGCCCGCGAGCTACAACTACTGAAGCCCACGTGCCACAACTACTGAAGCCTGCGCACTTAGAGCCTGTGCTCCACAACAAGAGAAGCCACCACAATGAGAAGCCCGCGCACCACAACGAAGAGTAGCCCCCGCTCGCCGCAACTAGAGAAAGCCCGCGCGCAGCAAAGAAGACTCAATGCAGCCATAAATAAATAAATAAATAAATATATATATATATATATAATTTTTTAAAAATCCCTTGACAGAAGTGACTCCTTTTTATTTCACACTTCACAACACTATTAATTTGGCATGCCTTACAGGACTTCTCAAAGCAAATATAAAAATTACCACAGCATGTACACAAACTATATGATAATAGCAGACTTCTTTAAAAAAACGTAAAAATTGAAATGACAAGAAAACACTTAGGAAGATATTAAGACATATAAATTATTAAAGATTTAATATATAAATAATAAATAAATTCGATAATTACTACAAATGAAAGATTTAAAACCTGAGAAGGCAAAATTCTTCTATGTCACTTCAGATTAGAATTATGAAAGCAAACAACATTTTTAAAAAAGTAGTCTTATTTTCCATTAGGAAAATGAAAATGAAACGAATCAGATTGATGAGCCTAAGGAAGTCTGACATTACCAAATGTTGGTAAAACTAAAGAAATTAGTAAATATCACAAACTGCCATTGGGTATCTATTAAAATTACTTTGCAGAAGTGTTTAGCGTTATGCAGTTACTTTAAACCTCTGCCCCTTTGTGCAAAAAATACTTTCTATTGATACATGCACTACGTAAACCAGTGTATCAATAAGAAAACATGTCAGATATCTCTAAGTAGCACTGCTATACCTACCAAAAGCATGAAAAAAAAAAAAAAGAAGCAGAGAAAGATTTCAAGATTTGAATGTAAAATTGAATTAAAAAAATTCAATGCCACGGAGCAACTAAGCCCATGCGCCACAACTACTGAGCCTGCGCTCTAGAGCCTGGGAGCCACAACTACTGAGCCCGTGTGCCACAATTACTGAAGCCCCCGTGCCTAGAGCCCGTGCTCCACAACAAGAGAAGCCACCACAATGAGAAGCCTGAGCACCATAACGAAGAGTAGCTCCTGCTCGCCGCAACTAGAGAAAAGCCCACTTGCAGCAATGAAGACCCAAAGCAGCCAAAAATAAATAAGTTTTAAAAATTCAGACTATGCAAACCTATACAATTATGAAAAAAAAGAAACTTAATACATCTTAAGAGAAAATTTCACAGACTTTAATTTTGGGACATAGTTTGCTTTTACGTAGTGACTCATGAACTGGAAAGCATCCAGTCTAGAAAATAGAGAGGAGCTCTGAAGAGCTATTCAGAATGCACAGATTACATAGACAAAAATACTTGAGAACAAGGAATTCATACTAGGCAATAGCTGATTCGTCATAGAAAGGTTAATTTTCTTTATGTGGGGCACAGGGAAGTTTTGGAACAAGGTTGTGAAAAACTAAAGCTTATCAGGCATATTCTGATTGGCTGGCCTTAGATTTCCGCTCCTGAAAGAGCCAGATATCTGCAAAAAATAGAAATTGAAGTAAGTTTCAGCATTCAGATTTGGGTCTTAGCATGAGCCACTCTGTCTTGGGACTAGTTTAGATATTTTAACACATGACGGGGGAAAAAAAAGTAAAATCACAAACGTTATATTGTTTTTTGGCTTTTACGAATAAAGCTGCTGTTACTGTGAATATTTCCACCGAAGTATTCCTGAGTCATAAGATTTAATTTTTCTTAAGGATATACCTACAATTGAGATTACCGTGTCGTATGATATGTGTATGTATAGCATTACAAGAGAGTACAACAGTATTTTCTAAAGTTATTTATCAATTTGTATTCCCTCAAGAAATATATGAGTTGTAGCTGTTTCATCTCTTCATTAACTTGAAATTGTCAGTGCTTGAATTTTAGTCATTCCAATGAGTGTGTAGTAGTCCCTCACTGTGGCTTTAAAATGTGTTTACAATGCTGAGTAATAAGGAGAAGCATATTTTCATTTTCTTATTTACCATTTATACTTCTTTGGTGACACATGCCTTGAGAAGTTTTGCGAATATTTTGAATTGTGTTATTTTTCGTTATTGTTATAAGGACCATTTACATATTGAGAAGCACAGTCATTTTTCAGAGATAGTTCTTACAACTATCTTTCTCTAGGTTGTGACTTGAGTTCTTACTTTCTTAACTATCTCTTGAAAAGGAAAGTTTTAATTTTGATTAAGCTTCAATTAATTTATTTTCTTTGGTTGATGACCTTTGTGTTTTTATTTATTTATTTTTGTTTATTTTTATAAATTAATTTATTTTTGGTCGCATTGGGTCTTTGTTGCTGTGCGCAGGCTATTTCTAGCTGTGGAGAACAGGGGCTACTCTTCCTTGAGGCGCGCGGGCTTCTCATTGCAGTGGCTTCTTTTGTTGCGGAGCACGGGCTGGAGGTGCGAGGGCTGAGTAGTTGTGGCTCCCGGGCCTTAGAGTGCAGGCTCAGTAGTTGTGGCACACAGGCTTAGTTGCTACACGGCATGTAGGATCTTCCCGGGGATCGAACCTGTGTCCCCTGCATTGGCAGGTGGATTCTTAACCACTGTGCCACCAGCGAAGTCCCACCTTTTGGTTTTTAAATAATCCTTACCCTTAACCAAAAACAAGTCCTAAGTCATCTTTTTTAGTGAATTTTCCCCCACTGACATAAAAAACGGTGGGGGGGGGGACTTAAAATAAATATATAAATATGAAAATAAATAAATATGAAAAAATAAAATAAAATGTTGATTGCTCAGACTGATGTACATGGATTACCTTTATCAAGATCTTTCTTTTGCAGACTTCCAAGAACAAATGTAGGATATTTGTAAAAGCTATTTTAACATTGTCTACTTATCCTTGTATGTTACTATTCAATTAGATTTTGTTTGTATGTTTGTTGTGGCCACACCATGTGGTTTGGGGATCTTACCTCCCTGACCAGGGATCGAACCGGGCCCCCGGCAGTGGAGGCACGGTCAATTGGATTTTTTTTTCTTCCTGCTAACATGTATTATATTTCTGATTGTTTGCCTGGATTATAATTACCCTCTTCACATGCCATGATGGACACCCTGAGAAGACGAACGTTTTCCCTTTTTTCTGCCTTAAAGTTTTCGAAAGGAAGTCTCCATTCGTGCTTTGTTATTGATACTTTTCTGACTGTGAATAATTTCCCTTTTTTATGAGAGAACAATTTTATACTCACAGGCTTCAGGAGGCAGCATGAGCTCCCTGGGACTTGATTTCATTATTTCAATTTCATTGTTGTGTTTTGAGGGCAAGTCTCCATTTGTAGCCAATCAAACTGGTTTTCCAATTTACCAGAGTAATGCATGTTTCCCTCCTGGAATAAATCTACTTAAGTTAGATAAAAAGTACATCCATTTAAATTGAAAGCACTGGTATCAATGGCTATCACTAATGTCCACTGACACTGACCACATGTCAGGCCTGTTCCAGGCACTGTCGATTACCACACGTTTAATTCTGGCACCCCTGTGCTCTCAAAGTCATGAAAATACAGCTAATACATTAAGTCTCTCATTAAGCTCAACTTACATTAGAAGATGCCCCTCCATTGTGAGATGCTATCCTCTGCCTTCTTTCCAGGTAAAAGTCCTTTATTTTTTGAAATGTGGGTGTGAAATGTCCTTTTTTACCAAATCTGTGTGAGCTTTCTAGTCAAAAAAAATTTTTTAGTGATTCATGAAATGCTAACATCTGGGAATCACCAAATCACCGTCCCCCATAGGCTCCCTCTGTTATCCCATTAAATTCTCCCTATCCCACTAACCCCTCACCTCCACTTTCCCCTTCCTGCTGCATGTCCTTTCCTCCTTTGTGTAGCACCCAAGAGTCCAGTTCTGGAGGCCGACTGATGCGTCAAATTCCAGCTTCACTGCTTATGCCCTGTGTGACCCTGTGCTAGTCAATGAGCTGTTTGTGTGTCAATTTCCTCCTTGGTAAAATAGGATAATGTTGTAGCTGCTGCTCAGGGCTGTAGGAGGGTCTATTGGTTAATGTATGAAAAGTGCATAGGGCAGCACCTTGTGCTCCCTAATGAATGGGTCTGTTGATGGTTACAATCCCAGCTGCCATCATCAACGTCATTGTCATCACCATCCCCATCATCATCATGGTCACCATCGTGCCAGACCTTGGCCCATTCTGGAGCCATGTGGCATAGTTTTGTGGTTATACAGCACAAACCCCAGGTACAGCCAAACTGTGTCTCTAGCTTGGTTCAGCTGCTCATCAGTTCCCTGCCTTTCAGCAAGTACATTTATCTCCCTGAGCCTCGATTTCCTTTTATGGAAAATGATGCCTTTCAGGCACCTGCTTCATGGGGAGGCTGTGAGGAAAACCCAAAATAGAATCCTTTAGTGCAAGGCCCACAGGAAGAGATGCCTAACGCTGTAGGATGAAGGTGCAAACCATGTTCCTGAATAAGGAGACCAAATTATGTGTACACAAGGACAGACATGAACTGACTAGATGGTATGTATAATTTTGTTATGCCTGGGCAATTAATTAAAAAGCCCAGGAAAAATATCAATAAAAACCTTAATTAAAACTTATAAATATATTTAACATTTCAAATAAAATACTTCTATTTCATAAAACTAGTACAGGCTAAATTTTTTTTTCCACTCTGCAGAACTTGTGGGATCTTAGTTCCCCGACCAGGGATTGAACCCAGGCCCTTGGCAGTGAGAGCACCCAGTCCAAACCACTGGACTGTCAGGGAATTCCCCAGTATGGGCTAAATTTAGATACCAATGAAAGAATAGGCAAAACAACTACATTGAAAAAAATCAGAAAGTGAATGACTCTCAGAGACTCACGGAATCAGGCAAGTGGGCATTTTTCGGCATCACAGAATTGTTCTATACCTAGACTGGGAAGTTTTTTCATGTATAAATGCATTTATCAGTCATCAAATTGTACAGTTGATGTTCGTGTATTCCCCTGAAATAAACTTTACATTGAAAAAGTTTGAAACACTTCCTGAACTTTAGTTAATGGCTTGTATCTTGCCATGGCATGGGTAGTGTTTGTGAACCTAAATGCAGTGTAGTCAAAGAAGGCCCGGAAGCAACGGTTCACCTATGTCCTTGAGCACATCCAAGACACAGTTCTTGATTTCTCAATACCTTTCTCTACCAAAAAGAAAATCTCCTTAGAGAAAAGACTGATTCCTGGCAGAGAAAGGAAATTTGCAGGATGAAACTGTAATATCTTTTGTATCAGAGCTAAGTGCACAAAATGTGATGGTGACATGAAAATGGGACAAACCAGCATAAAGGAACTCCCATGGACTCAAATCTGGGAAATTTTGAGATTCAAAACAAATGACGGGCTTCCCTGGTGGTGCAGTGGTTAAGAATCCGCCTGCCAGTGCAGGGGACACAGGTTTGAGCCCTGGTCTGGGAAGATCCCACACGCCACGGAGCAGCTAAGCCTGTGTGCTACAACTACTGAGCCTGTGCTCTAGAGCCCACGAGCCACAACTACTGAGCCCATGTGCCACAACTAGAGAAAACCCACATGCAGCAACGAAGACCCAAACCCACCAAAAAAAAAAAAAAAAAAGGCTCTGAAGGGACTTTCCTGGTGGTCCAGTGGCTAAGAATCTGCCTTCCAATACAGGTTTGATCCCTGGTGGGGGAACTAAGAGCCCACATGCAGCGGGACAACTAAGTCCACACGCCACAACTAGAGAAGCCCGTGCGCCACAATGAACACCCAGCGCAGCCAAAAAAAAAAAGAAAGGGCTCTGAAGAAGGCCCCGAGTGAGAAAAATGATCATTTTATATTTTTCTGTATGGCACATTTATTTTTTAAATTTCTTTTTGCCTGCATTGGGTCTTCGTCGCTGCGTGTGGGCTTTCTCTAGTTGTGGCGAGCGGGGGCTACTCTTTGTTGCGGTGTGCAGGATTCTCATTGCGGTGGTTTCTCTTGTTGTGGAGCACAGGCTCTAAGCACATGGGCTCAGTAGTTGTGGCTCTCGGGCTCTACACCGCAGGCTCAGTAGCTGTGGCACATGGGCTTAGTCACTCTGCAGCGTGTGGGATCCTCCTGGACCAGGGCTTAAACCCGTGTCCCCTGCATTGGCAGGCAGATTCTTAACCACTGAACCACCAGGGAAGCCCCTGTATGGCACATTTTTTCACATTATTTCAGTTAATACTGATTATCTTGTGTAGCTTGAAAACTAGCCTCAAAGGAAAAAAAATCTCAGGACAAATTTCAAGTACTCATATCCAATGCCAGCACAAGGGAGTAAGTCCATGGTGGCAACTGTGAAACCCATACGAACACGAGACCTGCATGTATACATCTAGACTCACCTGTTAAAATCCCTGGCACTTTACTCTGTAAAAACATAAAAAACAGCTTCACACAAACATTTATAAGATCGGACAAGGAGGATCCTTCTCCTTTACCGTGAATTTAACTTGGATGTGTGTTTTATTTTACTGGTTTTACCTATAATTCAACCGCTAGAAAGCTGCAGAGGGGGACTTGGAAATGTCCAGTCCTTTCCACAGGGTTAGAGAGGCTGAAACAGTGGAAAGAGGAAAGAACTAGCACTCACCTCAGAAGGCCACAGCCATACAGGATGAGCACCTTGCTGTCAGAGACAATAAAGAAAACAAACCCTCCAACAAACCACTTTCAATACATCAGCCGGTGTGACCCTTTAAAGACATGGCAGATCAAGCCATTCCTCTGCTTCAAATCCTCCAATGTCTCCCCATTTCATTCAGAGTCAAAGCCAAGACCCTAATAGTGTTATGCAGCGTTTGACTGCATTGGACTCCCAATTTCCTTTCTGAATTAATCTCCTACTATTCCCTCTCTTCATCACTGATTCAGCTCCATCACCTCCTTGATGTGCCTCGAATATTCCAGGTTATGTCCCAGCTGTAAAGCCCTTGAACTGGATGTTCCCTCTACATGGGGAGAACTTTCTCCAAATACCTACATAGCTAGCACCTTCTTCTCTTCCCAAGTCTTTGCATAAACGTCAGCTTTGAGAAGAGGCCCCACTTTAACCATTCTATTTAAAATTATGACGTGTTCTTATCCCCTCACAGATTGGTGTGTATCATTGAACTTACACTGCTCCGTTTTTTCCCTTCAGTAACACTTATGACCTTCTAGTATTTTATACAATTTATTGTTTATTATGCTGCTTATGTAAACTCTGCAGGGCAAGATTGTTTCTTTTTTCAACCTGTTTTGTTCAGTGATGCCTTTCAAGTGCCCAGAACAGTGATTCTGGCATCCAATAAATATCGAAGTGAATGAATGAATGATTAAAAAAAAGAAAAAGAAAAAACCCCACATAGAATGGAATCAAGAATGAGAATTGGGGGGGGAGGGATAAATTGGGAGATTGGAATTGACATATACACACTATTATATATAAAACAGATAACCAACAACTGCCTACGGTATAGAACAGGGAACTATACTCAATATTTTGTAATAACATATAAGGGAAAATAATCTGAAAAAGAATGAGTATATATATAACTCATATACATGAGTATATGTATATATGTATAACTGAATCACTTTGCTGTACACCTTTGCTGTACAACATTATAAATCAACTATACTCCAATAATATTTTTAAAAATAGATAAATAAAGCCTCTAAGTGACATGGATCAAGTTATCTTCCACCTTGCTAAACATCTTTTCAAAGAACCTATTGAGGGTTTCCCTGGTGGTGCAGTGGTTAAGAATCCACCTGCCAACGCAGGGGACATGGGTTTGAGCCCTAGTCCAGGAAGATCCCACATGCTGTGGAGCAACTAAGCCCGTGCGCCACAACTACTGAGCCCGCGTGCCTAGAGTCTGTGCTCCACAACAAGAAAAGCCACCGCAATGAGGAGCCTGCGCACCACAACGAAGAGTAGCCCCTGTTCACCGCAACCAGAGAAAAGTCCACACACAGCAATGAAGACCCAATGCGGTCAAAGATAAAATAAAAAAAAAATTAAAAGAAAAAAAAAAAGAACGTATTGAAGACTGAAAATGCAGCCAGTTAATAGACTCAAGTAATTACCTGTCTGCCATTAAACAAATACAACATATTTTCACTGAGGTTTGTTTAATTTGACTGAATTTCCCTAAATACTCTAAATGTTTCTATTCTGCAAACTGTGTGCATATACTAATAAACGTACTTCTTTTTAAACTAAAAAAAAAAAAAGAAGAAGAAGAAGAAGAAAGAGTGAGAGATAGTATCAGGCATTTAAAACCAGATGAACAGGAGTTTACCTATTAAAAAAAAATTCAACGTCTTTAGGGGTGCACATTTTAATGTGGCGATCCCTATGTGGACCATTCTCTCCTTAGATATAAAATACAAGTATTGTGTGATGCTATTTTCGGTATTCTAATTTCTTACAAGTTCAAGTAGCTCATGACTCAAGCCCTCATATTTCTCACAAAGAATTATGCCAATGGCTAGAGATGTTCGGAACCAAGCCTTCCAACAAATGTTGGTGGAGCTGCCCTCAACGTCCAAGTTTCATGACACAAGACAGCAGTGAACACATAAAAACAAAGGGCTGGGGTCCTTTGCTCCCTCAAACATTGCCCCACCAAAAAACAGAACTGATGAAAAACTGCAACAGGCTTGGCAGGAAAGTCTGAAAGAGCTTACGAAAGCATTTGTTTTTTTCCGTTTATAGTCTTTGTCTCTATCCCCTCCACCTCTTTGTTATTTTTCTTTTTTCTTTATTGGTCACACCGTGGGGCTTGCGGGATCTTAGTTCCCCGACAGGGATCAAAGCCAGGTCCTCCGACAGTGAAAGCGCGGAGTCCTAACCACTGGGACTCTGCAGGGAATTCCCTTGTTAGTTTTCTTTTTAACATAATGCTGAGATGGCTTAAGTGCAAACCAAGGGGGAGCCCTGTGGCTGAATGTTGTTATAAGCGCATAACGAACCCTGAGTCTGTCTCCTCTGCGCTTCCTCACAGGAAAAGCCCAAGCTCCGTCAAGTTCCAATATGACTCTACGTGACTAGTGGTGACATGTCACAGGAGGCTTTCTCACGGCAATAATTAAGTGGTTCCTCTTCATTACACATTCTCAGGTGGCGAGGATGAGTCTTCTTTTGGCTGAGGAGCGTCCTTCTGGTTACATTCAGAACGTCTTTCCCCGGTATGTTCTCTGATGTTGACAGAGGTGGACGGACCCACGGGTGGCATAGCTTCATGTGCTGAGTTTCTCCACAGAATGAATCCTCTGAACGATGAGCAGGGGCCGAAGGCTTTTGACATTTCCACTGCATTCGCAAGGCGTCTTCTCCCACATGACCACTTATGCATTTGAAAAGCAGACAAAAAACCCTCCCAGAATTCTTTACACTCAAAGGATTCTTCCCTCCAGCATGGATCCCCTCATGAAAGACAAAAAAGGAGCAGCGGTGAAGGCCTTTTTCTCAAGTATGAACCCGCTGGTGCTGCAGGAGATGTGACCTGCGTTTGAAGGCCTTCCCACACTCGGCGCACTTGTATGGCGTCTCCCCGGTGTGGATGACAGAGTGCTGGATGAGGTACGTGCTCCGGTGAAAGGCCTTCCCGCACTGGGCACACTCGTAGGGCTTCTCCCCCGTGTGAATCCGCTGGTGCTGTAGGAGTTCTGAGCTGCACCTGAAGGCCTTCCCACACTCTGTGCAATCGTAGGGCTTCTCTCCAGTGTGGATGATGTAGTGCTGGATGAGGTGTGCTCTGTTGCTAAATGATTTCTCACATTCTTTGCATTCAAAGGGTTTTTCTCCAGTGTGGGTCCTATTGTGGCGAATAAAAGTAGAGCGGTGGGTGAAGGCCTTTCGACACTGGCCGCACTCATAGGGCTTCTCCCCAGTGTGGATCGGCTGGTGCTGCAGGAGGTATGACCTGCGTTTGAAGGCCTTCCCACACTCGGCACATTTGTATGGCGTCTCCCCGGTGTGGATGACGTAGTGCCGGGTCAGGGTTGAGCTCTGGCTGAAAGCTTTCCCACACGCATTGCATTCATAGGGCTTCATTCCAGTGTGAATCCGCTGATGTCGAACAAGGTACCACTTCCTGTTAAAACTCTTCCCGCACTGCTTGCACTTGTAGAGGTTATGAATCAGGGGGCCTTTTCCTGGTCCCTGTGGGTCACGTTCACAGAGAACATCTCCCTGAGAGACTCTCTCCTGGAACGCCCTGGAGTGCACACCATCATCCGCCTCCAAACCATCATCTTCAAGGCTCGTTTTCCCAGGATGCGTTTCCTTGTGGGCGTCTGTCTCTGGCCTCAGCTGACCTTTCTGCACTTCCAAAAGCCCTTCTGGATCCATGGCTTGCCTCGACCTGCAGTCCCTTGAAGATTCCAGAGTCAGGCTTCCCTGGAGCAAGACTCCTTCAGACAAAACCAGCTCTCTGGTCTGACGTTTTGCTCTGTCATCTGGAAAGAATCCAATACACAAAGGGGGACTTTCGGTGATACAACACAGAAGAAACAGAAGCAACACTTCAGTGAACAAATGAGGATGAAATCAGCACCTCTGATATCTGCTATGTTTTAACGTCAGTGTATCCTAGATTTCCAGTTACTTTCTATGACCCTTGTACCCTAACACCATTAAAGGGAAAATCTGGCAGGAGGCCGGACCGGGAGACAGAGGATCTGGAGTAGGGGAGGGAGGACAGTTTCATTAATACTGTCTGGAGAGCATCTGCCTCAAGGATTGATGTCTTGGTTCTGTGAGAGTGTAGGGAAGTGGCACCTAGCAAGACTGGGAAGAAAAGGTCATCTTCCCTGGGAGGTGTCCCATGAGCTGGGTCCTAATGCAGACATCAGAGTTGCCAGAAAGAAAGAAGGATGGGGTACTGGGTAGAAACGGAAGGAATAAGCGTGGGTAGATCCACCTTTGGAGAGTGCTTAAGAGTTATAAGAAGAAAAGGTACTATCAATCAGCCATAAAAAAGAAGGAAATCATGCCATTTGCAGCAACCTGGATGGACCTGGAGATTATCATACTAAGTGAAGTGAGTTAGAGAAAGACAAATATCATAGGATATCACTTATATGTGGAATCTAAAAACAATGATACAAATGAACTTATTTACAAAACAGAAACAGACTCACAGACATAGAAAACAAACTCATGGTTACTAAAGGGGAAAGGCTGGGGGGAGGGAAAGATAAATTAGGAGTTTGGGTTTAGCAGATACACACTACTATATATAAAGTAAACAACAAGCACCTACTGTATAGCACGAGGAACTATACTCAATACCTTGTAATAACCTATAAGGCAAAAGGATCTGAAAATGAATGGATATATGTATATGTATAACTGAATCACTTTACTATACACCTGAAACACAACATTGTAAATCAACTATATTTCAATTAAAAAAGAAAAAATTGCCTAGAAAATGGCCTGGGATGTAATAAGTGCTATATAAGTGGCTGATAAATAAAACACTGAAAATACTGTTTGAATTAAAAAAAAAAACAAAGAGGTACTTCACTGGTGGCCCAGTGGTTAGGACTCCATGTTTCCACTACAGGGGTCCTGGGTTTGATCCCTGGTCAGGGAACTAAGATCCCACAAGCCACACAGCGCAGCAAAAAAAGAGAGTTACAAGAAGAAAGTGGCACCAGAATCCTGGTGAAGGCAAGCCTGAAGGGGCGGTTACAGGAAGAAGAGAATAAAAATCTCAGAAGAAAAGGGGTAGTGGGACACACAAACTCAAACGGTATGAAAGACGAGTTTCTGCTCTGTTGAGAAGCATTAGAGTGGTGTTAGCAGGGAGAACTCTGGAGTCACAATGCCTCAGTTTGAGGAGCGGCTTGTGGGATCTTAGTTCCCTGATGAGGGATCAAACCTGTGCCCCCTGAAGTGGAGGGGCACAGCCCTAACCACTAGACCGTCAGGGAAGTCCCTCCTTTCTTCTTTTATTTTCCTTTAAATTTATGTATTTTATTTATTTATTTTTGCTTGCATTGGGTCTTCGTTGCTGTACGTGGTCTTTCTCTAGTTGCAGCAAGCGGGGGTTATTCTTCGTTGTGTTGCGCGGGCTTCTCATTGCGGTGGCTTCTCTTGTTGCGGAGCATGGGCTCTAGGCGTGCGGGCTTCAGTAGTTGTGGCATGCAGGCTCTAGAACGCAGGCTCAGTAGTTGCTCTGCAGCATGTGGGATCTTCCCGGACCAGGGCTCAAACCCGTGTCCCCTGCATTGGCAGACAGATTCTTAACCACTGAGCCACCAGGGAATCCCCCTCCTTTCTTCTTTATGTCATAATTTCCTCACCTAAGAGGCTAGAGGACTCTCAGTTTCTCCGGGTGTCATGAGGGTTAAATGAGAAAATGCCTGTAAAGCTCTCAGCACATTTCTTGACGCAGTGCGAGTATGTATGTTGGTTAATTTTATATGTCAACTTGGCTTGGCTACTGTGCTGAGCTCTTTGGTCAAACACCATTCTGGAGGTTGCTGTGAGGTACTTTTTAGATATGACTGACACTGGAATCATCAAACTTTGAGAAAGGCAAGTTACCCTTCTTAATGTGGGTGGGCCTCATCCGATCAATCAATGTCCTTGGGACTTCCCTGGTGGCGCAGGGGTTAAGAATCCACCTGCCAATTCAAGGAATACAGGTCCGAGCCCTGGTCTGGGAGGATACCACAAGCTGCGGTGCAACTAAGCCTGTGCGCCACAACTACTGAGCCTGGGTTCTAGAGCCCGTGAGCCACAACTACTGAGCCCACGTGATGCAACTACTGAAGCCCGTGCACCTAGAACCCGTGCTCCACAACAAGAGAAGCCACCAAAATGAGAATCCCATGCACTGCAATGAAGAGTAGCCCCCGCTCACCACAACTAGAGAAAGCCCACATGGAGCAATGAAGACCCAATGCAGCCAGAAAAATAAATAAATAAATAAACTTAAAAAAAAAAAATCAATGTCCTTAAGGGAAAAGGCTGAGATGCCCTGGGAGGGAAAGGATTCTGCCTCCAGACCCAGGACTGCAAGCATCTACTCTTCCAGCTTACTGGACTGCCCCGAAGATTTTGAAATCACTTAACCCTCACAATCACATGAAGCCTAATCAATAGAATAAAACTCTGATTTATCTCCTTTTGGGTCTGATTCTCTGAAGAAGTCTAATGTTATTATTCTCATTGTTGTACTGGGCAGTTAGGATGACAGCAATGCCATTAGCAAGAACAAGCCATCTTATTCTACAGGCCAAAGAGAGTGGCCTCAGTAGAAACCAAACCTACGGACACCCAGCATCTAGAACTAAGACAATAAATTTCTGTTGTTTGAGGCACGCCCCCTCATCCAAAAGGAAAAGAAAAAGAAAACCTATCCACAGTAATAGAGTGTAAACAGTGGGTAACACTGTAGGACAAGCTATTGACAAGGATGAAGCACCAGGAACCTGCAACAAAACTGGAAATAGTCTAAATTTTGGGTGAGGTGGAGGATACCTCAGTTTATACATATGTGAAAAGTAAAGATGATTTCCCACTCTTGGGCATATATCCAGACAAAACTCTAATTCAAAAAGCTATATGCACCCCTATGTTCACAGCAGCACTATTTACAATAGCCAAGACATGGAAATACCCTAAATGTCCATTGACAGAGGAATGGATAAAGAAGATGTGGTACATACATACAATGGAATGTTACTCAGCCATGAAAAAGAATGAAATAATGCCATTTGCAGCAACGTGGATGGATCTAGAGATTGTCATGCCAAGCAAAGTAACTCAGAGAAAGACAAATACCATATAATATCACTTATGTGTGGAATCTAAAAAAAAATGGCACAATGACACAAATGAACTTACCTACAAAACAGAAACAGACTCACAGGTATAGAGAGCAGTCTTGTGGTTGCCAAGGGGGTTGGTGGAGAGAGATGGATTGGGAGTTTGGGATTAGCAGATGCAAACAATTACATATAGGATGGATAAACAAGGTCCCATTTTATAGCACAGGGAACTATATTCAATATCCTGAGATAAACCATAATGGAAAAGAATGTATACATATGTATAACTGAATCACTTTGCTGTACAGCAGAAATTAACACAACATTCTAAATCAACAATACTGCAATAAAATTTTTTTTTTTTTTTTTTTTTTTGGTGCCGAAACCCGGGAAAAATTTTTTAAAAATTGAAAAAAGAAAAAGTGAAGCTGAACCTGAAGGATTGATATGTATCACTGTATAATTCCGATATAAAAAAATTAAGTAGATTTTAAAAACAAAGGGTATGGAAGTCAAATATATAGAGTCAATCCTTGAATAACATGGATCTAAAACCCATAGGTCCACTTATACACGATTTCAGCCCTTTGTATCTGTGAGTTCTGCATCCATGAGATCAACCGACCGTGGATCAAAATACTACATAATCTGCAGTTGACTGAATCTGAAGATATGGAACTGTGCATATGGAGGGGGACGGCCCACCATAAGGGACCTTAGCATCCACGGATGTTGGTATCTGCGGGAGCACTGGAACCCATCCCCCACATACTCCACAGGACAACTGTCCATCATTTCCAAAATGAGACAACTCTTTCAAGAGTTGTGGGCTTCCCTGGTGGCGCAGTGGTTAAGAATCCGCCTGCCAATGCAGGGGACACGGGTTCGATCCGTGGTCTGGGAAGATCCCACATGCCGTGGAGCAACTAACCCCATGCGCCACAACTACTGAGCCTGTGCTCTAGAGCCCGTGAGCCGCAACTACTGAGCCTGTGTGCCTCAACTACTGAATCCCATGAGCCTAGAACCTGTGCTCCACGAGAGAAGCCACCACAATTAGAAGCCCACGCACTGCAATGAAGAGTAGCCCCCGCTTGCCACAACTAGAAAAAGCTCACGTGCAGCAGTGAAGACCCAACAGATCCAAAAATAAATAAATAAAATAAATAAATTTATTTAAAAAAAAAGATGACGAGAGGGACTTCCCTGGGGCGCAGTGGTTAAAAATCCGCCTGCCAAAGCAGGGGACATGGGTTCGATCCCTGGTCACGGAAAATCCCACATGCCGCAGAGCAAGTAAGCCCGTGTGCCACAACTACTGAGTCTGCACTCTAGAGCCCACGAGCCCATGTGCTGCAACTACTGAAGATCGTGCACCTAGAGCCCCTTCTACGCCACAGCAAATGAGAAGCCCACACACCGCAACGAAGAGTAGCCCCCGCTCGCTGCAACTAGAGAAAGCCTGCGCACAGCAGTGAAGACCCAATACAGCCAAAAATAAATAAAATAAAATAAATAAATTTATATATATATAAAAAGATGATGAGAGCTTGAATTAGGGTGCTGGTGATGGACTCAGGACACACGGATAATCTCAAACGGGCAGGCCTGGGGATGGACGGATGTTGGTTTGATGGAGAGAGAGGCTGGCTGAGGTGTTGCTAATCTTCTAATCAGCTTAGATGGCAGGACGTTCTCAGAACAAGGCACGGGATAGGGGTGGGCAGGATCCCGGGGGTCTTCTAAGGCATGACAAGCTTGAGAGGTCTCTGAGACACGAAAGTGGAGATCTGGGAATAAGGAAATGGGGGCGGGGTGGCGTGTGGAACAGAGCATCGGTAGTGGAATTGGCCAAAGACACTTACAGGCGGGCTGAGAAGACTGAAGGACCGATAGAGAATAGAGACTGTGACTCACTGTGGATTATTCAAGCTACAGTCAGCAGCAGAGATGTGGGGCTGAAAACCCCAAACATCCGCTTGGTGTTCTTAAGGGCAAGAGGGGCAGGAAGGTACAGTGCAAGGGGCTGCTTCTGAGTGTCTTGTGGACAAACAGGAGGATGGATAAATGGATGGAGAAGGTGGGAAAGAGTTCCATAGAGAGTATAGCATAGATCATAACTTCAAGGGGAAGAAAGGCCCCTTTTCCTCTGAGTCTAGAAGTCCAGGAAAAATGTGTGATACCACCATTTACTTTGATTAATACAATTACATGGATATGGTAAGAACTGACCTTAGTCGACCCTCTCTATAGACCAGGCACTGTACTAAGCAGTTTTCTGCATTATCTCATTATACCTTCAAACAACCCACTCACATACACACTAGCCTCGCTCTGACTTCCTGAGAGCAGGGTGAGTAGAGTAGACAGAGGTCATACAAACCAAGCCCACTGGCTCTTCTCCTTCGGCCCAGAGCAAAACCACACTCTCCAGTCCTGAGCATCCAGCTGCGGCCAAATGCCTAGTCCTTGCCTGTGAGATACAGGGGAGTAAAGTATGTGTGCATCTGGGTGTGACCTGGCCCCTATCCCTTGCTGTTTCCCCTCCACCAGCTGGATTATGCTGGACCAACCTTAGAGCTATACGTTGACGTCAGAAGGTGCCTGGATCTCTAGATGCAACTAGAGATTATCATACTAAGTGAAGTAAGTCAGAAAGAGAAAGACAAATACCATATGATGTCACTTATATGTGGAATCTAAAATATGACACAAATGAACCTACTTATGAAAGAGAAACAGACTCACAGACATAGAGAACAGACTTGTGTTTGTCAAGGAGGAGGGTGGGTGGGGAGGGAAGGAGTGGGAGTTTTGGATTAGCAAATGCAAACTATTATATATAGGATGAATAAACAACAAGGTCCTACTGTATAGCGCAGGGAACTATATTCAATATCCTGTTATAAACCATAATGGAAAAGGATATAAAAAAGGAATTATATATGTGTATAACTGAGTCATTTTGCTGTATGGCAGAAATTAGCACGACAGTGTAAGTCAACTGTACTTCAATAAAAAAAAAAAAAGAGAGAAAATAAAAATTAAAAAAAAAAAAAAAAAAAAGAAGGTGCCTGAGTCTCTAAATAATGGTGTGGTCCCAAGCTGGCCAGCTGATGCACACTATACTTTGATGTGAGAGAAACCACCAGACCCCACAAAGGGGGTTTCACATAGCAGCTCAGAGGCACTGGTCCCCATGCATTCTCAAGGTTGCTGTGAACCCACTTGCCCAACAGCTATTGGCTCCTACCTGGGCACATGCTATGTGGGAGGCCTCTCCTTCCCATCCACAGCTCCTGCCCATGTTCCAGCAAGTGGATCAACTCTGGTTTGGGAACTGGATGCCCTGTGGATGGAGAAAAAAACAGGACGCAGGTGTTTTTTTTTGTTTTTTTTTTGTTTTGTTTTTTTTTTGCGGTACGCGGGCCTCTCACTGTTGTGGCCTCTCCCGTTGCGGAGCATAGGCTCCGGACGCGCAGGCTCAGCGGCCATGGCTCCCGGGCCCAGCCGCTCCGCGGCATGTGGGATCTTCCCGGACCGGGGCACGAACCCGCGTCCCCTGCATCGGCAGGCGGACTCTCAACCACTGCGCCACCAGGGAAGCCCAACGCAGGTGTTTTGATGAGAAGAATGAAACCCTTCCAGCCTATCTGGGACTTCAATACAGGAACAAGACCACGAATGTAGCGGCTCCCAAAGTAAGGAAAATGTTGATCTGTGACTGGGAATCCAACGGCACAAACACCACTCCTGGGCTGCAACTGCTATAGAGGGTGGTGCTGTCTGTCTACACAACACCACTTCCCTTAAACTTCATCAGTGGAAGCCAGCCCCATGCAGGGTCATGCCACTTTCACACACAGCCACGGGACCCTGGGAATACTCCAATAAAAAACAAAAAAACCCACAATGCTGAAGTCAAAATAATGGCATTAAGGTCCTAGCAAGTTCACGTAGAAGGCTCAGGGCTGTGAGCTAGAGGCAGGTCCCTCTGTTGAACAGAAAAATTAACCACAAAGGGGGCCATGGAATACTCACTCACACTGATCTGAGACTTTCTCTTGACAACAATCAGCGTGCCAGACAGAGAAGGTAAAAGGACTGGCTTTTGCAGGGTGTCCACCTGTGGCATTCCATGACATTCCTGTGCACCTTCTAAAATGATCTCCTGCCCAGGGGAGGATCACGGCCCAGGCCTCAGAAAGCATGTGATGATGATGTAGACACGAGGGGCCTTTGAACCAAGATTGTGCTGTTTAGGAAGATCCCTGGGTGGCACTGATGACAAATGCCATGTAGGGGTCTCCCTCACTCACCCACTCGTCTGAGAACAGCCCTGCTAACTGGCTGTGGTGATACCTGACATCACCAGGCTGGGTCAGTCAGCTTCCCTCCTGTGGAATCTGCAACAAGGACCTCAAACTGAGGCCCGAGGGTGCTGGGCACTGGGATGGGGCTGGTGTTCATAAGGACATTGTTTCTATCCCACCGATCACTGCTACAGACACAGGGAGATCAGGCAGGAGGAGAAGCGACCAGAAAAATGCAGGGCCTGTGGGGAGGAGGAAAGGTGACTCCTGTGACCTTGATCAGCCTGGAAACAAGGCGGGTGGGGTCCCCCACATGTGTGAGAGCTAAGCACTTACCCAGTGAGACCAGGAGCCCACAGATCTCCAGCATCACCTCTTGGTACAGGGTCCTCTGATCCAGGTCAAGTTGTCCCCACTCCTCCCGGGTAAAGGTCACGGCCACATCCTTGAAGGTCACCAACACCTGGACAGTCAAATAGGTAGTGGTGTTGGGCTTTTGCACTTGGATAGGATCAACCCTGTCACTCTGTTGCCGGTGAAGATGCAGAGAGACACAGGCCTGAACCACTGAGGCCTGCTGATTGCCGAGTTCTGTGTTGGGCTCAAGGGGGAGGTGGAAGCAGTCTCTGGATATAACGCAACTGTGGCTGAGAGAAAAGCCTCCTGTGAAGGAAGCCACTAGAGATGACACAGACAATGGTTTTCCATGAGGACTGGGGGCAGATGGTACGTGCTCTGGGAAAAATGTTCATGATGATAATTCCAACAATGGTAACAGCAAAGTGACAGGTGCTGAGCCTCCCTGGTCCTCATGGTGCACCTGCCCCAGGCTGCGGTCTTCACACGCTGCGGTAAAGTGACTAGAGATCCCTCGCTCTGGAGCCAGATTTCTGGGGTTTGAATGAAGACTCTTAAATCTGACACTCGGGACTTCCCTGGTGGTGCACTGGTTAAGAATCTGCCTGCCAATGCAGGAGACACGGGTTTGAGCCCTGGTCAGGGAACATCCCACATGCCACGGAGCAACTAAGCCCGAGTGCCACAACTACTGAGCCTGTGCTCTAGAGCCCGTGAGCCACAATTACTGAGCCCGCATGCCACAACTACTGAAGCCCATGTGCTCTAGGGTCTGTGCTCCGCAACAAAGAGAAGCCACCACAATGAGAAGCCCACGCACTGCAATGAAGAATAGCTCCTGCTTGCCACAACTAGAGAAAGCCCGCGCGCAGCAACAAAGACCCAACACAGCCAAAAATAAATAAATAAATTTATATATATATAAAAAAATCTGACACTTGCTGGCAGTGTGATCATGGGGAGGATGACATCCCATCATTTCTCCAAGCATCAATTTCCACATCAATACAACAATCACTCCCACTATGCCAATTCTTAGAACTAAAGAGAAAATGTTCCCACACCAGATGCTGTGGAGTGCCTGGCCCAGTTAAGTGTTCAGTGTATTTTGTGACTTTCACTAATCCACAGCCCACAAGGTAAATGCCATCGTCACCACCATGTCACAGCCAGAGGCCTGAGGCTCAGGCAGCTCTAGAAAATCAACCACAACCTCAAATTTAAGGAAAAGTGGGGGAATTCCCTGGTGGTTCAGTGGTTAGGACTCCACGCTTTCACTGCTGAGGCCCTAAGCTCAATAGTTGGTCAGGAACTAAAATCCTACAAGCGATGTTGCGTGGCAAAAAAAAAAAAAAAAAAAAGGGTGGGGGCGGTGGCGAAGCAGTGCGGAGGCAGCAGCTGCACGAGGGGCTGCGGCGTCAGAGGCGAACCAGCAACCCAAACACCTGGGTTAACCACGTCTCGTCCACAACCCTCCTAGGTGAGAATTATGAAGATGACGACCTAGTAAACTCTGATGAGGTTATGAAGAAACCATTTCCAGTACAGATTGTTCTTGCACATGAAGCTGACCATAATTTTGAGCTTGATGAAGAAGTTTTGGAGCAGATATTGCTACAGGAGCACATAAGAGATCTTCACATAGTAGTGGTATCCATGACAGGAGCTTTTCGTAAAGGGAAATCATTTTTACTGGACTTCATGCTTAGATGTATGTATAACAAGGATTCTCAAAGTTGGATTGGTGGAAACAATGAAGCACTGACTGGCTTTACATGGCGAGTTTGTTGTGAAAGAGAAACAACAGGCATATGTCTGGAATGAACAAAAGTGGCTGTGCTGCTAATGGATACCCAAGGTGCCTTTGATAGCCAGTCAACTATCAGAGATTGTGCAACAGTGTTTGCTCTGAGTACTATGACTGGCTCTCTCCAGGTATATAATTTGTCTCAAAATATTCAAGAAGATGATCTTCAACACTTGCAATTATTTACAGAATATGGCAGACTTGCAATGAAAGAAATCTACCAGAAATCATTTCAGACATTAATGTTTTTGATTCGAAACTAGAATTATCCTTATGAACATTCATATGGTTTGGAAAGTGGAAAACAATTCCTTGAAAAGAGATTGCAGGTAAAACAAAATCAACCTGAAGAGCTACAGAATGTAAGGAAGCACATTCACAATTGTTTCTCAAATCTTGGTTGCTTCCTTTTGCCACATCCTAGTCTTAAAGTTGCAACTAATCCTAGTTTTTTTGTGGCCTCTCCCGTTGAGGAGCACGGGTTCTGGACGCGCAGGCTCAGCGGCCATGGTTCACGGGCCTAGCCACTCCGCGGCATGTGGGATCTTCCCGGACAGGGACACGAACCCATGTCCCCTGCATCGGCAGGCGGACTCTCAACCACTGCACCACCAGGGAAGCCCATCCTAGTTTTGATGGGAGATTGAAAGATATTGATGAAGAGTTTGAACGAGAGCTTTGAAATCTGGTTCCAGTGCTACTTGCCCCAGAAAATTTGGTAGCAAAAGAGATAAGAGATGAAAGTCATTTGTAGAGACCTTGTAGAATACTTTAAGGCTTATATTAAAATTTATATAAGAAGTCCATGCTTCAGGCAACAGCTGAAGCTAATAAATTTGCTGCAGTAGCAGGAGCAAGAGAGAAAGTATGGAGCAGGTAGGCAGTGGGGACAAGCCTTACATTGCACCTTCAGATCTGGAAGTGAAAACACCTGGATCTCAAGGAAGTGGCGATTAAACAGTTTCGTTCAGTAAAAAAAATGGGTGGAGAGGAATTCTACCGTCGTTATCAGGACCAGCTTGAGGCTGAAATAGAAGAAACCTATGCAAATTTTATAAAGAAACCTATGCAAATTTTATAAAGCACAATGATGGAAAAAATATCTTCTATGCTGCTCATACGCCTGCCACACTGTTTGCAGTCATGTTTGCTATGTATATAATCTCAGGACTGACTGGTTTCGTTGGCCCAAACTCTATAGCCGTCTGTGTAACCTTGTCATGGGGTTAGCACTGAGGCCTCTTTGTACTTGGGCATATGTTACATACTTTGGGGAGTTCACAGAAATTTGAACAATGATTGATCAGATTGCTGAAACACTATGGGAACAGGTATTGAAGCCCCTGGGTGATAATTCGACAGAGGAAAACATAAGGCAGTCTGTAACAAACTCTATCAAAGCAAGCCTGACTGTCCAGCTGTCTCATCATGCCAGATTAAAGACTGACAGTTCATCTCCTCATGGACTCCACTCTTTCTTCTTTTCATGCTAGCTGTACAATGAGAACTCAAATAAAAATAAACCAAAGTTTACAATCAACTGTAGAAGTAGTTTAGTATAACTGGCTTCACAGATGGCTGCCACAGAGTTAAAATTGTTGGTTTTAAGCATTCTATTTATGGCTCCTAAGACATGAAGACTAACTGTGCATTAGTTTTCATGCACACTTGTGCCATGTTTAATTCTTTTTTTCCCCTTTTTACTTAATCTAATGTTAGTGAAATCTGTCTTATGTAAAGGATATTTCAGGGAAATATTTTAAGAAATCTATTTAGAGTCTCTTTAACACAGTGTCCCATTGAAATTTTAATTTTTAGAGGTTATGAATCACTGTATCAATAATCAGATTGCAATGACAATGAAGCCTTTATTGAGCCATGACATTAAAAGTACATATTGCTTTACTGCCTTCAATACCAGTATTACATAAATGCATATATCAGGAACTTCACAGAAATTACATGATAATTCTTGTAGCTAAGAAAATGACTCTGAGGTGTACATTTGTCTTGCCTTTGAAAATTTATAAACCTGTCCAAAAAGGAGACGCATATCTGGGAAACTGAACTGTCTTTATGCAGTTTAGCCTTTGTGTACATAAAATATGCCATTAATTTTATTGGGGGAGAAATTCCAACCAAAAATGTTGCCTACAGCTCTGAGTTAAGAGTATCTATACAGTGTGCAGCTTTTATTTTCTAAAATCGCAGATAGGGCATGTATATGAATTATAAATATATAAACACGATTTTGTATTAAAAGTTTTGTAGTTTATGACAAAATCTAGTTCTGTGGTAGGCTAATGAGTACAGTCACTGTGAAGGAATGTTTGTGACTCATGTCAGTGTGTGAATGCAGACACAATTTGAAGTTTTTGATATATTTGCGATATTTATCTTCTTGAGCACTGCAATCTCACCCCCCCCCACTCCCCAAGGGAATTCAATGGGAATGTTTATCGTGACTTTGTCCTCTGTAGCATTTTAAAGTTCTTTCCTGTAATTTATTTTCAGTACATAATTAAAATTTTGTTTTATATATATATATATATATACATAAAGGAACAGAAGTGGGAATTGAACATCCAGCCAGAAAAAGATGGCACAGAGTTGCCAGAAGATGCGCAGGTGGGAGCAAGTTGTACCTTAGCTAGAATTAAAACAGCTAGGAAAAGACTGTCCTAAGAGGTGACAGTGATGCACAGGAAGGGTGGGGAGAGATAGCCCTGCAGAGATCTGGGAACAGGGCCCCAGATGAAGGAAAATGCAAGGGGAAAAGCTGCAAATTGGGCAGGAATTTTGCAAGTTCAGGACCTCCTGGCTGACTGTGGTGAGTAAGGGAAGAAGGGGAGAGGAAGAAGCATGGAGGAAGTCATGGGGCAGATCCAGTACAGGCCTGTGGGCCACAGTGCAGGAGGTTGTACTTATTATAAGTGTGATGGGAGCATCTGAGTGGCAGACCCATTCATTCATTTAACCATTTATTGAGTGCCCTTTACAAGCCCAGGCTGTTCTAGGTCTTGGCAGAGAGCAGCAACAGGCGCTCATGGTCCAGGGCTGGAAAGAGATGCTAAACAAGTAACGATATAAATGAGCAAGACAATGTCAGAGGGACGCAAAGATTCCAAAGTCAAGAAAATAGAGTTTCCCTGGTGGTTCAGTGGTTAAGAATCCGCCTGCCAATGCAGGGGACAGGGGTTTGAGCCCTGGTCCGGGAAGATCCCAAGTGCCGCGCGGAGCAACTAAGCCCATGCACCACAACTACTGAGCCTGCACTCTAGAGGCTGTGTGTCACAACTACTGAGTCTGTGAGCCACAACTACTGAAGCCCGTGCACCTACAGCCTGTGCTCCACAACAAGAGAAGCCACCGTAATGAGAAGCCCGCACAACCCAAGGAAGAGTAGCCTCCGCTGGCCACAACTAGAGAGCCTGCATGCAGCAACGAAGACCCAACACAGTTAAAAATAAAACAAATAAATTTTAAAAAGAAAGAAAAAAAGAAAGAAAATAGAGCGAGAAGACGAGGTCACGGTCTGCTTTTGACAGGGCACCAGGGAAAGCCTGTTGCAGGACAGCACACTGGAGTGAGTCTGAAATAAAGTGAGGAAGGAGCCAAGTGAATGGGAAGTTAACAAATAAGACAAGTCCTGACAGCGATCAGGACTATGATGAGGGTACTCAGGGTCACGGCTATGGAATTACCCAGGACCTGTTGTGTTTTCATGTCCAAACGGACACCACACTCCTGCACACTATCACCACTTACCATATGTAACTGAGCCTCAAATAGGAAAACAGATTCAGTGGGAAGCCAGTTCCATTGGCTGTAAACTGAAAGACAAATTCCTTGGCCTTCTGGGCGCCCTGCCTGTCCTGACACCCTTTCTGTCCTAGCAGGGCTGCAATCCCCAAGCTGCTGCAGGCTACTCCTGCCTCTTCCTCACCCCAGCCCTTATCTTTGTAGAGGTTACACAGCTGGGAACCCAAGGGTCAGATTCCCCCAGGGATGAGCCTCTAAGATCAACAAAGGCTAAAGAGACACCTCCGTGGAAAGAGAGCCAGAGTGATGCTCCCTGCACCGTGCTGTACTCGGGGGAATACACGTCACCTATGTGGTTTTTCTAGTTCCCTCAACCTAGTTGGAGGAACTTTAGCATAAAAGCCAAGGACAGGGACGTCCCTGGCGGCCCAGTGGTTAAGACTCCGCGCTCCCAATGCAGGGAGCACGGGTTCCAGCCCTGGTCGGGGAACTAGGATCCCGCATGCCTCATCACGCAGCCAAGAAAAACAAAACAAAACATAACCAAGAACAGCAGGGAAAGCTGCTCAAAGTCCTAGACTCGGAAAGAGCCGGGGCCGCAACACACAGAAAGGTCTCCGGACTGCGCGGCCTGCACTCCTCCCTGTGGGTCCTTCCACGCCACCGGTATGGGGTCAGGGGGATTCGAGAAGCCACATCTCTCCCTACCACACAGCGTCCCACTCACTGACTGACAGAAATGGGACCCTCCGTGTGAAGCCCCTAACCTGGATTCCCACCCGAAGCACAAGCGACCCCATCCCGAAGCTCCGACAAACAATGCCCTGGGGAGGACAAGGTGACGACTCAGAGGACACCACCATCCTGCACAGCAGCGCGCCTCGGCCACGTGGGTGGGGTCCGAGCGGGCGTGGCCTGGCGCGCCGTCCACTCACCTGCGCCGGGGTCACCAGCGCCGCCATCGCACCGCGGGGAGCGTAGGGCCACGTGAGGGCGCCGGAGACCGGCGGGTCCAGCGGACTTAGCTGACCCTCCCCCAGGTCGTACAAAGGCGCAGGTGGGCCCTCCAGGCTGTCCTCCCCGCTCCGTCCCGACGACCCGGGTAGAAGTCACCTAAGATAGAGACACAACTGCCCCATCACGAACAAACGGCCTCCCTGGCGACACAGGAAGTCCCGCCCCTGACAACACGAGCCACTAACGCCCGTTTTCTGTGACGTCATCAGAGCGGCGCTCACAGCCATTCCGCGGAGCATAGTCTTCAGGGTAATGTAGTTCTTGCCCAGCATCCGCTCGGGAATGAGAGTCTGCTCCTTGGAGCCAGTGTCCCAGAGGCGGGAGACTGGAGCTGGCAAAGGGCCTACAGAGGCTCCAACGAAGGAGGCGAGGCATTGGATGTTTCTAAAGGGGACACACCCAGTTTCCCTGTTGTGTTTCCTTTATCTTGTCATTTAAGATGCACCTAACTGAGCAAGTGGACATACTATATGGTAAACTTTTTAAACTTCGTATTCTGCTGCCTCCCATCGCCACAGTCTGTGAGCACCCCGCCCAGATGACTGAGTACACCAGAGTGATGAGGCTGTGGCCCCTGACACAAGCTCCCCTTGTCCTCCCTTGTGACCTAGTGACATTACAAGGCACCAATGAAATTCCCTCATGACATCTGCCTGTGTACTCCCCGCCCCCCGCTGCCCGACCTTGTCTTGGGGGCCTCTCTCTCTCTGTCTGGGCTCTCCTCCTGATTGGTTGAGCCTGCTCCGAGGATATCATGGTATCACGCAGATACAAAGTACCTACAGTCATAGATGTGAACTAATAAACTTTATCTTGCTACTGTTCAAATACATGCAGACTGAAGTTTCACAGTTCTGTGCGCTTCAGCGTGTTTGCTCAGGGTCTAGAGAGAACCGACTTCACACATGGCCATTACTAGGATTTTGCAGAAGAGGTTGGGTGTCCCTTAAACAGGTGGACAATAGAAAAACTTTGCTTTCTATAAATGTTTAAATAAATTCATGAAGATCTTCAAAAGTATGTTTGGGGAGGCTTCCCTGGTGGCGCAGTGGTTGAGAGTCCGCCTGCCGATGCAGGGGACACGGGTTCATTCCCCGGTCGGGGAAGATCCCACATGCCGCAGAGCGGCTAGGCCCGTAAGCTATGGCCGTTGAGCCTGCGCGTCCGGAGCCCATGCTCCGCAACGGGAGAGGCCACAACAGTGAGAGGCCCACGTACCGCAAAAAAAAAAAAAAAAAAAAAAAAAAAGTATGTTTGGAACATATACAGAAGATTTATTTTACAAAAAGTGAAAGTGCTTTAACATAAATTATAAATTTAAGTGTATGTTATTATCCAAATATCTTCATATTTATTCTGTCCCTTCTATTTTTTGAAAACATAATCCCTTTAAGGGGAGACATTATATTGTAGACTCCATTCAGCAAGCAGGAGCCCAAAGAAAAACCTTGATGCACACACTGCAGTGTCACTAAGTCACAATATGCCTGCTTTCAATAGTTGGCAACCAAGATATATTATCTTATCACTCTCCAACTTCCTATAGATCAGAACTTTAGAGATAATTTTGTAGGCGTCAGTGTATGCATTCCAGGTGAGACAGGCTGGGACCTGGGACCTGGGACCCTTTGCTGTAGTGCTTGCACCTGGATGAACATCTCCTCAAGCAACAGATACAAAGAAACTACAAGGGACTAAATATAACTGTGTACATGTGCTTTAGGGCAAATTATGAACAGCAAAATACAAAAGACCAAAAACCCAACTGCCACTTCTGAGGTGTCGGAAGCAAAAGCAGGGTACTGTGCATGAGCCCTGCACAAAGCACCACCAAGGGCGTGGGCAGACCACCTAAGCCATACCTCCGTTCCAACCCTCAACCCTCCTCTTACCCTCATCCCATTTAAGGGACCAGCTCACCCTCATATCAGGGACCAAGCAAGGGAAACTTACTTGCTTTTTTGCTCCCTAGTACTGCAGCATGAGACCCAGCAAAGTCTTGTCTGAATTTCTTGTCTGGCCTCCGATCAATTTTGATTAAGGAGGCCAAGAACCCTGGTCAGTAACAAAGGGATAAGAAAGAAAAGATTTCAGCAAGGATCATGACAGGGGAAATGGATGACAGCTGTAAGGAGGCCCATAAGGAAGTAGATGATGAGGCATTCTGCCTGCTTCCCACACAAAATAATTCATTCCTGCATGGGTACACCTCAGTGTTTGTGTTGAAACCCCAGCGAGCCCGGCTAATATATATATATATATATATA